>NC_053389.1:534447591-535047591 GCF_905171765.1 Bufo bufo
GGGATCCGGAACTGTATCAAACATTCCTTAGACTGGGCCTCTATGCTTTCAGGCCAGTCTTTTAGAAGTGGCTCAGAAAGAGGATTTTTGCAACAGCAGAGGCCAGGTCCAAATTTGGCCAGCCAGGGCCCACTACTGGAGGACGAGGAGGAGGAGGATGGGGATGAAGCATGTTCACAGCGGGGTGGCATCCAACGCAGCTCGGGCCCATCCCTGGTGCGTGGCTGGGGGGATACAGAGGACGCAGACTATACGCCTCCCACAGAGGACAGCTTGTCCTTACATCTGGGCAGCCTGGCACACATGAGCGACTACATGTTGCAGTGCCTGCGCAACGACAGCAGAGTTGCCCACATTTTAACGTGTGCTGACTACTGGGTGGCCACCCTGCTGGATCCCCGTTACAAAGACAATGTGCTGTCCTTAATTCCTTCACTGGAGCGTGATCGGAAAATGCGCGACTACAGTTGCACGCTGGTAGACGCGCTCCTGAGAGCATTCCCGACTGACGCCGGGGGGTAAGTGGAAGCACAAGGCGAAGGCAGGGGAGGAGGAAGAGGGCGCCAACGCAGCTGTGTCAGCGCCAGCACCTCAGAAGGCAGGGTTAGCATGGCCGACATGTGGAAAAGCTTTGTCACCTCGCCGCAACAACCGGCCCCAACTGCTGATATGGAGCGTGTTAGCAGGAGGCAGCATTTGAACAAGATGGTGGAACAGTACCTGTGCACACGCCTACACATACTGACTGATGGTTCTGCCCCATTCAACTTCTGGGTCTCCAAATTGTCCAAATGGCCAGAGCTTGCCCTGTATGACTTGGAGGTGCTGGCCTGCCCTGCAGCCAGTGTACTCTCTGAATGTGTATTTAGCACGGCAGGAGATGTCATTACAGACAGACGCAGCCGCCTGTCCACAGCCAACATGGACAAGCTCACGTTCATTAAAATGAACCAGGCTTGGATCCCACAAGACTTGTCTATACCTTGTGCAGAATAGACATTTATACCACCATCAAACATACATTCTTGTACTCAAGTCAAGTGCAATGATTCTATGTTTTCTTTTTTTTTATTTCCCAATATTTTGGGGGCTACCTACCCCAATAAAAAAAAAAAACATTATTGGCTGCCTCCTCCTTCTCTATTGCTGCCTCCACCTACAACACCACATTCACCGCCTCCTCAACCTCCGACTCCATATCCACCTCCTTCTCTCAGTTGCAGGTTAATAATTTGTAATTTTTAGCTATTTTATTTCATTTTAAGTTATTTCCCTATCCACATTTGTTTGCAGAGCAGTTGCCATGCTCTTAAGCACATTTTACTGCCTTTTACATCCCTCTAGCCTTTTCAATGACTATTTTAGAGCCATTTAAATGCAAAAAATGGCCAATTTTAGTGCCCTAAATTAAATAAATTCTTATTTTCAATTGTCGGGTGACATTTTAAAATTTTTGGCGTCTACGAACCCCTGCTGTGCCTGGGTGACAGGGGCCTAAATCTCTCAAAATCGTCTGTTGTATTGCTGGGTGACATGAACCCCCTTTTGCCGTGAATGAACCCCTGCTGTGCCTGGTTGACATGGGCCTAAATCTATCAAAAATGTCTGTTCTACTGCTGGGTGACATGAACCCCCTTTTGCCGTGAATGAACCCCTGCTGTGCCTGGGTGACAGGGGCCTAAATCTCTCAAAATCGTCTCTTCTATTGCTGGGTGACATGAACCCCCTTTTGCCGTGAATGAACCCCTGCTGTGCCTGGTTGACAGGGGCCTAAATCTCTCAAAAATGTCTGTTCTACTGCTGGGTGACATGAACCCCCTTTTGCCGTGAATGAAACCATGCTGTGCCTGGGTGACAGGGGCCTAAATCTCTCAAAATCCTCTGTTCTATTGCTGGGCGACATGAACCCCCTTTTGCCGTGAATGAACCCCTGCTGTGCCTGGGTGACAGGGGCCTAAATCTATCAAAATTATCTGTTCTATTGCTAGGTGATATGAACCCCCTTTTGCCGTAAATGAACCCCTGCAGTGCCTGGGTGACAGTGGCCTAAATCTCTCAAAATCGTCTGTTCTATTGCTGGGTGACATGAACCCCCTTTTGCCGTGAATGAACCCCTGCTGTGCCTGGTTGACATGGGCCTAAATCTCTCAAAATCGTCTGTTCTATTGCTGGGTGAAATGAACCCCCTTTTGCCGTGAATGAACCCATGATGTGCCTGGTTGACAGGGGCCTAAATCTCTCAAAATCCTCTGTTCTATTGCTGGGCGACATGAACCCCCTTTTGCGTGAATGAACCCCTGCTGTGCCTGGGTGACAGGGGCCTAAATCTATCAAAATTATCTGTTCTATTGCTATGTGATATGAACCCCCTTTTGCCGTGAATGAACCCCTGCAGTGCCTGGGTGACAGTGGCCTAAATCTCTCAAAATCGTCGCTTCTATTGCTGGGTGACATGAACCCCCTTTTGCCGTGAATGAACCCCTGCTGTGCCTGGTTGACATGGGCCTAAATCTCTCAAAAATGTCTGTTCTATTGCTGGGTGAAATGAACCCCCTTTTGCCATGAATGAACCCATGATGTGCCTGGTTGACATGGGCCTAAATCTATCAAAATCATCTGTTATATTGCTGGGTGACATGAACCCCCTTTTGCCGTGAATGAACCCCTGCTGTGCCTGGTTGACAGGGGCCTAAATCTCTTAAAATTGTCTGTTGTATTGCTGGGTGACATGAACCCCCTTTTGCCGTGAATGAACCCCTGCTGTGCCTGGGTGACAGGGGCCTAAATCTCTCAAAATCCTCTGTTCTATTGCTGGGTGACATGAACCCCCTTTTGCTGTGAATGAACCCCTGCTGTGCCTGGGTGACAGGGGCCTAAATCTATCAAAATCCTCTGTTCTATTGCTGGGTGACATGAACCCCCTTTTGCCGTGAATGAACCCCTGCTGTGCCTGGGTGACATGGACCTCGTTCTCTCAAAATCCTCTGTTCTATTGCTGGGTGACATGAACCCCCTTTTGCCGTGAATGAACCCCTGCTCTGCTTTGCTGACAGGGAACTAAATTTAGTGAAAACATCTGTTACTGATCAGAAGATGCGTGACTACAAGCGCACGCTGCTGATGGCATTCCCACCTGACAGCAGGGGCACAGTGGAAGCAAAAGGCGAAGGCAGAGGAAGAGGTCGCCAATGCAGCTGGGGCACCGCCAGCATCTGAGAAGGCAGGGTTAGCATGGCCCAAATGTGGAAAAGCTTTGTCAGCCTTGGAGGTGCTGACCTGCCCTGCAGCCAGTGTATAGTGTGAACGTGTGTTTAGCACGGCAGAGAGCATTTTCACAGGCCGCAGCCATTGTGGACAAGCTTACGTTTTTTAAAATGAACCAGGCATGGATCCCACAGGACTTGTCCGTACCTTGTGCAGAATAGACATTTATACCAGCCTCAACCATCCATTCTTGTACTCAAGTGCACTTATTCTTTGTTTTATTTTGTTATATGTCCCAATATTTTGAGGGGATACCCCAATTTAAAAATAAAAAATAACACAAATCAGTGTTGGCTACCTATTCCTCCTTCACCGCCGCTTCCACCTACACTGCCACATCAACCTACACCGCCACATCTACCCATCCACCGCCTCCTCAACCTCCTACTCCTAGATCCAGATTTTTATTTTTTATTTTTCTGTATTTTATGTTATTTTAAGACATTTCCCTATCCACATTTGTTTGCAGAACAATTTCCATGCTCTTAAGCACATTTTGATGCCCTTTGCAGCCCTCTAGCCCTTCCCAGGACTATTTTAGAGCCATTTTAGTGGCCAAAAGTCTGGGTCCCCATTGCCTTCAATGGGGTTTGGGTTCGGGGTCAAGTTCGGGTTCCGAACCCGAACTTTTTTTTTCAAGTTCGGCCGAACCTGCCGAACCCGAACATCCAGGTGTCCGCTCAACTCTAGTCACTTATCCTTGTCTAATCCCAGATGTGCAGTATATTAGAGGGTTTTTTCACCCCAGTAACCAAAAAGCCGTATTTCTGGCCTAAATGTGACAATCATTTATGCACGTGTAATCCCAGATGTGCAGTATATAAGAGGCTTTTTTCACCCCAGTATGCCAAAGCCGTATTTCTGGCCTAAATGTGACAATCACTTATGCACGTGTAATCCCAGATGTGCAGTATATCAGAGGCTTTTTTCACCCTAGTATGCCAAAGCTGTATTTCTGGCCTAAATGTGACAATCACTTATGCACGTGTAATCCCATATGTGCACTATATTTGACAGATGTATTTTTTTAACCCCAGTAAGCAAAAAGCTGTATTTCTGGACTTGCAGACATGCAAATAGCCTGTGCTGGTGCACTTTCGTTGCATAAAATGGCTGCCGATTATGTATTGATATTGACTAACTGAAGAAAAAAAAGTTTGTTTTCAGTAGTAGTTGGCTCAGGGCAGGCTTAAAAAAATTGTGCACTGCACCCACAAAACACATTTGCTGTAGATCGCTGAGTACAAAAAACTGTTCTTGATAAGATTTCTCCCTTATCTCTCCCTCACAGCAGCTGCAGCCTCTCCCTACACTAATCCGAGCGGAGTGACAGGCGGCGCTACGTGACTCCAGCTTAAATAGAGGCTGGGTCACATGCTGTATGTCACGACTGCTATCCCAGCAGCAGTCGTGTCGCATCAGACGGAGGGGAAGGGGGACCCTTATCTATGGATGGGAATAGAATAGCCACCCCTGACTATCCCTAAGCTGGCACCTGTCTGCCCTGATACCCTAGACGGGGTGTGAACCCGTGCGGCGAGCTGGATGCCTAAACCCTCAGTCACCCTAACAAGCCTAGAGTGGGGAAAGGCCGATGGGAGCACTAGTCACCATCACTCATGTCTAGGAGAACAGCAGGGGAAGACAGCAACAAACAAACTATAGCAGAGATAGACTTATCCAGTCACGAGCAGAGAAGGCGATCCCAATCACGACAGTCCACGCCGGACAAGAGGCTCCACAGCAACACCATCAAACGATCTCCTTCAATGGTCAGAATAGAACTGGAAGTAAGGACTATATCTGGCAATGACTGCAAATGAAACTGAAACTAATATAGTAGCTGGGAGTGGCAGACAGGACTCACCTGAGAAGGATGCCTACAAACTCCCAGTCAGGACAAAAAGGTTCACAAGGCAAAATCCAGATGACATACCCTGAACCACGGAGCAAACTCACAAGCTATCGTGAGTAGCAAGTCGCTGCGACCTTCTCCTCCCAGACCTGTCTGGATCAGTCACAGTCGTGACAGTACCCCCCTTTCTACGAGGGGCCCCTGGACCCTCAAGACCAGGCCTCTCCGGGTGGGAGCTATGAAAAGCCCGAATGAGTCTGTCCGCTTTTATCTCTGATGCTGGAACCCACATTCTCTCTTCGGAACCATAACCTTTCCAGTGCACCAGGTACTGAAGAGAGCGGCGAACATATCGTGAATCAACAATCTTTTCTACCTGAAACTCAAGACTGCCATCAACAACCACCGGTGGAGGCGGTAGTGGCAATGGTTCAGGAGGTTCTACATATCTCTTAAGCAGAGATCTGTGCAAGACATTATGGATCCTTAGAGTCTGAGGTAGCTCCAGACGAAAAGCCACCGGGTTAATGATCCTAATTACCCTATAAGGACCAATAAATCTCGGACCTAATTTCCACAAGGGAACCTTCAACTTGATATTTCTGGTAGACAACCACACCAAGTCATTCACCCCAAGGTCCGGACCTTCAGAGCGCTTCCTATCAGCCGCACGTTTGTATCTACCACCAATTCTCTTCAAGCTTTCTTGCACACTCTGCCACACTGAAGAAAGTGAAGACGCAAATCGTTCCTCCTCGGGAATCCCAGACGGCCCCCCCCCTCACTAAAGGTACAAAACTGAGGATGGAAACCATACGCACCAAAAAATGGTGACTTATCGGTGGATTCTTGACGACGATTATTAAAGGCAAACTCGGCTAACGGTAAATAAGATGACCATTCCTCCTGATTTTCGGAAACAAAGCATCTGAAATATGTCTCTAGGTTTTGATTGGTACGTTCAGTCTGACCGTTGGATTGCGGATGGAAAGATGAAGAAAACGACAGATGAACCCCTAAACGAGAACAAAAAGCTTTCCAAAATTTAGAAACAAATTGGGTACCACGATCCGAAACAATATCGGAAGGGACCCCGTGAAGCTTCACGATGTGGTCAATAAAAACCTGAGCCAGTGTGTTAGCATTAGGCAATGCGGCAAGAGCAATAAAGTGCACCATTTTACTGAATCTGTCAACAACTACAAGAATAACAGTCTTCCCCGGTGATACTGGTAGATCCGTAATGAAATCCATTGACCGGTGCGTCCAAGGCCTGTTGGGGATGGCCAGAGGTAAAAGACGCCCTGCCGGACGAGTATGATCTACCTTAGAACGAGCACAGGTAGCACATGCAGACACAAAATTCAACACCTCCTGGCGCCATTTAGGCCACCAGAACCGACGAGACACTAACTCAGAGGTTGCCCTACTACCTGGGTGTCCTGCCAGTGTGGAGTTATGGTGTTCTTTTAGTATCTCCAGTCCTAAATTTTCTGGCACAAACAGTTTACCCGAGGGGCAGGAGGCCGGGGCGTCCCCCTGAGCTTCCAACACCCTCCCCTCCAAACCTGAGTGTAATGCAGAGACCACCACCCCCTTTTGCAAAATGGGCTCTGGTACCTCAACATCACCCCCTCCAGGAAAACTTCGAGACAATGCATCTGCCTTAGTATTTTTTGCCCCCGGGCGATAGGTTATTACAAAATTAAACCTAGTAAAAAATAACGACCACCGAGCCTGTCTAGGGGTGAGACGTTTAGCAGACTCCAGATATAATACGTTTTTGTGATCAGTAATCACCGTGACGGGATGAACCGCCCCCTCCAAAAAATGACGCCACTCCTCAAAAGCCAACTTAATAGCCAAAAGTTCCCTGTTGCCAATATCATAGTTCCTTTCTGCAGTAGACAATTTCTTTGAAAAGAAAGCACACGGACGCCATTCACCAGGGGACGGGCCCTGAGATAGTACCGCTCCCACCCCCACCTCTGATGCGTCAACCTCTACAATAAAAGGAAGCGAGACATCTGGCTGTACGAGAATAGGGGCCGAGGTGAATCTCTCCTTCAGAGATGCAAAGGCAGTTTTGGCTGCATGTGACCATTTGGAAAAATCGGATCCCTTACGGGTCATGTCCGTCAGTGGTTTGACCACCAAGGAATGGTTCTTTATAAACTTTCTATAAAAATTGGCAAACCCCAGGAAGCGTTGCAATGCCTTCAGGTTCTCAGGCAGATCCCAGTCTATAATAACCCGGACTTTCTCTGGATCCATGAGGAAACCTGAATCTGACAACACATACCCCAGAAATGGCAGTTCTTTTACGGCGAACACACATTTTTCTAACTTAGCAAACAATTTGTTGGCCCTTAATATCTGCAGCACTTGTCTCACATGGATCTTATGTGTATCCAGATCCGGGGAATAGACCAGGATGTCATGAAGATATATCACAACAAATCTCCCGATAAGGTGACTAAAAATATCGTTGACAAAATGTTGGAATACCGCAGGCACATTAGTAAGACCAAATGGCATGACCAGATTTTCATAAACCCTTCCGGAGTATTAAAAGCCGTCTTCCACTCATCCCCCTCTTTGATGCGAATCAGGTTATAGGCTCCTCTGAGATCCATTTTGGAGAACCATTTAGCACCAGCAACCTGATTAAAGAGGTCGGGAATGAGAGGAAGAGGATAGGGATCTCGGATAGTTATCCGGTTTAATTCCCGGAAATTCAGGCAAGGACGTAGGCCCCCATCTTTCTTTTTAACGAAAAAGAACCCTGCAGCCACAGGTGAAGAAGAGGGTCTGATGTGTCCCTTAGCCAAACTCTCCGAAATATAATCTTTCATAGCCTTCCTCTCCGGGCCAGAAAGATTGTATAATATTGTTTTAGGTAGTTTTGCCCCAGGTAATAGATTAATCGGGCAATCATATGGACGATGAGGTGGTAACCCCTGACAACCCTTCTCAGAGAACACATCCATAAAATCTGACAGAAAGGCAGGTAAAGATGTTACAGAGAGTGTAGAGCACCTACTACTCAAGCAGTTGTCCTTACAATGTTCACTCCACTCCACAATCTCCCCGGCCTGCCAATTCACCACTGGATTGTGAGTCACCAGCCAGGGAAGCCCCAATACCATAGGAGCCGGAAGACCGTCCAGGACATAACAAGAGATGTGCTCTTTATGGAGGTCCCCTACCTGCAGATGGATATTATGGATGATCTGAGTTAACTCTCTCTGAGTAAGAGGGGAGGAGTCGATGGCAAAAACAGGAATAGTTCTGCATACCGGTTCCGGAGTAAAACCCAGAGCCTGAGCAAACCGTGAATCCACCAAGTTGACCCCCGCCCCACTGTCCAAAAAGACGGAACAGATCTCAGTTTTATTGCCCGCCTCAACGGTAGCGGACAACAAAAACTGAGACATGCGTATGGAGGAAACGAATACGCCCAGACTGTTCTCCTCCGCACAATCTGGGAACTCTAGTTTTTCCGGCGGCTCCTTTGTTTGTGGTCTCTTGGGTTCTGAGGGACAAACCTTTACAAAATGACCCCTCCCCCCACAACAAAAACAAACCTCTGACCTACGGTGGAACTTAGGAGGATTCACCCGTCTAGTGGCGCCCCCTATTTGCATTGGTTCGACTGGACTATAACAGACCGATCCCTGCCCTATAGAGGCCTCCGTAAAATTTAATACTCTCTCCCTGAGTCGTCTGTCGATTCTTATGGACAGAGACATAGCAGCCTCAAGAGACCTATCAGTAGCCCACCTACGGAATTCGGAACAATATAGTTCAGCAGACCGGTTCTCTTGCCGAAGTCTACGTAGCTTAGACTCAGCCAGTGAAACCCTGTCCGGGTCATCATATACGAGACCCAGGGCTTCAAAAAACTCCTCCACTGATCGTAAGGCCGGAGAGTCTGATGGTAGGGAGAAAGCCCAAGCCTGCGGATCTCCTTGCAGGAGAGAAAATACAATGCCCACCCGTTGTTCCTCACCGCCGGAGGATCTAGGGCGTAACCTGAAGAACAATTTGCAAGCTTCTCTGAAGGTTACAAATTGGTCTCTCCCTCCTGAGAACCTATCAGGTAAAGCCACTTTTGGCTCAGGAGTACCTTGGTTTCCCGTAGCAACGGTGGAACCCAAGGATTGCTGCTGCAGCACTGTTGCTTTTAATCCTGCCACTTCAAGGGATATCCCCTGTAATTGTTTCGCCAAAACCGAAACCGGATCCATAGTGGAACAGACAAAATACAATGCAAAACAGCAAGCAGAAAAAAAAAAAAAAAGAAATGTCACTTTTTTTTATTTCTTTTTAAAAGGCCAGATATACTGTCACGACTGCTATCCCAGCAGCAGTCGTGTCGCACCAGACGGAGGGGAAGGGGGACCCTTATCTACGGATGGGAATAGAATGGCCACCCCTGACTAACCCTAAGCTGGCACCTGTCTGCCCTGATACCCTAGACGGGGTGTGAACCCGTGCGGCGAGCTGGATGCCTAAACCCTCAGTCACCCTAACAAGCCTAGAGTGGGGAAAGGCCGATGGGAGCACTAGTCACCATCACTCATGTCTAGGAGAACAGCAGGGGAAGACAGCAACAAACAAACTATAGCAGAGATAGACTTATCCAGTCACGAGCAGAGAAGGCGATCCCAATCACGACAGTCCACGCCGGACAAGAGGCTCCACAGCAACATCATCAAACGATCTCCTTCAATGGTCAGAATAGAACTGGAAGTAAGGACTATATCTGGCAATGACTGCAAGTGAAACTAAAACTAATATAGTAGCTGGGAGTGGCAGACAGGACTCACCTGAGAAGGATGCCTACAAACTCCCAGTCAGGACAAAAAGGTTCACAAGGCAAAACCCAGATGACATACCCTGAACCACGGAGCAAACTCACAAGCTATCGCGAGTAGCAAGTCGCTGCGACCTTCTCCTCCCAGACCTGTCTGGATCAGTCACAGTCGTGACACTGTAGTTGGCCAATTACAGCCATGCCAATAGTATGCATGGCTGTGATGGCCTTTTGGGGCAAGTAATATGACGCTTGTTGATTGGCTGCTTTCCAGCCTTTCAAAAAGCGCCATAAAAAGCGCCGAACACCAAACCCGAACTTTTACTTAAATGTTCGGGTTCGGGTGCCGAAAACCCTAAAGTTCGGTACTAACCCGAACTTTACAGTTCGGGTTCGCTCAACTCTACTCATGAATTCCATTCCTACAGAGATTTAGCAGAAGTTCTATCAGTTATCAGCGGTATTCAGGATCATAATTTCTGACAAGTAGAGGAGAGAGACAGCTCTTTACCTCAGTATTGTGAAGCAACATGTGTGACCTAATAGGACGCCTGCCATTTTATTTCTTCTGATTTGTGATCCCGAGATATTTATAATAAAGTACTATTTAAGTATTTTCATTTTCTTAATTCCAGGAGAACCCCTTTAATAGCAGGGCATGTATCGCGCCAATGATTTTTATCTAACACACTATTCGTAGATTTAGTATCAGAATGGCTATGCTATGTAAATAGCAGTAAGTGCCCTGGCGGCTTTTAAATAGTCACTGTGCATTCAACGCATTAAAAAAATTAATAGTACAAAAAGATATAAGAAACTTTGTAAGATATCTTATCAGAGAAAAATAGATTTTTACCCCTCTAGCAGCTTACCCCTTCTTATTCTTCCTATTTGTATTGACTTTTATGATCAAAATGTGAGTGTCTCCCTACACCTCCTCCCTCTTCCTCATCCACTCTCTATAGACTTCTATATGTAGTATATAGTCTGATCTTTTACTAACCTGGCAGTCAGTCTTATAGACAGATTCAGCAGTGTTAATGTCATCAAACCTGGCCCTGTCAATCAGAGTACAGAGGGTGCGGCAATTGCAGATGGCAACATCCCTGTTGCTCCTAGAGGCTCATTTGCATATAATAAAACATAATTTTTCTCAGCAATGCGAGCACATATGAACATGGGGCCAACACAGATGCCTTCAGTTGCTAATAAAATAAACAGTGATGTCAACATGGCCAAACAGAGACACTATGGCCTCTGTAACAGACTGGTGAGGGTGGCAACAGCATGAAGTCACTATAGTGGCCCTGGAACAGAGTGGGGAGGGGGGCAGTAGCAGCACAAGATTGTGGCAGATCACAGTAGGGGCAGATGGCAGTAGACATGTGACATCAGACGGGTGACAACATTAGAATAGTAGCAGCATGACATGGGCAGAAGTAACGGGCCATTTGTCACAATGTTTCAGTGTGTCAGTACACTACAATCAGATCATTACTGCCAGAATGATCTACTCTGTTGTATCAGGCACCAGTGTCTGGAAATCCTGATTGATCCAGGCCTGACTCATGTTTATAAAGATTAGTCTCTCAACATTTTGGGTTGAAAGACGAGTTCTCTTTGGTGTAACTATGCCACCCACCACACCAAACACCCGCTCTGATGGCACACTAGTGGCAACCAGTCTGTGCTGACTGCCTGCCACTGCCTTTATCAACCCATGCACTGCTAATTGTTTCCTACATAGCAGAAGGTCTACCCTGGGTGCATTTGGCTCCAGATCTCCCACTGCTTCCACCGTGCAGGCTCAGTCGCACACTGCCACCCTGCTACTGTCTCACAGGCCTGCTGCCACCATCACCCCTTAATGAGAATGATTCCCCCTCTTCACCCAGCTCCCACGTTTGATCGGCTACATCATCATCCACAAATGTCTGTCTGTCATTTATGTCACCCTCACCAGTCTCATGGCCACATCTCTGACCACTCGCAACATCTGCTTCCACCCGACTGTCATCATTGCTAGTTTCACACCTAAGTGAGGATGCAGCAGACCTCTCCTCCAAATCTGAGCTGGATGGAGCTGCTGACTGTCCTCACTAAGCTTGTCCTCACTGAAAAGTGGAGCAGAGCTGTAAGCATGCATACATTCCTGAGCAGAAGGAGCCAGTGTCGGACTGGGGTGCCTAGGGCCCACCAGTGGAATTGATTTTGGGGGCCCACCCTAGAGCTGGAGATATAACTTGTTCATTTTTCAGTCTCGCACACATGAATGTATGCATTTTAGCACACAATACAGTAACAGTATGCTAAACAGAACAGTATTGTGCACTGCACTATATCAAATAGTTTCTCTTTAAAGGGAGTCTGTCACCACAGTTTCACCTTTTTAACCCTTCCCATAGCTTTCGAGCAGCATTACAGTTGATAAAAACGTTACCTTTATAAGCAATCGTGGACTTATAAAACTGGCAAAAATCATCTTAGTAGGATGTGCAAATGAGGGCTCGCAAGTGCCCAGGGGCGGCGTCAACCTTGTAGGTGCCCAGGCAGCTCTGCCTTATCGTCGCTTCCCCCCGCTCATCCTTTCCCTCTGCCCGCCCATCTTCTTACTTCTTCTTTTGCCGAGATCCCGCGCCTGCGCACTGAGTCCGTTAGCCGGCGCATGCGCATTAATTACTGTGATGCCGTACCAGGAATGGACATCGCAGTGCGCATGCGCCGGCCGATGGACTCAGTGCGCCGCGCCTGGGCGAGCCCTCATTTGCATATCCTACTAAGATGATTTGCCAGTTTTATAAGTTTTATAAGTCCACGATTGCTTATAAAGGTAACGTTTTTATCAACTGTAATGCTGCTCGAAAGCTATGGGAAGGGTTAAAAAGGTGAAACTGTGATGACAGACTCCCTTTAAGCAACTCATTTAGTTGATAACTGTATCTGTTATTTACCAGTCAGTAGTTTGGACAGCGGTCACACATGGACATTCCATGTCCTAGATGAACCATCCAGTCCCCCAGCCTAAACAATATCCAAAGTGAAGGAAATGTTTCCTGCATATTCAGAAGGATAAGTTTATTGAAGTGCTGGCAGTAGTGCCCGGCCTCCGCACAGCTCACCAAGCTCAGCGCCGTACATCCTATAGCGGCTGTGCTTGGTATCATGTTCAGCCCTTTTCACCTCTATGCGGCTGAGCTGCTCCTAGGCCACTTGATCATTGAACGTGACATCACATGGCCCAGAAAAATCACAGAGAAGGGCACAGGGCTCACAGGAGCCCCGCTGCCTTCTCATACAGCTGATCGGCAGTGGTCCCAGGTAGGGATCAACCGATTATCGGATTTACCGATATTATCGGCCGATATTCAGGATTTTCAAAGTTATCGGTATCAGCATCTAACCTTGCCGATATGCCGATAACGAATCGCGAACATGGATCGCGCTGCTATCAACGCGATCAATGTTCCCTCAGCAGCACAGGGGAGAAGGAAGCGGTCCCTCCCCCCTGTGCCGCTGCTGCCACCAGTGAGAGGCAAGAGGGGAGGAGGAGGGGAGGCGCTGTGACCATTGCGCCACCAATGATGTTAACTCAGTTATTAATTCAAATATAGGAGGCGGGTGAATCATATAGCTGCACCTAAGGGGTTAACTGTCGCGGATCGCAGCTACCTCTCATAGAGGTCAGGTGTCGCTATATTTTAATTAATGGGCAAGTTATCTTCATTGGTGGCAGTGGCAGCTTCTGATCAGAGCCCAAGCAGTGTAATTGCGGGGCTCTGATCGGTTACCATGGCAGCCAGGACGCTACTGACGCCCTGGCTGCCATAGTCAGCTCCCTGCTGCCATGTGTACTATGCAAAGGGCAGCAGGGAGAGTGTGAAGTCCTATTCACCCTAATAGAGCTCTATTAGGGTGAATAGGACAAGGGATCCAGGTTCTAGCCCCTAAGGGGGAGATAGTTATTAAATAAAAAACAAAAAACAAAATATTAAGTATAAATATTTAATCTTAGATATATAATGGCATCTCTTCATTTAACAACAGATTTGTGTAGGAATTTGTGAAAATGCACAAAATATTGGTATAAATTATCGGCTATCGGTCTGAAAGTTCACAGGTTATCGGCTCTAAAAAAAATCTATATCAGTTGATCCCTAGTCCCGGGTGTCATACCCCCACCAATCAGATACTGATGACCTATCCACAGTCATATGTGACTGATATCAGCCGCTCCTCTTATAACGCTCCAACGCTGATATAACCTTCAGGGACATTACATCCTATGTGACTGATATCAGCCGCTCCTCTTATATCGCTCCAGTACTGATATAACCTCCAGAGCAGGGGCGTACATGCAGGGGTCGCAGTTGCGACCGGGCCCGGCACTCCAGGGGGCCCAGCTGCCTGTGGACCCCTGGCCCCGCCCTGCAGTAGTGCTGTGCCTGCCTGTATAAGGGCTGTTTCACACGAGCGAGTGAGTGCTTCACACGTGTGTGAGTGTGAACCTCCGCTCTGGACATAGCGACATAAAGCTGTCAGTATGATTCTGTATAAATAAGGTCAAGCAGAGGCACATAGCATTATAAATCATGATGATGCCATGCGCTCCTGCAAGTCCAGAGCGGAGGATCACACTCACACACGGAGCGCGATTCCCGCAATGGACTCGCTCGTGTGAAACAGCCTTAACCCGGGCAGCCGACCTGGGGCCTGCCGCCCAGTGTTGCGTTTCTGCGCTGCAGTGCCAGGCCAGGCCAGCCCTACCCTCCTTGAGTGAGAGTCTCCTCCCCCTGATTCTCCTCCCCGTGTGGGTGCGGCGTGGCTAGTCATTTCCTGTTGGGTGGCCGCACCGGACATGACGTTTCCCTAGGCTGCGCAGGCGCACAACAACGCCGAGACGCAGCAGGGAGAAGGCGCCGGAAAAGCTTTCGGGAGAGCGTGAAGAAGCCGGTGCCGGTCCGGAAGTGAAGATAAGATTTGTAAAAAAAAAAAAAAAAAAAGGTCCTTATAATTGCTCACCACAATATGGTGAGTGAGTTCAGAGTAGGGTCTGATGGGGGCTGGCTTTATAACTAGCTCTGCTATATTTCTGTAGCCTACAACCTCTGACTGCCCAGTTGGGCTGAAACTACTACACCCAGCATGTTCTGGCAGGAATAGTAAATGGATATTGGTGCAATTCTGAGCTACTAGTCTATATAATATAATATTGTATTATATTGTATTATATAGACTAGTAGCTCAGAATTGCACCAATATCCATTTACTATTCCTGCCAGAACATGCTGGGTGTAGTAGTTTCAGCCCAACTGGGCAGTCGGAGGTTGCAGGCTACAGAAATATAGCAGAGTTAGGCTACTTTCACACTGGCGTTTCTGGGTCCGCTTGTGAGATCTGTTTCAGGGCTCTGACAAGCGGCCCAAAATGGATCAGTTCAGCCCCAATGCATTCTGAATGTTTAAGGATCCGCTCAGAATGCATCAGTTTGCCTCCGTTCAGCCTCCATTCTGCTCTGGAGGCGGACACCAAAACGCTGCTTGCAGCCAAACGGATCTGAACGGATACAAGCATTTGCATTATAGGTGCAGATCCGTCTGTGCAGATTCGTTTTGGTGTCCGCCTGGCGGTGCGGAGCCAAACGGATCCGTCCTGTCTTACAATGTAAGTCAATGAGGACGGATCCGTTTTCACTGACACAATATGGTGCAATTGAAAACGGATCCGTTTTTTGTTCGTGGTAATGCAAACGGATCCGTTCTGAACGGATACAAGCGTTTGCATTATAGGTGCGGATCCGTCTGTGCAGATACAAGACGTATCCGCACCTAACGTAGGTGTGAAAGTAGCCTAACTCTGCTGCTGGTGGAGGGAGGTTGGGGGGGGGGAGCCGGCGACGGGGAGGGGGGCCCCATGGTTCAGTTTTGCACCGGGGCCCCATGGATTGTGTGTACGCCACTGCTCCAGAGACATTACATATTATGTGGGGGTGAGGGGCTGGGAAAGTGTGAAATGCCACTGATGAGAGGGAAGAGGGGGACACTGGGAGACATCACTTCTTGCCCTGTATAAAGTATAGGTGAGATAGTTGGTGGGAAAGGTCTGTGAGGGGCTGGAACAGGGACACAAGATGTGCAGGGGCAGCAGCTTCAGGACTCTCCTAACTTCCCAGTTCCCTCCCACAGTAACTTACCCCAGTTCTGCTGTGTGGAGTAGTGGGACCAGAGAAGAGAACTGAACTTTATACTGGAGGGAGGCACAGTGACTCAGAGAGAGCAGCGTCTCCATCATCTCCTGCTGCTGCCTCGGCTCCTCTGGCTCCGCCCCCTCCTCACACATGATGGAATATCACACTGCAGAGAGGAGGGGGGGGGGAGCTGTCTGCTCATGTCGGGTCGGTGAAGTTTACTTTGGAGAAAGGAACAAGCGCTGCAAAGTATTGTGCTGTCCCTTTCACCAAAGTAAAATGATATGTGCGCCAGTGCTGCAGTCCAGCACCTGATAACAGCCAGGTGCCTGAAAGAATAGTAACTGCCCTGCTGGTGGCTCTGGCTGTAGTATAAGCAGACAGGCAAGGGGCCCACCGGGCATTTCACCGGCTTCCCGGTGAGCCAGTCCGAGCCTGGAAGGAGCAGCAAAAGAAAGAGGCTGTTGCAGGACAAGTGAGGGTAGGGAGGTTGTTCCTGAGCCATGCCAACTAAAAGTGGTGTCAGAGGAACCTACCGATTCCTGGCTGTGTGTATCTGTTGTCACCTGAGTCGATGTTGAACAGCGAGTCAACCATTCCTGTACAGCTGGATTATTGGTCAAAATACATGGATGACAGTGGCAACTCTGGCCTGTTCGGATCTAAATCAATTTGTTTCACTTCAATTCACTAGCACTAGTTATAATGACAGTGGGAACATAATGTGTAGTCACAAAAAGGATAATCTTTCCCATCATATAATATTGCAGGATCATATTGAAAACATTATACATAGTTAACCTTTATTATACTATAAGATAGTATTTCTTTGTTTCTTTTCATCATCTGCACTTGTCTATCTTCAAACTTCATTAAAAAATATTTAATCATATTGTAGATAAAAATACAAGTAACAACTTTGGTTCCACTTTATATTGGTCGCCCTGCACCTGGGTTTTCTGCAGATAAAATATTATAGCATTTAGTAAATGTAATTAATATTTACTTATTCATATAATTTCTGTATGTCACATCTGTCATCGGGTCTGAAATGTTAATGAAAAACTTCACTAGATATAGTAATTCTTGTGTTCCTGCTATTCCAGGTACAGTACACTCTTTTTCTTTTTCAATCCACAATTAGTTGTTACCCTGCATATAACAGTATAGGAAATGCTCTGTCTCCTTACCAAATGCAGTGCAATCAAATGTTATAGAGCAGGAGGAGCTGAGCAGATTGATGTATAGTTTTATGGGAAAAGATTTTAAAAAAATTCCAGTTTATTCCTTTAACCCCTTAAAGGGAACCTGTCACCAGGATTTTATGTCTAGAGCTGAGGGCATGGGTTGCTAGATCGCCGCTAGACATCGGCAATATCCAGTCCCCATAGCTCTGTGTGCTTTTATTGTGTAAAATAAACGATTTGATACATATGCAAATTAACCTGAGATGAGTCCTGTATGTGAGATGAGTCAGGGACAGGACTCATCTCAGGTTAATTTGCATATGTATCAAATCGAATTCTTTACACAATAAAAGCACACAGAGCTATGGGGACTGGGTATTGCAGATGTGCTAGCGGCCATCTAGCAACCCATGTCCTCAGCTCTATACCCAAAATCCCGGTGACAGGTTCCCTTTAAGGACACAGCCTTTTTTCACCTTAGGACCAGGCCATTTTTTACAAATCTGACCAGTGTCACTTTAAGCGCTAATAACTTTAAAACACTTTGACTTATCCAGGCCATTCTGAGATTGTTTTTTCGTCACATATTGTACTTCATAACACTGGTAAAATGAAATCAAAAAAATTATTTTTTTTGCACAAAAAAATACCTAATTTACCAAAAATTGAGAAAAATTTGCAAATTTCAAAGTTTCAGTTTCTCTACTTCTGTAATACATAGTAATACCCCCAAAAATTGTGATGACTTTACATTCCCCATATGTCTACCTCATGTTTGAATTATTTTGGGAATTATATTTAATTTTTTGGGGATGTTATAAGGCTTAGAAGTTTAGAAGCAAATCTTGAAATTTTTCAGAAATTTACAAAAACTCAATTTTTAGGGACCAGTTCAGGTCTCAAGTCACTTTGCGAGGCTTACATAATAGAAACCACCCATAAATGACCCCATCTAAGAAACTACACCCCTCAAGGTATTCAAAACTGATTTTGCATACATTGTTAACCCTAAGGTGTTGCACAAGAGTTATTGGCAAATGGGGAGGAAATTTGAGAATTTCATTTTTTTGTCTAATTTTTCATTTTAACCCATTTTTTCCACTAACAAAGCAAGGGTTAAGAGCCAAACAAGACTGTATCTTTATTGCCCTGACTCTGCCGTTTACAGAAACACCCAATATGTGGCCGTAAACTACTGTACGGCCACACAGCGGGGCGTAGAGTGAAAGGTGCGCCGTTTGGTTTTTGGAAGGCTGATTTTTATGGACTGGTTTATTTACACCATGTCCCATTTGAAGCCCCCTGACGCACCCCTAGAGGAGAAACTCCCTAAAAGTGACCCCATCTAAGAAACTACACCCCTCAAGGTATTCAAAACTGATTTTACATATGTCGTTAACCCTTTAGGTGTTGCACAAGAGTTATTGGCAAATGGCGATGAAATTTGAGAATTTAATTTTTTTGCCTAATTTTCCATTTTAACCCATTTTTTCCACTAACAAAGCAAGAGTTAACAGCCAAACAAGACTGTATCTTTATTGCCCTGACTCTGCTGTTTACAGAAACACCCCATATGTGGCCGTAAACTACTGTACGGCCACACAGCGGGGCGTAGAGTGAAAGGTGCGCCGTATGGTTTTTGGAGGGCTGATTTTGCTGGACTGTTTTTTTGACACCATGTCCCATTTGAAGCCCCTCTGATGCACCCCTAGAGTAGAAACTCCATAAAAGTGACCCCATCTAAGAAACTAGACCCCTCAAGGTATTCAAAACTGATTTTACAAACTTTGTTAACCCTTTAGGTGTTGCACAAGATTTAATGGAAAATAGAGATACAATTTCAAAATTTCACTTTTTTGGCAGATTTTAAGATTTTTTTTTCCAGTTACAAAGCAAAGGTTAACAGCCAAACAAAACTCATTATTTATGGCCCTGATTCTGTAGTTTACAGAAACACCCCATATAAGGTCGTAAACCTCTGTACGGGCACACGGCAGGGCGCAGAAGGAAAGGAATGCCATACGGTTTTTGGAAGGCAGGTTTTGCTGGACTGTTTTTTTTTACACCATGTCCCATTTGAAGCCCCCCTGATGCACCCCTAGAGTAGAAACTCCAAAAAAGTGACCCCATTTTAGAAACTACGGCATAGGTTGGCAGTTTTGTTAGTACTAGTTTAGGGTACATATGATTTTTGGTTGCTCTATATTACACTTTTTGTGCAGCAAGGTAACAAGAAATGGCTTTTTTGGCACCGTTTTTTTTTGTTATTTACAACATTCATCTGACAGGTTAGATCATGTGGTAATTTTATAGAGCAGGTTGTCACGGACGCGGCGATACCTAATATGTATACAATTTTTTTATTTATGTAAGTTTTACACAATGATTTCATTTTTAAAACAAAAAAAATGTTTTAGTGTCTCCATAGTCTAAGAGCCATAGTTTTTTCAGTTTTTGGGCGATTATCTTAAGTAGGGTCTCATTTCTTGCGGGATGAGATTACAGTTTTATTGGCATCTATTTTGTGGTGCATATGACTTTTTGGTTGCTTGCTATTACACTTTTTGTGACGTAAGATGACAAAAAATTGCTTTTTTTACACCGTTTTTATTTTTATTTTTTTACGGTGGTCACCTAAGGGGTTAGATCATGTGATATTTTTATAGAGCCGGTCGATACGGACGCAGCGATACCTAATATGTATACTTTTTTTTTTGTTTATGTAAGTTTTACACAATAATTTCATTTTTGAAACAAAAAAAATCATGTTTTAGTGTTTCCATAGTCTAAGAGCCATAGTTTTTTCAGTTTTTGGGCGATTATCTTGGGTAGGGTATGATTTTTGCGGGATGAGATGACGGTTTGATTGTTACAATTTTGGCGTACATGCGACTTTTTTGATCACTTTTATTACCTTTTTTGGGAAGTAAGGTGGGCAAAATTTCAATTTCATCATAGTTTTTTATTTTTTATTTTTATGGCGTTCACCGTTTGGGTAAAGTAACATGACCGTTTTATAGATCAGGTCGTTACGGACGCGGCGATACCAAACATGTGTAGGGAATTTTATTTTTTTCATTTTTAATCAGTGATAAATGTGTTTTTTGATTTTTACTTTATTTTCACTTTTATTCACTTTTTTTGACCCAGACCCACTTGGTTCTTGAAGATCCAGTGGGTCTGATGTCTGTATAATACAGTACAGTACAATATATATTGTACTGTACTGTATTTTACACTTTGTCTGAACAGATCTATGCCTTTTAGCACAGCGTCCTGTTGCCATGGGAACCTTCCCCGTCTGCTCAGTACTGGCCAGAACTGCGCAGACGAGGAAGGGTAAGGAGGGGATCTGTCGGGGGGCTGTCTGGGGGCTCTCTCCCTCTCCATCGGGGGGCTGAAAAGGCACAGCAGCCCCCCGATGGGAGAGGGAGGGAGCTCCCTGAGCTGATAACCTTTTCCATACAGCGGTCCTTACGGACCGCTGTATGGAAAGGGTTAAACGGCTGACATCGCATCGCAGATGTCAGCCGTTTATACCAGGGTGCCAGCAATGTGCTGGCACCCTCTTATACCCACTAGACGCCAACGATTATTCAAGGGGAGGCGGGCGGGGAATCGCGATCCTGCCTACCGCACCGCCCGCCTCCCGCACCGCCCGCACCGCCCGCAACCCTCCCCCTGCACCTCCCACCGGGCTAAAATCATGCAGGGGTGCAGGGGGGGGGGGGGATACAGATATATTTTAGAAATACTAAAGTTTATGATCCCCGCGGTCAGGGACTGCGGGGATCAGAAACTGCAGAAATCGCAGCAAACCGCAGGTCTGAATTGACCTGCGGTTTGCTGCAATCGCCCACATGGGGGGGTCACGGGACCCGCCCCCGTGCATTTAGCCTAGGTGCCTGCTCAATGATTTGAGCAGGCACCGGGTTCCGATCACTGCCGGCCGGCCGGCAGTGATCGGAACAACACAGGGCGTACATGTACGCCCTGTGTCCTTAAGTACCAGGGCACAAGGGCGTACCTGTACGCCCTATGTCCTTAAGAGGTTAAATCTCTTCTGACTCTGAGCTTTGGAGTTATGAGGATGATTTTATGATTGAATGACAACTAATTCTGCATGACTAATTAAAGGGAAAGGTGATAATTTCCCAATGCAGCAACGTCTTAAAAAAGATGGCATGCACCCCGGTATCTTAAGAGAATTTAGTAATTCAATAGGCAGACCTTTATTTCTGATATTTAAGGACTCTATATTGACAGGGAGTGTTCCACAGGATTGACACATAGCAAATGTGGGGCCAATATTAAAAATGGGGTAAAAAACAGAGCCTGGAAACTATAGGCCGGTAAGTTTAACATCTGTTGTGGGTAAACTGTTTGAAGGTTTTCTAAGAGATGCTATCTTGGAGTACCTTAATAAAAATAAGTGAATAACATCGTATCAACATGGCTTCATGAGAGATTGGTCATGTCAAACTAATTTAATCAGTTTCTAGGAAGAAGTAAGTTCTGGACTTGACCGCAGCGAGTCAATGGATGACTTCTCCAAAGCATTTGATACTGTACCACATAAAAGGTTAGTACATAAAATGAGAATGCTTGGATTGGGAGAAAATGTGTGTACAGTTGCAAGAAAAAGTATGTGAACCCTTTGAAATTATATGGATTTCTGCACAAATTCGTTAAAATGTGATCTGATCTTCATCTAAGTCACAACAATAGACGATCACAGTCTGCTTAAACTAATAACACACAAAGAATTAAATGTTACCATGTTTTTATTGAACACACCATGTAAACATTCACAGTGCAGGTGGAAAAAGTATGTGAACCCTTGGATTTAATAACTGGTTGAACCTCCTTTGGCAGCAATAACTTCAACCAAACGTTTCCTGTAGTTGCAGATCAGGCGTGCACAACGGTCAGGATAATTCTTGACCATTCCTCTTTACAGAACTGTTTCAGTTCAGCAATATTCTTGGGATGTCTGGTGTGAATCGCTTTCTTGAGGTCATGCCACAGCATCTCAATCGTGTTGATGTCAGGACTCTGACTGGGCCACTACTGAAGGCATATTTTGTTCTCTTTAGGCCATTCTGTTGTTGATTTACTTCTATGCTTTGGGTCGTTGTCCTGTTGCAACACCCATCTTCTGTTGAACTTTAGCTGGTGGATAGATGGCCTTAAGTTCTCCTGCAAAATGTCTTGATAAACTTGGGAATTCATTTTTCCTTCGATGATAGCAATCCGTCCAGGCCCTGACGCAGCAAAGCAGCCCCAAACCATGATGCCCACACCACCATACTTCACAGTTGGGATGAGGTTTTGATGTTGGTGTGCTGTGCTTCTTTTTCTCCACACATAGTGTTGTGTGTTTCTCCCAAACAACTCAACTTTGGCTTCATCTGTCCACAGAATATTTAGCCAGTACTGCTGTGGAACATCCAGGTGCTCTTGTGCAAACTGTAAACGTGCAGCAATGTTTTTTTTGGACAGCAGTGGCTTCCTCTGTGGTATCCTCCCATGAAATCTATTCTTGTTTAGTGTTTTACATATCGTAGATTCCCTAACAGGGATGTTAGCATATGCCAGACACTTTTGTAAGTCTTTAGCTGACACTCTAGGATTCTTCTTCACCTCATTGAGCAGTCTGCGCTGTCTTCTTGCAGTCATTTTTACAGGATGGCCACTCCTAGGGAGAGTAGCAGCAGTGCTGAACTTTCTCCATTTATAGACAATTTGTCTTACCGTGGACTGATGAACAGCAAGGCTTTTGGAGATACTTTTATAACCCTTTCCAGCTTTATGCAAGTCAACAATTCTTAATCGTAGGTCTTCTGAGAGCTCTTTTGTGCGAGGCATCATTCACATCAGGCAATGCTTCCTGTGAAAAGCAAACCCAGAACTAGTGTGTTTTTTATAGGGCAGGGCAGCTGTAACCAACACCTCCAATCTCATCTCATTGATTGAACTCCAGTTGGCTGACACCTCACTCCAATTAGCTCTTGGAGATGTCATTAGTCTAGGGGTTCACATACTTTTTCCACCTGCACTGTGAATGTTTACATGGTGTGTTCAATAAAAACATGGTAACATTTAATTATTTGTGTGTTATTAGTTTAAGCAGACTGTGATTGTCTATTGTTGTGACTTAGATGAAGATCAGATCACATTTTATCACCAATTTGTGCAGAAATCCATATAATTCCAAAGGGTTCACATACTTTTTCTTGCAACTGTATGTGAGTAAGTAACTGTCTCAGTGATAGAAAACAGATGATGCCATATTCCCCATTTAAATAAGCCAATTTGTATTATATGAACCACAACAATTGAATCGTTAAATCAAAAACCTTTATTAAATATTTGTTGGTTATTAAAGGCCGCAATGCTTATCATGTTACTAAAGATAATTAAAGTTGATCCATAAATTATTAATGTAGTCACAGTAAAGACAATGTCCCGTCAGAGGGAGATAAATTTCGGATGGTATGTATAAATAATGTAGTCACAGGATACCACCTATCTTAAAACGTAGCCTTTATTCTATAATACGCATAAGTCCACATAGGATTCAATGGGGCACCGGCGCTGATTATCACTGATCTAGCCGGAGTATGGTGGGCTGCGACATCATCACATGGACGCACCTAACCCACCCCATATGGTCATTTGTGGGCACGCAAGTACCATTAACATCATAACTATCACCCATGTTTTTGCTCCCATGGAATAATTAAGATGACCATTATTGGTGTATCATGAGCAGCTACACTATTATTGTTTATATGGTGATATGTTTAGATGATTGTTTCTATAGGGGAAACTGATCTATCCCCTAAGTGCGGGCTTTGACCCTGATGCATGTGGTCTTGACTGTACCGTCCAAGAGTGTGGACTGGTGTTGTTGGGCTGTAAAGATTGAAAGCCTAACACTGGTGACAATTCTAATTTACTATCATCCATGAGGAGGAAAACTGTATCCTGCTTATGTTAATATTGATGCCTTTATATATCCCCTGATGAGCCCAGGTTATTGGTATGGGCGAAACGCGTTGGAATTATATATGTATACCAATAATATGTTCGGCATCGCAATGAACTGCTGCACTACAATTAGGCACTACTGTCAAGCCACACTATTGAATCGTAAAACAAAATTCTTTATTAAATATTTGTTGGTTATTAAAGGCCACGATGCTTATCATGTTACTAAAGATAATTAAAGTTGATCAATAAATTTATAACCAATTAATGAAATTTCAGTTGATCACTCAACAGTTAAACCACTTTTTAAACTTATAGTCCACTCAACAAATTTTTATTATTTTATCATATTTTGAAGGTCTAAATTGAATGTCACAACCAATATCTGAGAGATGGTCTTTATAGGATAGAAACATAGAAACATAGAATGTGTCTGCAGATAAGAACCATTTGGCCCACCTAGTCTGCCCAATATACTGAATACTATGAATAGCCCTTGGCCCTATCTTATATGAAGGATGGCCGTATGCCTATCCCATGCATGCTTGGTAAAGACTTCTAATGAATCCCTCCAATTCCACATGTCTGTAATAATGTTCACCAATATCATGCATTCATTTTTCCATTTGTTTATTAATTCTTTTTGGGATTTTTTCCAAGAATGCAAGATCTTTGTTAGACCATGCAAGTTTTGGAATGATGTCAGAAAATACTAAACTGGCATTGCCTAGTAACAGATTTGTACAATATTTCTTTGAGCTCGTAAATACGTTCATCTGTTTTAATTTTGTCTATTTCCTGAGAATCAAGTTGTAAAATGAATAAATCAGGTTTAGGCCATTAAGCCAAAAGATATCTACATTTGTAAATGATTTTGCTAATTTTAAACCACACACAGCTCTCCATATTATAGTATAATCCTCAGAGAAACCCACAATTTTTAAAGATTTTCTAGCTGTGGATCTTCGTTTGGCCAGAGATATTAGGTCATCACCAAGGATCCATATTATTTTCTTTGGACCTGAAAATTTATGAATAATTAAATTAGGGCGAATGTAATCTCTAAAGCAATTGGAGTTCCATTTACCTATTCGTTTTATTGTGTTATGATCCAGACCGATATGAGCCACATAAGTTGCTGCTCCTATTCTAAATGAATGTGCTGAAATTTTAAGATCATTATAACAAAGTCTCGTTAAGCACAGTTTGAGGATATAATTAAACTGATATTTAGTCAGTGGGGTCCTATCCAAGTGTAAAAATAAAGGACCATAATTATTCCGTCTGATTCTTAACCAATTCAAAATGTTCTCCACCGGGCAAACAGACTTGGTCGAAAATTTATTAAGGTGTAACCAAGTTCCCTTGCCTAATTGGTCTGTCTTAGATTTTTTTATATGAATTTTTAAGTAGATGTTGTTACAAATTTTTTTGGAAACAATGGGGGGTTCTGAATGTTTATTATCCGCAGCTAATTCGCTAATTCGAAGGGAAGCGAAAAAGGCTAAAGAGAATGCTAACAAAAAAGATGAGTTTCGTGAATTGAAGTACCAATTTTAGGTAATTGCTCAATAATGATCTCGTTTTTTCTTTACACACAGAATTTCTGTGAATGTCTTAAATGATCTGTTTTGTTTTGAAGTTATTCATTAAAGAATTAAAACCATGTAGTTTAAAGAGAAATTAAATACCTGACAATTTTTTCAAAATTCAGTCAGCTTGTAGTCCTTTTTTCGACAGTGTTAAAATAAAAGAGATGAAATGCTCTATTATATAATTAAAGGAGTGAATTTTTTGAATTTCACAAAATTCGTTCCATTCCTGCCATGCTGCTGAATATGTAGCCCATGTAATTTTGGCTAACGAATTTATTATTACATTGTTAGTTAATCTTCTGTCATGTTCCATAGATGAGTTGGACAAGAGATTCCGATTCGAGAAGCTTGAGGTACCATCAAAAATAACTCATTGAAGTGCTGCCGGGACAAAGAATCAGCGATAATATTATGTTTCCCTTGTATGTATTTAGCCTTAATCCAAATGTTGTTTTTTAAACATTGTAGAACTAATTGGCGTAATAAAGAAATCACTATTTTGGATTTAGAAGAGAGACAATTGATGGCAAACACTACTCCCATGTTATCGGAATGTAAAAGGATTTTTTTGTTTTGAAATTCATGAGACCAAATAGTTAAAAGAAACTAAAACTGGGAAAAGCTCAATGAAAACCACATTTTTTGTGAAATTATTGTCGACCCAAACCGAAGGCCACTTTTCTGCTGACCAAAATTGTTATAATATGCCCCATAACCTATAGCACCTGCAGCATCTGTATATAAAGAAAAGCATCCGAATTAATAAACTCTTTTTGCCAAATTGTGTGACCATTAAACTTGAGTAAGAATTTGAGCCAAATGTTAATGTATTCTTTTATTTGTTTTGTTATACGAATGTAAGAGTGAGGAGATGATTTACCTGTTGTGGACGAGTACATTTTCTTTGAGAAGACCCTTCCCATGGGTATCACTCTAGAAATAAAGTTCAAAGAACCAAGTAAAGATTGTAGTTTTTTGAGGGTTGTTTTCTCTTTTTTGGACAATTCCGATAACATTTTAATAGTTTGAATTGATTTTTTCCTCAGGAATACTGAATTCCATTGTAACAGTATTTATATAAATACTGTACCTAAGAATTTTAAATAAGTCATTGGATAAACTGTTTTGTCCATGGCCAAAGGAATATTAAAATAATTTGCTATATCGAAGAATTTATGTAAAAGAACAGAATAAATATTGGAATTAGAGATGGCCCTGCGGTTCGCCTGGCGGTCGTTTCGCAGCAAACTTTGGCGATGTTTGAATGCGCCATATTCTTTTGCATTGCGCCGAACTCAGGTGGGACAGGACAGCCAATTGAGACATTTCAGCACATGAATATGGACCCGATCAGAACCCAATCTGGCAGCCATTTTACATTCTATATTTGCCAGTGTAGGGAGAGGATGCTTTGTGGAGCAGGAACACCAATCGCTAGCTAATAGGGTCGCAAAAGTCCTTTTAAGGACTGGTATAGGTGTGCTATCGATAGGTGTGATACACTGAGGGGTGTGATCTAATATGCTTTCTAACCTAGTATATTATAGTGCATTTGTATTGTGCAGCAGTTGTGTGCGGCTCTGCTGCAATTCCGCAGCTATATAGAGGGACAAACGCTATTGGAATAACTAATTGCAACTGGTGTGATATACCTGTTGCCCCCCAAAAACAAATGATTGAGGGGTGTGATATACCTATAATATACTTTCTAACATAGAAAGTATGTTATAGTGCATTTGTATTGTGCAGCAGTTGTGTGCGGTTCTGCTGCAATACTGCAGGTATATAGAGGGACAAACGTTATTGGAACAACTATTTGCAACGGGTGTGATATACCTGTTGCCCCAAAAAAACTGATTGAGGGGTGCGATATACCTGCTTCCACAAAATACTAATTAGGGGCTCTATATACCCATTTCCACAAAATACTGATTGGAAATGCGATATGCCTGCTTCTACAAAATACAGATTAAGGGGTTCTATATAACGTTCCACAAAATACTGATTGAGGGGTGCGATATACCTGCTTCCACCAAATATTGATTGAGGCCTGCGATACACCGGCTTCCACCAAAGACTGATTGAGTGGTGCGATGTACCTGCTGACCCTGTAAAAGATTGTAGGTAAGAGCCTGCTGGTGAACTGACCCTTTAAAAGGTTGTATGTGAGGGCCTGCAGGTGAGCTGACCCTCTAAAACATTATATGCGAGGGCCTGCAGATGAGCTGACCCTGTAAAAGGTTGTAGGTGAAGGCCTGCTTGTGAGCTGACCCTGTAAAACTTATATGCGAGGGCTTGCTAGTGAGCTGACTCTGTAAAAGATTTTTGGTGCGGACCTGCTGGTGAGCTGACCCTGTAAAAGATTGTAGGTGAGGGCCTGCTGGTGAGCTGACCCTGTAAAAAATTATATGGGAGGGCCTGCTGGTGAGTTGACCCTCTAAAAGGTTGTAGGTTAGGGCCCCGCAGGTGTGCTGACCCTCTAAAAAATGATATGCGATGGCCTTCAGGTGAGCTGACCCTGTAAAAGATTGTAGGTGAAGGCCTGCTAGTGAGCTGATCCTGTAAAAAATTATTTGCGAGGGCCTGCTGGTGAGCTGACCCTGTAAAACATTGTAGGTGAGGGCCTGCTGGTGAGCTGAGTCTCTAAAGAATTATATACGAGGGCCTGCAGCTGAGCTGACCCTGTAAAACATTATATGCGAAGGGTATATATGATGGAAGAGGAGAAGGAGGATGATAAAAGGAAGATTCAACCATATACCCTTGTTTGTACTGGAAGGGGTGCATGGGAATACAGTGTATTCAGTACACTATAAACAACACATTTCAAGTGCCTTTATGTTCATCAGCTTTCCTCTGGTGGAGTCGAGAAGTCATGGTCAATCCAGGCCTTTTTTTTAAGAGTCAACCTGTCAGCATTTTCAGTTGACAGGCGGATACGCTTATCTGTTATAATGCCACCAGCAGCACTAAATACCCGCTCAGACAAAACGCTGGCGGAAGGGCAGCCAGCACCTCCAAGGCGTAGAGCGCCAGTTCGTGCCACGTGTCCAGCTTGGACACCCAGTAGTTGTAAGTAGTGATGGACGTACAGCGGCCGGGACGATTTGCAAACACGATCTCGCAAACGCAATCAAATGTTCGCGAACCGCAAGTTCGTGGCGGGCCCCATTGACTTTAAACTAGAAAAAAAACAGATGGTCTTTGGATATCAATTTTACTGCAGGCCAGTACAAATGCAAGTCAAATACATATGTTTAAAAGAACAAAAATATAAAATTGGATTAAAATCATGGCTAATGAAATCCCCCTCTTGAAAAAAAAACTAATTAGAATAGTTGAAATTCGATAACACGTGGTCGTTACAGGTGTTGAATTCCTCCGAGGTCCCAAACATTAGGCATTCACCGGACAGAAAAAGCCTTTTATGCTGCTGTATTTATATAAGACAGGGACCATTATTTGTTCTGGGTTGTGGCAGATATGTGTGGGCTGGCATGAGGAAATTTAATTAAACGTGGTCGTCACAGGTATTGAATTCCTCCGAGATCCATGCCTCATTCATTTTTAGAAATGTGAGGTAGTCCACATTGTCGTGAGCTAGGTGAGTGCGCTTATCGGTCACGATTCCCCCTGCTGCGCTGAACGTCCTTTCGGACAGGACACTCGAGGGGCAAACCAAGAGTTACATGGCAAATTGTGCCAGCTCTGGCCACAGGACAAGCCTGCACACCCAGTAGTGAAGGGGTTCCTCGCTTCTCAGAGCGTCCACATTGGCCGTTAACCCAATGTAGTCGGACACCTGTCGGTCTAGGTGCTCCCTGAGGCTGGATCTGGAGGGCGGCTCTCGATGGGTTGGCTGCAAGAATGATCTCATATCCGAAGTGACCAACACATCTTCAAACCGCCCTCTTCTTGCATGCGCTGTAGGATTAGTAATCACAACTGTTTCTCTGTAGGTGGAAATTCCTCTGCCAGCGCCCGAAACAGAAGAATGCAGCATCTCTCGAAGCAAGGCTAGGAACTGCTGCATTTTGACAGCCCTCTATGATGCTGTTAACATGTCCGCCATTTTGTGCTTGTACCGGGCGTCTAAGTACGTTGCCACCCATTACTGGTCCTTGCCCTTTATGCTTTATATACGGGATCCCTCTTCAAACATTGAAGCATGAAGGCCCCCATTTGCACTAAATTGGAAGCGGTGGAGCGGCCTGGCTCCTGCTCATCGCCCATGAGAATGTCGTCCTCGGTCTCCTCCCCCCATCCACAGACAACACCAGGGATCTCAGAAAAGTTTAAAGCCTGCTCTTCTTGCTCCTCCTCCTCCTACCCACAGCCACTATCCTCCCCTGACTCCTCTTCAGACTCCTGCTGACTTGTCTCAGATGAAGTAGCCCCCCTGGGAATTCATTCATCATTGTGACTTCCTCATCTTCCTGCTCCTGCTCCTCGACGGCTTTATCAATGACATGACACAATGCACGCTCCAGAAAGAAGGCGTAAAGTACGATGTCACTGATGGTGCCCTGGCTGCGACTGACCAGTTTGGTGAGCTCATCAAATGGCCACAGAAGTCTGCATGTGTCGCGCATGAGCAGCCACTGGCGCAGTGAAAAAAAAAACAAGCTCCCAGAACCTGTCCTGCCGCAAAGTTCCTACAGATAGTTGTTAACGGCACGTTTTTGCTGGAGCAGCCAATCAAGCATATACAAGGTGGAGTTCCATTGCATTGGGCAGTCAAAAATAAGATGTCTGACGGGCAAATGGTGTCGTCGCTGAACGTCAGCAAGGCGAGCGATGGCCGTGTAAGATCTTCTAAAATGGCCAGATATTTTCCTGGCCTGCCGCAAGACGTCCTGGACTCCGGGGTATTTGGCAACAAATCGCTGCACGACTAAGTTCAGAACGTGTGCCATGCACAGCATGTGTGTCATTTTGCCCTGTTTCAGCGCTCTCAACAGATTGGCACCATTGTCGCACACCACTTTACCAACTGTCAAATTGAGCGGGGTTAGCCACTGACCGGCCTGTGACCACAGAGCTGAAAGCAGTGCAGGACCGGTGTGGCTCTTGGCTTCCAGGCACAACACCTGCAGCACAGCATGGCAGTGTCTCACCTGGCACGTCAAATAGGTTCTGGGGAGCTGGGGGGGTGCAGCGGTAGAGGTGGTAGCAGTGGAAAAGGAGGAGTCAACCTAGGAGGAGACGGAGGATGGAGTAGGAGGATGAGAAAATAGCTCTAGGATGCCCACATGGGAGAAATATTTCCTTCCGGGGACCTTCTATTGCAGTGTGTCAATGGCCACAAAAGGCCTCAGAGTCCACCAGTTTATATGGCAGTAGTTGGCAGGCTAGCAGTTCCGACAAGTCTGCGGTCAGCCGTTGGGCAAGAGGGTTATCCGGCGTCATCAACTTTTTACGTTCGAACATTTGGGCCACGGAAGCCTGCCTTTTGCCAGATAATCGCAACGATGGCACGGTGGAAGGTGGAGTGGAGGACAAATGGGAGGAGAGAGGAGAAGGAGAAGAGGCAGGACATGGAGTGCCGGGAGTGTGGCTTTGTGGGTTCTGATGGTGTTGTTCCCTCTGGGCTCAGTGATGGGAGACCAGGTGCCTTCTTAAGGTGGTCGTCCCTAGGTGAGTGTTGGTCTTACCGCGGCTTATGCGTTGACAACACAGGCTGCAGCTGGCAGCACTATTGTCAACAGCTGACACGTTAAAAAAAGCCCACACTGCGGAGCCATGTGCCGGCGTCCTGGGAGCACCAGATGTGGTTGACTCACTCCAGATACATTTGCAGTCTGATTTTTGCCTCCTGTGCACTGCGAGTTCTGCCTGATTCTCCTCCTTCTCCTCCCTGCTGCTCCGTCTCTCCCTCTGAACTCCCCTCCTCTTCCTCTCTTGTGGGCACCCACATGACGTCCATCGACACGTTATCATCGTCCCCTTCACCACCACTGAAATTACAGATCTCAGAGTAGGATGCAAAAGCGGGCACCACCCACCTTGGGCTGATCTGGGTACTATAGTCAGAACGTAATCGCACACAATTTCTCCAACTTCCCGCTTAGGCTCCAGCCTGGTGCACCTGCCTGACCCCTACCACCCCTGTGGAATGGCAAGCCTCTTCCTCTGCCTGTTATTTTCAAAATAACCCTGTGACAAAGTCCCTATAGAAGAGCAGTATTTGTGGAAGCAGGTATATAGAACCCCTTAATGATTATTTGCTGGAAGCAGGTATATCAAACCCCTTAATCAGTTTATTTTGGGGCAACAGGTAAATCACACCAGTTGCAATTAGTTATTCCAATTGCGTTTGTCCCTCTTTAGCTGCGGTATCTCAGCAGAACCACACATAAATGCTGCACAATACAAATGCACTATAAAGAAAGTGTAACGGTCGCGTACACACACACACAGGGGGAAGGGAAGTGACCACTGCGCTCCACCCTTACCCCTGGCCCTGCCTACTTGCCTCACGAGTCCTAATGACAGGGGACAACTGGACGGCAATCCCTAACTTGGAGTAAGTGCAGGGATGACAGACAGACAAACAACAGGACATGAACGGACCGAGTCAATACCAGGAAATCTGCAAAGTACAAATGGAGCAAGCAGAGAATTGTCAGGAGAAGCCGGGGTCATAAATACCAGGAGAGCAGAGAAGTACAAGAGGAGTCCTAAGAGAGTAGTCAGGTGGGAGCCGAGGTCACAATACCAGGTCGGAAGCGCAGTACAAGAGGAGCAGGCAAAAGGATGGTTAGGAACAGGATCAGGTAAGTATTCAGCAGTCCAACAAATAGCCAGGAACCTAGAAAATTAACAGGCAACCTGTAGCCAGCAGGCTGCCTGTATTTATAGTGGGGAGTGAGGGTCATGTGACGTGGCCAGCGTCACATGACCGACAGACCAAACAGTCGAGCACCGAGTGATCAGCTCGGTGCTCAAGGCAGACTAGGAGCAGGGAGCCACCCAGCTAGTAAAGCCGCCCTGGGAATGAGGTCAAACACAGAACCTCATTCCAAAAGCTAAGCAACAGTTCTGCGGGCAATGGGGGACCGAGTGCACCTTCGGAACCCCGTGACAGTACCCCCCCTTTTACGAGGGGCCACCGGACCCAAGACTTCAGGCGATGGCTTTTCAGGGTGTTCTAAATGAAATTTACGAACAAGTCTAGGAGCATGAACCTCCCTGGCAGGTACCCAAGATCTCTCTTCAGGTCCATACCCCTTCCAGTGAATCAGGTACTGCAAGGAATTACGCACCTTCCTGACATCCACTATTTTAGACACCACATACTCGACAGCATCATTAACAAGAACCGGCGGAGGCGAGGCTTTTGATGGTACTACTGGTTCAAAATATTTTTTAAGCAGAGATTTATGGAACACATTATGAATGTGGAATGACTCAGGCAGCTCCAACCTAAAAGATACTGGGTTAATCACTTCCGTGATCTTATATGGTCCAATAAAACGAGGAGCAAATTTTTTAGAAGTTACCTTGAGAGATAGATTCTTGGAGGACAACCATACTTTATCCCCAACCTGAAAGTTTACCCCCCTTGAACGTCTCCTATCGGCCTTGAGTTTTTGAGAACATTGAGCCTTTTCTAGGTTCGATTGAACCCGGGCCCAAACTGTGCACAGTTCGGAGGAGAGTTTATCCGCTTCAGGGTTAGAGGAGGAGACGGACGACCCAGAATGAAAACGGGGATGAAAACCATGGTTACAAAAGAAAGGGAAGACCCCAGCAGAAGAATTGACACGGTTATTCAAAGCAAATTCAGCCAACGGAAGGAATTTGACCCATAATTGCTGGTCATCACATCAGCAACATACAACCTCAAGAATTGTTCCACAGACTGATTAAGGCGTTCAGTCTGCCCATTACTCTCAGGATGGTAGGCGGAAGAAAAAGACAATGAAATTTTACATCTTTGTCAGAAGGCCCTCCAGAATTTGGACACAAACTGCACACCCCTGTCAGAAACAATATTTTCCGGGATGCCATGTAAACGAACAATTTCTCTCACAAAAATAGATGCCAGGGTTTTAGCATTCGGAAGTTTAGACAGGGGAATGAAATGAACCATCTTGCTAAACCTATCGACCACTACCCAAACCACAGTCTTACCCTCCACCAGCGGTAGGTCAGTTATAAAGTCCATCGAGATATGGGACCAGGGTCTACTGGGAATGGGTAGGGGTCGTAGGTTACCAGCAGGGCGAGTCCTAGGTGTCTTGGACCTGGCACAAACCTCACAGGCTGACACGTAGGACTTGACATCCCTAGTTAGAGTGGGCCACCAACAAGATCTAGAAACCAGATCCTTAGTGCCCTCAACACCCGGATGTCCACAAAAGGCAGAATCGTGACACTCACCCAACAGCTGGAGACGAAATTGTACGGGAACAAACAACTTATCTGTTGGGGTGGATACCGGTGCCAGATGTTGTTCAGACCTAATGCGAGCCGAGATTTCCTGGGTAAGAGCTGCTAAGAAGATTTTTGCTGGTAGGATGGATTCAGGTGGTACCTCAGTAGGTTGAAAAGCCTGGAAGCTCCGAGATAATGCGTCCGCCTTCACATTTTTACTTCCCGGCCTGAACGTGATGAAAAAATCAAAACGAGTAAAAAACAGAGCCCATTTGGCTTGACGGGGATTCAACCTCTTAGCAGACTCGAGAAACATAAGGTTTTTATGGTCAGTGACAACAGTTACACAATGTCTTGCCCCCTCCAGGAAATGCCTCCACTCCTCAAATGCCCATTTAATGGCCAGCAGCTCCCTATTCCCTATGTCGTAGTTTCTCTCCGTGGGAGAGAATTTCCTGGAGAAGAAGGCACATGGTCTCAAATTAGTGAGGCTGGCAGGACCTTGTGAAAGGACTGCTCCTACGCCGTCCTCGGACGCATCCACCTCCACAATAAAAGGTCTCTCCTGATCAGGCTGGATCAGAATGGGAGCGCTACTAAATGCCTCTTTTAATTTTTCAAATGAAGAAATGGCCTCAGTAGACCAATTCTCCAAATCCGCCCCTTTCTTAGTAAGGTCGGTCAACGGTTTAGCAATTACGGAAAAATTCATAATAAATTTACGATAGTAATTGGCGAAACCTAAGAACCGTTGTAATTCCTTTAAGGATGAAGGTCTTACCCATTCCTTAATTGCTAGTACCTTACCAGGATCCATCTTGAAGGCCTGAGGAGTCAGAACATGCCCTAGAAACGGAATCTCCTGTACACCAAAGACACATTTCTCTTGTTTAGCGGATAGCTGATTCTCCCTCAACACCTCTAATACTTGTTTAACATGAGACACATGGGATTCGAAGTCAGGAGAGAATATCAAAATGTCGTCAAGATAGACAATAACAAATTTACCTAAGTACTCCCTAAGAATGTCATTCATGAAGTTTTGGAACACAGCTGGGGCATTGCTGAGTCCAAGAGGCATCACTTGATATTCAAAGTGTCCTACCGGAGTATTGAACGCCGTCTTCCATTCGTCTCCCTCCTTGATTCGGATTAGATTGTATGCCCCTTTCAGGTCAATTTTAGAAAACCAGGTTGCCCCCAGAACCTGGTTAAATAAATCCGGAATCAATGGGAGGGAGTAGCTATTCTGGACAGTGATTTTATTTAATCTCCGGTAATCGATACGTGGCCTAAGACCACCATCTTTTTTCTTAACAAAGGAAAACCCCGCCCCCATAGGAGAGACAGAAGGTCTAATATGCCCTTTACCAAGGCTCTCCTTAATATAATCTTCCATGGCCTTGCGTTCGGGCATAGAAAGATTATAAATTCGTCCTTTAGGAAACTTGGCCCCCTCTACTAACTCTATGGTACAATCATAAGGTCTATGGGGGGGTAGAACCTCCGGGGTTGATGATGAGAATACATCAGAATATTCTTTAACAACAGAGGGTAAAGTATCAGACTTTACTGAGACCCCTGCCTGTACCACGGACAAGCACGAGTCACACTTAGGCCCCCATCTCACCAACTCCCCATTGGACCAATCTATAGTGGGGTTATGTAGTCGGAGCCAAGGCAACCCTAGTACCACCTCAGCAGGTAGGTTCTCCAGGACTAGAAGCGAACATCTCTCTGAGTGGCACACACCCACGGTTAGAGAAATCTCTGAGGTACATAAGCTCACCGTACCACCAATAAGAGGAGTAGCATCAATAGCCATGACATGGATAGGAGTTGGTAAGGCAAACATAGGAATACCGAATCTTACAGCATACTCAGAGTCAATAAAGCTAGCCGCTGAGCCAGAATCAATAAAGGCCTTACCCGGCCATTTATCTACTCCCAGAGAAATCGTAATGGGTACCGAAAGCTTACATTTAGAAAATTCAGGGTGTACCTGGTCTTTAGGTTGCCTTGTCTTAGGAGACTTGACAGAGAGGACCTTCTTAGGACACTGGTTGATCCAATGGTCAGGATCTCCACAGTAAAAGCATTCTCCACGTCTGCGGCGAAGATTCCCTCGGGTCATGCCAACCTGCATGGGTTCCTCGGTGGAGACCTCAGCATTGTCTCTGGGATAGGCCTCTGGCTGGACCACCATCTGGGAAGAGAACTGTTGTTCCTGTCGTCTCTCTCTAACCCGTCGGTCAAGTCGGACAACAAGGGTCATCATCTCCTCTAAGGTCTCTGGAAGTTGATAACTGACCAGAAGATCCTTTAATTTATCAGACAGACCTGACCTGAACTGACTCTTCAGGGCTGGTTCGTTCCATCCTGAGGGGACACACCACCTTCTGAATTGGGTGCAATAATCCTTCGCTGGTAAATTGCCCTGAAACAGTGCCTTTAGAGCCGTCTCGGCTACTAGAGCCCTGTCTGGTTCATCATAGAGGGTACCCAAGGCCTGAAAGAACCCCTCCACAGAAACTAAACAACTGGTTCCAGCAGGTAAAGAGAACGCCCAGTCCTGGGGATCACCCTGTAATCGGGAAATGATAATGCCACGCGTTGACTCTCGGGGCCAGAGGACACGGGGCGGAAACGGAAGTAAAGTTTGCAACTCTCCTTAAAAGAGAGAAACTTCCTCCGGTCTCCAGAAAATGGTTCTGGGAGCTTAATCTGGGGCTCAAAATGCGGACTGGAGGCCTGAGGAGTGGAAGAACCTTGCCCTAACTCAAAAGAACTGAGTTTTTCCCCTAACTCCTGCACCCTCTGCGTTAGATTAGAGACATGGTCAGTCAGGGTCACCAGAGGATTCATAATACAGTGGTTATTGGGCCTGTTAATCTGTAACGGTCGCGTACACACACACAGGGGGAAGGGAAGTGACCACTGCGCTCCACCCTTACCCCTGGCCCTGCCTACTTGCCTCACGAGTCCTAATGACAGGGGACAACTGGACGGCAATCCCTAACTTGGAGTAAGTGCAGGGATGACAGACAGACAAACAACAGGACGTGAACGGACCGAGTCAATACCAGGAAAGCTGCAAAGTACAAATGGAGCAAGCAGAGAATTGTCAGGAGAAGCCGGGGTCATAAATACCAGGAGAGCAGAGAAGTACAAGAGGAGTCCTAAGAGAGTAGTCAGGTGGGAGCCGAGGTCACAATACCAGGACGGAAGCGCAGTACAAGAGGAGCAGGCAAAAGGATGGTCAGGAACAGGATCAGGTAAGTATTCAGCAGTCCAACAAATAGCCAGGAACCTAGAAAATTAACAGGCAACCTGTAGCCAGCAGGCTGCCTGTATTTATAGTGGGGAGGGAGGGTCATGTGACGTGGCCAGCGTCACATGACCGACAGACCAACCAGTCGAGCACCGAGTGATCAGCTCGGCGCTCAAGGCAGACTAGGAGCAGGGAGCCACCCAGCTAGTAAAGCCGCCCTGGGAATGAGGTCAAACACAGAACCTCATTCCAAAAGCTAAGCAACAGTTCTGCGGGCAATGGGGGACCGAGTGCACCTTCGGAACCCCGTGACAGAAAGCTTATAATAGGTATATCACACCCCTGCCTCAATCATTTTTTTTGGGGGGGAACTGGTATATAACACCAGTTGCAATTAATTGTTCCAATAGAGTTTGTCCCTCTGTATAGCTGCGGTATATCAGCAGAACAATGCTGCACAATACAACTGCACTATATAGAAATTATATTATAGGTATATCACATCCCTACCTCAATCAGTTTTTTTGGGGGGCAACTGGTACATCACACCAGTTGCAATTAGTTGTTCCAATAGCGTTTGTCCCTCTGTATAGCTGCGGTATCTCAGCAGCACCGCACGCAAATGCTGCACAATACAAATGCACTATATAGAAATTATATTATAGGTATATCACATCCCTACCTCAATCAGTTTTTTTGGGGGGCAACTGGTACATCACACCAGTTGAAATTAGTTGTTCCAATAGCGTTTGTCCCTCTGTATAGCTGCGGTATCTCAGCAGAACCTCACACAGATGCTGCACAATACAAATGCACTATATAGAAAGTATATTATAGTTATATCACACCTCTGCCTCAAACAGTTTTTTTTGGGGCAACTGCTATATCACACCAGTAGCAATTATTTGTATTTGTAAGTATATCACCCCCCCCCTCAGTATGTCACACCTATCGATAACACACCTATACCATTCCTTAAAAGGACTTTTGTGGCCCTATTAGCTAGCGTTTCATGTCTCTAACAGTCTGTCCCTGCTCCACACAGCAACATCTCCCTACACTGGCAAAAGACTAGGGTCATTGTGCTGAAACGTCTCAATTGGCTGTCCTGTCCCACCTGATGGATGTGTCATGGGTAAAGTTCGGCACAATGCAAAAGAATATGGCACCGGCGGATATTGCCATATGTTCACATGTTCGGCGAACCGCGAACAAGCAAAGTTTGCCACAAAACGACCGCCGGGCGAACCACAAGGCCATCTCTAGTTGTAAGGCACTGAGGGATCATTGAGGATGCTGACATGGTCTGCTATGTACTCTTTCACCATTTTCCAAAATTTTCCCTTCTTGTGACACTAGGCCGCGCATCAGGGTGAGGTTGCTGGCGAGGTGTCATGAAACTGTCATAGACTTTGAAAAGTTGCCCTGCCTCTGTTGGAACTGCTGTGTGTTCCTCTCGTCTCCCCTCCTCAGATGGCCAAGGAACTACGGACTCTGCCGCCAACGTTGTCAGATGGAAATTTTTGGTGCAATTTTTCAACAAGGATCTTCTGGTATTGCACCGTTTTGCTCGTCCTCTCCACCAGAGGAATGAGAGATGAGAAGTTCTCTTTGGAGCTGGAGTTGAGAAGGGTTAACAACCAGTAATCCGTGTTGTCTAAAATGCGTGTAACGCGTGGGTCACGGGAAAGGCAGCCTAACATGAAGTCAGCCATGTGTGCCAGAGTACCAACAGGCAAGACTTCGCTGTCGTCATCAAGAGGATCACTCTCAATCTCCTCATCCTCTTCCTCCTCTTCTGCCCACCCACACTGAACAGATGGAATTAAATGGGTACTCCCCACTGTAGAGGAGGCAACTGTCTCCTGCTCCTCCTCCTCTTCATCGTCCAATTTGCTCTGAGAAGACGGACGGAGGGTGGTTTGGCTATCTTCCTGTGTAATGTCTTCTTCCCCCATTTCCACCTCTTCCATTCTTCCTCATGCAAAGCGTCGTCCTTAATTGTGAGCAGAGAGTGTTTGAGTAGACACAGAAGTGGGATGGTTACGCTGATAATAGCGTTAACGCCGCTCACCATCTGTGTTGATTTCTCAAAGTTTCTGAAAACCTAAAGAGGTCAAACATCCATGCCCACTCCTCGCTTCTGATTAGCGGAAGCTGACTGGAAAGGTGACGACCATGTTGCAGCTGATATTCCACTACTGCCCTCTGCTGCTAACAAAGCCTGGCCAACATGTGGATGACTTTTGGAAATGTGCACACACGCGGTGCAGCTTCACCAGTAGCTCAGGCATATTGGGATAGGTTTTTAGAAACCGCTGAACCACTAAGTTTAAGACGTGGGCTAAGCATGGGCTGTGTGTGAGCTTGCCAAGCTCCAAAGCTGCCAAGTTACAGCCATTATCAGACACAACCATGCCTGGTTCTAGGTTGGGTGGCGAGAGCAACAGCTCAGTCTGGTAACTTATGCCCTGCCACAGCCTTGACGTCGGTAACACCTGTGCCATCCCAGGGTACGACTCACTCCCGGACTCAACAATGTTCACCCAGTGTGCCATCAGTGAAATTTAGCATCCCTGGCCGAATGCACTTGTCCATGTGTCTGTGGTTAAGTGGACCTTCTTAGAAACTGCGTTGGTCAGGGCACGTGTGATTTTATGGGACACATGTTGGTGTAAGGCGGGTCCGGCACTCCTTGGAAAAAAGTCGCGGGACGGCCACCGACATCAGGCTGCGGAAGGCCTCAGTGCCCACAAGCCTAAATGGCAACATTTCCAGGGCCAGTAATTTTGAAAGGTGCGCATTTAGTGCTATAGCCTGTGGGTAAGGACATTTGTACGCTGTGCTTGGACACGGAAGTGGATGTGGTCGCTGATGGTGCTTGCGAAGGTCCAGGTGCAGGGCGGTAGGCATCCGGGCCTGCGCCTTTGACAGGGGATTGGCCAGCACGTAACACAGGGGAAGAGGAGGAAGTGGTGGGACCCGCAGACACACATTGTGAACCCAGGTGTTTGTCCCACTTATTACAGTTGTTGGTTGCCATGTGGCGAATCATGCTGGTGGTGGTGAGGCTGCTAGTGTTCACGCCCCAGCTCATTTTGGTACGGCACAGGTTGCAAACTGTTATTCTTTTGTTGTCCGCACTTTCCTTAAAAAAGCACCATACTGTGGGACACAAACCCTTTGGCAAGGGAGATTTCCCCAAGGGGGTGCTCCATGGAACAGTTGCAGGCCTGTTTGGTGTGGCTCGCCTTCTCCCTTTTGCCACCCCACTGCCTAATCCAGCCTGTTGCGGTGCTGCAGATCCCTACCCCTCTGTACTGCTGTCCTCCTCGGCTTTCCACCTTCACAGGTTGTCTCAGTGACTTCATCGTCCACAACCTCCTCTTCCACTTCTTTACTGTGCTCATCCTCCTGACTTGTTGACCTAACCACTACCTCAGTGATTGACAACTGTGCTTCATCCTCTTCATTAACGTCTTGAGACAGTAATTGCAGTTTAATTATTGGCAACTATGTCTCATCATCATCCACCTCATTAAACAGTAATTGCCGTTCCCCACCGTCATCTTCTTGTGATTGTCGATGCTCAAGAGTTTGGGAATCCAAACCGACCACCTGGTCGCACTGGTCTGACTTCAAGAGTGGTGACCTGCGCCGCCCTGAAAACTGTGACATGAAGCTAAGTATCATGGAAGATTGTTTTTCTTATGCTCTGGCTGCAGGCACAGTTTCACCACGCCCATGGCCATGGCCTCTGCGTGCACCATCAGCATCACGGCCACTGCCACGTCCCTTACTGCTCGCCTTCTTCATATTAAATGTTATATATGATTGAAAGTCTGTCACATGTACAGTAGCGTAGGATTTGGAAGTGTATGTGCAAACAAATTAAAAAAGGTATTTGGGATGTGGAAACATCATACAGGAGATATCCTGCAGGTAATGTCAATGCTGTCACCAGCGGCTAATGAAAAATTACAGGGAATGTCACAGGTATTTGGGATGAGGAAATGTTATACAGGAGAGGTACCACTGGTAATGTCACTGTCCGCAGCGTCTACAGAAACAGTACACTGTATGTCACAGAATTTTTTTTTAAGCGCACACGTTACACTGAAGATGTGGCACAGCTAATGTTACTGTCCGCAGCGGATACTGTCTATGGAAAAAGTACACTGTATGTCACAGATATTTTTTGGATGCGCACACTTTACACTGGAGATGTGGTGCAGCTAATGTCACTGTCCCCAGCGGACACAGTCTACGGAAAAACTACACTGTATGTCACAGATATTTTTGGGATGCGCACACTTTACACAGGAGATGTGCCACAACTAAAGTCACTGTCCGCATTGGACACCATCTTCGGAAATAGTACACTGGATGTAAAAAATTTTTGGGATGCGCACACTTTGCACTGGACATGTAGGGCAGCTAATGTTACTGTCCACAGCGGACACCGTCTACAGAAAAAAGACACTGTATGTCACAGATAAATTTTTTCAGCGCACACTTTACACTGCAGATGTGGCATTGGTTATGTCACTGTCAGAAGCGGATACGTCTATTGAAAAAGTACACTGTATGCTACAGATATTTTTTGGATGTTCACACTTTACACAGGAGATGTGACGCAGCTAATGTCACTGTACATAGCGGACACGTCTACAAAAAAAGGACACTGTATGTTACAGATATTTTTTGGATGCGCACACTTTACATTGGAGATGTGGTGCAGCTAATGTCACTGTCCACAGCGGACACCGTCTATGGAAAAACTACACTGGATGTCAGATATTTTTTGGATGCGCACACTTTACACTGGAGATGTGGCTGAGCTAATGTCACTGTCCGCAGTGGACACCGTCTACTGAAAAAGTACACTGGATGTCAGATAATTTTTGGATGCGCACACTTTACACTGGAGATGTGGCGCAGCTAATGTCGCTGTCTGCAGGATGTGCTGTCTGCTAGCTGTCTGCTATTTAGCGCAGGATGTGCTAAAAATAGTTGTTGCTGCCACAAACAATAGTCCTTAGAAGGACTTTTGGGTCTGTAAAGTTTTAGCAATTTAGCGCAGGTTGCGCTAAAAATAAAGATTGCTGCTGCCACACACAATGGTCCTTAAAAGGAATTTTGGGTCTCTGAAAAGTTTTGGTGGTAAAAATATTCTTAAATCACTCCCTACACTTTCTGTCCCTTCCTCAGCACAGCTCTCCCTGACTAAGAATGAACCTAACATGCGTCATCGGTTGCTATATAGCACCAGGTGACGCGTTCCAGTAGGCCAATCACTGTAATTTCAGCAGCCAACATGGCTACGGCATTACAGTGAGGGCAATACTTACCTGCACGTGTATTGGCTGCACGGAGACTCGAGCTTTGTGCCCGAGCACATGTGGTATTCGGCATAATACTGCCATGTGCCGAGTATCGAAATGCTCGAGCCGAACTGGTGTTCGGCTGAGCATGCTCGATCATCACTACATGTCAGCTGCTGACAATAGTGTTGCCACCTGTAGCCTGTGCTGTCAACGCATAAGTCACGGTAAGCCCAACACTCACCTAGGGACGACCACCTTAAGAAGGCACCTGGCCTCCCATCACGGAGGCCAGTGGGAGCAATGCCGTCAGAACCCACAAAGCCACACTTCCGGTGCTCCACATCCTGCCTCTTCTCCTTCTCTCTCCTCCCATTTGTCCTCCACTCCACCTTCCACCATGCCATCAATCGCATTCATGTGGCAGAAGGCAGGCTTCCGTGGCCCAAATGTTCGAGCGTAAAAAGTTGATGACGCTGGATAACCCTCTTGCCCAATGGCTGACCGCTGGCTTGTCGGAACTGCTAGCCCGCCAACTACTGCCATATAAACTGGTGGACTCGAAGGCCTTTAGAAAATTTGTGGCCATTGGCACACTGCAATGGAAGGTCCCCGGAAGGAAATTTTTCTCCCATGTGGGCATCCAAGAGCTATATGGCCATGTTCAGCGGCAATTGAATTTATCTCTGGCACACAGTGTCTGTGCCAAAATACATCTGACCACAGACACGTGGTCTAGAAAACACGGGCAGGAAAGGTACATAACTTTTACTGCCCACTGGGTGAACCTTCTGATGGCTGTCAAGCATGTAACCCATGGCACCCATGTGGATTTGATGTTACCGCCACAGATTGCATGCAGGAGGCCTCTTCTTCTCCTACTCCATCCTCCATCTCCTCCTCGGCTGACTCCTCCTTTTCCACTGCTACCGCCTCTTCCGCTGCAACCCCAAGCTCCCAGAACCTATTCGACGTGCTAGGTGAGATGTTGCCATGCTGTGCTGCGGCTGTTGTGCCTGGAAGCCAAGTCCGGTCCTGCACTGCTTTCAACTCTGTGGTCACAGGCTGATCAGTGTCTAACCCTGCTCAATTTGACAGTTGGTGAAGTGGTGTGCGACAACGGTGCCAATCTGCTGAGAGCGCTGAAGGGAAAATGACACACGTGCCATGCATGGCACACATCCTGAACTTAGTCATGCAGCGATTCGTTTGCCAAATACCACGGGGTCCAGGACATCTTGCGGCAGGCCAGGAAAATCTCTGGCCATTTTAGAAGATCTTACACGGCCATGGCTCGCCTTGCTGACGTTCAGCAGCAACACCACCTGCCCGTCAGACGTATAATTTGTGACAGCCCAATGCGCTGGAACTCCCCCTTGTATATGCTTGATAGGCTGCTCCAGCAGCATTGTGCTGTTAATGACTACTTGTAGGAACTCTGCAGCAGGACAAGTTCTGGGAAGCTTGGTTTCTTTTCACTGCGCCAGTGGCCGCTCATGCGCGACGCATGCAGACTTCTGCAATCATTTGATGAGATCACCAAACTGGTCAGTCGCAGCCAGGGTACCATCAGTGACATCGTACCTCACACCTTCTTTCTAGAGCGTGCATTGCGTCATGTCATTGATCAAGTCGTCGAGGAGCAGGAGCTGGAAGATGAGGAAATCGCAATGCTGAATAAATTCTCAAGGGAGGCTACTCCCTCTGAGACAATTCAGCAGGAGTCTGAAGAGGAGTCAAAGGAGGATGGTGGCTGGGGGAGGAGGAGGAGCAAGAAGAGCAGGCTTTGAGGGGGACTTAAATTTTTTCGCGGATTCCTGGTGTTGTCCGTGGCTGGGGGGAGGAGACCGAGGACGACATTCTCCTGGGCGATGAGCAGGAGCCAGGGCGCTCCACCGCTTCCAATTTAGTGCAAATGGGGGCCTTCATGCTCCAGTGTTTGAAGAGGGACCCCCGTATAAAAAGCATAAAAGGCAAGGACCTGTACTGGGTGGCAGCGTACTTAGACTCCCGGTACAAACACAAAATGGCGGACTAGTTACCAGCATCATAGAGGGCTGTAAGAATGCAGCATTTCCAGGCCTTGCTGCGAGAGATGCTGCATTCTGATGTTGCGGGCGCTGGCAGAGGAATTTCCACCCACAGCAAAACAGGTGCGGGTACCAAGCCTACCGCGCCTTCAAGAAGAGGGCGGTTTGAAGATGTGTTGGTCACTTCGGATATGAAATCATTCTTGCAACCAACCCATCGAGAGCCCCCCTCCAGATCCAGCCTCAGGGAATGCCTAGACCAACAGGTGTCCGACTACATTGGGTTAACGGCCTATGTGGACGCTTCGTGAAGCGAGGAACCCCTGGACTAATGGATGTGAAGGCTTGACCTGTGGCCAGAGCTGGAACAATTTACCATGGAGTTCTTGGCTTGCCCCTCGTCGAGTGTCCTGTCCGAAAGGACGCTCAGCACAGCAGGGGGGATTGTGACCGATAAGCACACTCACCTAGGTCACGACGGTGTGGACTACCTTACATTTCTAAAAATGAATGAGGCATGTATCTCTGAGGAATTGAGCACCTGTGACGACCACATGTAATTGAGTTTCCTCATGCCAGCCCACACATATCTGCCACCACTCAAAACAAAGAATCTTTTAGACCTTGGTCTTTCCAAATGCAACATCTCTCAAGTGCAACTCTTAAGTGCACAGACTGAATTATACCAGAATGTAATATTACGGATATTGAATCCACTTTGTCATCACTGCCTACTGACCCAATTCTCTCATCTCCGGGTATGTCTTGTCTGAAGCTTACTGCTGCACCCAGCGTTTTTCCACAGTCTGATATTGTCCACCCCTCTCAACTTTCCTTCTAAATCCTGGTATGTCTTGTCTGAAGCTTACTGCTGCACCCAGCGTTTCCACAGTCTGATATTGTTCACCCCTCTCATCTTTCCTTCTAAATCCTGGTATGTCTTGTCTGAAGCTTACTGCTGCACCCAGCTTTTTCACAGTCTGATATTGTCCACCCCTCTCATCTTTCCTTCTAAATCCTGGTATGTCTTGTCTGAAGCTTACTGCTGCACCCAGCTTTTCACAGTCTGATACTGTCCAGCCCTCTCATCTTTCCTTCTAAATCCTGGTATGTCTTGTCTGAACTAATAATGTCTCCTTCCCTGCTAGATTTATTGAGTATTTGTTTACATTGACTATTTCACCCCTGTATCTGGTCCTCCTTGATTAGGCCAAATGTAGAACCCTCCCCTCTTGGTCACACCTGATTGAACACTAAGTGGTATAAATCTAAGTTCTTAGGTCTTTTAGACCTTGGTCTTTCCAAATGCATCATCTCTCAAGTGCAACTCTTAAGTGCACAGACTGAATTATACCAGAATGTGACCCGAAGAGGACCACAGGTAATTACAGACATAGTTAATGCAAACAATGTTACAATTTTTCATCTTACTCTTCCCACTTTTCCACAACCTCCTAAAATACCCCCACATCCATTCACCCAGCAAGGAACTATTCATCTCTTCCTCCATCTTACCTTCTCATCTGACAGCTTGCACAAACCTGTTTGGCAACATAAAACACTTCCTTCCCAAACACACACAGATACCTCCTGCCCTTTCCTATTCTCACCTATTAACACTTTCTCTGCTTCTCCTTATTGCTGGTTATATCTCTTCAAATCCAGGCCCCCCTCAGCAAATCCCCACTATCACCTCTACGTCCCACTACAAATCTCCTTCTACAAATTTCTGCAACCCCTTAAACCTAATAACCACTCCTCTGACCCCTGCTCCTTTGGTTCCTCTTGCAGGAGCATTATGGAACGCACGCTCTGTCTGTAACAAACTGTCATACATTCATGAACTTTTCATCTCTCAAAACCTTTCCTTTCTGGGTCTCACAGAAACATGGCTGACACGTTCTGACACCTCCTCCCCTGCTGCACTCTCTTATAGTGGATTTTAACTCCCTCACACCCCCCGCCCCGGCTGCAAACATGGTGGGGGAGTTGGTCTTCTCCTATCGGACACCTACTCCTACAGCCCAACTCCACTGCCACCCTCCATTACACTCACCTCATTTGAAGTACACTCTGTTCGCATCTACTCTCCCTTCAAGAAGCCGTCATTTACCGCCCCCCAGGCCCAGCCACCATCTTTCTTGACCACTTTAACACCTGGCAACTACACTTTCTTTCTGCTGACATCCCTACTATCATCATGGGTGACTTCAACATCCCTATTGACACCTGCCACTCGGCCGCCTCTAAACTCCTATCACTCTCTTCCTCCTTCGGCCTATCACAGTGGTCTTCAGCTCCCGCCCACAGAGATGGTCACACTTATCTTTACCCGCCTCTGCTACCTATCTAACCTTTCTAATTCGCCTCTCCCCCTATCCGACCACAACCTACTCACCTTTTCTTCAATGGTCTCTTCTGCTGCTCAAACTACAAATTGGCGTGGTATTAAAAAGCAGGAAGTGCTCAACCCTATATGCAGTGGTGCATCTATACCGGGGGGCAGATCCTGCACAATGGAGGATGCCTGCAGTGGACCACAAGTACCACAATGAACATCCTACACAGGATAGCAATTGTGTGGATGTGATAAACAGTCAAAATAACATAAGGGCTCATTCAGACGGCCGTATGCTGTCCGCAAAAATACTGAATGCTATCCGTTTTTTTGCGGATCCGCAAAAAAAATGAAACATGTCCTATACTTGTCCGTGAAAATCAGGACATGGCCAATTGAAGTCTATGGGTCCGCAAAAATACTGAATGCTATCCGTTTTTTTGCAGATCCGTTTTTTTGCGGATCCGCAAAAAACGGATAGCATTCAGTATTTTTGCGGACAGCATACGGCCGTCTGAATGAGCCCTAACAAAAACAAAGACAGGTGCACTCTGCGGTCTTACTAACCCTCGTACTGGTGTAAAATTGAGAATTATCCAACATATCCTGCTTGGAGGACATGTCTGAGCCCGAGCACCGCGCCAAGGTTTCTCAAGTAGCTCGGGAACCTAACGCTAAACCTACCTGGGCCGTATGGGCAATACCAGGAGCCAGTGGGCGAATTACAGGTGCGCAAGGTCCGACTCAAAGCAATCTCCCAGTAACCTCCAGCATGTGACCATGCATACAATGGGAGGAGGCAGAGAGCTCTGAGCCCCACCCAAGACTGGCTGATATAGCCCGGGCCTCACATGTGCACCAGAATGCTGCCTGTGGATGGAAATGAAGGCACATTCAGACTAGGAGTTTCTACACCTCCAGAAATTCAAAATACAAACTACAAATTGGCGTGGTATTAAAAAGCAGGAAGTGCTCAACCCCATATGCAGTGGTGCATCTATACCGGGGGGGCAGATCCTGCACTTGTGGCCCGTTGCTAATGGCAATCCCCAGCAAAAATGCATACAATGGAGGATGCCTGCAGCGGACCACAAGTACCACAATGAACATCCTACACAGGATAGCAATTGTGTGGATGTGATAAACAGTCACACACAGTCCACACACTAGCACACCCCCGCAGGAACCTTAAACATCTTGACTTTCGCTTGCTTTCTGACTCTCTTCTCCCACTGTCTACCATCTGTTCCCTCCAAGACCCAGATGCTGCTACCACCCTACATAACACCACAATAAGTACAGCTCTGGACACTGCTGCCCCCCTCACACACAACAAAGCCCTAAAAATTAACAGACAACCCTGGCACACCAACCTGATCAACAAACTCAGACAAGCTTCCAGGGCTGCTGAGCGGCAATGGAAGAAATCCCATTCTAAAGATCATTTCACCGCATACAAGCAATCCCTCCTCATATTCAAATCCTCACTCGCTGATGCAAAACAGGCCTACTTCTCATCTCTTATATCTTCCCTGGCCCACAGCCCTAAACAACTTTTTAGCACTTTTAACTCCCTTCTCTGTCCCCCAGCGCCTCCACCCTCTCTTCTCTTCTCAGCTGAGGACTTTGCCAAATATTTCAAACAAAAGATAGTCAACATCAGAGAAAGCTTCACTACACAGTCCCCACAGACCCTCTACACAACTGCTAGGTCCTCTTCTCCCAAAACCCACTTCCCCACCATTACAGAAGAAAAACTCTCCACTCCACTCTCCAGATCACATCTGACCACCTGTGCACTTGACCCAATCCCATCCCACCTCATCCCTAACCTCACCACAGTGTTTATCCCAGCCCTAACTCATCTCTTCAACCTATCACTAACCTCTGGTGTCTTCCCCTTTGCTTTTAAACATGCTACCATTACACCCATCCTCAAAAAGCCTTCACTTGACCCATCTTCTTTGTCCAGTTATCGCCCCATATCACTTCTTCCGTATGCCTCAAAGCTACTTGAACAACATGTCCATTCTGAACTGTCCTCTCACCTCTCCTCCTGCTCCCTCTTTGACCGCCTACAATCTGGCTTCCGACCCCACCACTCGACTGAGGCTGCCCTTACCAAAGTCACCAATGACCTACTGACAGCCAAAACCAAGAAACAATACTCTGTCCTCCTTCTCCTTGACCTGTGCTCTGCCTTCGACACTGTTGACCACTCCCTTCTGTTGCAACTCTCTCATCTCTTGGCATCACTGACCTGGCCTTCTCCTGGATCACATCATACCTCACAGACCGGACGTTTAGCGTCTGCCACTCCCGCACCACCTCCTCGTCTCATTCCCTCTCTGTTGGTGTCCCGCAAGGCTCTGTCCAAGGACCCCTACTCTTCTCTATCTACACTTTTGGCCTGGGACAGCTCATAGAGTCCCATGGCTTTCAGTATCACTCCTACGCTGATGACACACAAATCTACCTCTCTGGTCCAGACATAACCACCTTACTATCAAGAATCCCACAATGTCTATCTTCTATATCATCCTTCTTCGCCTTTCGCTTTCTAAAACTTAACATGGATAAAACAGAATTCATCATCTTTCCCCCATCTTGTTCAACCCCCCCCCCCAACAGACCTATCTATCACGATCAATGGCTGCACACTCTCCCCAGTGAACCAAGTCCGCTGCCTTGGAGTGACCTTGGATTCTGCCCTCTCCTTCAAACTGCACATCCAAGCCCTTTCCACCACCTGCCGCCTCCAACTCAAAAACATCTCCCGCATCCGTGCTTTCCTTAACTTTGAATCTGCGAAAATGCTTGTACATGCCCTCATCATCTCCCGCCTAGACTACTACAACACTCTCCTCTGTGGCCTTCCATCTAGCACTCTCGCACCCCTCCAATCTATCCTCAACTCTGCTGCCCGACTAATCCACCTCTCACCCTATTACTCCTCTGCCTCTCCCCTCTGCCAATCCCTTCACTGGCTCCCCATTGCCCAGCGAATTCACTTTAAAGTACTAACAAATACATACAAGGCCGTCCATAACCTGTCCCCTCCCTACATCTCTTAGCTACTTTCCCGATACAACCCCACACGTACTCTACGATCCTCACAAGACCTCCTTCTCTCCTCTCCTCTTATCGCCTCTTCCCACAATCGACTCCAAGATTTCTTTAGTGCATCTCCTATACTCTGGAACTCGCTACCCCAACATATCAGACTCTCACCTACAGTGGAATCCTTCAAAAGAAACCTGAAAACTCACCTCTTCAGACAAGCCTACAACCAGTGACCCTGCTGCCTCTATACTGCCATGACCAACTTCACCCGCACCTACTGTGTCCTTCTCCCATACCATGTAGATTGTAAGCCCTCACGGGCAGGGCCCTCTCTCCTTCTGTACCAGTTTGTAACCCGTCTTGTTTATGATTAGTGCAATTGTCTGTATTATGTATGTATACCTTTTCTCATATGTACAGCACTATGGAATGAATGGCGCTTTAATAATAAATAATAATAATAATGGTCCTTGTCTTATGTATATACAGCGGCATAAAAGGCCTTTTCTGTCAGGTGAATGCTGATTTCTGGGGCCTCTACTCCAGTGGCCTACAGCAAATTTTTTATCCAGTAACAGCCTAATGTAACTCCAGACACATAATCACTAGTTCTTTTCTGTCAGGTGAATGCCTAATTTTTAGGGCCTAAACTAGCCTACAGTAAAATTTTTAGCCAGTGGCCGCCTAATGTACCTCCAGATACATCTTCACAAGTTCTTTTCTGTCAGGTCAATGCCTAGTTTTTGGGGCATGTACTGGCCTACAGTAAAATTTTTATCCAGTGACAGCCTAATGTACCTCCAGCCGCATGATCACAAGTTCTTTTCTGTCAGGTGAATGCCAAATTTTTGGGGCCTATACTGGCCCACAGTAAAATTGTTATACACTGACCACTTAATATACCTCCAGCCACATAATCACTTGTTTTTTTCGGTCAGGTGAATGCATCATTTTTGAGGCCTGTACTCCACTGGTCTACAGTAAAATTGTTATCCATTGACCGCCTAATATACCTCCAGCCACAAAATCACTTGTTCTTTTCTTTTCGTTGAATGCCTAATGTTTGGGGCCTGTACTCCACTGGCCTGCAGTAAAATTGTTATCCACTGACCGTCTAATATAACCTCCAGCAGCATAATTACTTGTTCTTTTCTGTCCGGTGAATGCCTAATGTTTGGGGCCTGTACTTCACTGGCCTTGGCTTAGTTCTCAAAAAAGAACAAAACTCCTTTCGTCAAATACATAACCTATCATTTCCAAAAAATAATTTGTTGAATGACGAAATTATAATGTATTCAGCCACTGTGCTTATTTGCTTGTTGATCTTTATTTGAATGTGGGAAGTGAATACCTTGTTTTTTTATAACATTTGGCTGCTGGATGGGATCCGGAACAGAATGAACACTCATGTCTATATTTACAATGTGTCTGCCATCTACAAAAGTTTTCATTGAAGGCAAAACAAAACAAAGGCAAAACAAATTTTTGATGTTGTTAAGACTTTTGGATTGTTGGCGAAAAAGATAATTCCTTTGAGGAAGCATCAGATTCAACCAAAGCCCAACGTCCTTGTTTCCCCAAATTGAGATTTGGATATACTGTTAGTTTTTGTCTAAATGACTCGTCATATAGACACCAACTGAAGCCTCCAAAATTTTTATATGCTTCCAATATTGTATCTACGTGATAAAACAAGCTTGTGCAAAAATTGGGATGTTTTTCACCCAATTCTGCAGCATATTTGCAAAATGCTTGTAGCCAATTTAGGAATGATTTTTGCTAAGGTCTCTTTTTATAGTCATCCGATTTTTTGGGGGGATTTTTTCCGTATCAATTTTTTAATTCTCTCTAGATGAAGGTAAAAGAGAAAAAAATTCCACATATTCTTTTTTCAAAATATTTTCTTTTACATTCTGGGTTAAATGGTGAAATTTGGCTTGTCAAAGCTTCTTTTACAGAAGTTTCTTTGATTCTTGTGCCAAATTCCATCGCAGGAATTGTGTTACATTCCGGATTTAAAGTAATTGGATTAGAAGTATCAGTTGGTAATAATCTGGGGGGGATAACCTCAGATTGAGAAATAGGTGAAGGAGTAATTTGTGCTGAATTAGAAGATTCCGACCAAACATTGCATGTTGAAACTGAATTTTCTTTGTTGGATATAAATTGTAAAAATTCTTTAAACATCTGAATCTTGTCCGAAAAAGAAGAATCAATGTCTAAAGAATGTAATTCTCTGTTTAAAGTGCCCTGCAGGATGCAGTCACTGTGTATTTTACTAAGTGACGTCCCACCGATTGAAGCATTGACAGTTGGCCTGCTGTCAGTTGGAAGATGAGATGACATCTTCTTGGCAGTTGATGGGTTTCTGGGATGATGGGTATCCTTGTTCTCCTGAGCCGCTTTGAAGTCAGATGGATGTTTGCTCTTTTTTGTTGGTGGTATAGCAGTATATTGCAACGGCGAGAAAGCTCTCCTATCCTTTCTTTTCCATATCTTAGGAGGAGATACGTCTTCTGGGTCACTGCACCTGCATGTGCCAGTGACGGAGCTAAGATTGATGCACACGGTGCTCGCGCTGGGGCCTGCATAGGAGCCTGTATTAGAAGATTGAAGATAGATTTCTGTATCCGGACCAGATTGAAGACATCTGCGCACCAATTTTCGCCTCTGTGAGATTCAGCCTTGAATATCAGCTGTTGAGAAGTTCTTCCATGATGAAAATCACGCAGGTGTAGATTGCATTTTTATACTTACGTAAATGCACTAATGACATTGTGTCTGCTCTTTTATAGGTCCAGAAAAGCTGTTTGAAGATTCACCAATCAAGCATCTTCTTGATGTCTCCTGCCAAACTGCAGTTACCTTGGAACAGTCCATTCAAACCTTCAATGCAGATAAGTAGATAATAATGTGCATTAATACCACCAATACTATGAGAGATGTCATGACATCATGGCTCCCCTCATTGTATTTACAATGTGGTTCGCTCCAGGGTGGTTATTAATGGTACACACTCAGATTGGGTCACTGTCACTAGTGGGGTACCACACGGGTCCGTATTGGGCCCTATGCTCTTCAATATTTTTTTTAAATTAATGATCTTGTAGAAGGCTTGCACAGTAAAATGTCAATTTTTACAGATGACACTAAACTGTGTAAAGCAATTAACACGGAAGAAGACAGTATACTGCTACAGATGGATCTGGAGAGATTGGAGGCTTGGGCAGAGAAGTGGCAGATGAGGTTTAACATTGATAAATGTAAGGTTATGCACATGGGAAGTAGTGTTGAGCGTGAATATTCGAATAGTGAATATTTATCGCGACTTCGCTAATTCGCGAATATTTCGAATATAGTGCTATATATTCGCTATATTGAATATTCGTCATTTTTTAACATCTGAAAACATGATTCCTCCCTGCTTCTTGCTTGTGGCTCAATGAGTCATTGGCCCACAAGCAACTTAAGCAGGAAGGAATCATGTTTTCATATGGAAAAAAATGACGTATATTCGCTATTTTGCTATATATTCTTGTTTTACAATATGATGAATATTCTAAAAAATGAATTTTTCTCAATACAGCGAATATATTCGTTATTTAGAATATTCTTTTTTTTTTTTTTAAATGTGTACTGTTATTCCACTTCGGTATACTCCTCCACAACAAGCATCCCCATCACCATGGGAATGTCTGTGGGGTAGAAAATACCATCGGATCTGAGTTTTCCCTGAGATCGTGAAAACTCAGATCGGATGGTATATTCTAACCCACAGGTGACGGGGATGCTTGTCGGGGAGGAGTATGCCAAAGTGGAATGGCAGTACAGATTGAAAAAAAAAAGAGAATATTCGTTTTTTAGAATATTTATCATATTCTAAAACAAGAATATATAGCAAAATAGCGAATATATTTGTTATTTAGAATTTTCATAATTTTTTTTTCAATATGTACAGTTGTTCGGCATACTCCTCCCCGACAAGCGTCCCCGTCACCATGGGAACGCCTGTGGGTTAGCATATACCATCGGATCTGAGTTTTCACGATTGCAGGAAAAACTCAGATCTGATAGTATATTCTAAACCACAGGCGTTCCCATGTGACCGGGACGCTTGTCGGGGAGGAGTATGCTGATCCGAACAAATGTACATATTGAAAAAAAAAGTTGAATATTCGAAAAAAGGAATACATTTATTTCAACATAGTGCTATATATTTGTGTTTTAGAATATTCATCTTTTTTTTTTCCCTCTCGGTACAGTTATTCGCCTTCGGCACACTCCGCTCCGACAAGTGTCCCCGTCACCATGGGAACGCCTGGTGGTTAGAATATACCATCAGATCTGAGTTTTCAGTATCTGACTCAGATCCGATGGTATAAATAAAAAAAAAACAATATTCTTAAAAAAAGAATATATAGCAAATAGCAATATATTGAATATAGTGCTATATATTCCTTTTTTTGAATAATCGCTGTATTGCTATATATTCGTTTATTAGAATATTCAAACGATCAAAAATATGATAAAAAACTAATATATAACGATTTCTCCCTGCCCAAGCAAGAAGCAGGCTAGAATCAATCTTTATATTCCAATTCCCGATTTTCAACCGAAAATCGGAAACATAATGAATAATCACGTTACTTAGTACGCGATCGTATGAAGTAATCGTGTCGCGTGACCTGGTGTCTCTTTCACTTCTGGAGTTGAATATTGGCAGTCTGCCTGCAATATAATCGAAAAGCAAAAATGGTGAGAAGATACTTTAAAGAAAATGAGGAAGAATTTCTCCTCACCGTAAGTAATATTGTATTACAGCACTGCATTTTATAACATATTGCATGCATGGCAAATTATTTATATGTGTATCGAGTGTTGCAAAATATGTGTGTATGCGAATATGTACTATATTGATACAAATTTTTTATTTATTTCCCTCCCCCCCCCCCCCCCGTAAGAGTAGATATTACTGATTGGTGCACTAAGTATTGTTGTGACATCACAGCACTATGTCTGTAGCATGTATGTATGTATGTATGTATGTATGTATGTATGTATGTATGGACAACAGATAAATATCTCTCACATGCCCACAGCCCATCCATTTTCCTGCCACACAATATATACCACACAATATATACCATACACACACACACACACAATATATATATATATATATATATATATTATATTTTATGACCATGAGCTTTTTCTTTTGTGACCTTAAGTATTTGCTGGTTCATTTAGCATTACCCAGGGTGCACCACGGGGAGGGGAACAAGCAGTACACCCCATACCGTACCGTTACTTCACTAGACAGGTACATCTCAGCTTAGCTGGCCAATATATGATTGCTCATACCCCACACACATACAATCGCAATACAATCTGATCTTATAACGGTAACATTAAATATAAAATTTCCCCTTCAAAGACATAACTACTATTTGCTGTTTTGTTGAGGACCTTTTTGTTGAAAACTTGTATTTAAAATAATTGGGATTATATGCTTGCATCTTTATCCTGCAGAGAATGTTTGAAAAGGGCTACCACCGCACCGGGAAACATGCGGAGAAGGACGCCATAATCCTTGAGCTCCAAGAGGAGATGTTTAAAAAATTTGAAAGAAGGCCTGTAAAGACGGCGATACAAAAAAAATGGTGCGACTTAAAGCGCTACCACTTGGATCAGATCAAAGAACAAAGTGAACGATTATGCCCAGGTACAATGCTTACATGACTTTTGTATCTCTCTCTACAACACTCTGTAATGTATATATTCAGTTATGCTGCTAAGATGTATCAGGGTTAACACACAACCTCTTAACTCAAATTTCTTAACTCATTGCGTTATCTTGAAGCAAAAGCCATTTAAAAAAAATAGCTTAACGCTTTTAGTTGCATTTAGTTTACATAACACGTCTCATAAAGCATGTGTGTTAACTCTACTACATCCGTATTTCATCCATTGACTAGGGTTGAGCGAACCCGAACTGTAATGTTCAGGTTCGTACCGAACTTTAGGATTTCTGGACCCCAGACCCGAACCCGAACTTTTCAGTAAAAGTTCAGGTTCGGGTTCGGTGTTCGTCGAGTTAATGGCTCTTTTTAAAAGGCTGCAGAGCAGCCAATCAACAAGCGTTTAACTTGTGTGCCCTTAGAAGCCATCACAGCCATGCCTACTAATGGCATGGTTGTGATTGGCCAGTGCAGCATGTGACCCAGCCTCTATATAAGCTGGAGTCACGTAGCGCTGCACGTCACTCTGCTCTGATTAGTGTAGGGATAGGATGCTGCTGCTGTGAGGGAGAAAATAGAAAGGTATCTTTTATCAGAAGTGCTTGTTTAACTCAGCGATCTACAGCGATTTTGTTTTGTGGGTGCAGTGCACATTATTTTTACCCTGCCTAAGACTAGTGACACTGAAAAATAACTTTTATCCGTCTGTTAGCTAGGTGGGCGTCGGCGGCCATTTTATGCAGGTTAAGTGCACCAGCACAGCATATCTGCTTGTGTGACAGTCAAATACAAGCTTAAAATACTGCAATTATATTCTGGGTTTAAAAAAATCACCTATTTCTGGCAATACCTTACATCTGGGGCCTTTGCTGCATTTTTCTATGTGAAATACAAGCTTGAAATACTGCCATAATATTCTGGGTTTAAAAAACACCCATTTTTGGCAATACCCTACATCTAGGGCCTTTGCTGCATTTGTCATTGTGAAATACAAGCTTGAAATACTGCCATAATATTCTGGGTTTCAAAAAACACCCATTTTTGTCAATACCCTACATCTGGGGCCTTTGCTGCATTTGTCAGTGTGAAATACAAGCTTGAAATACTGCCATAATATTCTGGGTTTAAAAAAAAAACACCCATTTTGGACAATACCCTACATCTGGGGCCTTTGCTGCATTTGTCAGTGTGAAATACAAGCTTGAAATACTGCCATAATATTCTGGGTTTAAAAAAACACAAATTTTTGACAATACCCTACATCTGGGGCCTTTGTTGCATTTGTCAGTGTGAAATACAAGCTTGAAATACTGCAATAATATTCTGGGTTTAAAAAAACACCCATTTTGGGAAATACCCTACATCTGGGGCCTTTGCTGTATTTGTCAGTGTGAAATACAAGCTTGAAATACTGCAATAATATTCTGGGTTTAAAAAAAACACCAATTTTTGGCAATACCCTACATCTGGGGCCTTTGCTGCATTTGTCAGTGTGAAATACAAGCGTTAGATACTGCTGTTATATTCTGTTATTAAAACACACACATTTTGGGCAAAATACTAAATTTGTGGCCTTTGCTGCATCTGTCAGTGTGAAATACAAGCGTTAGATACTGCAATACTATTCTGTTATTAAAAAAACACCCATTTTGGGCAAAATACTAAATTTGCGGCCTTTGCTGCATGTGTCTGTGTGAAATACAAGCTTGAAATGCTGCAGTAATATTCTGTTATTAAAAAAACACCCATTTTGGGCAAAATACATAATTTGTGGCCTTTGCTGCATCTGTCTGTGTGAAATGCAAGCATTAGATACTGCTGTTATATTCTGTTATTAAAAAACGCCCATTTTGGGCAAAATACTAAATTTGCAGCCTTTGCTGCATCTGTCTGTCTAAAATACAAGCTTTAAATACTGCAATAATATTCTGTTATTAAAAAAACACCCATTTTGGGCAAAATACATAATTTGTGGCCTTTGCTGCATCTGTCTGTGTGAAATGCAAGCATTAGATACTGCTGTTATATTCTGTTATTTAAAAAACACCCATTTTGGGCAAAATACAAAATTTGCGGCCTTTGCTGCATATGTTTGTGTGAAATACAAGCGTTAGATACTGCTGTTATATTCTGTTATTAAAAAAACACCCATTTTCGGCAAAATACAACATTTGAGGCCTTTGCTACATCTGTCAGTGTGAAATCCAAGCTTGAAATACTGCAATAATATTCAGTTATTAAAAAAACCTCCCATTTTGGGCAAAATACTAAATTTGCCACCTTTGCTGCATCTGTCAGTGTGAAATACAAGCATTAGATACTGCAATAATATTCAGTTATTAAAAAAACACCCATTTTTGGCAAAATACTAAATTTGCGGCCTTTGCCGCATCTGTCAGTGTGAAATACAAGCTTGAAATACTGCAATAATATTCTGGGTTTAAAAATACACCCATTTTGGGCAATACCCTACATCTGGGGACTTTGCTGCATTTGTCAGTGTGAAAAACAAGCTTGAAATACTGCAATAATATTCTGGGTTTAAAAAAACACCCATTTTGGGCAATACCCTACATCTGGGGCCTTTGCTGCATTTGTCAGTGTGAAATACAAGCTTGAAATACTGCAATAATATTCTGTTATTAAAAAAACACCCATTTTGGGCAAAATACATAATTTGCGGCCTTTCCTGCATCTGTCAGTGTGAAATACAAGCTGGAAATACTGCAATAATATTCTGGGTTTAAAAAAACACCCATTTTGGGCAATACCCTACATCTGGGGCCTTTGCTTAATTTGTCAATGTGAAATACAAGCTTTAAATACTGCAATAATATTCTGTTATTAAAAAAACACCCATTTTGGGCAAAATACAAAATTTGCGGCCTGTGCGGCATCTGTCAGTGTGAAATACAAGCGTTAGATACTGCTGTTATATTCTGTTATAAAAAAAAACACCCATTTTGGGCAAGATCCTAAATTTGCGGAGAATGAGGAGAGCGTCAAATAAGGGACGTGGTCCCGGTCGTGGTGCTGCTGGTGGAGCTCCTGTTGCAGGGAGAGGACGTGGTCAATCTGTGCCAGCTACACGGACAAGTGAAACACCTTTCTCAGGTGCGAGTACGCAACAGCGTTATTTGGTCGGGCCTAATGCGGCTCTACAAATGGTGAGGCCAGAACAAGTACAGGCGATAGTAGATTGGGTTGCTGACAGTGACTCCAGTTCCTTCACATTGTCTCCCACCCAGTCTCTTGCTGAAAGATCAGAATTGGCCCCTGCAGCCGATGTCCATCAGTCTTTCACCTCACCCCCTTGCAAATCAGCCAAGCAATCTAAGCCCCAAGTCATGCAGCAGTCTCTTCTGCTTTTTGATAACTCTGCTAGCAGGGGTTCCCAGGACCATCCACATAGCCCTGCCTTAGAAGTGGAAGAGATTAAGTGCACCGATGCCCAACCACTTATGTTTCAAGATGAGTACATGGGAGGACCACCGCAGCACGTCTCGGATGATGACGAAACAGCTGTGGCTTTCAAAAGTGTGCAGACCGACAAGGAGTGTAGGGGTGAAGATTCAGTGGAAAATGATGTGGAGGACGATGAGGTCCTCAAACCCACAAGGAATCAAGGTCATGCGAATGACCTGTGTAGTTCGGAGGAAGAGGCGGTGGTCGCACAGAGCCACCAGCACAGCAGAAGAGGGAGCAGGGTGCAAAAGTGGAGCGCTCGTCCCGTAGACAGTATGACTGCTACTGCCCACCGCACCAAGGGACCGAGCACACCAAAGCCAGCTCCAAGGAGTTCCCTGGCGTGGCAGTTCTTGAGACAATGTGCTGACGACAAAACACGAGTGGTTTGCAAGCTGTGCAATCAGAGCCTGAAGCGAGTCATAAACATTCTCAACCTGAGCACAACCTGCATGACCAGGCATCTAAGTGCAAAGCATGAGCTGCAGTGGAGTAGACACCTCAAAAACCAAGAAAGGTCTCTGGCTCCTCCTGCTTCCTCTTCTGCTGCAGTCTCGGCCTCTTCATCCACCTCTGGAGTGACAGTGGCACCTGCCACCCCGCAAACAGAGGATCTGCCAGCAACACCACCACCTGGGTCACCAAGCATCTCCATAATGTCCCATGGAAGAGTTCAGTTCCCTATCTCCCAAACACTGGAGCGGAAGAGGAAGTACCCCCCTACCCACCCGCGATTCCTGGCCCTGAATGCCAGCATTTCTAAATTACTGGTCTTTGAAATGCTGTCATTCCGTCTGGTGGAGACGGAGAGTTTTAAAAGCCTTATAATGGTGGCTTCCCCACAGTACGTCGTGCCCAGCCGCCACTAATTTTCCAGGCGAGCCATCCCTTCCCTGCACAACCAAGTGGGGGACAAAATCAGGTGCGCACTGCGCAACGCCATCTGTGGCAAGGTCCACCTAACTACGGATACGTGGACCAGTAAGCACGGTCAGGGACGTTATATCTCCCTAACAGCACACTGGGTAAATGCAGTGCGGCTGGGCCTGAGGCGGATATCAGTTTGGCGCATGTCCTTCCAACACCGAGGATTGCACGGCGCTACAGTTTGCCTCCTGTTGCTTCCTCCTCCTACTCCACTTCCTCATCCTCTACCGCCTCCTCATCCGGTTAGCGTAACACCTTCACCACCAACTTCAGCACAGCCAGGAGTTAACCACAGCAGGCAGTTTTAATACTTATCTGTTGGGGGACAAACCCCACACCGTGCAGGAGCTGTGGATGGGCATGGAACAACAGACTGATGAGTGGCTGGTGCCAGTGAGCCTCAAGCCTGGCCTGGTGGTGTGCGATAATGGGCGAAATTTCGTAGCAGCTCTGGGACTAGCCGGTTTGACGCACATCCCTTGCCTGGCGCATGTGCTGAATTTGGTGGTGCAGAGGTTCTTTAAAAATTACCCCGATATGTCAGAGCTGCTGCAGAAAGTGCAGGCTGTCTGTGCGTGCTTTCGGCGTTCTCACCCTGCTGCTGCTCGCCTGTCAGTGCTGCAGCGTAACTTCGGCCTTCCAGCTCACCGCCTCATATGCGACGTTCCCACAAGTTGGAACTCTACCTTGCACATGCTGGCCAGACTGTGTGAGCAGCAGCAGGCGATATTGGAGTTTCAGCTGCAGCACACACGGGTGAGTCGCTCTGCAGAGCAGCACCACTTCCCCACCAATGAGTGGGCCTCCATGCGAGACCTGTGTGCCTTGATGCGCTTTTTCGAGTACTCCACCAACATGGCCAGTGCCGATGACACCGTTCTCAGCGTTACTATCTCACTTCTATGCCTCCTTGAAAAAACGCGGGTGATGATGGAAGAGGATGTGGCATAGGAGGAGGAGGAGGAGGAGGAAGAGGGATCATTTCATAGGGTTTCAGGCCATTCATTCACAAGTGGCTCCGAGGGTGGGTTCCTGCACCCACAAACACCAAGTACACAATTGTCCAGCCAGGGCACAGTTCTGGAGGATGACAAGGTGGAGGATGAGGAGGAGGAGATGGAGGAGGAGGAACCGTGTTCACAACAGGGTGGCACCCAAACCAGCTCATGGCCATCACTGGTGTATGGCTGGGGGGATACAGAGGACACAGATGATACACCTCCCACAGAGGACAGCTTTTCATTGCCTTTGGGCAGCCCGGCACACATAAGCGATTACATGCTGCAGTGTCTCCGCAACAACTGCCGAGTTGCCCACATTCTAACTTATGCTGATTACTGGGTAGCCACGCTGCTGGCTCCTCGTTACAGGGACAACGTACCATCCTTAATTCTGTCACTGGAGCGTGATCGTAAGATGCACGAGTACAAGCGCACACTGGTAGACACGCTGCTGGTGGCATTCCCACCTGACAGCGGGGGCATAGTGGAAGCACAAGGCGAAGACAGAGGAGAAGGAAGAGGTCACCAACGCAGCTGGGGCACCACCAGCACCTCAGAAGGCAGTGTTAGCATGGACGAAATGTGGAAAAGCTTTGTCAGCATGCCACAACAACCAGCACCACCAGCTGATACGGAACGTCTTAGCAGGAGGCAGCATTTCAGCAACATGGTGGAGCAGTATGTGTGCACATGCCTACACGTACTGAATGATTGGTCTGCCCCCTTCAATCTTCTGGGTCTCCAAATTGGGCACATGGCCTGAGCTTGCCATTTACGCCTTGGAGGTGCTGGCCTGCCCTGCAGCCAGTGTATTGTCTGAACGTGTGTTTAGCACGGCAGGGGGCGTTATCACAGGCAAGCGCAGCCGCCTATCCACAGCGAATGTGGACAAGCTCACGTTCATTAAAATGAACCAGGCATGGATCCCATAGGACTTGTCCGTACCTTGTGCAGAATAGACATGTATACTGGCCTTAACCAGCCATTGTTATACTGCAGCGCAAGTGCTCATTGTTGTATTTTTATATTTCCCACTCTTTTGGGGTGTACCCTCAATTTAATTTTTTTTTAATATATTTAAACCAAAGACCAGTGTTGGCTACCTCGTCCTCCTCCACCGCTGCTTCCACCTACACTGCTACATCCATCGCCTCCTCAACCTCCTACTCCATATGGACCTCCACCTCATACATCAAGATGATTTTTTGTTAATTTTTATTCTATTTTATTCTATTTTAAGTCATTTCACTCATTTGTCTGATTATTGGCTTACATATCCCAAATTTATGGCTTTGCTATACCCCCGCTCTACATAGTGGACAGGTTAATAAATTTCACTAATTTGTCTGTTACATTGTCGGGTGAAATTTGTCAATTTTTGGCTGTGATATACCCCTGCTCTACCTAGTGGACAGGTTAATACATTTCACTAATTTGTCTGTTTTATTGTTGGGTGACATTTACCAATTTTGGGCTGTGATATACCCCTGCTCTACCTAGTAGACAGGTTAATAAATTTCACTAATTTGTCTGTTACATTGTCAGTTGACATTCACCAATTTTTGGCTGTGATATACCCCTGCTCTACCTAGTGGACAGGTTAATAAATTTCACAAATTTTTCTGGTACATAGTTGGGTGACATTCACCACTTTTTGGCTGCGATATACCCCTGCTCTACCTAGTGGACAGGTTAATAAATTTCACTCATTTTTCTGTTACATAGTCGGGTGATATTCACCAATTTTTGGTTGTGATATGCCCCTGCTCTACCTAGTGGACAGGTTAATAAATTTCACTAATTTTTCTGTTACATAGTTGGGTGACATTCACCAATTTGTGGATGTGATATACCCCTGTTCTACCTAGTGGACAGGTTAATTAATTTCACTAATTTGTCTGTTACATTGTCGGGTGAAATTCACCAATTTTTGGCTGTGTTATACCCCTGCTCTACCTAGTGGACAGGTTAATAAATTTCATTAATTTGTCTGTTTTATTGTTGGGTGACATTTACCAATTTTGGGCTGTGATATACACCTGCTCTACCTAGTAGACAGGTTAATAAATTTCACAAATTTTATCTGTTACATAGTTGGGTGACATTCACCAATTTTTGGCTGTGATATACCCCTGCTCTACCTAGTGGACAGGTTAATAAATTTCACTAATTTGTCTGTTACATTGTCAGTTGACATTCACCAATTTTTGGCTATGATATACCCGTGCTCTACCTAGTGGACAGGTTAATAAATTTCACTAATTTTTCTGTTACATAGTTGGGTGATATTCACCAATTTTTGGTTGTGATATACCCCTGCTCTACCTAGTGGACAGGTTAATAGATTTCACTAATTTTTCTGTTACATAGTTGGGTGACATTAACCAAATTGTGGATGTGATATACCCCTGTTCTACCTAGTGGACAGGTTAATTAATTTCACTAATATGTCTGTTACATTGTCAGTTGACATTCACCAATTTTTGGCTATGATATACCCCTGCTCTACCTAGTGGACAGGTTAATAAATTTCACAATTTTTTTTTTACATTGTCGGATGAAATTCACCAATTTTTGGCTGTGTTATACCCCTGCTCTACCTAGTGGACAGGTTAATAAATTTTATTAATTTGTCTGTTTTATTGTTGGGTGACATTTACCAATTTTGGGCTGTCATATACCCCTGCTCTACCTAGTAGACAGGTTAATAAATTTCACTAATTTTATCTGTTACATAGTTGGGTGACATTCACCAATTTTTGGCTGTGATATACCCCTGCTCTACCTAGTGGACAGGTTAATAAATTTCACTAATTTGTCTGTTACATTGTCAGTTGACATTCACCAATTTTTGGCTATGATATACCCCTGCTCTACCTAGTGGACAGGTTAATAAATTTCACTAATTTTTCTGTTACATAGTTGGGTGATATTCACCAATTTTTGGTTGTGATATACCCCTGCTCTACCTAGTGGACAGGTTAACCTTCTCAGGACCGCCGTACGCAGGATTGCGTCTTTGCGGCGGCCCTGCTCTTCAGGGTGGACGCGCCGGGCGTCCTCTCGCGAGACGCGAGATTTCCTGTGAACGCGCACACACAGGCGCGCGTTCACAGGAACGGAAGGTAAGAGAGTGGATCTCCAGCCTGCCAGCGGCAATCGTTCGCTGGCACGCTGGAGATGTGATTTTTTTAACCCCTAACAGGTATATTAGACGCTGTTTTGATAACAGCGTCTAATATACCTGCTACATGGTCCTCTGGTGGTCCCCTTTGTTTGGATCGACCACCAGAGGACACAGGTAGCTCAGTAATATGTTGCACCAAGCACCACTACACTACACCCCCCCTGTCACTTATTAACCCCTTGATCACCCCTGATCACCCCATATAGACTCCCTGATCACCCCCCTGTCATTGATTACCCCCCTGTCATTGATCACCCCCCTGTAAAACTCCATTCAGATGTCCGCATGATTTTTACGGATCCACTGATAGATGGATCGGATCCGCAAAACGCATACGGACGTCTGAATGGAGCCTTACAGGGGAGTGATCAATGGCTGTGGTGATCACCCCATTTAGACTCCCTGATCACCCCCCTGTCATTGATTACCCCCCTGTCATTGATCACACCCCTGTAAAGCTCCATTCAGACGTCCGCATGATTTTTACGGATCCACTGATAGATTGATCGGATCCGCAAAACGCATACGGACATCTGAATGGAGCCTTATATGTGGGCGTGATCAATGACTGTGGTGATCACCCCATATAGACTCCCTGATCACCCCCTTGTCAATGATTACCCCCCTGTCATTGATCACACCCCTGTAAAGCTCCATTCAGACGTCCGCATGATTTTTACGGATCCACTGATAGATGGATCGGATCCGCAAAACGCATACGGACGTCTGAATGGAGCCTTACAGGGGCGTGATCAATGACTGTGGTGATCACCCCATATAGACTCCCTGATCACCCCCCTGTCATTGATTACCCCCCTGTCATTGATCACACCCCTGTAAAGCTCCATTCAGATGTCCGCATGATTTTTACGGATCCACTGATAGATGGATCGGATCCGCAAAACGCATACGGACGTCTGAATGGAGCCTTACAGGGGCGTGATCAATGACTGTGGTGATCACCCCATATAGACTCCCTGATCACCCCCCTGTCATTGATTACCCCCCTGTCATTGATCACACCCCTGTAAAGCTCCATTCAGACGTCCGCATGATTTTTACGGATCCACTGATAGATGGATCGGATCCGCAAAACGCATACGGACATCTGAATGGAGCCTTATATGTGGGCGTGATCAATGACTGTGGTGATCACCCCATATAGACTCCCTGATCACCCCCCTGTCATTGATTACCCCCCTGTCATTGATCACACCCCTGTAAAGCTCCATTCAGACGTCCGCATGATTTTTACGGATCCACTGATAGATGGATCGGATCCGCAAAACGCATACGGACGTCTGAATGGAGCCTTACAGGGGCGTGATCAATGACTGTGGTGATCACCCCATATAGACTCCCTCATCACCCCCCTGTCATTGATTACCCCCCTGTCATTGATCACACCCCTGTAAAGCTCCATTCAGATGTCCGCATGATTTTTACGGATCCACTGATAGATGGATCGGATCCGCAAAACACATACAGGCGTCTCCCTGGAGCCTTCCAGGGGGGGTGATCACCCCATATAGATCCCTTATCACCCCCCTGTCATTGATCACCCCCCCTGTCATTGATCACCCCCCCTGTCATTGATCACCCCCCTGTCAGGCTGCATTCAGATGTCCGTATGATTTTTACGGATCCACGGATAGATGGATCGGATCCGCAAAACGCATACGGACATCTGAATGGAGCCTTATATGTGGGCGTGATCAATGACTGTGGTGATCACCCCATATAGACTCCCTGATCACCCCCCTGTCATTGATTACCCCCCTGTCATTGATCACACCCCTGTAAAGCTCCATTCAGACATCCGCATGATTTTTACGGATCCACTGATAGATGGATCGGATCCGCAAAACGCATACGGACATCTGAATGGAGCCTTATATGTGGGCGTGATAAATGACTGTGGTGATCACCCCATATAGACTCCCTGATCACCCCCCTGTCATTGATTACCCCCCTGTCATTGATCACACCCCTGTAAAGCTCCATTCAGACGTCCGCATGATTTTTACGGATCCACTGATAGATGGATCGGATCCGCAAAACGCATACGGACGTCTGAATGGAGCCTTAGAGGGGCGTGATCAATGACTGTGGTGATCACCCCATATAGACTCCCTCATCACCCCCCTGTCATTGATTACCCCCCTGTCATTGATCACACCCCTGTAAAGCTCCATTCAGATGTCCGCATGATTTTTACGGATCCACTGATAGATGGATCGGATCCGCAAAACGCATACGGACGTCTGAATGGAGCCTTACAGGGGCGTGATCAATGACTGTGGTGATCACCCCATATAGACTCCCTGATCACCCCCCTGTCATTGATTACCCCCCTGTCATTGATCACCCCCCTGTCATTGATCACACCCCTGTAAAGCTCCATTCAGACGTCTGCATGATTTTTACGGATCCACTGATAGATGGATCGGATCCGCAAAACTCATACGGACGTCTGAATGGAGCCTTACAGGGGCGTGATCAATGACTGTGGTGATCACCCCATATAGACTCCCTCATCACCCCCCTGTCATTGATTACCCCCCTGTCATTGATCACACCTCTGTAAAGCTCCATTCAGATGTCCGCATGATTTTTACGGATCCACTGATAGATGGATCGGATCCGCAAAACACATACAGACATCCGCAAAACACCCCATATATCACCCCCCTGTCACTGATCACCCCCCCTGTCATTGATCACCCCCCCTGTCATTGATCACCCCCCTGTCAGGCTGCATTCAGATGTCCGTATGATTTTTACGGATCTACGGACATCTGAATGGAGCCTTACAGGGGGGTGATCAATGACAGGGGGGTGATCACCCCATATAGACTCTCTGATCACCCCCCCTGTCATTGATCACCCCACTGTCATTGATCACCCCCCTGTAAGGCTCCATTCAGACATTTTTTTGGCCCAAGTTAGCGGAAATTATATATTTTTTTCTTACAAAGTCTCATATTCCACTAACTTGTGTCAAAAAATAAAATCTCACATGAACTCACCATACCCCTCACGGAATCCAAATGCGTAAAATTTTTTAGACATTTATATTCCAGACTTCTTCTCACGCTTTAGGGCCCCTAGAATGCCAGGGCAGTATAAATACCCCACATGTGACCCCATTTCGGAAAGAAGACACCCCAAGGTATTCCGTGAGGGGCATATTGAGTCCATGAAAGATTGAAATTTTTGTCCCAAGTTAGCGGAAAGTGAGACTTTGTGAGAAAAATAAATAAATATCAATTTCTGCTAACTTGTGCCAAAAAAAAATATTTCTATGAACTCGCCATGCCTCTCATTGAATACCTTGGGGTGTCTTCTTTCCAAAATGGGGTCACATGTGGGGTATTTATACTGCCCTGGCATTCTAGGGGTCCTAAAGCGTGAGAAGAAGTCTGGGATCCAAATATCTAAAAATGCCCTCATAAAATGAATGTGGGCCCCTTTGCGCATCTAGGCTGCAAAAAAGTGTCACACATGTGGTATCGCCGTATTCAGGAGAAGTTGGGCAATGTGTTTTGGGGTGTCATTTTACATATAACCATGCTGGGTGAGATAAATATCTTGGTCAAATGCCAACTTTGTATAAAAAAATGGGAAAAGTTGTCTTTTGCCGAGATATTTCTTTCACCCAGCATGAGTATATGTAAAAAGACACCCCAAAACACATTCCCCAACTTCTCCTGAATACGGCGATACCACATGTGTGACACTTTTTTGCAGCCTAGGTGGGCAAAGGGGCCCACATTCCAAAGAGCACCTTTAGGATTTCACGGGTCATTTACCTACTTACCACACATTAGGGCCCCTGGAAAATGCCAGGGCAGTATAACTACCCCACAAGTGACCCCATTTTGGAAAGAAGACACCCCAAGGTATTCCGTGAGGGGCATGGCGAGTTTCTAGAATTTTATATTTTTTTGTCACAAGTTAGCGGAAAATGATGATTTTTTAATTTTTATTTTTTTCCCTTACAAAGTCTCATATTCCACTAACTTTTGACAAAAAATAAAAACTTCCATGAACTCACTATGCCCATCACGAAATACCTTGGGGTGTCTTCTTTCCAAAATGGGGTCACTTGTGGGGTAGTTATACTGCCCTGGCATTCTAGGGGCCCAAATGTGTGGTAAGGAGTTTGAAATCAAATTCTGTAAAAAATGACCAGTGAAATCCGAAAGGTGCTCTTTGGAATATGGGCCCCTTTGCCCACCTAGGCTGCAAAAAAGTGTCACACATCTGGTATCTCCGTATTCAGGAGAAGTTGGGGAATGTGTTTTGGGGTGTCATTTTACATATACCCATGATGGGTGAAAGAAATATCTCGGCAAAAGACAACTTTTCCCATTTTTTTATACAAAGTTGGCATTTGGCCAAGATATTTATCTCACCCAGCATGGGTATATGTAAAATGACACCCCAAAACACATTCCCCAACTTCTCCTGAATACGGAGATACCAGATGCGTGACACTTTTTTGCAGCCTAGGTGGGCAAAGGGGCCCATATTCCAAAGAGCACCTTTCGGATTTCACTGGTCATTTTTTACAGAATTTGATTTCAAACTCCTTACCACACATTTGGGCCCCTAGAATGCCAGGGCAGTATAACTACCCCACAAGTGACCCCATTTTGGAAAGAAGACACCCCAAGGTATTCCATGAGGGGCATGGTGAGTTCCTAGAATTTTTTATTTTTTGTCACAAGTTAGTGGAAAATTATGATTTTTATATTTTTTTCTTACAAAGTCTCATATTCCACTAACTTGTGACAAAAAATAAAAACTTCCATGAACTCACTATGCCCATCAGCGAATACCTTGGGGTGTCTTCTTTCCAAAATGGGGTCACTTGTGAGGTAGTTATACTGCCCTGGCATTCTAGGGGCCCAAATGTGTGGTAAGGAGTTTGAAATCAAATTCTGTAAAAAATGTCCAGTGAAATCCGAAAGGTGCTCTTTGGAATATGGGCCCCTTTGCCCACCTAGGCTGCAAAAAAGTGTCACACATCTGGTATCTCCGTATTCAGGAGAAGTTGGGGAATGTGTTTTGGGGTGTCATTTTACATATACCCATGCTGGGTGAGATAAATATCTTGGTCAAATGCCAACTTTGTATAAAAAAATGGGAAAAGTTGTCTTTTGCCAAGATATTTCTCTCACCCAGCATGGGTATATGTAAAATGACACCCCAAAACACATTCCCCAACTTCTCCTGAATACGGAGATACCAGATGTGTGACACTTTTTTGCAGCCTAGGTGGGCAAAGGGGCCCATATTCCAAAGAGCACCTTTCGGATTTCACTGGTCATTTTTTACAGAATTTGATTTCAAACTCCTTACCACACATTTGGGCCCCTAGAATGCCAGGGCAGTATAACTACCCCACAAGTGACCCCATTTTGGAAAGAAGACACCCCAAGGTATTCGCTGATGGGCATAGTGAGTTCATGGAAGTTTTTATTTTTTGTCACAAGTTAGTGGAATATGAGACTTTATAAGAAAAAAAAAAAAAAATCATCATTTTCCGCTAACTTGTGACAAAAAATAAAAAGTTCTATGAACTCACTATACCCATCAGCGAATACCTTAGGGTGTCTACTTTCCGAAATGGGGTCATTTGTGGGGTGTTTGTACTGTCTGGGCATTGTAGAACCTCAGGAAACATGACAGGTGCTCAGAAAGTCAGAGCTGCTTCAAAAAGCGGAAATTCACATTTTTGTACCATAGTTTGTAAACGCTATAACTTTTACCCAAACCATTTTTTTTTTACCCAAACATTTTTTTTTTATCAAAGACATGTAGAACAATAAATTTAGAGCAAAATTTATATATGGATCTCGTTTTTTTTGCAAAATTTTACAACTGAAAGTGAAAAATGTAATTTTTTTGCAAAAAAATCGTTAAATTTTGATTAATAACAAAAAAAGTAAAAATGTCAGCAGCAATGAAATACCACTAAATGAAAGCTCTATTAGTGAGAAGAAAAGGAGGTAAAATTCATTTGGGTGGTAAGTTGCATGACCGAGCAATAAACGGTGAAAGTAGTGTAGGTCAGAAGTGTAAAAAGTGGCCTGGTCTTTCAGGGTGTTTAAGCACTGGGGGCTGAGGTGGTTAATAAATTTCACTAATTTTTCTGTTACATAGTTGGGTGACATTCACCAATTTGTGGATGTGATATACCCCTGTTCTACCTAGTGGACAGGTTAATTAATTTCACTAATTTGTCTGTTACATTGTCGGGTGAAATTCACCAATTTTTGACTGTGTTATACCCCTGCTCTACCTAGTGGACAGGTTAATAAATTTCATTAATTTGTCTGTTTTATTGTTGGGTGACATTTACCAATTTTGGGCTGTGATATACCCCTGCTCTACCTAGTAGACAGGTTAATAAATTTCACAAATTGTTTCTGTTACATAGTTGGGTGACATTCACCAATTTTTGGCTGTGATATACCCCTGCTCTACCTAGTGGACAGATTAATAAATTTCACTAATTTGTCTGTTACATTGTCAGTTGACATTCACCAATTCACGGGGACGTGCGACATGGTGGGGCAGTATGTGTGCACACGCCTACACGTACTGACTGATGGGTCTGCCCCCTTCTGGGTCTCCAAATTGGGTGCATGGATTGAGTTTGCCCTTTTAGCCTTGGAGGTGCTGGCCTGCCCTGCAGCCAGTGTATTGTCTGAACGTTTGTTTAGCATGGTTGGAGGGGGTTATCACAGGTTATATTTCCCAATGTTTTGGGGTGTACCCTAATTTAAATAAAAAATAAAATAAAACCAAAAAGCAGTGTAGGCTACCTCCTCCACCGCCGCTTCCACCTACACCACCACATCTACTGCCTCCTCAACCTCCTACTCCATATGGACCTCGTCCTCCAAGATCAAGATTATTTTTATTTTTTTACGTATTTTATGTTATTTTAAGTCATTTCCATATCCACATTTGTTTGCAGAGCACTTGTCATGCGCTTAACCACATTTTGCTGCCACTTGCAGCCTTCTAGCCCTTTCCATAACTTTTTTAGAGCCATTTTAGTGCTCCAAAGTTCGGGTCTCCATTGACTTCAATGGAGTTCGGGTTCGGGGTTAAGTTCGGGTTCCGAACTCTAACTTTTTTGTGAAGTTCGGCCGAACCCGAACATCCAGGTGTCCGCTCAACTTTACCTTTGATGCCCTAACGACCAGCGCTGTACATGTAGAGCGCTATGATCGGGCGGTTGCAGGAGTTATGACCGCCCGATCTGCGGCAGAGGTCTGTCCGTCACTGATGGCCGGACACCTGCTGCATATGCCCGCATCGGTGAAATCATCGTTGCTGGCGCATTAACCCCAGCACGGCCGCGATCAGCGCTGACCATGGTACTTGCGGCATCCGGTCCAGTGCGGGGTCTCCATGGGGTCCCCGTGCTGCTGTAACAGGTAACCGATGGCATGGAAGGCAGTCCAATGCCTTCCTTAGTCATCGTGGCTGCCTTCCGGGAGAGCCTTTGAGATCCAGTCCCCCACTTGCAGGAATCTGTATGTGTAATAAACACTGTATTACACTTACAGCCAATGCATTCCAATACAGTATTGGAATGCATTGTAAAGGGGTTCAGACCCCAAAAGTTGAAGTCCCAGAGTGGGACCAAAAATAAATTGAAAATAAATAAATATAAATATTCCCACCAAAAAATTTAAATTTTCAAGAAAGAAAAAAAATTGTGTCATTCTCCCCAAATAAAGCTTAAAAAATCTGTTAGAAATAATGGAAAAAATAAACGTAGATATATTAGGTATCGCAAAGTCCGTATCAACTGGCACTATAAAGATATCACATGACCTAACCCCACAGATAAACACCATAAAAAAAAAATGTGTTAAAATGTTTATTGTTGTTGTCACCTTATATCACTAAAAGTGCAACACCAAGCGATCAAAAAGGCATATGCCCCCCAGAATAGTACCAATCTAACCATCACCGCATCCCGCAAAAAATGAGCCTCTACTTAAGACAATTGCCCAAAAAATAAAAAAAACTACGGCTCAGATTAAAGCATGATTTTTTTGGTTCAAAAATACTTTTATTTTGTAAAATGAAACAAAAAATTAAAAACGTAGACATATTAGGGTAATGTAGTGCGCAGGCGCGAGGATTATGTTAAACAGCGCAGGAGCGGGATTTAGGGGTGAAGAGAGGATGGAAACTGAAGAACCGAGGGCAGGCCAGAGGGGTGAAAGGGGAGTGGTTTGCTTTGAAAAGCGCGGAGGGGCATGTGCACCAGAAGCATCAACGCCGCCCCTGGGCACCTATACAAGCTAATTAGCAATGAAATGAAAGCTTTTTTCACATAATACAGGCGATGGAAAGCAATATGAAAGGTAAAATGTTAATAGGGGGAAGGTAAGGGAAATTATCTCCAGAAGGATATAGATACTCTAGAGAGAGTTCAGAGAAGAGCTACTAAACTAGTACATGGATTGCAGGATAAAACTTACCAGGAAAGATTAAAGGACCTCAACATGTATAGCTTGGAAGAAAGAAGAGACAGAGGGGATATGATAGAAACTTTTAAATACATAAAGGGAATCAACTCGGTAAAGGAGGAGAGCATATTTAAAAGAAGAAAAACTACCACAAGAGGACACAGTTTTAAATTAGAGGGGCAAAGGTTTAAAAGTAATATAAGGAAGTATTACTTTACTGAGAGAGTAGTGGATGCATGGAATAGCCTTCCTGCAGAAGTGGTAGCTGCAAATACAGTGAAGGAGTTTAAGCATGCATGGGATAGGCATAAGGCTATCCTTCATATAAGATAGGGCCAGGGACTATTCATAGGATTCAGATATATTGGGCAGACTAGATGGGCCAAATGGTTCTTATCTGCCGACACATTCTATGTTTCTATGTTTCTATGATGTTACTGGTGTAAAATGATGATTTTAGGTGAAAGACTCCCTTTAACCACTGAATAGACCAGCGATAAACTCTTCCTAAATACCATATAAAAATCTAGTCCGCTCACCACCTATCGGCAAGTGACTTTACCCCTCCTTCTAATAATAAAGTGCCCAAGACAACTAAATCAACAGGGAGGGAGTGAGTTCTGGCAGCAGATATTCAAAATGCCGCTTGGCAGACAGTATAACGCTGACAGCCACAATAAATTATATACCCAACATAACACCATCCAATAACCCCTTATCTAATTTCAGAACTGTTGTTTGGTTTCCCTAAACGTCAATAACCCAGTCACAATACCTTATAGGACACTCTCCTAACAAATCCCCTGTTACCTCATCCTACGTTGTAACTTAGACTAGTTCTACCCATCTATAACACTGGTTTTGGCATGTTATTTAACACCAAAATGAGGCAAATCCACCATTGGGATAATTCATGATCCCATGCAGATTCCTCCATATAGGAATTGCTTGCTCTTTTCCTTTGTTATGATTTCTGAGTTGTTTGTCTAAATTCTTAACATTGTGTGATTATTACAGGTCAAACCGTTCCCTCCGTCTGCCTCCACAAAAAAGAACATTTGGCCGAGATGGATGCTTCCATGGAGGAGGAGGAGGAGGTCGTGGAGGAGCAGGCGGATGCAGAGCTGCCTGGACCGACACAAAATGTTGCAGCCCCTCCCCCACAAGATGTAGCCAAAACAGTGGAGTTCAAGGCGGAGGAAGCCGGACCCTCCCAACCACCGGATTCCGACCCCCCAGCTCCAGAAGAGGAGGAGGAACAGATGGTATACATCCCCTACCAGGAGGGTAAATATGTGCACACATTACTATAATTCGGCATACATAACATATTCAAAAGCATCCCACGATCCCCCCACCCCCCTGCAGCTCCGAAGATGCAATGCACATGTGTAAGGAATCTGAAAAATAGCAGCCCTTAGGCCTCTTTCACTCGGGCGAGATTTCCCCTCGGGTGCAATGCGGAAACGCATGTGATGGATCATGTGATGGACCATGTGATGAGCGCAGTGACGTCACCACAGGTCCTTTTCCTCTAGTCATCAAAGAAGAAGACAGAAGAGAAGCCAGGCTGCGCAAACAAGTGGATGAGATGAGTTAAAGTATTATTATATTTTTTTTAACCCCTCCATCCCTATTTTACTAATCATTCTGTATTAAGAATGCTATTATTTTCCCTTATAACCATGCTATAAGGGAAAATAATAAAATTTACACAACACCTAACCCAAACCCGAACTTCTGTGAAGAAGTCCGGGTTCGGGTTTGGGTACCAAACATGCCGATTTTTCTCACGCGCGTGCAAAACGCATTAAAATGCTTTGCACTCGCGCGGAAAAATTGTGCATTTTCCTGAGATGCACCCGCTTCTTATCCGGCCCTCAAATGCGACGCCCGTGTGAAAGAGGCCTTAGTTAACATGGCTGCCTGTTTAGCTGAGCAGCATTTGCACCACGGTTCACAAACGTTTATGTCTGGGGGCAGGGTGTCTGTTGGTCCGTAATAGACTGTCCATCTGCACCAAGTCACGTCCCGGTGAGGCCTACTCTTACTGGCCGGCCGTGAAGTGGTTAAAAGTGGCAACAATGAGGGGATAACAGAAATTAGTATAATAGAAAACAAAAAAAATGCAACATACTCTGTAAACTACAGTACCAAAAATCTATTAACTAATCAAAGAAATAACATTATACTCTATCCAAACTATCACTAAGCAAACCAAAATATAATTAACGTAAAGATCTATAGTTATTGAATTTAGATGTAAATCGGCAGTGTTTAAACACATACTCCACACAATGCACTAATTGTCTTGTAAGTAACCGTAATTGAAATAATTATATATTTTTTTTCAGTAGTGAACAAGTGCATAAAGGACATTGAACTAATGAAAGCCGACCACAAGAATGACATGATTGAAATGAAAAAGCTGCTGCATCCACTAAATAAGAAGGTGTGTGACATGGACCAAAAGCACCTTCTCGGCCTACAAAAATGGACGAGCTATTTTCGCAGCTCAAAAAGTTGCCCTAGAGGCGTGTTTTATTATTATGTAGGTAACAGATACCTTTTTTCAGTTTGATAACGTGTGCTTTTGTTTTTTATAATGTTATGTTACGGTGTCATTTTATAAGTTAGTTGCAAGGCCCCTTTAGTCCAGGGTCAAACTTATCTGTATCAGGACAGACAACAGAACAGACAGCAGTAGGTACATGGTAACACTGTAGTATACGGCCCACACATAACTCAGCAGTGTCAGGACCTACAATAGCAAGTATTGGTAACGGTGGAGTATAAAGCCAACACAGAAGTCATCAGGGTTAGGACAGACTTTAGCATCAGCAGCAGGTAAGGGTCGAGTGTAAGGCCTACACATAGCTCGGCCTAACTCAGCAGGACAGGCAGCAGCAGGTTCGAAGTGTGCAGCAGGAATGTGTTCGCAGGAATGGGCCCCCTCCAGACCAGGGCAACACCAAAAATATACTAAGACACCTCTGACAGCAGCATGTTGTAAGTGTGCAGCAGGAATGAGCTAACATGGAAAAAAATTATTGACATTGTAAAATTTTTGTTTAAATACATTTTTACTTTTTGGCAGAACAATATTATTAACAAAATTTGAACAATAACAGTCCTTTAGGGCTACTTTTTTAGTTGATCATGGAAATCCACTATTTCCTTCATAACTTTATGGTTCCTCTGATCCATCTTCTGCACCTTTTTTTGTAACTCGCCGCAGCAGTTTCTGGAGATCCCTTACATCTTTTTGGTGCTCCTGCTAGAACTTGGCCATCCTTTTATGGCATTTATTGATTACTGTATGTTTAAAAGAAAAAAAAATATGAATGCAATTTAGTTTAGCAGACAATTAGTGCTTTGTGTGGAGTAGTTGTATAAACACTTCCGATTTACATCTAAATTCAGTAGTTATACATGTTTATGGTAATTATAGTGTTTTGTGGATTAGTGATAGTTCGGATACAGTCTAATGTAATTTTCTTGGGTATAGTCCCACAGGCGGCCGATGTGGACAGTATCATAGTAACCTATGATGCTGTGCGCTCCCGTGCACACAATGTATGCTGCTCCGAGACATATGACATGCTCATGGACTGTTTGCCTCGGAGGGCATACGATTGTGTGCAAGGGGCCAGAGGCTAAATGGACACGACCGTTGTGTGTTTTGCATGGCGCGTAAATGGTGTATCTGCCAAACACGTAAGGCATCCGTGTGCGTTATGCAATTTGCGTAACTGCCCGGACAGCCATTGATATAACTGCATATTCTTGTCCGCAAAACGGACAAGAATAGGACAGGTTATATTTTTTCTAGGCACGTCGGAACTGAGCTACGGATGCGGACAGCACACAGATTGCAGACCGCATTGTTTTCGGCCCCATGGAATTGAATGGGTCCACATCCAAGCTGTAAAAACTGCGGCTCGGATGCGGACCTAAACAACAGTCGTGCGCCTGATGGAAGGGTGCATTTTTGTTCCTTTCTAGTAATGTAGTTTATGTTGACCCCCTCATTGTTGGCACTTATAAACAATTAACAACCAGCCCATTTACTAGTACGCCGCAGCGGGAAGTGACTGGACGCACAGGGACGTACTATTATGGAACAACAAACCCCCAGGCCCCAGGCATAATCTCTTGGTAACATGTTAAATAAGGTCTGCTATAGTTTGGATTTCCTACACATGTGCATTTTAGCTCCTGAGTTGAAGGTGGATGGGGGGATCATTTGATGCATGTGAACATCTTATGTATACCAAATTATTTTGATGTGTGCACATATTTACCCTCCTGGTGGGGGGTGTAGACCACCTCTCCCTCCTCATCCTCTTCTGGAGCTGGGTGGGTGAATTCTGGTGGCTGTGAAGGGGGGGGAAGTGCACACATCAGGGGGGGGAAGTGCACACATCAGGGGAGGGGGAAGTGGCCAAGATATTTTCAGAGGGTCTGGCCTGCTCTCCCTCTGACTGCTCCTCCGACTCTTCATCCATTGAGACCTCCACCACGTTCATAACAGGCCTTTTGGGTCTTCTGCGTTTTGTAGATGGAATGGGAAGCCCTGTAATCACACAATGTTAACAATTTAGATAAACAACTCAGAATTCATAACAAAGTAATAGATCAAGAAATTCCTATATGTAGTGATCTGCTTGGGATTATGATTATCCACATGGTGTATTTTCCTAATTTTGTGGTTTTATAACATGCCAAAACCAGTGTTATAGATGGGTAGAACAAGTAGAAGTTTCAAGGTAGGATGAGGTAACAGGGGATTTGTTAGGAGGATGTGCTATAGGGTATTGTGGCTGGGTTATTGACGGTTAGGGGAGCAACAGTTCGGAAATTAGATAAGGGGTTATTGGATGGTGTTATGTTGGGTATGTTATTTTTGGTGGCTGCCAGCGTTATACTGTCTGCCAAGCCGCATATTGATGATCTGCAGCCAGCCCGCCCTCCCTCCTTGTTGATTTAGTTGTCACGGTCACTTTATTATTAGAAGGGGGCCGATAGGTGGTGAGAGGACTCGATTGTTATATTCTATTTATCCAGAGTTTATCGCTGGTCTATTTAGCGGTTAATGTTAGCCTTTCACGTAAAATCATCAGTTTACATCACTAACATCTAATCTCCCATACCTTCCCCCTATTACAATCTTACCTTTCATATTGCATTGAATTAGTGGTTTATAAGGTTAATTTACTGGTGTGTGTGTGTGTACATATATATATGTTTTTTTTTATATATATATATATATATATATATATATATATATATATATACGGTGTGTGTATGACCCCCAGACGAAGGCACGCCGAAGCGCGCGTTGGGGTAGCGCTATCCTGTGTAATTCAGCACACGGTCCTGGTTTCAGTTGAGTCATTGCTCTCGCTATCACCTCCACGGCATTTTGACTCCGGTGTCTTACCACACCTGGTCTCTATCTCTTGGTCTGTAGTTTATCTTACCGCATTTGCCAAACATACCTTGTTTACTGCCGTGTGTTTTTTTTTGCTGACCATTGACTCACCTGTGTACTTTAGCTTCTACACTGCTTGTGGTTCAGAGGCTGGCCATTGTGCCTACTATTTTCCTTTGATCCATACATATATGTTACACTACTGACCTGTGTGCTATCCCAGGGTGGCGCTCTTTCTCTGCCTCCATTCACTTTGTAATAGGCATTATATTTATTGGCTTCCTTATCTATGTATTTTTTAATTATGTTCAAATAAAATATATTTTTACTTTTTGGTACTATGAGCTCCATTTTCTCTTGTTTTTGCTATTATACTCGGGAGCTTGTACCGAGTTACAAACTACGGGTGCCCCTTGTGGTCATACTAGGTGGGCACTGTCCTTCACTTCCCTTTGGGACACCCTGGGTCGTTTTTGTTTTTATATATATATATATATATATATATATATATATATATATATATATATATACAGTACTCTATAATCCCATGCAAATTACTAGGGGGATGTATGTAATGGACGGGGCCTTTCACGGGAATACTGAATGATGTTTTCAGTTTATGTATATATTAACAACGAGATCTATATATATTTAGGTGTGTGTGAAACTTAGGAAATCATCCGGTGACATCATACATCTGTACCGCGCTGTGTGTATAACTCTATATGTATATAATCACAGCGAGGGAGAGATGTATGACATAACCGGATGATTTTGTACATGTCAAAAACGGTATTAAGTAAACATTTTTAAAAGGATAAAATACGGATGTAGTAAAGTTAACACACATGCTTTATGAGATATGTTATGTAAACTAAATGAAATTTAGTGCTTCAAGCAATTGTTTTTAAATGGCTTTTGTTTCAAGAAAACGTGATGAGTTAATAAATTTTAGTTAAGAGGTAGCATGTTAACCCTACTACATCTGTACGGATTAGCAGCATTACTGTATATATACATTACAGAGTGTTGTAGAGAGAGAGACCAAATTCATGTAAGCATAGTACCTGGGCATAATCTTGCAATAAACTCTTTGACCTGATCAGAGTGTAGGCGCTTCAGGTCACACAATTTTTTTTGTATAGCTTCTTCGGACCAAAGAGACTGTATTATGTCCAGTTTCTCCTCTCTTTTCCTAGTCCTATCATATCCCTGCACAAGAAATCGCTGATGGATAAAGATGAAAGCATATAATCAAAACATTTATGTATACCATTTATGTATGCCAAAAAAAAAAAAACTCTTTGAAAGACAAATTTTTCTTTTTATGTTACTGTTAAGAATCCTGATTGTATTGCGATTGTATGTGTGTGGGCTCTGACCAATCAGATATTGGCCAAGTAAGCTGAGATGTACCTATCTTGTTAAGTGACAATACCGTATGGGTTGTACAGCTGGTTCGCCTCGCCGGGGTGCACCCTGTGTATCGCAAAATGAACTAGCGAAAAATTATGTTTCGGACTAAGAAAGCTCATGGACATAAAAAAGAATCTATATACCGTATATACTAGAGTATAAGCCGACCCGAGTATAAGCCGAGCCCCTAATTTTACCCCCAAAAAATGGGAAAAATTATTGACTCGAGTATAAGACTAGGGTGGGAAATGCAGCTATAATGCAGAGTGTAAAACACTGGGTAATACTGACATGGAAAAGGAATTTTAGTGAACAGCAAACTAAGCTGTAGAAACCAGTGTCAGGCAGCTGCTGCCAAGGCCAATAAGATAATGGGTTGCATCAAAAGGGGCATAGATGCCCGTGATGAGAACATAGTCCTGCCACTTTACAGATCACTAGTCAGACCACACATGGAGTACTGTGTACAGTTCTGGGCTCCTGTCAACAGGGAAGACATAGCCGAGCTGGAGAGGGTTAAGAGGAGGGCAACTAAAGTAATAACTGGAATGGGAGAACTACAGTACCCTGAAAGATTATCCAAATTATGGTTATTCAGTTTAGAAAAAAAAAGACTGAGAGTAGATTTAATAACTATGTATAAATATATCAGGGGTTAGTACAGAGATCTCTGCCATCATCTATTTATCCCCAGGACTGTGACCGGACGGGCGCCTCTGCGTCTGGAGGAAAGAAGGTTTGTACACAAACATAGAAGATTATTATTTAACTCCTTAAGGACCTCTGCCGTACATGTATGGCGCAGATGTCCGTGACTTAAGGACCAGCACCATACATCTACGGCGCTGTGACCGGGCGGGTGCAGGAGATGCACCCACCCGATCCACGGCAAGAGTCTGGCAGTCACTGATAGCCGGACCCTTGTTGCATGCGCCGGCATTGGTGAAATCACTGATGCCTGCGCATTAACCTTGATGTGCCGCGGTCAGCCCTGACCGCGGCACGTGCGATGTGTGGAGGGAGGGGAGAGCAGCTATCGGGTACCTGTGCTGCTGTGATGGGGACCTAATGGCAGGGAAGGCAGCCCGATGCATCGTGGCTGCCTTCCAGGTGAGTCTGTGTGATCGAGCCCCCTGGATCTCACAGGCAAACAGGCTGTAAGTGTATTACAGTCTGTAATACACTTACAGATAATGCATCACTATACAGAAGTATTGTGATGCATTGTAAAGGGGATCAGACCCCCAAAAGTTGAAGTCCCAGAGTGGGACAAAAATAAAGTAAAAAAAAAAGTTTAACCAAAAAGTTTAACCAACAAAAAAAATAGGGAAAAAAAGAAAAGCAGACATATTAGGTATCGCCGCGTCCGTATCGAATGGCTCTATAAAAATATCAGATGACCTAACCCCTCAAATGAACACAGTCTAAAAAAATAAAATAAAAACTGTGCTAAAAACATTTTTTTGTCACCTTACATAACTAAAATTGCAACCACAAGCGATCAAAAAGGCGTATGCCCCCAAAATAGTACCAATCTAACCATCACCTCATCCTGCAAAAAATTATACTCTACCTAAGACAATCGCCCAAAATAAAAAAACTATGGCTCTCAGAATATGGACACACTAAAACATGATTTTTTTTGTTTAAAAAAAAATATTGTGTATTCCCATGTCTTCTTTGGTATTCCCATGTCTGTAACGACCGGCTGCATAAAAATACCACATGATCTAACCCCCTTTTATTGTCACCTTACATGATTAAAAGTGCAACACCAAGCGATGAAAATGGCGCATGTACCCAAAAATAGTACCAATATAACCATCACCTCAATCCCTCAATATTTCCCTGACTGCTGACAACATGAGCAAATCCTAAAGGTGGAAGTGCTCATGCGCTGGAACCTAAGCCTAGCTGAAACTGTAACAAACCCTCAGCTAGGGAGCTGGAGAAAAGACAACCGGTTCCTAGCTCTTGGTGCAGGAGCCAGCGTCTTCCTGAGGCCCAGCCAGAACAAGCAACAAAAGGGAAGGAATAGGACTTAACTTAAAACGAACGGGGAGCAGGAGATCCACCAAACACCAGGTGAGAACTCCAGAAGCAAATATAAACCGCAAGGGCTATAGTGAGAGGCGGGTATAAATAGCACCACTAAATAACTAATGAGCAGAACCTGTGGGGAGGTGGGATCCTGCCCAAAACCACAACAAAGAGAAACAGAACAATCTGTCAGATAGACTCGCGTGTAGCAAGTCTGTCAGATCTTCTTAGGCCTCTCACAGGGCAGGGCGTGACAATCTGCCTTCCAAAAGCCATATGGCGTTCCTTTCCTTTTGCACCCTGCCGTGTGCCCATACATCAGTTTACGACCACATATGGGGTGTTTCTGTAAACTGCAGAATCAGGGCAATAAATATTGAGTTTTGTCTGGCTGTTAGCCCTTGATTTGTTAGTGGAATTTTTTTTAAATAAAATGGAAAATCTGCCAAAAAAGATAAATTCTGAAATTTCATCTCCATTTTCCATTAATTCTTGTGCAACACCTAAAGGGTTAACAAAGTTTGTGAAAATCAGTTCTGAATACCTTGAGTTGTGCAGTTTCTAAAATGAGGTAACTTTTTTGGAATTTCTACATCCGTGCATCCGGGGGACTTCAAATGGGACATGGCAGCTTAAAATTGTCCCAGTGAAATCTGCCTTCCAAACACCATATGGCGTTCCTTTCTTTTTGTGGCCTTCCGTGTGCCCATACAGCAGTTTACGACCACATATAGGTTGTTTGTTTCTGTAAACTACAGAATCAGGGCAATAAATATTGAGTTTTTTTGGCTGTTAACCCTTGGTTTATTACTGGAAAAAATGGATTAAAATGTAAAATCTGCCAATAAAGTGAAATTCTGAAATTTCATCTCCATTTTCCATTAATTCTTGTTGAAAACCTAAAGGGTTAAACAAAGTTAGTAAAATCAGTTTTGAATACCTTGAGGGTGTAGTTTTTAAAATGGGGTCATTTTTGGATGGTTTCTATTATGTAAGCCTCACAAAGTGACTTCAGAGCTGAACTGGTCCTTAAAAAGTAGGTTTTGAAAATTTTCTGAAACATTTCAAGATTTGCTTCTAAACTTCTAAGCCTTCTAACGTCCCCAAAAAATAAAATGGCATTCACAAAATGATCCAAACATGAAGTAAACATATGGGGAATGTAAAGTAATAACTATTTTTGGAGGTATTACTATCATACTGGATGTATGTATGTCTTTTTTCAGCCTTATAAACTGTTACTATGACAGGCCTAGGAACAATCAGCAGGCCCAAGACTGTCATAGCAACAGATCAGAGCCCCACAATTTCACTGTGGGGCTCCGATGGCCTCCCTCTGCCTAACCTCACAGATGCTGCTACAGCTATTCAATGCCACATCTGGGGGTTAAATCACTGGTTTCGGCATCATTGCCTATCCGGGTCATTGCGGCCAGGTGCCTGTTGTATTATTTTACAGCCGCCACTCCCAATGTATGAAGAGGGCTCAGCACAGCAGCCATACAAGTCCTTGTGCAGAATGCCGTGCATCCACGGTATTATGCATTAAGGGATTAAAGGGGTTATCCAGGAATCTGATATTGATAAACTTTTCTCAGGATATCAGTATCAGATCGGTAATCAACAACATGGGCCTTAAAGACAGCCCTTGACTCTTTTGTAGGGCCACATAAAGTATCATATTCAGCTAATGTTGGGTCAAAGGCTAGGCACTCTCATTATCTCTTTATCTGTATGTAAAAATAGGTTAGAGCAGAAGGGAAAAAATTACAAAACAGATGTTTCGAGACCTATTTTTATTTTTGGAAGTTTACATATGATGGATATGATGGAATATAAAAATTCAGTCTTGTAGAGGAACATAATGCATATATTTCAGGTGGTTCTAAATTAGGTTGAATATAAGCAAATATTATGGTCTGGAACCACAGTCAACAAACTACCATTCTTCCTTAACCACTGTGGTTTGTAGGAAGCTAAGGCTACCCCCAAGCTGTACAATAGAGCCTACTGCAAGAACAGATTGACTTGCCTGCTAGGGACCCAAGTTACATCTGTGTGGGGGTAACTAGCCAGAAGCTAGCCACTGTCAAAATACCAGAAAAATCAATAGAAGCCAATACAGCAGACTAGAGGTTAATCCAGAGAACAAGCCATATTCAGTACACAAAGGGGTAATAAGCAGGTCTAGAGTTGAGGAACAAAACACAGAGGTACAGAACCAGGACACTTACTGTATATGTAATCAATCACCAGCAGTTGTCCAAGGCTCAATTGTAGACTTAAATTCCTCATCTAACTCTGGTATTGGTGGGTTCAGCTTCCAGTCTCACTGATAGGTCAAACAGCTTGGGCTTGACCAGTCAGCATGGCAATTCTTCCAACACAGCCATGAACAGAATCTTCTAATAAACAAGCAGAACAAATAAGCAGATGCAACACTTCCGGAGACTTGCTTTTACGGATGTAGTAGGGGAGAACACCAAAAGACAACAAGAAGGAAGGGAAAAGACACTAGGCCTCACCGCTAGGGAAGGAAAAGGGTCACCACCTATAAAACCCTGCTCCTGGCCCTAACTCCTATCTGTATGGGCACCTCACAATGGTAGAGATGCCCATACACAGGAACCTAGAAAACCCTAGTGGCCCTCGGATGCCCTAAGGTAATGACAGGGCAGAGACAACCCGCTCCTTCCCTGGTGAAGGAACCAGCGTCTCGGTGAGGCCTAGTAAACAAAAAAGGTGGGGGGAATACAAAATACAACAAGCGGAACTGTAATGACCGACGACACGCACAGGGAGGAAAACAGGGAAAGCCCTGCCCAAGGGAGAGGGAAAGGTGGTGACCCCTAACTCACCTTGCGGCTGGCACCTGACTGCCCTGACGTTCCTAGACGGGTTCCTCACCCGTGCGGCGATCGCGTGCCTAAACCCTGGCTTTCCCTAATATGAGCCCTGGATAGTGAACAGGCCGGTGGGATCGCTAGTCCACACCACTATCACTAAGAGGGAAACACCAGGGAGAGGACAGACAAAACATACAAACACATACACCCAGGTGGGCGACCACAATAAACCAAAAAGGTCCAACAGGGATCTGGAGGGTAGCGTACTGGACCAACTACCAGCGAAACGCAGCAACACAGCTCCAGAAGGTCAGAATAGATGTCCAGGCAGGAAGCTCTATCTCTGGCAACCAGAGAAGTGTGAGAGAGAAATATAAGGAGGTCTGGGAGTGCTGGACAAGGAACAGCTGAGGAGAAGGAGCTAGGGATCCCTGAGTGAGCCAAAAGGGTTTGCTAAGCAAACCCAGAAAGCTACCATAAGGAAAACAGCCCTATCTTAAATAGAGCGTGCAGCCAACCGCTGCGACTTCCTGCCCCCGGGTATAACGGAGTCAGGCGTGGTCCTCGACACCCTCGTGACAGTACCCCCCCTCTCTACGAGGGGCCTCCGGACACTCAGGACCAGGTCTCCCAGGATGAGAGGCATGAAAAACCCGAACTAACCTGTCGGCGTTTACCTCAGACGCAGGAACCCACATTCTTTCCTCGGGACCGTAACCTCTCCAATGCACCAGATATTGAAGAGAGCGGCGGACCCGACGAGAATTAACAATTTTGGATATCTGAAATTCTAGGTTACCATCCACGACAACAGGAGGGGGTGGCAGCAGTGATGGTTCTAGAGGTGGAACATATTTTTTGAGTAACGACTTATGAAAAACATTATGAATTTTAAAAGTCTGAGGTAACTCCAGGCGAAAAGCCACGGGGTTGATTATGGCTACAATTTTGTAAGGGCCAATAAACCTAGGACCCAGTTTCCAAGAGGGAACCTTCAATTTAATATTCCTAGTAGACAACCACACATAGTCATTCACTCCTAGGTCCGGACCTGGCGACCGTCTCTTATCAGCCATGCATTTGTATTTACCTCCCATATTTTTCAAGTTAGCTTGCACCTTCTGCCATACCGATGAAAGAGATGACGAAAACCGTTCCTCTTCGGGAACCCCAGAAGACCCCCCCTCTTTGAAAGTACAGAATTGGGGATGAAAACCATATGCACCAAGAAATGGTGACTTGCCAGTGGATTCCTGACGACGATTATTTATGGCAAACTCAGCTAACAGTAAATATGATGACCACAACTCTTGGTTTACAGACACAAAACATCTTAGATATGTCTCAAGGTTTTGGTTGGTACGCTCAGTCTGTCCATTCGACTGAGGATGGAAAGCAGAGGAAAAGGACAAGTGTACCCCCAAACGAGAACAAAAAGCTTTCCAAAATTTAGAAATAAACTGGGTACCCCGATCCGAAACAACATCGGAGGGGACCCCGTGAAGCTTCACGATTTCACTGACGAATACCTGAGCAAGAGTCTTAGCATTAGGTAGTGCGGGTAACGCAATGAAGTGTACCATTTTGCTAAACCTGTCCACTACTACCAAAATAACTGTTTTACCCGCAGACAAAGGTAAGTCAGTGATAAAATCCATTGACAGATGTGTCCACGGTCTATTGGGAATGACGAGTGGTAATAGAGACCCTGCAGGACGTGTATGTGAAACGTTTGCGCGTGGACAGGTAGAACAAGAAGACACAAAATCCAATACATCCTGACGCAACCTTGGCCACCAAAAACGACGAGACAATAGTTCCAAGGTTGCTTTACTACCCGGGTGCCCAGCAAGTGCCGAATTATGATGTTCCTTTAATAATTCGAAACGTAAGTTCAACGGTACAAACAATTTCTCTGAGGGGCAAGAGACCGGGGCGTCCCCCTGGGCCTCTAACACCTTCCCCTCCAAAACAGAGTGTACCGCAGAAACAACCACTCCTCTTTGAAGAATGGGTACCGGATCACTTACATTACCCCCTCCAGGGAAACAACGAGATAGTGCATCAGCCTTGGTGTTCTTTGCCCCAGGACGATAGGTAATCACAAAGTTAAACCTGGTAAAAAATAGCGACCACCTAGCCTGTCTAGGTGTGAGACGCTTAGCTGATTCGAGGTACAGAAGATTTTTGTGGTCCGTAATTACAGTGACGGGGTGGACTGCCCCCTCTAAGAAATGACGCCACTCCTCAAACGCAAGTTTAATAGCTAATAGTTCCCTATTGCCAATATCGTAGTTCTTTTCTGCTGCAGATAGTTTTTTAGAAAAGAAAGCACAAGGACGCCATTTGCCAGGAGACGGACCCTGAGACAGCACCGCCCCCACTCCCACCTCTGACGCATCGACTTCAACAATAAAAGGCTGAGAGACATCAGGTTGGACCAGTACAGGTGCTGAGGTAAACCTCTCTTTTAGAGAGGAAAAAGCAACTTTAGCGGCGTCAGACCATTTAGAAAAATCAGTCCCCTTCCTAGTCATGTCAGTAAGCGGTTTTACAATAAGTGAATAATTTTTAATGAATTTCCTATAGAAATTCGCGAAGCCCAAGAACCGTTGTAGTGCTTTGAGGTTCTCAGGAAGATCCCAATCTAAAATTGCCTGGACCTTCCTAGGATCCATACGGAAACCTGACGCAGATAAAAAATAACCCAGGAATTGTATCTCCTGAACGGCGAGGACACATTTTTCAATTTTAGCATATAATTCATTCGTCCGTAGGACCTGCAGTACTTGTCTGACATGCACCTCATGTGTTTTCAGATCGGACGAATAAATTAAAATATCATCTAGGTATATTACCACAAACCTGCCGATTTAGATGACTAAAAATGTCATTAACGAAATGTTGAAAGACGGCAGGAGCATTGGTCAGACCGAAAGGCATAACTAGATTTTCATAATGCCCCTCAGGGGTGTTAAACGCTGTCTTCCACTCATCCCCCTCCTTAATACGAATCAGATTGTAGGCACCCCTAAGATCAAGTTTGGAGAACCACCTAGCACCCGCAATCTGATTAAACAGGTCAGGAATGAGAGGAAGAGGGTATGGGTCTCGGATGGTTATCTGATTTAATTCGCGAAAATCTAAGCAAGGACGCAGGCCCCCATCTTTCTTTTTAACGAAGAAAAACCCTGCAGCCACGGGTGAAGAAGAGGGTCTGATGTGTCCCTTAGCCAAGCTCTCGGAGATATAATCTTTCATGGCTTGTCTCTCTGGACCCGAAAGATTATATAACCTGGTCTTGGGTAATTTTGCGCCGGGAATAAGGTTAACCGGGCAATCATAAGGACGATGAGGTGGTAACTTCTGACAACCCTTTTCAGAAAAAACATCCTCAAAGTCCGAAATAAATGTAGGTAGGGTAGTTATGGAGGCGACTAAGCAATTGCTATTTAAGCAATTTTCTCTGCACTGCTCACTCCACTCCAATATCTCCCTGGCCTGCCAATCCACCACTGGATTGTGCGCTACCAACCAAGGAAGACCCAGCACTACCGGAGTGGGAAGCCCCTCCAGAACATAACCTGAAAGCATCTCGTTATGGTGGTCCCCTACCCGAAGGTGTAAATTATGAACCATGTGCGTGAGGTTTCTCTGAGACAGGGGAGCAGAATCAATAGCGAATATGGGAATGGGTCTCTGTAAAGTACAGAGAGACAAACCCAAAGTGCGGGCAAAATGGGCATCTATCAAATTTACCCCTGCTCCACTGTCTAGAAAGAAAGAAATAGTCTCCGTCTTATCACCAAAAATAATAACCGCTGGCAACACAAATTGCGATGTACGTATGGAGGAAACGTATACCCCCCGGCTGACATCCTCCACACAGCCTGGGGTTAGTAGTTTTTCCGACGGTCTTTTGTTTCTGAGGAAAGAAGGACAGACATTAATGAAATGACCCCTCTCCCCACAAAAAAAACAAACCCCACGCCTACGGCGAGCCTCAGGAGGACGGACCTGACGAGTAGTTCCTCCTAGCTGCATAGGCTCGTCTAAGTCCGTACAGACTAACTGCTGCTTGGGAGGGGTTACCAATTGCTCCGGTTTTTTCAACCTGACCCTAAGGCGTCTATCTATTCGGATAGAAAGGGACATAACCGCATCAAGGGAAAAGGGGGTCTCATATAATGCAAGCGCATCCTTAACCCTTTCGGATAACCCAGAGCAGAACTGACTCCTGAGAGCCGGGTCGTTCCATTGGGTATCCGTAGCCCACCTACGGAATTCAGAGCAATACTCCTCTACCGGCCGCTCTCCTTGTAAGAGTCTCCGTAATCTTGATTCAGCCAGGGCGACTCGGTCAGGGTCATCATATATGAGACCCAAGGTCCCAAAAAACTCATCCACTGACCGAAGAGCCTGGGAATCAGTAGGTAAAGAGAACGCCCAGGACTGCGGATCCCCCTGCAGCAGGGAAATAACAACCCCCACCCGCTGATCTTCATTACCAGAGGAGTAAGGGCGCAGTTTAAAATATAACTTACAGGCCTCACGGAATGTCAAAAACTTGTCCCTTCCCCCAGAAAATCTGTCAGGGAGAGGGACCTTGGGTTCCGCAACAACCTGGTTACCAGTAGCAACCGCTGGGCTTGCAGTCAGTTGTAATTGCTGCTGTTGCTGGAGGACCGACGCCTTCAATCCTACCACCTCCAAAGACAGGCCATGAAATTGTTTGGACAGAGCAGCAATTGGATCCATACTGGATTCTAAGTAGGTAAAAAATTATTATTATTTTTTTTTTCCCTACACAAAATAAGGGCCAGAGATAATGTAATGACCGACGACACGCACAGGGAGGAAAACAGGGAAAGCCCTGCCCAAGGGAGAGGGAAAGGTGGTGACCCCTAACTCACCTTGCGGCTGGCACCTGACTGCCCTGACGTCCCTAGACGGGTTCCTCACCCGTGCGGCGATCGCGTGCCTAAACCCTGGCTTTCCCTAATATGAGCCCTGGATAGTGAACAGGACGGTGGGATCGCTAGTCCACACCACTATCACTAAGAGGGAAACACCAGGGAGAGGACAGACAAAACATACAAACACATACACCCAGGTGGGCGACCACAATAAACCAAAAAGGTCCAACAGGGATCTGGAGGGTAGCGTACTGGACCAACTACCAGCGAAACGCAGCAACACAGCTCCAGAAGGTCAGAATAGATGTCCAGGCAGGAAGCTCTATCTCTGGCAACCAGAGAAGTGTGAGAGAGAAATATAAGGAGGTCTGGGAGTGCTGGACAAGGAACAGCTGAGGAGAAGGAGCTACGGATCCCTGAGTGAGCCAAAAGGGTTTGCTAAGCAAACCCAGAAAGCTACCATAAGGAAAACAGCCCTATCTTAAATAGAGCGTGCAGCCAACCGCTGCGACTTCCTGACCCCGGGTATAATGGAGTCAGGCATGGTCCTCGACACCCTCGTGACAGGAACACAACTTCTGAGGCTGATGGATGGTGGATGATGGATGATGGATGAACAGGACTTCAACTAGAACCACACTCCAGCTCTTCCAAAAACCAAATGAAGCTATGCAGAGCAAGGAGTGATGGGTAAAGTCAGACTAAATAGGGGGAGGTAAAGGTCACATGACCCACACCTGAACAGGAGGTGTGGACATACAAGCAACACACAGACAAAGTGAAACCAAAACCAAAAGAGGCTGTCAGATCACTAATGTGCAGATAATCTTTCAGACCTTCTAAAACCTGTCACAGGTGTGACAGTACCCCTCCTTCTACGGGTCACCTCCGGGCACCCAGGACCGACCTTATCAGGATGAACTCTGTGGAATGCTCTCACCAGACGACTAGCATTAACATTGGTCGCTGGAACCCACATCCTCTCCTCTGGTCCGTACCCTCTCCAATGAACGAGATACTGGAGGGATCTCCGGAGAACTCGGGAGTCCACAATCCTGCTGATCTGAAATTCTAAATTGCAGTCCACCATGACAGGAGCGGGAGGCAAGGAGGACAGCCCAACAGGTTCAACACATTTCTTTAACCCTTTCATGACCAAAGGTCATTGATGCCCCAGTGTCTAGGTCAAAATTTACAAATCTGACATGCGTCACTTTAAGTGGTAATAGCTTTGGAACACTTTTACTTATCCACGCCATTCTGAGATTGTTTTCTCGTGGCACATTGTACTTCATGACAGTCATAAATTTGAGTCAATATATATCTCCTTTTTTTTAAAAAAAAATCCCAAATTTACCCAAAAATTTAAAAAATTTGCAATTTTCTAAATTTCAATTTCTCTGCTTCTAAAACAGAAAGTGATACCTCATAAAATATTTATTACATAACATTCCCCATATGTCTACTTTATGTTGGCATCATTTTGGAAATGTTATTTTATTTTTTTAGGACATTACAAGGCTTAGAAGTTTAAAAGCAATTCTTAAAATATTTAAGAAAATTTCCAAAACCCACTTTTTAAGGACTAGTTCAGGTCTGAAGTCACTTTGTGGGGCTTACATAGTGGAAACCCCCCATAAATGACCCCATTGTAGAAACTACACCCCTCAAGTTATTTAAAACCAATTTTACAAACATTATTAACCCTTTAGGTGTTCCACAAGAATTAAAGGAAAATGGAGATGAAATTTCTAAATTTCACTTTTTTAGCAGATTTTCTATTTTATTAAATTTTTTTCTTTAACACATTAAGGGTTAACAGCCAAACAAAACTCAATATTTATTACTCTGATTCTGCGGTTTACAGAAACACCCCACATGTGGTCGTAAACTGATGTAAGGGCGCACGGCAGGGCGCAGAAGGAAAGGAACACCGTATGGTTTTTGGAAGGCAGATTTTGCTGGATTGGTTTTCTGAACGCCATATGTTTTTTATTTTTCTACCGATCGTCTTGTGCAGGGGCTCATTTTTTGCAGAAAGAGTTGAGGTTTTTATTGGTACCATTTTTGGGTACATAGGATTTTTTGATCATTCATTATTACACTTTATGGGACAAGGTGGCCAAAAAATTGGCTGCTTTGGAACTGTTTTTTTTATTTATTTTTTTACAGCGTTCATCTGAGGGGTTAGGTCATGTGACAGTTTTATAGAGCAGATCGTTACGGATGTGGCAATACCCAATATGTATTATTATTTACCCAATATGTATTATTATTTTTACACAATAATAGCATTTCTGAAACCAAATAAATTATGTTTTAGTGTCTCCATAGTCTGAGAGCCATAGCTTTTTTATTTTTTGGGCGATTGTCTTAAATATGGGCTCATTTTTTGCGGGATGAGGTAACGGTTTGATTGGTACTATTTTGGGGTATATTCGCCTTTTTTGATCGCTTGGTGTTGCACTTTTTGTGATGTAAGGTGACAAAAATGGCTTATTTTTTTACACCGTTTTTATTTTTTATTTTTTATGGTGTTTATTGGACGGGGTTGATGATGTGATATATTTATAGAGATGGTCGTTACGGACGCGGTGACACCTAATATGTGTGGTTTTTATTTGTTTTTTTTGGGTTTTTTTATAGGAAAAGGACATTTATTTTTTACATTTTTATTTATTTATTTTTACTTTTATTATTTTAATTTTTTTTTTATCAGTTCCCTCTTGGATCTTGAAGATCCAGTGGGGCTGATAGTTGTACTATACTTTGCAATGCTCTTGCATTGCAAAGTATAATACAATCAGATGCCTGTAGGTGGCAGCACTGGACGCCTATACCATGGCAACCGGACGCCTTTGCAAAGCGTCCGGTTGCCATGGCAACCATCGGGCGCTGCGATCGCAGCAGCCCTGATGGTTGAGAGAGAGGGGGCCCCCTCCCTCTATTACCCCCATGGATGCCGCTACTGCGGCATCTATGGGGTTACAGCAGTGTCAGCATAGAGCTGACACACGCTGCTGATGGCGGCGGCTCAGGAATGGAGCCGCCGCCATCACACACACAAGGGGGACTGCATCGGGGGCAGGGGACAGGGGGCACAATTTCACTTATAACAGATCGCGGCAGGAGGGGGTGGACAGCATGGGGGGGGCAGGATAAGATGATGGACAAGAAGGGGGCACAGATCGGTGCAGGAGGGGGCGGACCGCATCGGGGGCAGGACAAGAACAAGGAGGGGGCACAGATCGGGGCAGGACCGCATCGGGGGCAGGACAAGAACAAGGAGGGGGCACAGATCGGGGGCTTCAGGACACATTACCGATTTCAGGCTCTGATCTGCAGAGCGCAGATCAGAGCCTGAAACCAGCATTTTAACACTGCCGCGATCCGATTGGTTAGTCTGCACAGACTAACCAATCGGATCGATTGCCGGCAAGGGGCCACTCTGATTGGTCCCTTGCCGGCATTACCGCACTGTATGCTGTCCGTGACAGCAGCAGGGCAGGGGCAGAAGCTTAAATCCAAGCGCTTTGCAGCGCTTGGATTAAAGAGCTGCCAGAACGTGTATATACGTGGTAGCTGCACGGGGTATGTGCAGCTATCACGTATATATACAGATTGCAGTCGTGAAAGGGTTAACAAACTCAGCTAACTAAAAAAATGAAGACCACTCTTCCTGATTTTCTGAAACAAAACATCTCAAGTAAGTCTCCAGATTCTGATTAGTGCGCTCCGTCTGTCCTTTCGACTGAGGATGAAAAGCCTAAGAGAAGGACAATTGTACACCCAGACGAGTACAGAACGCTGGAAACAAACTGAGTCCCTCTATCGGACAGCACATCAGAGGGAATGCCATGTAGTGTCACGATGCTGTCGACAAACACCTGCGCAAGAGTTTTAGCATTGGGTAGACTAGGTAATGCAATAAAGTGTGCCATTTTACTAAAATGATCGACAACCACCAGAATCACGGTCTTTCCCGAAGAATTCTCTAAATCCGTGATAAAATCCAGACCTATAATCTTTCAGACCTTCTAAAACCTGTCACAGGTGTGACACTTGCTGCTGGGAATTCAATCAGGACTAACGTTGGTAGAGTAGCCAGATGCATGACGTGCAGTATACAGAACAAAAATGTCCCAGGGCCAGCGCTTTCCACAAACGAAGACTTTTATTAAAGATTAGACAGTAAATACAGTCCAATAATGCATTTTAGGGAAACAACCTCTTGTTCAGATAAGGACTAGTGTTGGGCACGAATATTCATATCGCAAATTTTAATTGTGAATATCGCCACTTCTAGAATTTGCAAAGATTTAGAATATAGTGCTATATATTCATATTTGCAAATATTCTAGATTTTTTTTTCATCAGTAACCTCCCTTCATGTTTGTGGGCCAATGAGAAGGCTGCAATGTCTTTGTCTGAGCTTAGCAACATCCCTAGCAACCAATAGAAAAGTTGCCCACCCCTTACTATATAAGAACATCCCCAGCAGCCATTTTCTGTAGTTTTATGGAGTTTTGAGAGAGACAGCAGTGTCATTGCTGTGCTCTGTGCTTTGCTTTGTAATTACATTAGATAGTTAGTTAGTTAGTTAGTTAGTTAGTTATATAATACAGATAGTTAGTGGGAGATAGTCAGTGTAGGTTAGATAGAGTAGAGATGTCCCGAATAGTTTGCCGGCGAATAGTTCCCGGCGAACATAGCTTGTTCGCGTTCGCCGCGGCGGGCGAATATATGCGATGTTCGGTCCGCCCCCTATACATCATCATTGAGTAAATTTTGACCCTGTACCTCACAGTCAGCAGACACATTCCAGCCAATCAGCAGCAGACCCTCCCTCCCAGACCCTCCCAGCTCCTGGACAGCATCCATTTTAGATTCATTCGGAAGCTGCATTCTTAGTGAGAGGAGGGAGAGTGCTGCTGCTGCTGATCTAATAGGGAAAGCGTTAGCTGGGGCAGTGTTCTGTGTCCACAGACTCATCTGCTGTAAGGACAGCGTCCTGACAGCACCCCAAAAAGCCCTTTTCAGGGCTGGTACATCAGTCTGCTTTTTTGAATTTTTTTATATTTATATATATTGCAGTTGCCTGCCCGTGTTGTGTGAGAGGCTACAGGCTCAGTCACAGACAGTACTGTGTGCACACCATTCATACAGGGTGTCACTCACACATACCTTTTAGATAAAAAAAAAATATTAATATTTTTCTGTGATATAATCCTAGTTGCAAACCAGTGTGTGTCTGGCCCATAGACTGTACTGTGGCCACTGGCTAGCCCACCACTCATACCGTTACAGGGTGTCACTCACTCACAAATACCTTTTAGTTAAAAAAAATTCAATTTAATATTTTTCTGTGATATAATCCCAGTTGCAAGCCAGTGTGTGTCTGGCCCACAGACTGTACTGTGGCCACTGGCTAGCCCACCACTCATACCATTACAGGGTGTCACTCACAAATACCTTTTAGATTAAAAAAATTCAATTTAATATTTTTCTGTGATATAATACCCGTTGCAAGCCAGTGTGTGTCTGGCCCACAGACTGTACTGTGGCCACTGGCTAGCCCACCACTCATACCGTTACAGGGTGTCACTCACTCACAAATACCTTGCAGATAAAAAAAAATTATATTTAATATTTTTCTGTGATATAATCCCAGTTGCAAGCCAGTGTGTGTCTGGCCCACAGACTGTACTGTGGCCACTGGCTAGCCCACCACTCATACCGTTACAGGGTGTCACTCACTCACAAATACCTTGCAGATAAAAAAAAATCTATTTAATATTTTTCTGTGATATAATCCCAGTTGCAAGCCAGTGTGTGTCTGGCCCACAGACTGTACTGTGCCCACTGGCTAGCCCACCAATCATACCGTTACAGGGTGTCACTCACTCACAAATACCTTGCAGATTAAAAAAATTTAATTGAATATTTTTCTGTGATATAATCCCAGTTGTAAGCCAGTGTGTGTCTGGCCCACAGACCGTACTGTGGCCACTGGCTAGCCCACCACTCATACCGTTACAGGGTGTCACACACTCACAAATACCTTGCAGATAAAAAAAAATCAATTTAATATTTTTCTGTGATACAATCCCAGTTGCAAGCCAGTGTGTGTCTGGCCCACAGACTGTACTGTGGCCACTGGCTAGCCCACCACTCATACCGTTACAGGGTGTCACTCACTCACAAATACCTTGCAGATAAAAAAAAATCAATTTAATATTTTTCTGTGATATAATCCCAGTTGCAAGCCAGTGTGTGTCTGGCCCACAGCCTGTACTGTGGCCACTGGCTAGCCCACCACTCATACCGTTACAGGGTGTCACTCACTCACAAATACCTTGCAGATAAAAAAAATTCTATTTAATAATTTTCTGTGATATAATCCCAGTTGAAAGCCAATGTGTGTCTGGCCCACGGACTGTACTGTGGCCACTGGCTAGCCCACCACTCATACCGTTACAGGGTGTCACTCACTCACAAATACCTTGCAGATAAAAAAAATTCAATTTAATAAATGGACCCCAGATTGGGGACGTAACAGGGATTAAACTGATGAGAAGAGAGAACTACAGAAAATACCACTCATATCGGGTGTGAGAGTAAATTGCACGGTGCACACGCAGTGACCGTGGCGTGAATTCAAACAAAGGGGAGGGAGCCAGCGTTTTTTTAACCATCTCCCCGTTCGAAAAATCAATTGAATAAATGGACCCCAGATTGGGGACGTAGGGATTAAACTGATGAGAAGAGAGAACTACAGAAAATACCACTCATATCGGGTGTGAGAGTAAATTGCACGGCGTAGACGCAGTGACCGTGTCGTGGATTCAAACAAAGGGGAGGGAGCCAGCGTTTTTTTAACCATCTCCCCGTTCGAAAAATCAATTTAATAAATGGACCCCAGATTGGGGACGTAACAGGGATTAAACTGATGAGAAGAGAGAACTACAGAAAATACCACTCATATCGGGTGTGAGAGTAAATTGCACGGCGCAGACGCAGTGACCATAGATTCAAACAAAGGGGAGGGAGCCAGCGTTTTTTTAACCATTTCCCCGTTCAAAAAATCTATTCAATTCACCTTTCGGGGACCCTTGGTGTTGTACCTGGCTGGGTGGAGGAAGAAACCTTCAATGACATCAACGGGACATGGCTAGCTTGGTATCCAACCTTGTGCAAATGGGGAGTTTGCGGTTGGGCAAATGGACTGTTTGCGGTGCATTAAAAGGGGAGTTTGGTCTGTCAATGTCTGTGAAGCGGGTGTAACCCTTACACTACCTGATCTATACAACATCATACCTGATCGTATACACACACTGGATGTTTTAAACCACGTTGTTCAAAAAAATTTAGGATTGTTAGGTGATTTATGCCCTTTATGGATTAAAACCCGACTCTGCGTCAACTATGTAATTTTCCATGGGAGTTTTGCCATGGATCCCCCTCCGGCATGCCACAGTCCAGGTGTTAGTCCCCTTGAAACAACTTTTCCATCACTACTGTGGCTAGAAAGAGTCCCTGTGGGTGTTAAAATTCGCCTGCCTATTGAAGTCTATGGCGGTTCGCCCGTTCGCGAACATTTGCAGAAATTCGCGAACGGAAAATTTTATGTTCGCGACATCTCTAGTTGTTAGGTAGTGTGATAGGTTCTGCTGTCCATACATACATGCTACAGACATACTATAGTGCTGTGATGTCACAAGTTCACAACAATACTTAGTGCACCAATCAGTAATATGTAGTCAGACCTGCTAAAATGTGAAGTTGCACGTATTGCACAAAAATATGTGCATCATTAATTGACGATTTGCGCAATCGTGAATATATTGGAGCACTCTATCTGCATATAAAGCTATTGTAATGTTCTGCCGTGCCAACCATTTTCTCCAGTCTCAGGAAACTTCTAGCAGCTTGAAAATGTAGCAACAGAGACCCACGCCTGTATTGCGCGCGCAATACGCACATATTTACATTGCCGATTTTCGCAATCAAGAAAATAATCGCGAATTCTTGAATTCGCTAATATATAATGAATATTCGCCCAAATATTCGGGAAATATTGCAAATTCGAATATTGCCCCTGCCGTTAATAACTAACAAGGACATCTTCTAACCATACAGTAAGACACAAGACTATACTTTTTTGGGTGCCAACCACATCCCTAAGGCACCCATATTGGGCACTGATATTAGTGCCCGTAATCATAGAGATAAGGCCCTCCTTTTACACACTCCCAGCTACTGGTTTTGATATATTAGCCGAATTACATTAAGTCAATGCTTTAGATGTCATTAAATAAATATCTTGCATTATATCTACTTTATTTCATGATTTATTTTACTACAATATATCAAGTTTTGTACTAACTCCTCCACTTATTGGTGTGATTGGCACCTAAAATGATATAGTCTTGTGTATTTAAAGTTGCTGTTTTGTATGGTTACATGATTTTCTTTTCTGAAAAAGGAGTTGTTTTTTCCGGAACTCGTTATTGGACTTTATCTACTTTCTACAATTCAATAAAAGCTTCCGTTTTTGGAAAGTGCTCGTCCTGGGACGTTTTTCTTCTGCATATTGCACAGAATCTTGGCTGGGTAAACTTCTAGATTCACATGCTATGAAAAAAAAGGATTTTGCTTTATTTATTTCAGGCTGGCACCTCAGTGGTTGTGTCCTTTCTGCTGTAACTCTCTCCTTGTAAGACCTCATGCACACAACAGTATTTTGTACCCGTGTCCGACCTGCATTTTTTGCAGATTGCACACAGACCTATTTTTTTCTGTGGGTCCGCAAAAAAATAAAAACTCAACAGCACACAGATGTCATCCGTGTTCTGTCCACATCTGTGTTTTCGTAGTTGCAGACAAGAATATTCATTTCTAATAATGGGACTGAGAAAAATGTGATTTGCACATGGAAGGTGTCTGTGTTTTATGAATCCATGGTTTGTGGACTGCAATACAGATATAGTCATGTTCATGAGGCCTGTCATAGTTTCTTCTAGAAGTGTATAGCCCTGGTGGCAGTGGCAAAAGTGCGGAATTGAGCATGGGTGTCCATCTCATCAAGGAGAAATCAGGAAAAGGACAAACAGAAGATGGTGCTAAGCGTTGAAAAACTCAGTAGCTACATTACATTTTTTATTTCATGCAACTACAAAAGTATTCAGAATCAGTTGCTGGTTTGAAAAATTTAGAATATTTTTTGAGGACCACTCCATTTAAGGTGATTTTCATTTCCATATCATCCCAATTCACATGCATACTATTTTGCTATATGTAAAAACCCAACTCACTTTCACTTACTGAATGTGTGGAACCTGTAGAGAATATTTGCAACAAAGATATGAACCTATCCTAACAAAACTTAATAAAATAAGGGTGTTGCATTCTTTCAGTCACTATCAACCCCATATGCCATAAAACTGTCATTAAAATGTTGCAAACTGAAATTTTTTTATTTTTATGGCATCATAGCTATTGTGGTGTAGTGTTGGGTTGAATGGAGCCACTGATCTCTTAGATTTATCATCATTTTCACATTTTTTTTTCTTGGCTTTGTAGGAAAGCGCAAGGGGCCATCATTGACGGAAGATATGTGTCGCTGAGGTTCCTGGCCTCGGTGAGGTAAGAGCCGGTAATTTTAAGTGTCAGCGGCAGCTAGTGGTGTCCCTGGTAAGAGCTGCCCTGGTGCGGCCCGCCGAGTATACTGGCCGAAAAGTCGGCCTTGTCTGCATTCATGGGGACTTAAAGGACTATCCCACCGCCCTGGTCTCTCTGTCAATGGTGGCCGGCAGGGGGATGCATGAGGTGGCAGTCGCCACAAAGTTACCGTATTAGTTAATAATTGGGAGAGACTTCCCCGATTTCCTGGCTAATTGGGAGAGACTTCCCCGATTTCCTGGCACTATGGCCAGATATGAAAGTTACCGATACCCAGGAGACAGATGTAACCCTAGCAGAGTGGCCCGGCTCAGGGGGAGACCAGAACCCTGGGAACCTGAGTCAGAAGGGCCAGCGGTAGGGGTGACTGCCATTTCGGTGGGAAAGGGGGAGACAACCCCGCTAAGTGTGATGGTGGGAGACGTGGAGGACTTGCCGCCGGGTCCTGAGCTGGCAGACCTCAATGTCTCTGGGGATAATTTTGGTACAGCACAGCACCAGGACCTGACTCTGTCTCGAGCCTAGGAAAATGTGGTAATAGTAGACGGTGAGCCGCAACAACCGGGGGCCGAGTCTATGTTCCCCCGTTTTGTGGTTCAACAGGAGATGCTGTACAGGATAAATCAACTACGGGGTGAACATATTAAACAGCTGGTGGTGCCCAAGGTGTATCGCAAGCTCGTGTTGGAGTTAGCCCACCAACATGTTCTTGGGGGACACCTGGGCCAGCAGAAAAAGCAGGACCAGATTCTACAGCGGTTCTACTGGCCCAGTGTATTCAGAGAGGTGGAAGAGTATTGCAAGTGTTGCCCAACCTGCCAGATAACCAGCCCCCAGCCACATTTCCGTAGTCCCCTGGTCCCTCTCCCGATTATTGAGGTTCCATTCGAGCGGATCACTATTGATCTCATAGGCCCAATACCGAAGTCCGCTAGAAGTCACCAACACATCTTGGTCATCCTCGACTACGCCACTCGATACCTGGAGGCGCTGCCACTGCGTCATCCATCAGCCAAACTCATAGCTAAGGAGTTAACGGAGATGTTTTCTCGAGTGGGTCTGCCTAAAGAGGTTCTGACTGACCAAGGGACTCCTTTTATGTCCAAGGTCATGAGAGAACTCTGTAAGTTGCTCCACATAAAACAGTTGCAGACGTCCGTCTATCACCCGCAAACCGACGGCCTGGTGGAAAGGTTTAATCAAACATGATATAATATATGATATTAAAATATGTTAAAAAGAGTGGTGTCTAAGGATGGGAGAGACTGGGACCTTTTTCTGCCCAATCTCATGTTCACAGTGCGAGAGGTGCCCCAGGCCTGTACTTGGTTCTCGCCCTTCGAACTGCTATACGGCAGACACCCTCGCGGTCTGTTGGAAATGGCCAAAGAGGCGTGGGAACAACAACCCACACCACACAAAATTGTTGTTGAGTATGTCACCCAGATGCAAGGACGGATGGAAACAGTGTTACCTCTGGTTAGGGAGCATATGGAGGCAGTGCAGATAGCCCAGAATAGGGCCTATAATCGGCAGCCTCGGATCCGGAACTTTAACCCGGGTGATCGGGTATTGGTGCTGGTACCAACCATAGACAGTAAGTTCCTAGCTAGGTGACAGGGGCCCTACGAGGTACTTGAAAAAATTGGAGAGGTAGATTACAAGGTACATCAGCCAGGGAGGCGAAAGCCGGAGCAGGTGTACCATGTGAATCTGCTCAAACCGCGGAAAGATAGGGAAATCTGTATGGAAGACAGCCCATGTCCAGGGTTTCTAGGGGAAGCGGATTCGGCCCCTCTGTCTGAAGCAAGGGAAGCAGCTGCCACTGTGAAAAGTGCTGACAGCGTCTCTTCTAAACAGACTAAGGAAGCCAGGGAGTTCGTTAGTCGGAACACGGATGTGTTCTCGGACCTTCCTGGACGCACTTCCATAATTCGACAAGATATTATCACTGAGCCTCAGGCAAAAGTCCGGTTAAAACCATACCAGGTACCCGAGGCTCGGCGACAAGCCATCGTGGGGGAAGTGCAGCTAAGGCTACAGCTAGAAGTCAAAAAGTGAATGGGTCAGTCCGATAGTCTTAATACCCAAGCCAGATGGGACATCGCGCTTCTGTAACGACTTCCACAAACGCAATGAGGTGTCTAAGTTTGACGCATATCCCATGCCCCGAGTAGATGAGCTTATTGAGAAGTTAGGCCAAGCACAGTATTTTTCTGTGTTGGACTTCACCAAACGGTACTTGCAGGAACCCTTGACGGAGGCTGTCAAGGAAAAAACTACTTTCATCACGCCAGAGGGGCTGTATCAGTACAAGGTATTACCCTTTGGTCTACATGGCGCTCCCGCTACGTTTAAAAGGCTAATGGACATTGTACTCCGTCCACATCGTCGGTACGCTTTGGTGTACCTGGACGATATCATTATCCACAGCACCGACTGGGAAAGTCACCTACCTAAAATACAGGCTGTAGTGGACTCCCTTAGGAAGTCCCCAAAAAAGTGCGCCATAGGGTTAGAAGAGACCAAGTACCTGGGGTATGTAATTGGGCACAGAATTATTACACCACAGGTAAACAAAATTGAGGAAATTTGGCAAGTAAAGTCATTCCTGGGAATGGTGGGATACTATATGAGGTTTGTCCCCCACTTTGCTACAGTCGCTGCACCATTGACAGGCCTTTTGAAGGGACGCAAGTCAGTGACGGTTCAGTGGAATGAGCAGGCGGAAAAGGCTTTCTCCACTTTGAAGTCGGCCCTGTGTGGGTCCCCGGTGTTGGTTACGCCCAACTTAAAGAGGGAGTTTGTGGTACAGACAGATGCCTTTGAAGTAGGCCTCGGAGTTGTACTCTCTCAGGACATCAATGGGGAGGAACATCCCATTGTTTTCCTGAGCCACAAACTTACCCCAGCCGAGACTAGGTACAGTATAGTGGAGAGAAAGTGCCTGGCCATGAAGTAGGCACTCGAGTCGTTGCGCTATTATCTGTTGGGGAGAAAGTTCCATCTGGTAACCGACTACTCCCCTCTCAAGTGGATGAGCCAAACCAAAGAGAGGAATGCTCGGGTCACCAGGTGGTTTTTGTCTCTACAGAACTTAAAGTTTTCCATGGAACATAGGGCATGCAGGTTACAGGGAAATAAAGATGCCCTGTCCCAGGTATACTGTCTGGTGGGTGTTCACCCCCTCATGGTTGAACAAACGGGGGAGGTATGTAGGAAAGTGCAAGGGGCCGTCATTGATCGAAGATATGTGTCACCGAGATTCCTGGCCTCGGTGAGGTAAGAGCCGGTAATTCTAGTGCTGACTGACACTATTGGTTACTTAGTGTGACTGTAAAGCCGATCCGGGCTGGCTTAAGGACATATTGCAGCTTAACAGGCTATATCAAAGGCATTTAAAGTACAGTACAAAATTTTGCAGTACCCACGAGGGTAGTGGGATGCTGCATGTCTACCAGAGCAAATCCCCACAGCTTGTAGAGACAGTTTAGAGTGGGACATACCTCGGCCCTCCTAGGACCACGGGACAGCCACAGACACCCAGGACTGTCCTGCTAGATCTGGAACAGTTTGGAAGTATGCATCTGCCAATGGGCACATGATTTTAAAAGCAAGTCTCATGCATGCACTGAGACTGCAAAATCGTGCAGCCATTGGCCACTGAGGGTGGGCAGAGATTTGTCTGCATGAGGCCTCTGTAACAGACCGATTCCACATGATCAAGTGTTATAACTATGTAATAGTGATGAGCAAATTTATTGAAACTCAATTCGGATTAGATTTGGTCAGGTGATTCGATTCAAGTCTGAATAGATTCAACCCAAATTGACAGTGCTTCAATTGTCCAGAAAAGTTGTGGATGACATAATGGGGTCTCCTAGGACTGTAGGCAACTCTTTTCAAACACTTTAACGTTAAGGCATATATGACTATGGTGAAACTACCTATTTAAAAACTAACTGCACTGTATGATTTATTTATTTTTTACCACCTGAGGTCATGTGATTCTTCTCCATCTTTCCTTTCTACTGATCTAAAAAAATGGCTGATTGAAAGAGACGACTTGAAAATGACAAAATTCGTAGTTGACACAAATTTTTGGTAGAATTCAACTAGTTTAGAATCGATTTGCTCATCTCTACTACACAGTCATCAATGTCTGTGCTGAAATGTCATTATTACAATGGCTGCTGTGAATGAGACTAGGGTCCACTCCAAACTCATCTGATAGAAAACACTCAAATCAAGTATTCTTGTGGACGCAGCAAACAAGACAGGTTATGAAAATGCCTCACTATGGAGCATGATGTTCTTTTGGGACCATCTGTGCCAAAAGAAAAGTTAAAAATAATTGTATTTTTTTACAAACCTCCAACTAATGTTTTTTGTTAAGTACAAAAGCCATTGCTTTGACAATGCCACAGTTGCTCAGCAACTGCCATCTGAACAGAACACATGCTGATTATAAGGTTGCTGTACCCAATGTGTCTACTGAAAGATTCATTCTGTTTCCCAAAAGGCACTTTTTTTTACACAAAGCAATTGATTCCAGTGTTTAGTACACATTGCACTGTTTGATATATTTTTTTCATTTCTATAGTAAACATTAAAAAGATACTACTGTGCTACTATAGTAAATTGACACGAAATTCCTATAGGTGTAATATGGCTAAATTCACACTACGTTCAATGTTTATTTATTCAGTGGGAGAATTTGACTCAATCCTGCCAAATGTATTTCCAAACTCATATATAGTTTAAAACATTTGCCTATGAAATGTACATTGTGAGAGCCTAAGCCTGTGTTTACATTGACATCTACCACAGATATGAGAGACTGATTATGTTCCCTTAGATTCGTTAGGATCCTTTTTTTTTTTAAGAAAGCAATTGACTTATAGGTTTTTGGTTTTTGACAGTTTGTCTGTTTGGGCTTTGAGCAGTTTTAGCTCAGACCCTTATTTTATTCACATTGTAAAACGCTAATTAATATTTTGTAGTATGTGTATATTTACCCCAAACTACACAAGAAGGTCACTGGTATGGGCCAGAAGCTTCAGAAGTTCTAATTGCATAAAGAGAGCATGCAACTGAACTTTCATTTCATATGCCAGCCCCAAGCATTTCTTATGGACCAATGCTCTTTACGTTGTATAAATAAGAGGATATATGTTGCCGGATTGTCTAATGACCCATATATTTTTAATAGAAATCACAAATATCAAATGAAGGAAATGACATATAAGATAGACACAATTACATTTGCAGGCATGATAGATAAATTTATTAAATGCAACAATATATTATTTTATACATTTATTGGACATCTGTCAGCAGATTTGTACCCATGAACCTGGCTGACCTGTTGGCAGCTCAAGGCATCTTTGTTGGTCCCATGTTTATATGTGCCCACATTGCTGAGAAGATTGATGTTTTAATATATGCAAATGAGCCTCTAGGAACAATGGGGCTTTGCTATTAAACCTAGAGGCTCAGCTATCTTTGCAACTGCTGTGTCCTCTGTAATTTGCTTGACAGGGACAGACATGATGATGTTTATGCTGCCTGGACCTGTGAATCAAAGTGCAGAGGGCAGGTCAGTTGCAGAGAAAGCAGAGACTCTAGGTGTGATGGCAATGCCCCTGTTGCTCCTAGAGGCTCATTTGCATATTTTAAAACATAAGTTTTCTCAGCAATGCGAACACATATGAACATGGTACCAACACAGATGCCATGAGCTGCCAAGTGCATATGTAACAAGTCAGTCAGTTTCATAGATACAAACCTGCTGACAGATGCCCTTTAATAGCAAATACATTCCTAAAAAAAAGATGGACTTTGTAGTTTGCAGCATTGTGTGAACTTTTGTCTTTTTGCTATAAAACATAAACATGGGAAACAAATGGCTCCTTGTATTATTTCCCCATCAATATTTAAGGCATTTCTTTAAAGGAAATCTGTCAGCAGTTTTGACCATGCTAAACTGCTCACAGCAATAGGTTGGAGCTGGACAAATAAAACTTCTGTGGAGCTTTTATTATTAGGGGGGGTAGGTTGAATATGAAATTTTATTCTGCCGGGCACAACTCCTGGCTTTCTTGAGCTGCTTCACAGTCCCTCCCTCTCTATGTGAGTCATGTACGTGCCCCCTTGTTTTTCGGCTACAGCTGTCACTGAGAGCAGCTTAATGCAGGGATCAGAGAGAATTTTACATTGTGTCCCCCATACTAGGCACTAGTAGGAACAGAATAAAACTTCATATTGACATTACTGATAATAAAAAATCCACAAAAAGTATGTTTGTAATGCTCTCTGCAGCCTCTATGTAGCGCTGTTAGAAGTTTAGCATGGTCAAAACAGCTGACAAGGTACATTTACAGCAATTATGTCAAGTAGAGTGGGGAAACCTTCTTCTACAGAAATCTAAAAGATTAAAGGGGTTAGCCTACATTAAAACGTTCTCCCCAGCTAGCAACTGTCATAAAATAATTAAAGAATGCATACTCATCCAGGTTACCTCCTCCTCTGCTCTGATCCTCCCAGCTGCTGCAGCCATGATGACACCACTGCAGCCAATCACTGACCTCTGCGGTATGTGGCACAAGTCTGCTGAGGTCACTAATTGGTTGGGGATGAGATGGGAGATAATACATTTTGGGGGTCATTTATGATGAGAAGTACACCACTTTTTGGTGAACTTTTGTAGCAGATTCAGTTGCAGATTTGCAGTCAAATCTTCGACTTTTCCTCACTCACTCTACTTTTCCGTGATGGTGGAAAAAGGAGGCATAATGTGGGCATGTAAGCCTGTGTTTGGTGTATAGAAAATTACTTACATCTACCCCTGCAAAGGAGCTGGCATAGATTTAAGCAAGTTGCACGGCCAGTGCCTAAGTTATGTAGACGCCGGTATCTAAAATGCCGGTCTTAATAAATTACACTATTTATTTGTATTTTATGGTAATTGCCAGCTTGGGAATTTTTTCAGACAAGTCAGACAACTTCTTTAACAGAGTTGTGCTATTTTAAAGACATGTCCTATCCATAGTATAACCCCTTCCTCTCCTAGATAAAAAACTGTCTTTCACATATAGCTCCAAAGGTACATATATAGGTGGCACTCCCAACAAGGAAAATGCAATGTACATAAAAAACAAACAACATTTTTATTGCCTTTATGTTTCAATAATACTTCATTTGCAATGCACTATTCAATGTAGAAAAAAATAGACAGATTAATATTCCGTATATTATTTTCATTATGGTGGGGAATAGTCTATGATGGCTCAGTGGATATAGTGCTTTGAGCATTGTGTGTTTCAAGGCAGACATATTTTCATTTCTTTAATCTTTTTCTCAAATGCTTACAATTTTCACATAATAAGAGCGGCGTGTATCCTGTATCCTTTTATTACGCTTGTATGATGTTGAACAGGTTTGTTTGCTAAAGAATAACAGCTACAGGAAGAAATAATTTGATTATGTCAATTAGATACAACACATTAACACGTGAAAACAAAGGCATTATTGTAGTGAGTTTCTGAAGAAAGGAGAAGTTTCTATTCTGGAGAAATGTTTTTGCTGAAACTACAACTTTGGCATTTAAATTGCCTTTTAATAAAAGTCATTTGTGAATGACCAACATTTACACTAGGATCTATCTGTTTTTGAATTCTTATTTATTTGCACAGTAGTTGAAAATTTGTGCTTGGAGGAACATTTCCTCTTGTATCAATATTTCACCATAAAAGATTTGTTATTAGAGATAAGCGAATTTCCCAGAATTTGTTTCAGGTCTAATTTATTTGAATCAGCCATCAGATTTGATTCAGTTTAACACCAGTGGGTGTGGGCCTGTAAGGCCCCGCAGGGGGGGCATTACGACTTTCTTGTAACCTCTACTATCTCCTATAGTTGATCTAATGTCATCCTGTGTCATCATATGTATTTAATGCCATTTCCTGCAATGTGTGTGTTCATATTTCCTCATAAATCATTGTTTAAGTGTAATGTGTCTGGTTCACCAGAAGATGGCGGCAACAGTGGCAGAATTAGTTTCCCTGGAGAGAAACCTTCTAGTTCCTTCCAGCCCTCTCTAGAGAGGGAGGAGTTTAGTTAGTGAAGGTTAGTCTAGCCTTCCCCTCCTTGGGAACAGGTCGTGGAGAGTCTAGCTTACCCCCTGTAAGGGGAAGCAGCAGTCCTTCATCCCTCCTGGACAAGCCTGCCTGTGAGTTATATATGGTTGCATGTCCCCTCCTGGGCTTGCTTTGCCTAAAAGCCAAGCTAAGTAAGCTTGAAGCCAGGAAGAAGTTTTCCTAGGATTACAGTGAGAGACAGACTACAGAAATGTAAGTTCCAGCACAAGAGGAAAAGTTCCTATTTAATCCAGCTGACATAGCAGTGCTGAGAAAGCTACAGTAAAGTAGAGCTGAGATTTTTGCAGAAGTGTTTGCCTGCCAAAACTAATGCCTAAATCTGCTGATGACCAAGAGAAAGTTGGAAGATTGTTCCTTGTTGAAAGTTTACGCAAAGTAAAGCTGCATTGGAACTATATACAAAGTTATTCACCCCTTTTATCACTGCTTCGGACATCCACGTCTGGGATCCAAGGATATCTAGTTAGGAGCACCGTGACACATGCATACAACACCTTCAGGGAGATAGTAGGTCACTCTACACCACGCCTACATCTGGGTACCAACATCACTTAAAGGGGACTCCATGTCCTCTTTGTTTCAGTGCAACTGGCGTCACAACAACTTGATCTATCAGAGGGACATATATTGTAAAAACATCTTAAGGGGCAAGGGATACCCCAGATGCTGGCCCTAGTCCGCTGCATAATCACTGTCTAACTAACCGGTTTGGCTTAGGGCTAGACCTAAGGGTGTTGTCCTGGCAGTATCCTAGTATTTACCCTTTAACACATAACCTAACTACAGAGAACCAATTAGGCTGCTACCTCCTGGAATTGTCCAGGTGTGGATGCCAGTAGGTTCAGAAGACACCACTGCAAAACACCAAATGATCAGGTTAAACTCGAGGTCAGTAACAGAACGAGGTTGTGCAAGCCGAGTACATGCATATCTGAGAATCCAATAAAAGGTCAGAGGAGGCAGCAAAGGGTCAGTATGGTAGATGAGAAAAGGTCAGAGCTGACAGCAGAGAAGCACAGTTGATAAACAGGCAGAAGTTTAGTACTTGGTCAGACAGACTAGATAGCACACCTTTGCTGGTCTAACTAAAGAATTAAGAACTTAAAGCTCAGCCACCTTCCACCTGGGGAGGGTGCCTTAAATAGACACGAGTGACCAGCCTTAGACTGGAAGCAACTAAGGTGAGCATGCTGGCCAGGAAGCGCAGGCCCTAGAGAAAGGCCTAGAGTCCTTTACATTGATGTGCAGGCCATAGCCTGCAGATGTCACATGGGGTGTCGGCAGACGGGACCACTGCTGGTGAGTAGCAGAGGGTGAGTGGATCCTAGCCACAAGCACAAGAGAATAGGGTTGAGTTACCTGGTGCTCATGCCCACCCAGCCCAAATTGAAACTGCCTTGATTGCCATGAAAATTTTGTGTATGACACTCTGAGATCTTCTAGGACTGTATCCAACCCCTTTAAAGCCCTTGAACGCCAAGACAGCATTAGTAATGTCGAAGTGACAGTGGAATATCTTGCCAAGTAAACACAGCTGGTGGTAACAACGCTGTACTGTCAGATTTTTATTTTATTAAAATAATATTCAAAAACATATCCCTTTCTGGCGGCAAACTCCTTCTCCTCTGTCTTCTGATTTGATCTGTGCTTTCTGATTAGTAGAATGGTAGCAACTATTTTGAGGGATTCATGCGGGACAAATCACAAAAGTTTAGGTTTTGATGAAAATCAATTTTTATTTTGTAAAATTCTAATTCGATTTATGTAACATAGTAGGCACACCCAAATCTGGATAAAATTCTCAGAGTCACAAAGTCACAAATATGTTATAAAACAAGTTATTTACTAAACAATAAAATCACAAAATACACTAATATCATATAAAATATACACAAGTCCTGTAAACCTTTATAGTAACTCTATTGTCATAGTAGATATACCAAGAGGTTAATCCAGTATTGGTAGTAGATCAATAATTAGTTGCTAGTGAGTCTGAATGTATAACTCTGTTTCATATACAGTATATTAGATAGGGTAGGTTCGCACTTGCGTTATGGCATTCCACTATAGGTTCTGTTTATAACGTAATATAATGGAATGCCCATCCAGAATACAAAATGGAAGCCTTAAAGAGGCATTCCGTTTTGACCAGTCACAATAGAAGTCTATGGGCAAGCATAACGGATCCATCTGGTTTCCGTTATCCAGAATGGAAAAAAAGTCCTGTCGACAAGGCTTCCGTTTTTCATTCTGGACATTACGTTAAATTCCGTTACAAACGGAACCTATAATGGAATGCCATAACGCAAGTGCGAACCCACCCTTACTTGTAAGTTCATAGGATATTCAGCCATGGAATGTGCTCAAATATATATCAGTTTAAATACGTTGCTCTGCATTTTTTCCATTATCTGGGTGTGCCTAGTGTGAGGGATGAGAATCCATTTTGTATAAACATGTCCTCCATCTTGTGCATATGTGGAAAATTACTGAGCCAGCTGTGAATGATGAGGGGGTTCTGTGAATAAACCAAATGTTCTAGCTAGAAGGCCAAGGTAAGCAGCTCCCTTGCTCCCCTCAACATCTCGCACCTGCACCTCAGTATGTTATAAACAGAAAGGTATTTTGTTTTATGTCACCATTAGAGATGAAGTCTCAATCAAAGTTGACAAAGTGGAATTCCGAATTTCAGGAAAAATTAGTTTTGCACAGAATTCAAATTTCTTTACGCTTTGTGGAAAAGAACCTCATTTTTTCTTAAAATGGCTGCTGCACATGTGAGGACATTGAGCAAGGAACTCTGGGAATGTGGGATCACCCATAATGCCATGCATGCAGCCAGTCAGCAGCCAGCCAGCCCTGTGATGTCACAGCCTTATAAATAGCATCAGCCATCTTGAATTCTGCCATTTCCAGTGTACTTAGTGCAGGGACAGATGTTAGCAGGTGCTAGGGATAGTGCTAGAAAAAACTTAATTGTGCTAAAAAAAACAATTTACAAGTTCAGGGAAAGATTATTCAAGGTGTAGGGACAGAATAGGGAGGAATCATTCCACAGCATTTATGTTGAACAGGGTTCAGTAGAGGAGGATACAGCCTGGGTAATAGGAACAATCCTATTACACCTTGCTGCACTGACTGGGGACTCAAATTGCCATTATACAGCTCTGTAATTCCAGCAAATCGTTATTGGGATGCAAGTGCTGTTTGATACAACTATTAACAGGGTTTATTACAAGGAAATATTTATATGTCTTATTTTCCCTTGTTTGGTGCAGTTATATGTTCTAAAGCATTTTTTGGCTTGTATTAGTGGAAAAAAAGGAAGCCCGTGTGTGGTGAAGTGCGAAAATTACAGCCCTTTTTGGTCATGTATTAGTGGCAAAAGAAAAATATATTTGCCGTTCAGCAGTGCAGTTATATGCTCTAAAGCCCTTTTTGGTGTGTATTAGTGAAAAAAGTTAAATATATTTGCCGTACAGCGGTGCAGTTATATGTTCTAAAGCCCTTTTTGGCGTGTAATAGTGGCAAAATAAAAATATATTTGCCATTCAGCGGTGCAGTTATATGTTCTAAAGCCCTTTTTGGTTTGTAATAGTGGCAAAATAAAAATATATTTGCCGTTCAGCAGTGCAGTTATACTGTATGTTCTAAAGCCCTTTTTGTCATGTATTAGTGGAAAAAAGGAAAATATATTTGCCGTTCAGTGGTGGAGTTGTATGTTTTAAAGCCCTTTTTTGCGCACATTAGTGGCACAAAAAAAGGATTTGTCGTTGTGTGGTGAAGTGAAAAAATTACAGCCCTTTTTGGCATGTATTAGAGGGAAAGAAAAGTGTGGCAGAGGCCTAAATGTTTCTGGCACAGGTCGTAGCAGAATATGGTGGCGTTGCAGCAGGAGTCGCAGCAAAAGGCCTGAGCTCCCAGTGTCATCTAGCGGTCGTGTCTTGACCAACAACTCAGTCATCTCTGTTTTGGATCCACTCCTGGGTTTTTTGGCATTAGAAATACTGATGGATTACTGAGCAAATGCTGACCGAGTGAAGGAGGTGCTTCTTTGGGGGGTTATTGTTCTGACGAATCAGAGGAAGGGCAAAATAATCAGCGACGTCAGCACAAACTTACTGCTGACACCCTCTCCACTCTGTCGGGGGTCTCTACTTGTATAAGCGTGTCGTCTGCATGTCATACTGACTTACAGTATTATTTCACTACTACAGCAGACTCCCTATGTGTGTTACTGCAAGGCACAGTGTTCTACACCACTATAAAGGCTCTCTGCAGGCAGGAAATAGCTGTTTTTTAACGCGATTTGCTGCAAATAAATTCGTATCAAACCAAATTTTTTCCAAAAATTCAGAGAATCGGTCGAATCGAATTTTTTTAAAATTTGCTCATCTCTAGTCACCATATCTAACTATATCAGCGAAAGGTATTCCCTAGTGAGGAAAAATCTGTTACTATTCTGGGTTTGGTTCAGAGGTGGTGCGTAATGGCCTGATAAATATATAAACATATCTAGTATATTGTATCCATGGATTATACCATCCTTTGTATATGAAATATATGTGGATTATCGATAATTTTTGGGCACCTTTTTTACTATATAGCTGTAAATGGTGATTGCAATTTGGCACTATTGAGTAGATTCCCTACTATTAGTATTATTAAGTAATCAGTATTTTAATAAAGTTCAATAAAATTAAAATTATTTTAAAAGGAATTGAGTATTACTCATTGTGTTATTGACTATATTTGTAAGATTGAGTATTCCTGTTAGGTATAAGTGTAACTACCTGGGGATCTATTGTAGTGATACTGCTAAAGCATGTTAACTTTGAGATAAGATGCTGCAGAAACTTTTTAATTATTAGAATTCTGTTAATATAGTGCAGAGGTATTGCCTTTTATTAATAACGAATCAAATTATTCGTTTCGAGTTCCACCGCCTTGGTGGTGGGCCACATTTGTCTGTGATTATCTGTAGTGTTATAAAGATGTATACATGTGTGGAATAAAAGGAGAGAATCTGATTCAGCAGTGTGACTGTGTCAGCTCTCATAAGAACACTTTAATTAGGACCCCAACAATTATAAAAGAAGGGGGTTTTTCCACAACAAAACTTGGCGCCCAACGTGGGGCTCGACTAACGGACACTTCATTGATCTCCCGACAACTTGGATAATCCGGACCGGAACGGGCAGATATAAAAGACAGCGCTACAATTTAAGAGACTTTATCTTACATTATATCTGTGCCTCCCTGACCGGTTGTCTGGTCTGTCTGGTTCGAGGGATTGTTGAAGGAACGTTCGTATAAAGTCCTTTTACAGTCGAGTCCATATTGATAAAGAACCTTAAAAGTTAAAAATACCTATGATTGTTGGGTTTAGTTTCTGATCATGAGTAACTTTGATTTGGATGTTTTTGGTCTGGCTTTAGGAGTCATGGTATATGTTTTGTTTTTTCTTTACTGTGTTTGGAAAATTGCAGAACATTGTAGAAAGTGAAATCAAAATCCTTGGACTCTGATGTCCGGTTTGTAGATATTTGATTTGTATAATAAATCTCAGTAACAGAGTACACTAGGTGATACAGTGAGGAAGCTCTGAGAAAACTGAGGCTCAGTAACAGAGTACACTAGGTGATATAGTGAGGAAGCTCTGAGGAAACTGAGGGAAAACAGACATCTGAATTTTGTTACTTTCTATAGTTGTTCTGGTACAGTTGAAGAGCAATGGGGAATATTTTTTTTAAACCCAAGGTTATAAGACAGCCAAAACATTGGTGAAGAAAAAAGGAGTTAAAGAAGGTCTGAAGAATGTGGACAGAGTTTTGGAGAGAGCAGGGATGAAGTATGGGAATCTTAACCCTAGGAGTACTAGTACAGTGGCCCCCTGATTTAGGGAAGCTCCGAGAGCTAGGCTGGGAAAGATTTAGAAGAACTCATTGTGGTTGGATAAAGGATCGTGGATGTGAAGAAGTGGTTGATACATGGATAAAAATAGCTTGTGAGGTTGAAACTGAGGGATAGAGAGGAGAAGTTTGATTGTTGTATACTCAGAAACAGAAAAGCAGTACCATTCCTCGTTGACATGGGGCAGTCAAAACAGTAGTAGACCAGAGTTTCTTGCGGCCACATCAGTTAACCTCTTGTTATGTACCAGCTGTGCAATTTACAAGAGAAACAGTTTTTGTCCGTGAATCTCAGCCAGTTAAACTAAAGATAAAAGACAGTACGGTAGTTACCCAATTGTTAGTTACAGAAAACCTGCCAGAACTTATTTTAGGGACTGATGTTTTGCAAGCACTGGGAGCCCACATACACTTTTACCCCTACGGCACTACCTATGTAGATTTATTATGTCCCTTAATAGAGACACTGGCCCTGCCTGAGACTGAACCATCAGAATTAACCCTTGTAGACCAAGCTATTCTTGAGGTTGTATCGAAGGATTTGTGGGCAACATCTAACACAGACATTGGAAGACTCCCTGTGTCTCCAGCTATGGTGCATCTCAGGCCAGGATGTCAGCCCCCTCAAGGGAAGAAGTACCTCCTCAGTCATGCCCAGGAGATAGCAGTGGCCAATCAAAATGATGCTTTTCTCCAGGCTGGTGTATTGATAAAAACAGTAATACCTTGCTGTTCCCACTAATGAATAAACCAGTTAAGGGACAGCCTGTCAGTTACAGGATGGTTCATGATCTTAGAGAAGTTAACAAGGTGACAGTCTTTCAAACTCCAATAGTGCCAAACCCACTTACCTTACTGTCACAAGTTCCATCCACTGCTAGGTGCTTCACAGTGATAGACCTGGCAAATGTTTTCTTTAGTGTCCCGCTGCATCCTGACTGTCAGTATCTGTTTTCCTTTACATTTAAGGGTAACCAGTATACTTGGACCGTCCTGCCTCAGGGAGCTCAGAACTCCCTGACCATGTATACACACGCTCTGCAATTTGTCCTTACAAACTGGGCACCGCCCGGCTCAGTAGTCCTGTTACAATATGTGGATGATTTGCTCCTGTGTGCTGAAACCAATGAAATTTGCTGTATAGCAACTATATCACTTTTAATTTTACTACATCAGAACGGGTGTAAAGCCTCAAAATAGAAGCTGCAGTTTTGTATAAACAAGGTTGTATTTCTAGGACACTGTCTATCCCATGGAGCTCGCCACCTAAACCCAGAAAGAAAGGAGGCTGTTGAAAGGATACAAGTGCCCAAAGGAGAACAGAGCCTAAGGGTGTTTTTGAGGCTGGTGTCAAACTGTCGCCCCTAGATTAGACATGACTCTATGTTTATGCAGCCTCTGTATGATTGTCATCTGACCCATTTCACCTTACAGAAGAGGCAGTGAAAAATTTTCATACATTGAAGCTGTACATAACCTCGGGGCCCAGCCCTGGATATTCTAAAATATGACGAGGAATTCCAGTTGTTCTGCTCAGAAATGCAGGGTCACAGCACGGCTATGCTGACTCAGAAACATGATGACCGCCAGCGGCCAGTGGTGTACTTCTCAGCAAGATTACATCCTGTCGCCAGAGGTGCCCCCACCTGTGTCAGGGAGATAGCGGCGGTGCAGAACATGACCCCCATGGCTGTGTACAATTAATGCAACAAGAAACGTCAGGATTTAATCATGTATGTGAAAACCCCTTGATAACCCTGATTTTGAGTATTTTGTTGATGGAAGCAGGTTCATGGGAGAGGATGGCTGGTTCTACACTGGATATGCTGTGGTCAGCACACAGCATGAGATAGGGATAGCTGAACCACTCCCATCTTGCATGTCAGCACAAGTGGCGGAGCTGAAGGCATGTAAATTGGCCAAGGGGAAGAAGGGGAACATCTACACAGACTCAAGGTATGCTTTTGGTATTGCACATGACTATGGACCCATATGGCAGGCTAAAAACTTTCTAACATCAGCAGGCCAGCCAATTAAAAATAAAGACTCTATACTTGAACTTATGAACTCTGTTATTACCAGAGGAGGTTGCTATTATTAAGGTAAAGGCTCACACAAGATTTACCATGGTGGAAGCAAAAGGCAATGATCAAACAGACAAGGCCGCCAAACAAGCTGCACTCCAGCCACTAAATTCTGACACCACCCCGGTGAGAGCCTTGAGACCTGAGGACATTTTAGTAAGTGCATTTCAAAGAATGCTCGAACAAGCCCCTCCTGAGGAAAAATAACTTTGGGCAAAACAAGGGAACAAACCTGATAAACATGGAATTTGGAGAAACAAGGACAACATTTGTCTACCACGCCCTCTATATGAGCACAGCCATAAACAAGTGTTTGCTTCCCTTCCAGATCCAGATTTAGTAGAAGGAACACACAGTCTGCAACCAGGAAACTGGGTGGTGATAAAAAGACATGTGAGAAAAGGTCTGGATTCCAGATTTGATGGTCCTTTCCAAGTCCTTTTGACTACTCATAGCAGTAAAGGTTGAAGGAAAGCCCAACTGGATACACGCTTCTCACTGAAAGAAAGTTCCGACGCCCGAGGATGAGGATCCTCCTGCTGATGGCCTCTCTAATCCTTGGAACAACGGCACTGTAACAACAACTGAAGAAAGATTGGGACAATGCACTTATTCGACACCTCCAGGTGCTGTTTAGAGGACTCAATAACACTGCCAGTAAAATTAAGGACTGTTGGAACTGTACTCACAGTCCCATGAGTTCAAGAACTCCCTTTGACTTTTAAAGAACTTATTCATATGCCTTGTTGGCAGTTTGTCTCACAAAGAAGACCAGGGCCTGATGCTCAGAAGTATAATTCCACTGCAGTCCCTCTCCCCATAGCAGGGTGGGTGGAGGCTCCCTGGTGGCAAGACAAACAATAATGCAAGTAGTGTTGATTATAATAGTAGTATATGCTTTGGTTAAGCTTATGTTTATGTGCACCAACAGGTTCTGTACTACCAGGATTATTGAGAGGTCTCGGGAACTGCATCAATACCTGGGAGGGAATTTGGCCTCCGGCTGACAGTTGGGCCTATCCCAACTGAAGTACCTCTGGGTTAAGATGTCGGTTCCAAGATATCTCAAAATGGGGGAATTGTGAGGGATAAGAATGCATTTTGTATAAACATGTCCTCCATCTTGTGCATACAGTATGTGGAAAATTACTGAGCCTGCTATGAAGGATTGGTGAGGGAGGGGTTTCTGTGAATAAACCAAATGTTCTAGCTACAAGGCCGACGTAAGTAGCTCCCTCGCTCCCCTTATCAGAGTTTGATGTCCAAGAAAGTCATGTTTTGTTTTGTTATCTCAACTTTGAGATAAGATGCTGCAGAAACGTTTCAATTATTAGAATTCTGTTAGTATAGTGTCGAAGGATTGCCTTTTATGAATAATGGATCAAATTATTAGTTTCGATTTCCACCCCCTTGGTGGTGGCCCAGATTTGTCTGTGATTATCTGTAATGTTATAAAGATGTATATGTGTGTGGAATAAATGGAGAGAATCTGATTCAGCAGTGTGTCTGTGTCAGCTCTCTAAGCGATCATAAGGACACTTTAATTGGGACCCCGACAATTATAGAAGAAGGGGGTTTTGCCCCAACACCTAGTATGTTACATTTTTTCTTTTTCATTCATTAGACCTGGGACAAGTCTATTAGTAGTGCATCCCTATTCCATATCAGCAATAAACGGTGAGCCACAGATTTTATTTTTCCCAAATTCTATTTATGCTGAATCAATTTGCTCATCTCTATTTGTTATTAAATGAAAACTAAGGGGGTCATTTATCAAGCTGAAATACACCAAAATTAGGCGTATTTTAGACACAGATTGCGGCGCAACAGTTATTTGTGCTGCAGTCTGCAACCTCTCCCCGCTCACACCAGGCCTAAAAAATGTGGTGGGGCGTGGGTTGGGAAGGGGACAGGCCGGCAGGCCCATCTCATTTACCATTTTTTACGTCTGTTTTAGGTGTAGAAAACGGTCTAAACATAAGCCAGCTAGGAAGCTATCTTTAATTTAGAACTGGTGTTGGATGCGCCGAAGTTATGGACAGCCGGCGCCTCTTCATAACTTGGGCAATCCACCACCAGCTATGGGGCTTTTTTAAGACTGGCGTCTAAAATGCTGGTCTTAATAAATTACCCCCTAAAGGTTTGTTAGTTAAGTTTAGATCATGCCATTGTTGTTTACTTGAGGAGGCAATTAATGAATAAAAGGACAATAGAAAGTACGCAATATTGGTTTCTCTTTGAGGGGATGAGCTTCAATACCAGGCACATTCCATGTATAATACTACGAGGATAAAAAGAGACCCTTTTTCTAATTTCAAGCTGTTGCCAAATGTCTCCTCCTTAGACAGTTGGCCTGCCCCGTGGACTTCAGTTAATTATTGGATCCTGTTGAAATCTGCAGGATCTATCAATAAAATTCTAATGTCTGTGACTGGTTTGAAGGTTTATCTTTTCTCAACCAGGTGATTAGCGGTTCTCAGTGGGAGAAAACATGGGCAGCCACACATTTTCACGGCAGCAGCTGCTACAGGGGAATTGTAGTATTACATGCAGGCCATTCAAATCAAAGGTGATGTAATGCATGGACACATTTCACCCATATCACTTTGTGCTCTAAAGAAGTTGGTCGCTAACACTGTGTTTGGGACTTTTTAAATCCCACTTGCGACAAACTTTAATGGAAGCGATGATTTTATGCTGCCCTAAATACTTTCCTGAAAATGAAGCTCTGGGCTGCCATGCATTTCATTCTGGCGCACGGACTGCTGGAGGATGTGCCAAATTTATGACTAGGCGTGCAAATTATATAGCGCAATCGGACAAGAATAGGCATTCCTATATAGCTCTGGCCCTGTGCGTTCTGCAAAATGCGGAACACACACTGTTGGTATCCTCGTTTTGCAGATTTGTAATTTGACGTCTGAATGAGCCCTTACAGACATTGCATGTACAAAAATGCAGAACTGTCCCCAATTTGCTATAAAGTGGCAAATGGCTTTAGCTGAAATCCAGACATTCTGATTGCCTAGGGATGTTAAGTTAAGGATTAATTTCATAGCAATCATTAAAGGTAAGATGATAGGCCATTCAGACTACGACTGTCTCTATTGGGCACATCTAGTGTTCTTGTTTTGGATTGACAAAAATGCATTATATTCAATACCTTATTTGGTCTCTGTCATTAGAAAAGCAGGCTCGTTATGATACTGGAACTGGAATAATTTATTAAAACCCAGATGCCACGCAGCAATACCTGCATTATCCATATCCATTGTCTGAGATATTAAGCTCTCTTTTGGGTGCGTCACAGAATATTTTCTGCTGGAAAAGAATATTGCCTTGCAAAAGCCAGATGAGTGACTGGTAAATCAAATTCTAAAAATGCAACATGGATACACAGTATCTGAATATAATGTGCTTTATGATAGAAGGCACCAGAAAGGAATATTGGCACACTGGTACAGCCGCAATCCAGAGAATCTTGACACATAATACTTACATAATGATTTCTATCAATCACCTTTATCATCCAGTCACTGCATTGGGAGCACATCGCAGGATGGAGGGAAGAGTTATTCATGTATAAGTAATCCATGTGACAGACACAGGGCGCGGAAACACAATTCCATGTGACAATATACAGTAGTACTCCCTACAGCACAAGCAAGCGCAGCTGGCCCATGTGACTGCAGCTCTATTTAGTTTCCTTAGAAACCATTAAATGATTTATTTCATACCCTGTTGACAGCACATTTTTCTTTGCAGTTTGGGGTCACTTGTCCAAATGCCAACTCTCATTGATTTTGATGTTCACTCAAACAATTTGAGAGCCGTATTAGTTTGCATTGTGCATCTCATTACTCAATCAATCTGATTTTCATCCTGCATATCTCCCATCACTGTGACATATTAGTCAAGGCGGTGACCTCAGAAGTCCTACATTGTATTTTAATTTTTATTGTTTTCATATCCAATTCCTTGGTAAAATGTTTGCATAAATGATAATAGGTCTATTATTATTTATATCGATAGGTCATTTATATAAAAAAGTGGTCATCCCCTTTAAAAGTCTTAAATACTCTACTACTCAAATCTTGGCTCTAGATTCCAAAGCATACCTTTAGAGGTTCAGTAGTGTGGAGTACATGCCGCCATGAGTCAGAGCTGTTTTGGTTTCAAGAGGGGCACTGACAATATTAGGCAAGTGGTTTTAATGTTATGGCTTTAGTAGCGCATATCATTCCATTTTAAAATTATTAGTAACAATGCAATGCATTACTAGAAAGCATAAGTCATGTATGAAAAGTACAGTGCACTTTGTGAAGTACTGTAAAAGCAACAGGCATATATTATAGCTAAAATATAAAATATGCATCGCCTCCAGCCTATCTAGTCAAAACCATTCTCATGTAAGTCTTTTGCTATGGGCAATGCATTTAGCAAAAAAAACATGCTCTTTAGGAAGCTAAGCTTTTTTTGACTATGATTCTTGATAACTCCTTCAAGAAACTAACTAAATGTCAGAAAACCTGAGGCAGTGATACATTCTGGCTTGCCACTTGCTCAATTTACAGCAATGAAATGTTTTATGTAAAGTCCCCTGGCACTGCGACAAATCTCTTTTAAGCTTGGCAGCAACAATATAAACAGCACTATCTCATGAATTAAACCAGGGTTACAAGTACCACATACATCTCAAATAGAGATTAGCGAATTTCTTGAAAGTATAGAGGTGGCAGCAGCAGCAGCATGAGGGGCCACAAAGTGGCCCATTTACATAGTGTTGAGGTGGCAGCAGCATGAGAAGACCACAGAATAGTGATGTGGCAGCAGCATGAGGAGACCACAGAGTGGCAAGGTGACATAGTGGAAAGGAGGCAGTTGTAGCAGCATGAGGAGACCACAGAGTGTCCCATTTACAATTTACATAGCATTGAGGTGGCAGCAGCATGAGGAGACCACAGAGTAGTAATGTGGCAGCAGTATGAGGAGACCACAGAGTGGCAAGGCGACACAGTGTGGAGGTGGCAGCAGTAGCAGTATGAGGAGACCACAAAGTGGCCCATTTACAAGGTGTTGAGTTAGCAGCAGCATAAGTAGACCACAGAGTAGTGATGTGGTAGCAGCATGAGAAGACCACAGAGTGGCAAGGGGACATAGTGTGGAGGTGGCAGCAGCAGCATAAGGAGACCACAGAGTGGCCTAGTGACATAGTGGAGTAGTGGCAGCAGCAGCCTGAGGAGACCACAGAGTGACCCATTTACATAGTGTTGAGGTGGCAGCAGCATGAGGAGACCATAGAGTAGTGATGGCTCAGCACCATGAGGTGACCACAGACTGGCAAGGTGACAAAATGTGGAGGTGGCAGCAGCAGCATGAGGAGACAACAGAGTGACACATTTACATAGTGTTGAGGTGGCAGCAGCATGAGGAGACCACAGAATTGTGATGTGGCAGCAGCATGAGGCGACCACAGAGTGGCAAGGTGACATAGTGCATGGGAGGCAGTTGTAGCAGCATGAAGAGACCACAGAGTGGCCCATTTACAATTTACATAGCATTGAGGTGGCAGCAGCATGAGGAGACCACAGAGTAGTAATGTGGCAGCAGTATGAGGAGACCACAGAGTGGCAAGGTGACACAGTGTGGAGGTGGCAGCAGTAGCAGTATGAGGAGACCACAAAGTGGCCCATTTACAAGGTGTTTAGTTAGCAGCAGCATGAGGAGACCACAGAGTAGTGATGTGGTAGCAGCATGAGGAGACCACAGAGTGGCAAGGTGACATAGTGTGGCGGTGACAGCAGCAGCATGAGGAGACCACAGAGTGGTCCATTTACATAGTTTTGAGGTAGAAGTGAAATGAGGAAACCACAGAGTAGTGATGTGAAAGCACCATGAGGTGACCCCAGAGTGGCAAGGTGACATATTGTGGAGGAGGTGGCAGCAGCATGAGGACACAGACTGGGAAGGTGACATAGTGTGCAGGTGGCTGCAGCAACAGCATGAGGAGACCCCAAAGTGACCCATTTACATAGTGTTGAGGAGACAGCAGCATAAGGAGACCACAGAGTAGTGATGTGGTAGCAGCATGAGGAGACCACAGAGTGGCAAGGTGACATAGTGTGGAGGTGGCAGCAGCAGAAGCAGCATGAGGAGACCACAGAGTGGACAATTTACCTATGGTGGCAGCAGCATGAGGAGACCACAGAATAGTGATGTGGCAGCAGCCATGAGGAGACCAGCGAGTGGCCCAATGACATAGTGGGGGGGTTGCAGCAGCATGAGGACACCAGAGAGTAGTCCATTCACATAGAGGTAAGGTGGCAGCAGCATGAGGAGACCACAGAATAGTGATGTGGCAGCAGCCATGAGGAGACCAGCGAGTGGCCCAATGACATAGTGGGGGGGTTGCAGCAGCATGAGGACACCAGAGAGTAGTCTATTCACATAGAGGTAAGGTGGCAGCAGCATTAGGAGACCACAGAGTAATGATGTGGCAGCAGCATGAGGAGACCACAAAGTGGTAAGATGACATAGTGTGGAGGTGGCAGCAGCAGCAGCAGCATGAGGCCACAGAGTGGCCCATTGACAAAGTGTTGAGGTAGCATCAGCATGAGGAGACCACAGAGGTGCCCAGTAACATAGTTGTGAGCTGGCAGCAGCAGCATGAGGAGACAACAGAGTGGCCCATTTACATAGTGTTAAGGTGGCAGCAGCATGAGGAGACCATAGAGAAGTGATGCGGCAGCAGCATGAGGAGACCACAGAGTGGCAAGGTGACATAGTGTGGAGGTGGCAGCAGCAGCAGCAGCATGAGGAGACCACTAAGCAGCCCATTTACATAGTGTTGAGATGTCAGCAGCATGAACAGACCACAGAGTAGTGTTGTGGCAGCAGCATGAGGAGAACACAGAGTGGCCTAGTGACATAGTGGGTAGCTGGCAGCAGCAACAGCATAAGGATACTACAGAGTGGCCCATTGACATAGTGTTGAGGTAGCAGCAGCATGAAGAGACCACAGAGTAGCCCAGTGACATAGTGCGTAGCTGGCAGCAGCAAAAGCATAAGGAGACCACAGAGTGGCCCATTTACATAGTTTTGAAGTGGCAGCAGCATGAGGATACCACAGAGTGGCAAGGTGACATAGTGTGAAGGTGGCAGCAGCAGCATGAAGAGACCACAGAGGTGCCCAGTGACATAGTTGGGAGGTGGCAGCCGCAGCATGAGGAGACAAGAGTGGCCCATTTACATAGTGTTGAGGTGGCAGCAGTATGAGGAGACCACAGAGTGGCAATGTGACATAGTGTGGAGGTGGCAGCAGCATGAGTAGACCACAGAGTGGTCCATTTACATAGTTTTGAGGTAGCAGCAAAATGAGGAGACCACAGAGTAGTGAAGTGAAAGCACCATGAGGTGACCCCAGAGTAGCAAGGTGACATATTGTGGAGAAGGTGGCAGCAGCATGAGGAGGCCACAGACTGGCAAGGTGACAGTGTGGAGGTGGCTGCAGCAACAGCATGAGGAGACTCCAGAGTGACCCATTTACATAGTGTTGAAGAGGCAGCAGCATAAGGAGACCACAGAGTAGTGATGTGGTAGCAGCATGAGGAGACCACAGAGTGGCAAGGTGACATAGTGTGGAGGTGGCAGCAGCAGCATGAAGAGACCACAGAGTAGTGATGTGGCATAATCAAATAAAGAAATGTATTCCAGCTCACCATAAAATTCCCTCTGCACGGAAAATACCAGACCAGTCCTTGTCGTATACACAGAAGAAAAAGTTCCAGCATCCAGGATAAAAAGTTGCCAACTTCTTTATAAAACTTTGGTTACAATCCAATTATACAGACATGATCTCCCTCCACCGTTCAGCATGAGGAGGCCACAGAGTGGTCCAGTGACATAGTGTTGAGGTAGCAGCAGAAAGAGGAGACCACAGAGTGGCACAATGACATAGTCTGGAGGTGGCAGCAGCAGCAGCATGTAGAGGCCTGAATGATGAGGTGGCAGCAGCAGCATCAGGAGACCACAGAGTGACCTAGTGACAGAGTGGGGAGGTGGGTGGTAATAACAGTACCCGCTGACGCTGGTGGGTGAAAGAACGAGCACTTGGCATCAGATGTGTGGCATCAGGCAGCTGACAGCATCATAATAGTAGCTGAGACAGGTAGCCAAAAGAAACAGTCTCTTTTGTCAAAGTGTTGGTGTGGCACCATTGATGATCTAGTCTGATGCATCAGCCATTGGTGGGTGGAAACCCTGGCTGATCCACACCTGAATCTTCTTGACAAAGGTCCGTCTCTTCCCATTTTGGGTGGACAGTTCTCCTTGGGGTAACTATGGCCCCCACTGCATTAAACACTCGCTCTGATGCCACACTACTGGCCTTGCAGCACAGCTTTTTCAGGGCAATTTCAGCCAGTTGCGGCCACAAATCCAGTTTGGCTGCCCAGTAGTCCAGCGGATCTTCAATGTGGGGTGGCTGTGGGCTGTCCAAGTATGCCACCACCTGCTGTTTCAGGTTATGCTCCATATCTAGCTGCTGCTGCTGTTCATCAGCGACTCAAGTTGCTGCTGATGGAGCTGGTTCTGCTCCTGCCCCCCCCCCCCAGCAGCCATGGCAGTGGAACGGGAGCGCAGAGGGCCCCCCGGTCAGACCTGCGAGAGGATGGACGATGGCGCACACAGACAGTGGCCGACTGACTACATAGGATGTCTCGATGTTCAGTTTGTCCTCCCTCTCAGTGGGTGAAAAAAAGGCCCCCATTTTGGACCGGTAGCAAGGGTCTAACATGGTGGAGAGCCAATAGTCGTGAAAAATGGTGACAATTCGGCTGTCACTACGCAAGCAAGTGAGCATGCATCGGACCATTTGCGCAAGTGACTCGGAGGGACTCTCTGCCTCCATCTCCACTGCATACTGCCACGGTGTGCCTGGGTCTTCCTCATCTCCCTCTTGCTCCTCTGGCTGGTCCTGCTCCTCCTCTCCTGTCACCTGTGTAGAAAAATCACCTATTGTGCTCAAATGTCTTCCTCCTCCTCCTCCAGTTCAGCCCTCACAGGGCTCATGTGGCCGTGAGATATGAGATGTAGGCTCCACGTCTCTAGTCCCCTGACCTGCCAGATTTACCAGCATCTGTTCCAGGACATGAAGCAGTGGAATGACATTGTTCATCTCGTAGTCCTGGCGACTGACAAATAAAGTGGCCACCTCAAAGGACCCGAGCAAATGGCAGGTGTCACGCATGAGCTGCCACTGGCTAACATCGAAGTAACACAGGTCAGTACCTCTGTCCGCCTGTATCATCAGGAAATTGTTTATGGCCTTTCTTTGTTCGTATAGTCGGTCCAACATATGGAGAGTGGAATTCCAATGGGTGGAAACATTGCATATCAGCCTATGTTAGGGGACTCTGTTCTGCGGCTGCAGCACAAGGAGTGTATGCTTTGCGGTGTACGAGTGGCTAATTGCATGCAAAGTTTCCTGGCCATTTTTAGGATGTCTGGCAGATGGGGTGAAGACTTCAGGAATCTCTTGACAACCAGATTGAACACATGCGCCATGCAGGGCGCATGACTCAGCCCTCCTTGATGCAGCGCCGACATCATGTTCTTCTGGTTGTCGGTCACCATGGTTCTGATTTTCGGTTGTTGCGGAGAAAACCAGGATTCGATTTCTTGATGAAGGACGTGGATCAGTTCCTCCCCTGTGTGACTTCGTTCTCCCAGGCAAACTGGGTGCAGAACAGCATGACACCACCGCGCCCTGCACATGTGGTATGCTGGAGGGGCACTGTGAATTGTCCCTGCAGTGGAGGCAGAGGACACATTGGAAGATGAGGAGGCAGACATTGTCACAGGATCAACGGCTTGAAAACGTGGAGGCGGAAGCGGCATCACCTGGCCAAGTTGCTGGTGTGGCTGGGCAGCAACCACATTTACCCATTGGGCCGTAAAGGATATGAATTGTCCCTGCCCGTAGTTACAGCTCCAGTCAGCGCTGCCATGCACTTTGGACACAGACAGGCTCAAGGACTGGACCACCTTCTGTTTTACATATGTGTGCAGGTTACTGATTTTTTGGAAAATAAATGATGGCTTAGGACTCTCCACCTCGGCTCGGCACAAGCCATCAGTTCTCTAAAAGGTGCAGAGTCCACCACTTGGAAAGGGATGGACTGCAGTACCAGCAACTTGGCCAGGAGCACGTTCAGCTTCTGTGCCGTAGGATGACCACACGCTTATTGCTGTCTCTTGGCAATCGCTTCGGTGATCGACTGCTGACAAAATGAGTGACAAGGAGTAGCAGGACGAGGAGCAGGAGCATCAGGACAGGTAGATGATAAGAAGGACAGACCGCTCCCTTTGGCTGAGGTGGTGGAGCCTTGACTGCCTGAAATCAGGTGCGTGCCACTGGGTGATGCAGCAATTGCTGCAGCAGGCTGGATCACCACATCGGAGCCACGGTTCTCCTAGGCCACTTTATTCGAATTGCGAATTTTAATTGTGAATATCGCCAATTTGCGAAGATTTAGAATAAAAGAGCTATATATTCGTATTAGCGAATATTCTAGATTTTTTTTTCATCTGAACCCTTGATCCCTCCTTGCTTCTTGCTTGTGGGCCAATGAGAAGGCTGCAATGACTTTGTCTGAGCTTAGCAACATCCCTAGCAACCAATAGGAAAATTGCCTACCCCTTACTATATAAGAACCTCCCCAGCAGCCATTTTCTGCAGTTTTTTGCGGTTCTGACAGAGACAGCAGTGTCATTGCTGTGCTCTGTGCTTTGCTGTGTCATTATATTAGATAGTTAGTTAGTTAAATAATATATATAATACAGATAGTTAGTGGGAGATAGTCAGTGTAGGTTAGATTGTGATATAGTAAAAATATGCGCATCATTAATTGCCAATTTGCGCAATTGCGAATATATTAGAGCACTCTATCTGCATATAAAGCTATTGTAATGTTCTGCCGTGCCAACCATTTTCTCCAGTTTCAGGAAACTTCTAGCAGCTTAATAAATATAGCAAAAGTGACCCATGCCTGTATTGCGCGCAAAAAAAGGCAGAATTCTCAAATTTATGACAAATATTCGCCCAAATATTTGCGAAATATAGCGAATTCAAATATTGCCGAATGGCGATGTTCACCTACTCCGGCGGCTTAACAAAAAACTGCCACACCGCCGAGTAGGGGATTTTACCCCCAACACTCCGCACTGACTGACTGCTACCGCCGCTGCCTCCGTGACCCCCTGAACCACTACTTTCCGGGCAGGTAGGCTCCTGAGAAGTGGGTGGTCTAGCCCAGGCACATTTGGCTACTGACCTCCCACTGCTGCCACCCTGATGACTCCCGGCCACGCTACCGACTTGCTGGCTCTGCCACTTCCTCACGCACAAGCTGCCACCCTCTTTTCCAGATGATGATGATGAAGCCCCTTCGTCACCCGGCTCCCAATTGCGATCGGCTGCATCATCATCGAGTATTGTCTGCACGTCACTGATGTCCTCCTCAACGGTCTCTGGGCCAGGAGCCTTACCGCTTGCAACACCAGCTCCCATGTCACTTTCCCCTATCACTACATTCCCGCCTACTAGAGGATGCAGCGGATGTCTCCTCCAGATCTTGGCAGGCCAGTAGCTGCTGACTGTCCTCTAGTAGCTTGTCCTCGCTGTATATTAGAGCTGAGCCCACAGCATATAATACTTGTCTGTCTAAGGGTACAGAAAAGAGAAGAGGTAGGTTGAGGACAGGTGAGGGCACAGGGCTTGCTCCCGGGCCATGCCAACTAAAGGTTGTGTCTAACAAACCCACCGACTCTTGGCTGGGGGTGTCTGATGTCACTTGGGATGAAGTGGATGACCGAGTCAACCATTCAAGAACTGCTGGGTTGCTGGTCAAGACACGACTGCTAGATCACACTGGGAGCTCAGGCCTCTCCAAGTGACCCTATGCTGGCACGCCCCCTTTCTTTGCTGTGACCTGTGCCTGCGCCAGAAACATTTAGGCCTCTGCTCTGACATACTTTTAGATCAAATAAATAAATAAAAAGGAAATTAATACACCCCAAAAAAGGCTGTAATTTTGTTACTTTTCCGCACAACGGCTAACAAGCCTTTTTTATTCAACTAATACACCACAAAAAAAGGTTTTAGAACATATAACTGCACCACTGAGCGGCTAATTACACTTTTTTTCCACTTATACACCCCAAAAACTGCAGTAAATTTGTCACTTCTCCGCACAACGGCTAATAAGCCTTTTTTCCACGAATAAACCACAAAAAAGGCTTTAGAACATATAACTGAACCGCTGAATGGCAAATAAGCCCTTTTTTCCCATATAACTGCACCGCACAAGGGGTAATAAGACATACTGTAGAAATATTTCCTATATATACAATAAACAGTAGCAGGGTAGTGATTAAATGTGACACCACTGATGCACATATAGAACCTATATGAAATGAGCAAAGTACAGTGAAACATATTCAAAGACCCCATTTAGACTGGATTTATCTGTGATGGATTTCCAGTTCTCTTATAATATGAGGACTACCTCTCTAGATGACTATTTGTTAATTATATTTTATCGGTTGTCTTAAAGGGTTTGTTCAACAGTATTTACATTTACATTTTTATATGGCTCACAGTAGGTTAGAAATATAACAAAAGCCAATGCATGCCAGTCTCTGCTGTTCTCCACTTTCTTGCCTACTTTACTTCCCAAAAAAGTTAATAAAAGTCGTATGTACGCCAAAATAGTACCAATCAAACCGTCACCTCATCCCGCAAAAAATGAGCCCCTACATGAGACAATGGCCCAAAAAATAAAAATAACTATGGCTCTTAGACTAAAACATTATATTTTTTGTTTTCAAATATGCTTTTTTATGTTAAACGTAATTTTTTAATTAGACATATTAGGTATCGCCGCATCCGTAAGAACCTGCTCTATAAAAATACCACATGACCTGAACCCTGAGGTGAAAATAAAGCAATTTTTTGTCACCTTACATCACAAAAAGTGTAATAGCAAGCGATCAAAAAGTCGTATGCCCCCCAAAATAGTGCCAATCTAACCATCATCTCATCTCACAAAAATGATACCCTACCTAAGACAATCGCCCAAAAACTGAAAAAACTAAGGTTTTCGGAGACCCTAAAACATTATGTTTTTTGTTTCAAAAATGAAATAATTGTGTAAAGCTTATATAAATAAAAAAAGGAGACATATTAGGTATCGCCGCGTCCATAATAACCTGCTCTATAAAAATACCACATGATCTAACCTGTCAGATGAAAGTTGTAAATAACAAAAAATAAAAATGGTGCCAAAACAGCTATTTCTTGTTACCTTGACTCACAAAAAGTGTAATATAGAGCAACCAAAAATCATATGTAAAAAAACTAACAGAATAGGGAGGCTCAACACTCTGATGGGCGGATAGCGGTGGGTTCGCTGCTTACTGGGTCACTCACCCAGTTGAGAGTAGAAATATATATCAAGAAGAAACAGCAGGCACACCACCTTCTGGAATGATAGTGGAACACTAGAAATGCTATATTGAAGTTTATTCAATTCATACAAGATATCACATGATAAAAAAGGCCCAATATACATAAAAACACTCAATGAAATAAAATAAAAATCATAAAATATTCATAAAAGAAAGGTCAGACCGCACTCTATGATAAAATTTCCTGAGATAGGTAGTCCTATACTGGAATATGGCACAAAGTCCACCTGTCAATGGTTGCCAAATACAGTTGTCTCTATGAGACTCTTACCACTCGATGATATGTGGTATACTTGCACGGAGCGGTGAAAGGATGTAGTCACCAAGGTGCTGGACACTGGACGCTGGGTAGATGAAAGCGCACTGCTTGGAAGACGTGCTCTCGGTAGATAATCACACAGCGGTGAGAGGTATAGTCACCAGGACACTGGACGCTGGACGCTAGACGCTGAAATGATAAAAGCGCTCAGCCTAGGAGGCGTGTTTTCAGTCAGGTGATCCTGTATAGACGAGTCAGATGATCAGGTCAGCTGATGCAAACGTCCGATCACGTGATGCACAGGTCCTTAGACTATAGTACACTTTGGCACAGCAGAAATCCAGGTCCTATACTGCAACAAAGACTATGTTGACAGTTATCTTTTTCAAAGAATAATTATCTTTGTCCACGGAATCTTCTGTACTTAGGGTCCGGACCAGTACTGGATGTAGGAGTTGCGTAGTCTGCTAGACGCGTTTCGAGGCTACCTGCCTCTTCCTCAGTATCATATGTACCCCAAAATAGTACCAACAAACCCTATCCCGTAGTTTCCAAAATGGGGTCACTTTTTTAGAGTTTCTATTTCCCATTATTTCTTGTGGAACACCTAAAGGGTTAACAAAGTTAGTAAAATCAGTTTTATATACCTTGAGGGGTGTAGTTTCTAAAATGGGGTAAGTTTTTTGGAGTTTCTACTCTAGGGGTGCATCAGGGGGGCTTCAAATGGGACATGATGTCAAAAAACCAGTCCAGCAAAATCTGCCTTCCAAAAACCGTATGGCATTCCTTTCCTTCTGCGCCCTGCCGTGTGCCCGTACAGCAGTCTACGACCACATATGGGGTGTTTCTGTAAACTACAGAATCAGGGCCATAAATATTGAGTTTTGTTTGGCTGTTAACCCTTGCTTTGTAACTGAATTATTTTTTTATTTAAATGGGAAATCTGCCAAAAAGGTGAAATTTTGAAATTTTATCTCTATTTTCCATTAATTCTTGTGGAACACCTAAAGGGTTAACAAAGTTTGTAAAATCAGTTTTGAATACCTTGAGGGGTGTAGTTTGTAAAATGGGGTCATTTTTGGGTGATTTTAGACCTGAACTGGTCCTGAAAAATTGGGTTTTAGAAATGTTCTGAAAAATGTCAAGATTTGCTTCTAAACTTCTAAGCCTTGTAACATCCCCAAAAAATAAAATGGCATTCCCAAAATGTTCCAAACATAAAGTAGATGTCACCGCCAGTTCTATGAGAAGGTCTGGCAGAAATTCTTCTCTACCTCTTATATGATGTTCTTTGTTTTGGTTTCACTTTCTCATCTATTTTCCTTCTGCCAGGTGTCACTTATTTCGACTAATCGTCTTCCTTTATATTCCCTCCCATACTGCCTCACTTTGCAGTTTATACTATTTTCTGGATGAAGTGTTCACTGCTGGAGGCTGCTTCTGCTGTTTGCTCAGATAAGTTCTTTTACTTTATTGTGTTTCCTTGCTGGCTTGATTCTAGGTGACCCTGACTCCGTCCGTATTAAGTGCAGGGAGCCGGTGGTCATGTCCCCTCACTATTATAGGGTTTCCAGGTGTCACACAGGCTTAGGTACGAGGGCATGCTATCGTCTACCATCAAGACCCTTGCATGTGCATAGCAGTCAGGAAGAGCTCTTAGGGTTATAGGGCTCACCTATAAGCTCCTTAGTTTGGGATCAAGCCAGTCGCTCGTTTATTTATCAGTTCCAGCTATCTGCAAACTTCATCCGTGACATTATAAACCGCCATAACCGTATTAAGCATGAATCCGGTTTCAGCCTTGATTGACCGCATGCAAGGTCTTTCGCTGGAGGTAGCAGATATCTGTAAAACTGTGTCTAAGTTTCAGGTGACCAGTTCTGCTGGCTTTCATGGAGTTTGTTCCGAGCCTAAGATCTCGCTTCTGGATACGTTCTCCGGGGGTAGTGAGAATTTAGTTCGCTTTAGAGAGGCTTGCAAACTCCATTTTCGCCTACTTCCCCATTCCTCTGGTGATGAGGAGCAGAGGGTGGCAATCATCATCTCGCTGCTCAGGAATAACGCTCAGTCTTGGGCCTTTTCGCTGCCGGTGGGGGCACGGCCCCTCCGATCGGTGGATGAATTTTTTGTAGCCCTGGGGCAGATATATGATAACCCAGATCGTATTGCTCTGGCTGAATTTAAACTGCATTTTTTATGCCAGGGTACACAGTCCGCAGAGATATATTGTTCTGAATTTCGGAGATGGGCAGCTGATACTGGTTGGAATGATGCTGCACTCCGAAGTCGATTTTGCCATGGTCTTTCGGAAAGATTGAAAGATGCATTCGCTTTTCATGAGAGACCATCGTCGTTAGAGTCAGCCATGTCTCTAGCTGTTCGTATTGACTGGTGTCTTAGAGAGAGAGAGGAGACTACTCTTTCCTGTCATATTCAGCCCAAGGACAGTGGGGCTGTCTCATTCAGTGCGCAGGGGTCTCAGTCTGTCTCAATCCCCTCTGAGCAGGAGGCCATGCAGCTGGGTTTGCTTGCCTCTGATAGTAGAGGATTCAGCTCTCAGAGGAGGGTTTGTTTCTGTTGTGGGAGTATAAATCATTTAGCTAATGTTTGCCCCTCTAGGAGATTTATGAAGTTTTCTGAGGGTAATAAAAATTTTTAAAAAAACTTTCCATTTGCTACTATTGGCAAGGTTGATGCGGAAATTGAAGGTTTGCCGTTTGCTTGTAGTTCCCATTTTCTCCTACCTGCCACGGTGGCGCTAGATAGCAAGAACATTGTTTGTGAGATTTTTGTAGATAGTGGAGCAGCTGTCAATCTCATTGATAATCAATTTGCAACAACGCATGGTTTCCAGGTATGCACTTTGGAAAAGGATATACCTGTTTTTGCTATCGATTCCGCTCCACTTTCTCAAAGATCTCTAAAGGGCATAGTTCACAATAGCCGTTTGACTGTGGGTGACGCTCATGTTGAGGATATGTCATGTTTCATCTTAAGCGGATTACCTACTCCTCTAGTGTTGGGGCTACCCTGGCTCACTAAACATAATCCCACCATTGATTGGCAAGCAAGGCAAATAAATAGTTGAAGTGAGTTTTGCAGAGAGAATTGCCTCACGGCATCTCTTTCAGAGGTTTCTACCAAGACTGTGCCATCTTTTCTCTCAGAATTTTTGGATGTGTTTTCCGAGAGTGGTGTCCAGGAGTTGCCCCCTCACCGGGAAAGGGACACATCCGACCCTCAAAGTCACCTGTTGCCGCTGGTTTTTTTTTGTTAAGAAAAAAGATGCTTCTTTAAGACCTTGTCTGGATTTCAGGGAGCTGAACCGTATCACGATTCGTGACCCATATCTGCTTCCTCTGACCCTGGACCTGTTTAACCAGATTGTTGGGGCTAAAGTTTTTTTTAAGTTGGATTTAAGAGGGGCATACAACCTAGTCAGGGTCAGGGAAGGGGACGAATGGAAGATGGCCTTCAATACCCCTGAGGGTCATTTCGAGAATTTGGTCATGCCCTTTGGTTTGATGAATGCTCCGGCCATCTTCCAACATTTTGTCAACAGCATTTTTTATCATTTAATCGGGAAATTTGTACTGGTGTATCTAGATGACATTTAGATTTTTTCTCCTGATTTCAAGACTCATCGGGACCACCTATGTCAGGTCTTGCTGATTCTGCAGGAGAATAAATTGTATGCTAAACTGGAAAAATGTGTGTTTGCGGTTCCGGAGATTCAATTTCTTGGTTTTCTTCTCCCCGCTTCTGGTTTTCGGATGGACCCTGAGAAGGTCCGCACTGTGCTTGATTGGGAGCTTCCTGAGAATCAGAAGGCGCTGATGCGGTTTTTGGGTTTTGCCAATTATTACAGAAAGTTCATTTTGAATTATTCCTCTGTTGTTAAGCCACTCACTGATATGACTAAAAAAGGAGTGGATTTTTCCGTGTGGTCGGTAGATGCGCTTAAAGCCTTTTCTAGTATTAAAGAGAGTTTTGCTTCCGCTCCCATTTTGGTACAACCTGATGTCTCTCTACCTTTTATTGTTGAGGTGGATGCTTCTGAGGTGGGTGTGGGTGCGGTCTTATCTCAGGGTCCCTCTCCTGCCAAATGGCGACCGTGTGCCTTTTTCTCAAGGAAACTATCCTCTGCAGAGAGAAATTACAATGTGGGAGATAGGGAGTTGTTGGCCATCAAATTAGCTTTTGAGGAATGGCGCCATTGGTTAGAGAGAGCCAGACACCCTATTACTGTGTTTACCGACTATAAGAATCAGGCCTACTTGGAAACGGCCAAGCGTCTGAATCCGAGACAGGCCAGATGGTCTTTGTTCTTTTCTAGGTTTAATTTTGTTGTTACGTTCCGCCCTGGGGTTAAAAATGTGAAGGCGGATGCCCTGTCACGTTGTTTTCCGGGAGGGGGGAACTTTGAAGACCCGGGTCCCATTTTGGCTGAAGGGGTGGTCGTCTCTGCTTTTTATCCTGATTTGGAGGCAGAGGTTCAGGCAGCCCAGGCAGAGGCTCCTGATCTTTGTCCTCCTGGGAGGTTGTTTGTGCCTCTCGCTTTACGACACAAGGTTTTTAAGGAGCACCATGATACTGTTCTTGCTGGGCACCCGGGGAGTAGAGCCACAGTGGATCTCATTGCTCGGAGATTCTGGTGGCCGGCTCTTCGTAAGACGGTAGAGGGTTTTGTGGTGGCCTGCGAGACCTGCGCTCGTGCCAAGGTCCCTCATTCACGGCCATCGGGTTCTCTCCTCCCGTTACCCATTCCTTCCTGTCCATGGACTTCATTACGGACCTGCCTCGTTCCTCGGGGAAGACTGTGATTCTGGTGGTAGTGGACCGTTTAAGCAAAATGGCACATTTCATTCCCTTTCCTGGGTTACCCAATGCTAAGACGCTGGCGCAAGTGTTTGTTGATCATATTGTTAAATTGCATGGCATCCCTTCAGACATCATTTCTGATAGGGGCACACAATTTGTTTCCAGATTCTGGAAGGCCTTCTGTTCTCGCTTGGGGGTTCGGTTGTCGTTCTCTTCTGCTTTTCACCCGCAGTCGAATGGTCAGACCGAACGCGTCAATCAGAATCTGGAGACATATCTGCGCTGTTTTGTGGCAGAGAATCAGGAGGATTGGTATTCTTTTTTGTCCCTTGATGAGTTTGCTTTAAATAACCGTCGCCAGGAGTCCTCTGATAAGTCACCATTTTTTGGTGCATATGGGTTTCATCCGCAGTTTGGGACATTCTCTGGAGAGGGGTCTTCTGGTTTACCTGATGAGGAGAGATTTTCCTCGTCTTTGTCATTAATTTGGCAAAAGATTCAGGGTAATCTGAAGAGGATGAGTGAGAGATATAAGCGTGTGGCGGATAAGAGACGTGTGCCTGGTCCGGACCTGAATGTGGGTGATCTGGTGTGGTTGTCTACAAAGAATATCAAACTGAAGGTTCCCTCCTGGAAGTTGGGTCCTAAGTTTATTGGGCCTTACAAGATCTTGTCTGTCATCAATCCCGTTGCCTTCTGTCTTGATCTTCCTCAGACTTGTAAGATCCATAATGTTTTTCACAAGTCCCTATTAAAACCTTATGTCCAACCCACTGTACCCTCTTCTTTGCCTCCTCCTCTGATTATTGTTGATGGTAATCTTGAATTTCAGGTCTCTAGGATTGTGGATTCTCGCATTATCCGCTGTTCTCTTCAGTACCTCGTTCATTGGGAGGGTTATGGTCCTGAGGGGAGGATGTGGGTCCCAGTGGCAGACATTAAGGCTACTCGTCTCATCAGGGCTTTCCATAGGTCTCATCCTGAGAATGTGGGCTCTGAGTGTCCGGAGTCCACCCGTAGAGGGAGGGGTACTGTCACCGCCAGTTCTGTGAGAAGGTCTGGCAGACGTTCTTCTCTACCTCTTGTATGATGTTCTTTGTTTTGGTTTCACTTTCTCATCTCTTTTCCTTCTGCCAGGTGTCACTTATTTAGACTAATCGTCTTCCTTTATATTCCTTCCCATACTGCCTCACTTTGCGGTTTATACTACTTCCTGGATGAAGTGTTCACTGCTGGAGGCTGCTTCTGCTGTTTGCTCAGATAAGTCCTTTACTTTATTGTGTTTCCTTGCTGGCTTGATTCTAGGTGACCCAGACTCCGTCCGTATTAAGTGCAGGGAACCGGTGGTCGTGTCCCCTCACTATTATAGGGTTTTCAGGTGTCACACAGGCTTAGGTACGAGGGCATGCAATCGTCTACCATCGAGACCCTTGCATGTGCATAGCAGTCAGGGAGAATTCTTAGGGTTTTATAGGGCTCACCTATAAGCTCCTCAGTTTGGCATTAAGCCAGTCGCTCGTTTATTTATCAGTTCCAGCTATCTGCAAACTTCATCCGTGACAGTAGACATATGGGGAATGTAAATTAATAACTATTTTTGGAAGTATTACTATGTATTATAGAAGTAGAGAAATTGAAACTTTGAAATTTGCTAATTTTTCAAAATTTTTGGTAAATTTGGTATTTTTTTATAAATAAAAATACATTTTTTTGACACAATTTTACCAGTGTCATGAAGTACAATATGTGACGAAAAAAACAATCTCAGAATGGCCTGGATAAGTAAAAGCGTTTTAAAGTTATTCACACATAAAGTGACACTGGTCAGATTTGCAAAAAATGGCCTGGTCCTTAAGGTGAAATTGAGCCCGGTCCATAAGGGGTTAAGGAGGTTTCACTGTATACTGAAGAAATGTATGCTAAAGAAGTTTTAAATTCATGTATAAAGTGGATTCATGTATAAAGTCAATGAAAATTAGGGTTTCAAACTTAGCCTTTAGTTATTGATTAGACCTAAGGATAAGCAAATCAATTTGTGTAACAAACTGGGTTTGTTGCAAACTTCCTAAAATTGAGTCTGCCAGATGAACCCGAAGCTTTTCAGATTCGCTTCAGACGAATCCAGTGAAACAGCAACATTTTATTGTACATGTCCGTGGGAAAAAGCATGAGTGAGAAAGAAGAAGGATGCTTACATGACCCTGAGAGGAAGTGGGGGGAGGAGGGCTTACCATAATTGGCTCACAGGCCAATAGGCAGCCCGGATGAGTCAATCAGTGCTGCAGCAGGCAAGCAAGGAGGTGCTCTTGCAGAGCGAGCAAAACATCATTCTGTGTTGAGCTGTGAATGAGGATGGATGGGTTTAGCAGTGTCTAACAGAAAATGATCTTAAGGACTTTGTACAGTCACAATCAAGCTTCTATTCTAGTGCCAGGGACAGTGAATATAAAGGAGAGTAAGAAGAATACCTGTAGAATTGGGAAAAGCAAGAAAAGCTGTCAGCCAGGGATTGAAAAGTAAAGAGTTGAAGTTGGGTGTGCCCCTTAGCACAGCTGCAGCTGCTGCTGAACTTCGAAAGCAGCTACCGGCAAGAACATTTCTTTTTTTTACCATTTGAACAGAAATACGGCTGTTTTTCTTGTTGTGGTAGAAAAAGTTCAATACAATACAATAGCGTTTTAAATTTCAGAGAAAACACTGGAAATAGTCCAAAATCTGTCTTGGGGCATCTCCAGACAGATCAAGGGTTTTTTGTTTTGAGAAGTTTTGACCCTCTCAGGATTGTGTCGGCCTAGCTCTCATACCAGACACTAATCCGCCTCCTCCACCTCCAACTACATGGACATGCTCCCTTCCCCAACAACAGGTACCACACGGATCAGTATTGGGCCCTATTCTCTTCAATATAATCACTAATGATCTTGTAGAAGGCTTGCACAGTAAAATATCATTTTTTGAAGATGACACTAACCTGTGTAAAGTAATTAACACAGACGAGGACAGTATACTGCTACAGATGATGGATCTGGATACATTGGAGGCTTGGGCAGAGAAGTGGCAAATGAGGTTCACCACTGACAAATGTAAGGTTATGCACATGGGAAGGAATAATGCAAGTCACCAGTACATACTAACTGGTAAAACACTGGGTAACACTGACATGAAAAAGGACTTAGGAATTTTTGTGGAGTAGACACATTTTGCTAGCATGTCTGAATGTTAGGCCCCTCTTCTCTCCCCTCAGAATCACCCACCTCCCACTGCCATAAACAGCAGAAGCCGGCTCAGCCAGTTCAATGTCCTCTACATGATGGAGCAGTATTTTCATGTGACGTGGCAGGCTGAGGCAAATCAGCAAGTGAAGACCTCCTGTCTCAATGGCCAGGTTCAGGCCTACTTTGACTCTGGCCTTTCTCCGGCGCATATCCTGTTTTCTGACCCCATGGATTTCCAGACAGGCAGATTAGAACAGAGGCCAGAACAGTAAGCTCTCCGTAATGCCTTCTTTTTTTCTCCGCCTCCAGTGTCATCTTAGATAGGGTTTTCAGCACCACAGGGTGAGTGGTGACAACCAAACAGACTAAGTTGTCCTCCATCAGTGTCCAAAACATCACTTTTGCTAGAATGAATCAAGCCTGGATTCAGGAGGATTTTTACACTGCTCCAGCTGAGGCCAAAGACTAGATCTGGTTTTGCTGAGGGTGCCAAATCTTGCAACTGTTGCTGTCTGCCTGCCATCATCTTGCCTGCCTATCATCATTTTTCATACAGCTGTTGCTGCTGCCTCTATCATGCCACTGCTGCTGCTAATCCTCTATAGCAAGCACTATTAACGCAAAGCATTTGCCACTACTACTAATACCACTATCACTATTACCATTACTACTACTACCCATAGAAAGCAAATCTATGGCTTTTATGTTCCATGCTATGCCACTTCTGCTGCTTCTGCTCCCAATTAAAAGGGAGAATTTTTCTAGGCTTTTTCTTCTGAGATTTAACACTTTTTGTGTCGTATGGTCAGGCATCATGACCCTGTTAAGGCATAAATTTTGGACATTTGGTCCCTCAACACGCCACTTTTTTTCCCCCATCGCATACCACCGTGTGTGTTTAAACACCATCTTCCCCCAATAAGGGACAATTTTCTAATGTAAAAAAGCATGGAGCAGTGTGTTTTTAAACACGCAATACGTTAACACCATCAAACATGTGTTTACCCGTAGCTATGTACAGTGTTCCCTGTGCGCTGCGCTGCTACGTGGCCGTGCAGCAATTATAGTGCCCCGACTCACAAGTTTTTAAAGTCCGCTCAGCGCTCACCCTGCTGGCAAAATGCCCACATTTATTTCTGCTACATTCTACTCCTACAGGACGTTCTGTGCGTGGCTCAGCGGGGCGGCGCCTACCCCATATTGCAGAGCTACTGATGCCTCCTCCTTCTTTTTCCGACCAGAAGAGGAAGACTGAGCACGCAGCAGCCGGGCGAGGTAACATGAAGGCAGCGGAAGCGCCATCTTAGAGGCTGGAGTGAGTCTCTAATAAGTGTGGTGTTTTTCTTCTCCCTTCAGCTTAGGGTAAATGTATGAGGAGAGGAAATGTCAGGCTGTCGCTTTATCATCAGCAATAAGAGTTAGAATGCACTCAGCAGCACTACACCGGCCGTATTATTTCTGCCTGCTAGCACTAGAATGATGGCCCCCTCATTGTATATACAGTAGTGATAAGGGCTATGCTGGTATAACCTGAGCATCTCTTCTCCTGTACAAAATGATATATGTATAGCTAGTATAAGTTATACATCTTGTAGTTATATGGACCATAATGCTGGTATAACCTAGGTATTCACCTGTATTATACAGGAGATGGCCATTTGCCCGGGTTATACCAGCATGGTCCATATCACTATGTACAAGAAGATGTATAACTGATATCAGCTGTACATATATATTTGTATATAGGAGATACCCAGGTTATACCAGCATGGTCCACATTGTTGTATACAGGAAGATGTATAACTTATACCTACTGTACATATATAATTATATACAGGAAATACCCAGGTTATACCAGCATGCTCCATATTACTATATACAAGAAGATGTAAAAAGTTATACCAGATGTACATATATAATTATATACGACGACTATCTCTTGTTTGATTGTCCTATCGCCCACCTTTGACTAAGCATTGCCCATCTCTAAGCCGACCCCTCTCAGCAGCTGCCAAGGCTTAGAGGGAACACTGGCTATGTTTGTCAGTGTCACTCAGATATGATTTACTATTGCTGTCATTGCGTTCAAGAGCTTAGTAAAGAGGGAGGAGAGAAAAAGCTAAAATTTATAACTAATTAACGAGAATAGATAGCATGTTTCTTAGGAAACTAGAGGATATTATACACCGATTTCCAGGACAATTGGAGCCAATTTGGTTTGGGATGTATTGACTCTGGTCTAAACCGAACTTTAAAAAAAATTCAAACCAAACCGAATCTCAACAGGTTTGCACATCCTTAATTTGAACCTACATGTTATTCTATACAAATACTGTAAATGTGTGTAAATAGTACGCACTTACCACCATACAGTATTTAACAATGTCTGAATCATCCCTGCACATCCTTGTGCACATTTTAGCAACTTAATAATTAATTGCAAAAGCAAATATGTTACAAGCTGTTATCTAGGGAGTATTTTTATCTGCCTCATTAGATTGTGATAACAGGTTTTCCTGGGAGCCCTGATGTGTAGGCGGATGCAGTGACTTGCGTAAGCAGGTGCTGCAAGGTGTTCCATTCTCTGCACACATAGATGAAGAACGTCATTGGGAATCTCCTTCCTCTAGTTTTCTTACAAACAAGAGATACATACTGCACTTCTGTAAAGAATAGACACAAGACTGAATGATTTTAAGCCTGGAGTCCTGTGCTTAAATTGTATCCCGCTAGAGCTGAAATATAGTATATTACTACAACTCCTATTTACATGATAATAATTAAAGCAGCTCTGTCACCCAGATCAACCCTATTGAACCAGGCATATAGCCAGGTAAGGCTACTTTCACACTTGCGGCAGGACGGATCCGACAGGCTGTTCACCCTGTCGGATCCCTCCTTCCGCTATATCAACTTTTTTGTCCGGCGGCCTCTCACCGCGAACTGCCGTTCGGCGCCGGAGCTCTGCCGCGTCCCCATTATAATCAATGGGGATGGAGCGGCGGTCCGGCGGTACAGGGAAATAGCGGAAGGACGGATCAGACAGGGTGAACAGCCTGTCGGATCCGTCCTGCCGCAAGTGTGAAAGTACCCTAAGGTGCTGACTAGGGTTGAGCAAACCCAAACTGTAAAGTTCGGGTTCGTACCGAACTTTAGGATTTTTGGACCCCGGAACCGAACCAAAACTTTTCAGTGATTCACCATGGTAAAAGATCATGTGACGTACCATGTGATGACCGGAGTGACGTCATCAAAGGTCCTTTACCCAGGTCCTAAAGAAAAGAATACAGAAGCAGGCTGCGCTATCAAGTGGATTAAGGTGAGTTAAATTATTTATTTATTTTTTTTAACCCCTCCAGCGCAGTTTTACTATGCATTCTGTATTCAGAATGCTATTATTTTCCCTTATAACCATGTTATAAGGGGAAATAATACAATCTACAGAACACCAATCCCAAGCCCGAACTTCTGTGAAGAAGTTCGGGTTTGGGTACCAAACATGCACGATTTTTCTCACGCAAGTGCAAAACGCATTACAATGTTTTGCACACGCGCGGAAAAATCGTGGGTGTTCCCGCAACGCACCCGCACATTTTCCCGCAACGCCCGTGTGAAAGAGGCCTTAGGGAGAGAAGAGGAAAGAATTCAGTTATCAGAAGTGCTTGATTTTGTTTTGTGGGTGCAGTGCACAATTTTTTTTTACCCTGCTCTGAGCCCGGTGACACAGAAAAATTACTTTTAACCATCTGTTAGTTAGGTGGGCGTTGGAGGCCATTTTATGCGAGTTCAATGTACCAGTACAGCATATGTGCTTTTGGGACAGTGAAATACAAGCTTGAAATACTGCAATTATATTCTGGGTTTAAAAAAACACCATTTTTTTGCAATACCCTACATCTGATTCCTTTGCTGCATTTGTCACAGTTAAATACAAGCTTGAAATACTGCAATTATATTATGGTTTTAAAAAAACACCCATTTTTTGCAATACCCTACATCTGATGCCTTTGCTGCATTTGTCACAGTGAAATACAAGCTTGAAATACTGTAATTATATTCTAGGTTTAAAAAAACACCCATATTTTGCAATACCCTACATCTGGGGTCTTTGCTGCATGTGTCACAGTGAAATACAAGCGTTAGATAGTGCTGTTATATTCTGGTATTTAAAAATAATAAATTTGCGGCCTTTGCTGCATTTCTGACAGTCCAACACAAGTGTTAGATACTGCTGTTACATTCTTGTTTTAAAAAAAACACCAATTTTGGCCAAGATAATAAATTTGCGGCCTTTGCTGCATTTATGTCAGTCCAATACAAGTGTTAGATACTGCTTTTACATTCTGGTATTAAAAAAACACCCATTTTGGGCAAGATAATAAATTTGCGGCCTTTGCTGCATTTCTGACCGTCCAATACAAGTGTTAGATACTGCTGTTACATTCTTGTTTTAAAAAAACACCCATTTTTGGCAGGATAATACATTTGTGGCCTTTGTTGCATTTGTGACAGTCAAATACAAAGTTTAAATACTGCAGTTATATTCTTGGTTTAAAAAACACAAATTTTTTGCAAGACCCTACATCTGGGGCCTTTGCTGGATTTGTCACAATCAAATACTAGCGTTAGATACTGCTGTTATATTCTGGTCTTAAAAAAACACCCATTTTTTGCAATACCCTACATCTGGTGCTTTTGCTGCATTTGTCACAGTGAAATACAAGCTTGAAATGCTGCAATTATATTCTGAGTTTTAAAAAAACACCCATTTTTGTGCAAGACCCTACATCTGGGGCATTTGCTACATTTGTCACAGGGAAATACAAGCTTGAAATACTGCAATTATATTCTAGGTTTTAAAAAAAACACCAATTTTTTTGCAATACCCTACATCTGGGGCCTTTGCTGCATTTGTCTTAGTGAAATACAAGCTTGAAAAACTGCAATTATAGTCTGGTTTTAAAAAAACACCCATTTTTTGCAATACCCTACATCTGGGGCCTTTGCTGCATTTTTCACAGTGAAATACAAGCGTTTAGATAGTGCTGTTATATTCTGGTATTAAAAAAACACCCATTTTGGGCAAGATAATAAATTTGTGGCCTTTGCTGCATTTCTGACAGTCCAATACAAGCGTTAGATACTGCTGTTATATTCTGGTTTTAATAAAGCACCCATTTTGGGCAAGACCCTACATCTGGGGCCTTTACTGCATTTGTCACAGTCAAATACAACCAGTCAATACTGCAGTTACATTGTTGGTTGACAATTTAAAAAATTTTGTGACCGTAAAGTAATTGTATAAAATTTGCTTTTCACACTGTTGTGTGACCTCAAGAAATTTTTCCTCTTTATGACACCGGCACTGCCTTACGCTCAGTGAACTTAATTGTTGACTATTGGCGGTTACATTGTCGCCTGACATAAACCATCTGTTAGTTTGGTGGTGAACGCAAAGAATGAGGAGAGCGTCAAATAAGGGACGTGGCCCCGGTCGTGGTGCTGCTAGTGGTGCTCCTGTTGCAGGGAGAGGACATGGTCGATCTGTGCCAGCTACACGCACAAGCGAAACACCTTCCTCAGGTGCAAGTAGGCAACAGAACCTTCAGTGTTATTTGGTAGGGCTGAATGTGGCTCTACGAATGGTGAGGCCAGAACAAGTACAGGCGATAGTAGATTGGGTGGCTGACAGTGCCTCCAGTTCATCACATTGTCTCCCACCTAGTCTCCTGCTGAAAGATCAGAGTTGGCACCTGCAGCCCATGTCTATCAGTCCTTCACCTCACCCCCTTGCAAATCAGCCAAGCAGTCTGAGCCCCAAGTCATGGAGCAGTCTCTCCTTCTTTTGTTTCAGGATGAGTACATGGGAGGACCACCGCAGGACGTCTCGGATGATAACGAAACACAGATGCCAACTGCTGTGGCTTTCTGCAGTGTGCAGACTGACAAGGAGGGCAGGGGTGAAGACTGGGTGGAAAATGATGTGGAGGACGATGAGGTCATCGACCTCAAATGGAATCAAGGTCATGTGAGTGACCTGTGTAGTTCGGAGGAAGAGGTTGTGGTCGCACAGAGCCACCAGCACAGCAGAAGAGGGAGCAGGGTGCAAAAGCGGAGCGGCTGTCCCCCTAGACAGTATGCCTGCTACTGCCCACCGAGCACACCAAAGCCAGCTCCAAGGAGTTCCCTGGCGTGGCAGTTCTTCAGACAATGTGCTGACGACAAGACACGAGTGGTTTGCACGCTGTGCAATCAGAGCCTGAAGCGAGGCATAAACGTTCTCAACCTAAACACAACCTGCATGACCAGGCATCTAAGTGCAAAGCACGAGCTGCAGTGGAGTAGACACCTCAAAAACAAAGAAAGGTCTCTGGCTGCTCCTGCTTCCTCTTCTGCTGCAGTCTCGGCCTCTTCATTCCTCTCTGGAGTGACAGTGGCACCTGCCACCCCGCAAACAGAGGATCTGCCAGCAACGCCACAACCTGGGTCACCAAGCATCTCCACAATGTCCCATGGAAGCATTCAACTCTCTATCTCCCAAACACTGGAGCAAAAGAGGAAGTACCCCCCTACCCACCCGCGATCCCTGGCCCTGAATGCCAGCATTTCAAAATTACTGGCCTTTGAAATGCTGTCATTCCATCTGGTGGAGATGGAGAGTTTTCAAAAGCCTTATGGCGGTGACTGTCCCACAGTACGTCATGCCCAGCCGCCACTACTTTTCCAGGCGAGCCATCCCTTCCCTGCACATCCAAGTGAGGGACAAAATCAGGTGTGCACTGCGCAACGCTATCTGTGGCAAGGTCCACCTAACTACAGATACGTGGACCAGTAAGCACGGTCAGGGACGTTATATCTCCATAACAGCACACTGGGTAAATGCAGTGGCGGCTGGGCCTGAGGCGGATAGCAGTTTTGCACATGTCCTTCCACCACCAAGGATTGCAGGGCGCTTCTCTTTGCCTCTTGTTGCTTCCTCCTCCTACTCCCCTGCCTCATCCTCTCCCTCTTCCTCATCCGGTCAGCGTAACACCTTCACCACCAAATTCAGCACAGCCAGGAGTAAACAACAGCAGGCAGTTTTGAAACGTATCTATTTGGGGTACAAACCCCACACCGCGCAGGAGCTGTGGACGGGCATGGAACAACAGACCGATGAGTGGTTGGTGCCAGTGAGCCTCAAGCCCGGCCTGGTGGTGTGCAATAATGGACGAAATCTCCTAGCAGCTCTGGGACTAGCTGGTTTGACGCACATCCCTTGCCTGGCTCATGTGCTAAATTTGGTGGTGCAGAGGTTCCTTAAAAATTACCTCGATATGTCAGAGCTGCTGCTCGCCTGTCAGTGCTGCAGCGTAACTACAGCCTTCCCGCTCACCGCCTCATATGCGACGTGCCAACAAGGTGGAACTCCACCTTGCACATGCTGGCCAGACTGTGCGAGCAGCAGCAGGCAATAGTGGAGTTTCAGCTGCAGCACGCATGGGTAAGTCGCTCTGCGGAACAGCACAACTTCGCCACCAATGACTGGGCCTCAATGCGAGACCTGTGTGCCTTGTTGCGCTGTTTCGAGTACTCCACCAACATGGCCAGTGCCATTCAACTTCTGGGTCTCCAAATTGGGCACATGGCCTGAGCTTGCCCTTTACGCCTTGGAGGTGCTGGCAGTGTATTGTCTGAACGTGTGTTTAGCACGGCAGGGGGCGTTATCACAGACAAGCGCAGCTGCCTGTCCACAGCCAATGTGGACAAGCTCACGTTCATTAAAATAAACCGGGCATGGATCCCACAGAACTTGTCCGTACCTTGAGCAGAATAGACATGTATACTGGCCTTACCCAGCCTCTGTTATACTAGAGCGCAATTGCTCATTGTTATATTTTTGATATTTCCCACTCTTTTGGGGTGTACCCTAATTTAAACAAAAAACAAACAAATTATAAATAAATAAATAAAACAAAAAACCACTGTTGGCTACCTCGTCCTCCTCCACCGCCGCTTCCACCTACACCACTACGTCCACCGCCTCCTCAACCTCCTACTCCATATGGACCTCCACCTCATAGATCAAGATTATTATTTTTTATTTTTACGTATTTTATTTTAAGTAATTTCACTAATTTATCTGATACATTGTTGGGTTACATATCCCACATTTTTGGCTGTGATATACCCCTGCTCTACTTAGTGGACAGGTTAATAAATTTCTCTAATTTGTCTGTTATATTGTCAGGTGAAATTCACCAATTTTTGGCTGTGATATACCCCTGCTCTGCATAGTAGAAGGGTTAATACATTTCACTAATTTGTCTGTTATACATTGTCGGGTGAAATTCACCAATTTTTGTCTGTGATATACCCCTGCTCTACCTAGAAGACAGGTTAATGAATTTCACTAATTTGTCTGTTACATTGTCGGGTGAAATTCACCAATTTTTGGCTGTGAAATACCCCTGCTCTACCAAGTAGACAGGTTAATAAATTTCACTAATTTGTCTGTTACATTGTCGGGTGTAATTCACCAATTTTTGGCTGTGATGCACCCCTGCTCTACCTAGTAGACAGGTTAATAAATTTCACTAATTTGTCTGTTACATTGTCGGGTCAAATTCACAAATTTTTGGCTGTGATATACCCCTGCTCTACCTAGTAGACAGGTTAATAAATTTCACTAATTTGTCTGTTACATTGTTGGGTGAAATTCATCCATTTATGGCTGTGATATACCCCTGCTCTACCTAGTAGACAGGTTAATAAATTTCACTAATTTGTCTGTTATACATTGCCGGGTGAAATTCACCAATTTTTGTCTGTGATATACCCCTGCTCTACCTAGAAGACAGGTTAATGAATTTCACTAATTTATCTGTTACATTGTTTGGTGAAATTCACTAATTTATGGCTGTGATATACCCCTGCTCTACCTAGTGGACAAGAAAATACATTTCACTAATTTGTCTGTTACATTGTTGGGTGACATTCACCAATTTTTGGCTGTAATATACCCCTGCTCTACCTAGTGGACAAGGAAATACATTTCACTAATTCGTCTTTTACATTGTTGGGTGACAAATGCTCATCTTTTGCGCTAGAAAGTACATTTGCGGCCTACACTGCATTTAGGACCGTACGAATCAGGTGAGTCCAGAAAAAGTACAGACTATAGTAGATTGGGGGTCTGACAGTGCCTTGGTGGGTGAACGCAAAGAATGAGGAGAGCGTCAAATAAGGGACGTGGCCCCGGTCGTGGTGCTGCTGGTGGAGCTCCTGTTACAGGGAGAGAACGTGGTCGATCTGTGCCAGCTACACGCACAAGTGAAACACCTTCCTCAGGTGCGAGTAGGTGACAGAACCTTCAGCGTTATTTGGTCAGGCCTAATGCGGCTCTACGAATGGTGAGGCCAGAACAAGTACAGGCGATAGTAGATTGGGTGGCTAACAGTGCCTCCAGTTCCTTCGCATTGTCTCCCACCCAGTCCCCTGCTGAAAGATCAGAATTGGCACCTACAGCCCATGGCCATCTGTCTTTCAACTCACCCCCTTGCAAATCAGGCAAGCAATCTGAGCCCCAAGTCATGCAGAAGTCTGTAATGCTTTTTGATGACTCTGCTGGCAGGGTTTCCGTGGACCATCCACATAGCTCTGCACTAGAAGTGGAAGAGATTGAGTGCACTGATGCCCAACCACTTATGTTTCAGGATGAGGACATTGGAAGACCACCGCAGCACGTCTCTGATGATGACAAAACACAGGTGCCAACTGCTGCGTCTTTCTGCAGTATGCAGACCAACAAGGAGGGCAAGGGTAAAGAGAGGGTGGAAGATGATGTGGAGGATGATAAGATACCAGACCCCACGTGGAATCAAGGTCATGTGAGTGCCCTGTCTAGTTCGGAGGAAGAGGCGGTGGTCGCACAGAGGCACCAGCACAGCAAAAGAAGGAGCAGGGTGCAAAAGCGTCTTTTACATTCTTTGGTGACATTTTTTCAATTTTTGCTGTGAATAAACCCCTGCTCTGCATCGGTGACAGGGACATACATTTAAAAAAATTGTCTGTTACATTGTCAGGTGACATTTTACCAATTTTGCCATATACAAACCCCTGCTCTGCATAGGTGACAGGGAACTAATTTTTGTAAAATCGTCTGTTCAATTGGTGGGTGACATGAACACGGTTTTGCCATGAATAAACCCCTGCTCTGCATAATTGACAGGGCCCGAATTTTTTTTTAATAGTCTGTTCCATTGGTGGGTGACATTAACCCATTTTTGCCGATGAAAAAGCCCTGCTCTGCATAGGTACATGACAGGGACTTAATTTTCTAAAATTCATCTTTAATTGACGCGCGCCCCCTCCTTTCATTCGATCCTTCCACTTTAACAACTTGTCCCACATTTATGCTATATCACATTTCAGCCATTGACCTCATTTGGATGTGGTATCCATTTCTCATGCTCCCTCTCCGGCGTGGAACCCTGATTCACCAGTAACCGTGATCAACATGGTAGGCGCAGAAAATAACATTGAAAGTTGGTAGAGAAGATATTTAATTGGATCGCGGACATCACAGGGACGTGCGATCAGGCAGAAGTTATTTCGAGTCAACAAAGCGGCAGCAGGGCCTCTCCTGGCTAACGTTTTACCGAATCCAAAATACCCCAATGACATTCCCTATAATTTTTTATTAATCATTCCAATAACAGGACATCTTTATAGTCCTGTATTGTTATTTATCATCACTACCTCCCCGAGTCGGGAGTGGGTAATTGCCGCGCACCCCCTCCTTTACTTGGAAGCTTCAGATTCAATAATTTGTCCCACATTTCCACTCGATCACATTTAATTTCATACATTGACCTCCCTTGGATGCGGTATCCCTTTCTCACACTCCCTCTCCGGCGTGGAACCCTGATTCGCCGCTAACCGTGATCAACATGGTAGGCACAGAAAAGAACATCGAAAGTTGATAGAGCAGATATCCAATTGGATCATGGACATCACGGGGACGTGCGACATGGTGGAGTAGTATGTGTGCACACGCCTACATGTACTGACTGATGGGTCTGTCCCCTTCAACTTCTGGGTCTCCAAATTGGGCACATGGCCTGAGCTTGCCCTTTACGCCTTGGAGGTGCTGGCCTGCCTTGCAGCCAGTGTATTGTCTTAACGTTTGTTTAGGAGGGGGTTATCACAGGTTATATTTCCCAATGTTTTGGGGTGTACCCTAATTTAAACTAAAAAATTAAATTAAAACAAAAAACCAGTGTTGGCTACCTCCTCCTCCTCCACCGCCGCTTCCACCTACACCGCCACATCCACCGCCTCCTCAACCTCCTACTCCATATGGACCTCATCCTACAAGATCAAGATTATTGTTTTTTATTTTTTGTATTTTATGTTATGTTATTTTAAGTCATTTCCCTATCCACATTTGTTTGCAGAGCACTTGCCATGCTCTTAACCACATTTTGATGCCATTTGCAGCCCTCTAGCCCTTTCCATTACATCCCGAACTCAAACTTTTTTGTGAACTTCAGCCGAACCCGTCGAACCTGAACATCCAGGTGTCCGCTCAACTCCAATAATATCAAATGTCAATGTCTAGCAATGTCAAATGCTGCTCTATGAAATTAAGTCCTTAATATGTTCTTCAGAAAGAATTTTCGGCCCGGGTTCACTGCAAGGGCATTGTGCAGTAGATGCGATTATTAAGGACTCTGTGTCCTGATAACAATGAAACTGGCATGGAAGAAAACTGTAAAAATAAACACTCAGCCACTCCAGTTTGTCATTTTTATTAATAGATGTTAAAGAATTTAAAACTTTGAGAACAGCTTCATTTTCTATTAGATCAAAGTTTACGTAACTAATTCACATTAGGGTACTTTCACACAAGCGGCAGGGGAGTACAGCAGGCTGTTCCGGCGGGTGAATAGCCTGTCGGATCCATCCTGTCGCTAGTTCTCGTGTGCCCCCGGACTGCCGCATCGTTCCCATTGACTATAATGTGGCGGGGGCGGTGCTACGGTGGCAGCACAGCAGCGCATGGCGAGAGGCAGCCGGACTAAAAGTTCTGCATGCAGTACTTTTAGTACGGCTGCCTCTTGCCGTTCGCTGCTGTGCTGCCGCCAGAACTCCGCCCAGCCTCCAATATAGTCAATGGGGACGGAGCGGAAGTCTGGGGGCACACGTGAACTAGCGGCAGGATGGATCCGACAAGCTGTTCACCCACCGGAACAGCCTGCCGCTAGTGTGAAACTAGCCTTAACATACAGTATAAGACTGAAAGCCTTTATTAAACTTTTATATAAGGTTAATCCACGGCACTCCAATTCATGTGCAAATGTTTACATTTTATTGTGTTAACAGATTATCATTGTATACATCCAGATTAAATGATTAGTATGTAGCCACATAAATCATAGTTACCGGACGTTTCTGTCTAATTATGACCTTACTCAGCGGGATCTTAGTGGCTGTTCACTAGGTATTAGTGGCTGTTCACTGTTCACTAGGTATGACGCTGGATACACATCCAGCGTCATACCTACCGCACCGCCACTAAGATCCCGCTGAGGAAGGTCATAATTAGACCGAAACCTCCGGGAACTATGATTTATGTGGCTACATACTAATAATTTAATCTGGATCTATACAATGATAATCAGTAAACACAATAAAATGTAAAAATTTGCACATGAATTGGAGTGCCGTGGATTAACTTTATATCTGTTCTACAACTCTCACGGGCACCCACAGTGGATTTATGGTGTGCAGAGTACAAATCTCTTCAACTTTATTAAACGCTTAGCGACCTTATTTCAAATAAAATATGTCTTCATTGCTTTGTATCACGTTTTTCAGAATTTTGTTCCTCCGTTTTATCTGTTCTTTTTACTTTACCTTTTAAATTTATTGACTTCTATACTGATTTTTCAAAGGTATTCTACCTGTACAGTGCACAATAATATTGTTATATAGTATGAAAGAAGGAAAAGGTCAAGATTATTATACTCCTTGTTAGTGATAGATGAACATCGGCCAGGACATTTCATGAACGAGAACGCGCGTTCGCGATCAAATCTTCGTGAACCATGCGTTCGCGGCGGGCCCCATTCACTTCAATGGCAGGCGAACTTGAAAAACCTTCAGGTCATATTTGCAGCCACCAAATACTTACTAGAAGTGCACAAATAGTCCCACAACATGGACAGTGACATACTAGAGGGGGATCAATGGCAAAAATTCCCACAAAAAATATGTATTTTAATCAGGGGCCATTTTTATACGTCTTAACGGGAAACTCTCAAATATGTGCCCTGCTGGAGCCTAGAAAAAAATTATTTTAGGCCACAGGAGTACGGGCCCCAAAAATTAGACATTCAACTGACAGAAAAGAACAAGTGATTATGTGGCTGGTGGTATATTAGGCGGTCAGTGGATAACAATTTTAATGTAGGCCAGTGGAGTACAGGCCCCAAAAATTATGCATTCACCTGACAGAAAAGAACAAGTGATTATGTGGCTTGAGGTATATTAGACGGTCAGTGGATAACAAATTTACTGTAGGCCAGTATAGGCCCCAAAATATATGCATTCACATGACAGAAAAAAACTTGTGATTATGTGTCTGGAGGTACATTAGGCGGTCACTGGATAAACATTTTACTGTAGTCCACTGGAGAAGAGGCCCCAAAAATTAGACATTCACCTGACAGAAAAGGTCTTTTATGCCGCTGTATATGAGACAAGGTGGGCTGGCAGGAGGAAATTCAATTAAACGTGGTCATGTTGAATTCCTCAGAGATCCATGACTCATTCATTTTTAGAAATGTGAGGTAGTCTACACTGTCGTGAGCTAGGCGAGTGCGCTTATCGGTCACGATCCCCCCTACTGCACTGAACGTCCTTTCGGACAGGACACTCGACGACGGGCAAGCCAAGAGTTCCATGGCAAATTGTGCCAGCTCCGGCCACAGGTCAAGCCTGCACACCCAGTAGTCCAGGGGTTCCTCGCTTCTCAGAGAGTCCACATCGGCCATTAACCAGATGTAGTTGGACACCTGTCGGTCTAGGCGTTCCCTGAGGCTCGATCCGGAGGGCGTCTCTCGACGGGTTGGCTGCAAGAATGATCTCATATCCGAAGTCACCAACACATCATCAAACCGCCCTCTTCTTGCAGGCATGGTAGGATTGGTACCCACACCTGTTTCACTGTGGATCGAAATTCCTCTGCCAGCGCCCGCAACAGCAGAATGCAGCATCTCTCACAACAAGGCCTGGCAATGCTGCATTCTTCCAGCCCTCTGTGATGCTGGTAACATGTCCACCATTTTGTGTTTGTACCGGGGGTCTAAGTACGTTGCCACCCAGTACTGGTCCTTGCCCTTTATACTTTTTATGCAGGGGTCCCTCTACAAACACTGGAGCATAAAGGCCCCCATTTGCACTAAATTGGAAGCGGTGAAGCACCCTGGCTCAGCTCATCGCCCAGGAGAATGTCTTCCTCGGTCTCCTCCCCCCAGCCAGGGACAACACCAGGGATCCTCGAAAAGTTTAAAGTCCCCCTCAAAGCCTGCTCTTCTTGTGCCTCCTCCTCCCCCCAGCCACCATCCTCCTCTAACTCCTCCTCTGACTCCTCTTCAGACTCCTGCTGACTTGGAGCAGATGGAGTAGGCCTCCCCCTGGGAATTCATTCAGCACTACGACTTCCTAATCTTCCAGCTCCTGCTCCTTGACGGCTTGACCAATGACATGACGCAAGGCGCGCTCCAGAAAGAAGGCGTGAGGTACAATGTCACTGATGGCGCCCTGGCTGCAACTGACCAGTTTGGTGATCTCATCAAATGGCCGCAGAAGTCTGCATTCGTTGCGGATGAGCAGCCACTGGCACGGTGAAAAGAAACCAGGCTCTCCTGCTGCAAAGTTCGTACAGGTAGTCGTTAACAGCACGTTGCTGCTGGAGCAGCCTATCAAGCATATACAAGATGGATTTCTAGACGTCTGATGGGCAGGTGGTGTCGATGCTGAACGTCAGCAAGGCAAGCCATGGCCGTGTAAGATCTTCTAAAATGGCTAGAGATTTTACTGGCCAGCTGCAAGACGTCCTGGACCCAGGTTATTTGGCAACGAATCGCTGCACGACTAAGTTCAGGACATGTGCCATGCACGGCACATATGTAATTTTGCCCTGTTTCAGCATGCTCAGCAGATTGGCACCGTTGTCGCACACCACTTTACCAACTGTAAAATTGAGCGGGTTTAGCCACTGATTGGCCTGTGACCGCAGAGCTTAAAACAGCGCAGGCTTGGTGTGGCACAACAGACACAGCACAGCATGGAAACTTCTCACCTGGCACGTCAAATAGGTTCTGGGGAGCTTGGAGGGTGCAGCGGAAGAGGCGGTAGCAGTGGAAAAGGAGGAGTCAGCCCAGGAGGAGACGGAGGATGAAGTTAGAGGAGGAGAAGAAGAGGCAGGCCTGTATGCAATCCTTGGCGGTAACACCAAATCCAAACGGGTGCAACGGGTTACATGCTTGATGGCTGTCAGAAGGTTCACCCAGTGGGCAGTAAAAGTTATGTACCTTCCCTGCCCGTGTTTGCTAGACCACTTGTCTGTGGTCAGATGTATCTTGGCACCGACACTGTGTGCCAAAGATATATTCAATTGCCGCTGAACGTGGCGATATAGCTCTGGGATGACCTTCTGGGTGAAATATTTCCTTCCAGGGACCTTCCATTGCGGGGTGCCAATAGCCACGAATTTTCTAAAGGCCTTCGAGTACACCAATTTATATGGCAGTATTTGGCGGGCTAGCAGTTCCGACAAGAAAGCGGTCAGCCAATGGGCAAGAGGGTTATCCGGCGTCATCCACTTTTTACGCTCGATTATTTGGGCCATGGAAGCCTGCCTTCTGCCAGATGAACGCGATGATGGCACAGTGGAAGGTGGAGTGGAGGACAAATGGGAGGAAAGAGGAGAAGGAAAAGAGGCAGGACGTGGAGCGCCGGGAGTGTGGCTTTGTGGGTTCTGACGGCGTTTCTCCCACTGGGCTCGGTGATGGGAGGCCAGGTGCCTTCTTAAGGCGGTCGTCCCTAGGTGAGTGTTGGGCTTACTGCGACTTATTCGTTGACAGCACAGGCTGCAGATTGCAACACTATTGTCAGCAGCTGACACGTTAAAAAAAGCTCACACTGCGGAGCCATGTGCCGGCATCCTGGGAGCACAAGATGTGACCGTGCATGGTGGATGGCTCGCTCCAGATACATTTGTAGTCTGCTTTTTGCCTCCTATGCACTGCGAGTTCTGCCTGCTTCTGCTCCTCCTCCCTATCTGCTGCTCCGTCTCTCCCCCTGAACTCCCCTCCTCTTCCTCTCTTGTGGGCACCCACGTGATGTGCATCGACATGTCATCATCGTCACCTTCACCACCACCACTGACATTAGAGATCTCGGAGTAGGCAGCAACATCGGAGACCACCCTCCTTTGGCTGATCTGGGTACTGTCGTCAGACCGCTGGGTGGCGTCCGTTGCTACCTCCTCTTCCTGATCCGATGCCAAGAATGGCTGCGCATTGGTAAGGTCTGGGAATGGATGGGAAAATAATTCCTCTGACTCAAGTGGAGGGGCTATAGTGGTGTTGGTGGTGGTGGTGTCTTTGGGGGTGCACACAGCAGAGAGTGAGGAGCGTGCAGATACAGAAGATGAGGAGGGTGCAAGGGCCGAATGCTGAGTGAGCCACTCAACCAACTCTGGTGCGTCCTTTGACGTAATCACACGCACCTTATCCAACTTCCCACTTAGGCTCCGGCCTGGTGCACCTGCCCGACCCCTACCACTCCTGCGGAATGGCCTGCCTCTTCCTCAGGCCTCAATCAGTATTTGGTGGAAGCCGGTATATCACACCCCTCAATCAGTATTTTGTGGAAGCAGGTATATAGAACCCTTTGATCAGTATTTTGTAGAAGCAGGTATATCGCACCCCTCAATCTGTATTTTATGGAAACAGGTATATAGAACACCTGAATCAATATTTGGTGGAAGCAGGCATATTGCACCTCTCAATCAGTATTTTGTGGAAGCAGGTATATCGTACCCTTTAATCAGTATTTTGTGGAAGCAGGTATATTGCACCCCTCAATCAGTATTTTGTGTAAGCAGGTATATAGAACCCCTTAGTCAGTATTTTGTAGAAGCAGGTATATCGCACCCCTCAATCAGTATTTTGTGGGGAAGCAGGTATATAGAACCCCTTAATCAATATTTAGTAGAAGCAGGTATATTGCACCCCTCAATCAGTATTTTGTGGAAACAGGTATATAGAACAATATTTGGTGGACGCAGGTATATCGCACCCCTCAATCAGTATTTTGTGGAAGCAGGTATATCAAACCCCTTAATCAGTATTTTGTGGAAGAAAGTATATTGCACGCCTCAATCTATATTTTGTAGAAGCAGGTATATCAAACCACTTAATCATTATTTTGTGGAAGCAGGTATATCGCACCCCTCAATCTGTATTTTGCAGAAGCAGTTATATCAAACTCCTTAATCAGTATTTTGTGGAAGCAGGTATATCGCACCCCTCAATCTGTATTTTGTGGAAGCAGGTATATAGAACCTTTTAACCAGGGGTGGGATTCAAATTTTTAACAACAGGTTCCCTACTCAGCGGCGGACACGCATCATCACGACACATGTTTACATATACATACACCATTTATATGCAACACACATAAATACACCATATACATTTTGCCCCCCCTCCCCCCGCAGCTCACCTGGCCCTAGTCCCGTCGCTCTGCCTCAGACAGCCTTGAGGACAGTATGTTTCGCTCTATAAGACGCAGGTTTTAGAGGTGAACAATAAGAAAAAAATATTTTCCATTACACCTCAGGTCAGACCAGAAATCAGACCCCCAATGTTAATCAGACCTCAGATCAGCCCCCCAATGCCTCAGATCAGCCCCCATGTCAGCCATTAGCCCCCCATGTCAGCCATCAGCCCCCCATGTGAGCCATCAGCCCCCCATGTCAGCCATCATGCCCCCCATGTCAGCCATCATGCCCCCCATGTCAGCCATCATGCCCCCCATGTCAGCCATCAGCCCCCATGTCAGATTTCACCCCGTCAATGTCACATTTCACCCCGTCAATGTCAGATTTCTCAACCCTCCCTGTCAAATCACATGTGTCACATCAGCCCTCACATTTCTCCCCCTTCATCCATGTTGTCACATTTCTCGCCCCCCTGGCCCCCTCCATCCATGATGTCACATTTTCCCCCCCCTGGCCCCCTCCATCCATGTTGTCACATTTATCCCCCCCCCCCTTGTCCCCTCCATCCATGTTGTCACATTTCTCCCCCTATGGCCCCCTCCATCCATGTTGTCACATTTCTCCCCCCCTGTCCCCCTCCATGTTGTCACATTTCCCCCCCCCCGGCCCTCTCCATCCATATTGTCACATTTCTCCCCCCCGGCCCATCCATGTTGTCACATTTCTCCCCCCCATCCATGTTGTCACATTTCTCCCCCCCATCCATGTTGTCACATTTCTCCCCCCCATCCATGTTGTCACATTTCTCCCCCCCATCCATGTTGTCACATTTCTCCCCCCCTGGCCCCCTCCATCCATATTGTCACATTTCTCCTCCCCTGGCCCCCTCCATCCATATTGTCACATTTCTTCCCCCCGCCCCATCCATGTTTTCACATTCCCCCCCCCCATCCATGATGTTGTCACATTTCTCTCCCCCTGGCCCCCTCCATCTTCCATGTTGTCACATTTCTCCCCCCCCCTGGCCCCCTTCATCCTCCATGTTGTCACATTTCTCCCCCCATCCATGTTGTCACATTTCTCCCCCCCATCCATGTTGTCACATTTCTCCCCCCCTGGCCCCCTCCATGCCATCCATGTTGTGTTGTCACATCACACTCACTACCCTAACACGACCTGACCTGTCCTGACTCTCCTGCTGGCTGCATGCGACTCTTCAATCTTTTTCTGACGGCTGTGTCTGGAGTCTGATTGTGTGACTCAGTCAGACAGCTCGCCTCTAGACAGTTCCTCTGCTCTGGCTGCTTCCCGCCACCGCGGCACCGCTCACTCACCAGTCACGCCCCCGTGGACTGCCCTGAGCCCATGTGACCATGTGTTGCCATGACGGCACACGCAGGCTGGGGGCGGGCGGCGCTGCGGCAGTACTAGTAAGTAGTCAGATTTTTTTTTAGAAAGGTCATTCATTTTTGCGCAGGGCGGGCGTTGCTACGTGCGGAGGCTGATAGATCAATAGATCATTTGAATGAGCCGAGCGAGCGGCTGCTGGAGCGCCAGGTTGAAAATAATAATCAATTATGTTATGTGCTGCTGCTGCAGGACCGGGTCGGGATTCCTGCTTGTCACCGGTCCTGCGAACCTGCTGTAATTTTAACAAACGGTTCGGCAGAACCGGAGATAACCGGCTGGATCCCATGCCTGCCCTTAATCAGTATTTTGTAGAAACAGGTATATCACACCCCTCAATCAGTATTTTGTGGAAACAGGTATATCAAACCCCTTAATCAGTATTTTGTGGAAGCAGGTATATTGCATCCCTCAATCTGTATTTTGTGGAGACAGGTATATAGAACCCCTGAATCAATATTTGGTGGAAGCAGGTGTATTGCACCCCTCAATCAGTATTTGGTGGAAGCCGGTGTATCGCAGGCCTCAATCAATATTTGGTGGAAGCAGGTATATCTCACCCCTCAATCAGTATTTTGTAGAACCAGTTATATAGAACCCCTTAATCAGTATTTTGTGGAAACGGGTATATAGAGCCCCTTAATTAGTATTTTGTGGAAGCAGGTAAATCGCACCACTCAATCAGTTTTTTGGGGGCACCAGGTATATCACACCCGTTGCAAATAGTTGTTCCAATAACGCTTGTCCCTCTATATACAGTACAGACCAAAAGTTTGGACACACCTTCTCATTCAAAGAGTTTTCTTTATTTTCATGACTATGAAGGCATCAAAACTATGAATTAACATGTGGAATTATATACATAACAAACAAGTGTGAAACAACTGAAAATATGTCATATTCTAGGTTCTTCAAAGTAGCCACCTTTTGCTTTGATTACTGCTTTGCACACTCTTGGCATTCTCTTGATGAGCTTCAAGAGGGAGTCCCTTGAAATGGTCTTCCAACAGTCTTAAAGGAGTTCCCAGAGATGCTTAGCACTTGTTGGCCCTTTTGCCTTCACTCTGCGGTCCAGCTCACCCCAAACCATCTCGAGTCCTGTGACTGTGGAGGCCAGGTCATCTGGTGCAGCACCCCATCACTTTCCTTCATGGTCAAATAGCCCTTACTTTCAAAGTATTCCCAATTTTTCGGCTGACTGACTGACCTTCATTTCCTAAAGTAATGATGGCCACTCTTTTTTCTTTACTTAGCTGCTTTTTTCTTGCCATAATACAAATTCTAACAGTCTATTTAGTAGGACTATCAGCTGTGTATCCACCTGACTACTCCTCAACGCAACTGATGGTCCCAACCCCATTTATAAGGCAAGAAATCCCACTTATTAAACCTGACAGGGCACACCTGTGAAGTGAAAACCATTTCAGGGGACTACCTCTTGAAGCTCATCAAGAGAATGCCAAGAGTGTGCAAAGCAGTAATCAAAGCAAAAGGTGGCTACTTTGAAGAACCTAGAATATGACATATTTTCAGTTGTTTCACACTTGTTTGTTATGTATATAATTCCACATGTGTTAATTCATAGTTTTGATGCCTCCAGTGTGAATCTACAATTTTCATAGTCATGAAAATAAAGAAAACTCTTTGAATGAGAAAGTGTGTCCAAACTTTTGGTCTATACTGTACCTGCGGTATCGCAGCAGAACCGCACACAACTGCAGCACAATACAAATGCACTATAATATACTTTCTATGTTAGAAAGTATATTATAAGCATATCACACCCTCAGTATATCACACCTATACCAGTCCTTAAAAGGACTTTTGTGGCACTATTAGCTAGCATTTGGTGTCCCTAACAGTCTGTCCTTGCTCCACAAAGCAACCTCTCCCTACACTGGCAAAACACATAATGTAAAATGGCTGTCAGATCGGGTTCTGTTATAGGGTGGGGATGTGTCCATGTGCTGAAAAGTCTCAATTGGCTGTCCTGTCCCACCTAATGGATGTGTCATGGGTCAATGTTCGGTGCAATGCAAAAGAATATGGCGCTGGCGGACATCGCCATATGTTCACATGTTCTTTGAGCAATGTTCACTGTGAAACGACAGCCGGGCGAACAGCAAGGCCATCTCTACTCCTGGTTCATACATCCAGGGCTGCCACCAAGGCAATGCTGACTTTACTTCCCCAATGGTGTCATTTTGAAGAAAAGCACAGGTCCTAGTGAGGGACATATTCTTTCCACTAAAGTAAAATCATGAAGGTCCCCAACCAAGCAGACAATGGGCTGCTGGAAGATCTATAGATGAAACATCCTAAGTCGATTCGCTCATCCCTAATAGATACATTGACATACATCGCATGTCTGGACTGCCAAACCCACTATTGTACCCTTTTCTCGTCCTCCACTTTGCTATAACATACAAAGCCATGAGTGAGGAGGGGAGATGAAGAGAAGGAGTCCTGATTTATAACATGGTGGCAAGACTTTTGAATTGTTTATTCTGTGGACTGCTGGATGGGACTGGTAGATAGCAGAACTGAGTGAGGGATGTCATGCCAATGAATGAGTGGTTAATGAGGAGAAGGATTTAGGAAGCCTCTATATGGGCAACAAATTCAGCGGATTGTAATTTTTTATTAATTCTCTGTACAGTTTTAGTGCCAAAGCAGTGGGCTATCGAGAGAAGTTGCATTCCTTTAGTGCTTTTCAACCCTGTGCTCAACAAAATATTAGATATTTTTACAGGAACAACCTAGTGCTTCATATGAAATATGGAAGGGACAGTTGTAATTCCTGAAATACACTTTTAGTATCTGTGTTCCATTTGACCGTTATGATCAGAAATTGATGTTGCCATGTTAGAAAGGTTAGTCATTTAGTAATATCCCTAAACACCTGTCACCATTTAGGCTTGTTTCACATTTGCGTTTGCCAATTCTGTAAGATGTTCCAGAATGCTGTATGGCCCCATTAACGATAATGGGGTCCGGAAGTGATCTGGCAAATATACAGAGAAATAGTCAGACAAATACTGCTGCACACAGTGGTTTTTGTCTGGCAGATTCCTGGCATTCTACACTGGAACATCCTGTCGGCAGCGTGAAACGGTCCTTTTGTTAAAAGTCGTGGTCATTCCTGGCTCCTCTCCATTTTATTTACCTGTGATTTTGTCACCCCACTTACTGGTGATAAGAACTATATGAGTCTAGCATTTAGGGAACAAGCTGAAGACCATTTTTTTGTACTGTGTGCTATCCATGTTTTTTCTAGAATAGCAAACTGACCTATTAATTTCTATGAGGCCATGCACACACCCTTTTTTTTGTTTGCAGATTGGTGCACACAGATCAGCAAAAAAAAAAAAATGTGTGTGCATGGCCTCAGAAATGTTTTTCATAGATAGCAAACTGGCCATTTATTTTTATTTGGCCATGCACACACAAGTTTTATTTTGTGGATTCATGTGCCCCAATCCAGAAATCTCAGCACAGGTCCTATTCTGCCTGACCTCTGCCTGTTAATATTGCCTGATTACCATATTGCATGAACTCTGACTATCCTCACCTTGGCTTGCCCTCTAACCATGATTCTGCCTGTCCCCTTGGTGCCACATACTGTTGTCTCTTGAACCACCGGGGGCAGCAGCCTCTGAACTCCTAGAGGTAGAGATCAGATTTCCATACAGGGTTGAAATGGTGAATACCAGGGAACTGTCTTGACTGTGCCCTCAGAGGTAGCCCCAAGTTAAAACCATTCAATGGCACAGTGGATCCATGCCCACTACATTCAATTTTACATTCCTGAAATTGTTGTTAGGTCATAGGCAGGATAACAACCATCTTGAATCATTAACAGATGTGAACGTTACATGTTTGCTTTCATCCATACCTAGGATGGCTAAGATACTTTCTGAAGGGTCTGCTTGTGTCTAAATACGCCAAAGGCAGGAGCTGCAGTGAGGGTTCTGATCAATCAGATTCGGCATATAATGTCAGATGGCATGTTTGACCAATCAGCTGTTTAGAAATCAGAGGAACCCAAAGGCACCGTGTGAAGCCTTAGGTTTCTATGATTCCATATTATGAATCTGTACAGCATGGATCCTCAATAGTTGTGTACATGACTTATTTAGCATATGTTTACTTTTGTTATGACCTAATGTTGCATATTAGAAAACTGCATATACAGAAAAATCATGCTACTGTTATCATAATTGCTCCCAGGGCCGGCGCTTCCATATAGGCAAGGGCGGCAATTGCCCCCGGGCCCCCGAGTCCTTAGGGGCCCCCAAGCCCACCACCCGACACCACGCCAGCCCACAACTAACGGCAGTGTTGTGGAAATTTTATTAAGATGTGTATTTAATATATTGTGTCATCCTGTCTCTCAGTGTCAGGGTAAACCATTGGAGTGGATATCTTCCCGTGTATGTCCTGTCACAGCTGCTGGGCGCAGAGGTCTCCGTCGGCGAATGGTCCATGTGATAAGCACTGGGCTGTGGGCCGGGGGAGACTGATGTGTTCAGCAGAGCAGTGTTTTGTTGGCTGATGTATGGATGCCAGCTAGGGCCCCCGCGCAAGACGTGCATTTATTGGCTTGGCGTGGATGCATTTGTTAAGAGAACAATATATGAAAGGAACGTGCATTTGTTGTCTCTAGTGCGCCTGATCAGCCGCTGGAGATAATGACATTGTCCTGCAAATAAACATGCATGAGGATCATAGTAATTTTATCTGGCATTGATCACTGAGGAAGGCTGGATAAAATTAGCTCCAGTGGTAATGGTAGATTATTGCATACATGTGTTTGTTAGCTAGGGTATTCTAAATTATGGTGTCTTCCTATGTCATCACTTCCTGTATGTCATCACTTCCTGCATCCTTGTTATGGGCCAGCCCCTTTTACACCTTTTGTGAGTAAATAAAAGTGAACAGACTGAGCAGGGCGGGAGGAGTTGCTCAGCAAGAATTCAACATGAACACACCTTTGGCTGACTGCGGTTGAGATTTTTACCTTTCCTTACACAAAGACATTGGAGAGCAGATTACAACTATTGATATTTCTATTTCAGCAGGTCACAGGGAGATGAACGCTTCCAATGTGGAAGTGTTCATCTCCATAGTCATCTGTATCGCTGTCCTCAGGACAGCGATACAGATGGCTGTGCTGTGGGGCAGGAGAGGGAGAGGCGTCTCTCTTCCCTGTTCCTCTGATAGGCTGCCGGCACAAGGCCCGCGGCCTATCAGAGGCGGGTGCAGGCGGCGCAATGACGTAATTGCCCCGCCTGAGCCTTACAGCGCGGGACACAGGCCGGAGAAGGCCTGCATCGCATTGCTGTGTGATGGAGGTAAGCATAAGTGTTTTGTTTTGTTTTTTAATACCAGACTATCTGTTACTGCCACATGGGGGGAGCGGGAGGCACTTGATACTGGCACATGGGGGTGGGGGGGTTTGGCAGTTGATACTGGCACATGGGGGGGGTTGGCACTTGATACTGGCACATGGGGGGGTTTGGCACTTGATACTGGCACATGGGGGGTTTGGCACTTGATACTGGCACATGGGGGGGGTTTGGCACTTGATACTGGCACATGGGGGGTTTTGACTCTTGATACTGGTACATGGGGGGGTTTGGCACTTGATACTGGCACATGGGGGGTTTGGCACTTGTTACTGGCACATGGGGGGCTTTGGCATTTGTTACTGGCACGGGGGGGCATGGAGAGGCACTTGTTACTGGCACATGGGGGGTGGAAGAGAGGCACTTGATACTGGCACATAATTAAGGGCCACTATGGGGGCTTCTACTGAGGCCACACAGAAGTGGTATTTTATATGGGGGGGCTCTGTGTGGTACTAGTATTATCTGTTTTTGCAGTATAGTATTGGGGAGCACAGTGGCACAGTATTGGGGTAGTAGGATGATTTGTCCAGAAAATGAGAGGATGATGGAAAAGTAGTAAACCAAGATTATTTTTTTGTTGTCAAACGGCAGAGACGTAAAATGGCGACAAAATGGTGGTCATGTGCTTGTTTACTTAATTATTGAGTGACCCAAATTTTTCCTTCCATCATTTGGTTATTACATGGATCCTATTTACTTTAAAAAAAAAAATCATACTCTCATTGACAAAAAAAGAAAAATAACGCACCAAGAAGGAGTTGTTGGAATCATTCACATGAAACTTTACTTGTGTGAATGTAATGATGATATAGGTACTGTAAGTGATTGCAATATTAGAGCGAAAGGATACATTTATTGGGGAAAGGGTGCAATTGAAAGGAGGCTCTAGTACACTGTTGGGCTGCCTCCAGCCTGGATGCAAGATGAGATACAAATCAGCATGGAGACATACAGGTTCCATAAAGGCATCTTGTGACACATTTCCACCTGGCCCTGTAGATGCTGCACTCTCATAGGTTGTGGAAGGTGGCATCCCACCTGGCTCCATAAATGCTCAATTGTTGATAAATGTGGTAACTGGGCAGGCCAAAAAAGTGTTGCAATCTGGGGGAGACATTCCTGGGAAACCCTTGCTGTGTGTGAGCATTATCCTGCTGAGAAATGCCAGTTGAAAGCCTTCCTATGTTATTCACTTTTCTATCTGGGTAAGCTATTTTTTGTCAATGAGTGCATATGAGCGTTTTTTTTATGTCATGTAAGTAATAATTTATCATGAGAGGAATATTTGAAGTCAGTTTCACTTGAGTCTGCATCGTCTTACCTTACACCACATTTATTAAACGTGTCACATGTTGTTTTATAAATTTGTCTTATGCATAAACCTAACACTTTTGTCTGGAAAAGCTACTCTACTTTTCAGATTCCAACCTCCTGCTGGAGTTATTATGCGACTTTTTACCACTTTTTTTTTTTTAAAAAGTCTCAGTGATAAATCTGGAGTGAAACTCATTAACAAATTACAAAATTGGAGTGGTGTAAAAATTTGCTAAATTTTGCACAAGCGAGTAAAAAAAAAAATCGCAAAAACCCTACTTTGCAACCAGAATTCTAGAGTGAAGGCATGCTAAATCAGGGCCATACAGATTGGGATTATTTAAAGCAATGTGTGAATCAAAGCCCACAAACAAATCTGCAGTAAAGCAGCAAACAGTGAAATATTAAAACACAATGGATATTGCATAATTTATTTAATAAAGGTTTTTTTAGGCGCTTGATGTCACAGTGATGCAAGTGATAACCATGGTAACATCTAAACGTGCCTATGAATATTTCAGAAAAAAGCGAATATTGAGCAATTATCTTCTCTTATGATGATGTGGTGTATGAACGACACATAGAAATATTCACTTCAATTAATGTTATGCAAATCGGAGTAAATATAAAATGAATGCACAAATTAATGAGAATGAACAGATCTGCCAGTGTTTTGTTTAATAGCCTCACAGGTTATTAAACTGACTCTGACAGCAGGTTTGACCATGCAAAACTGATGACAGTGCTAGGTAGGGACTGACAGAGCAGTACAAAAATACTTTTTGTGGAGCTTTTATTATTGGGAGCAATGAGAATACTAACTTTGATTCTGACAGGCAATACTCCTGGAAGTACCCTGGAAGCAAAGTTTCACTGTCAAGTGCTCTCTGCATCCTTGTTGGATGCTTTGGCTGTAGCTTAGCGCAGAGAGGGTGGGAGCTATGAAACAGCTCAAAGCAGAGAGCACTTCAGTGATGCCCCCCCCTGGGCACTTGCAGATGTAATCGTGTAATTTTATAATATTTGTACAAATAAATAGTGTTGATCACGAATATTTGAATTGCGAATTTTAATCGCGAATATCGTCACTTCGAGAATTCGCGAATATTCAGAATATCGCAAAATATATTCGTAATCGCGAATATTCGATATTTTTTTTTAATACCAGTTCATGCGAAAATGTTTATGCTTTTTTTGGCGAATTTTTCGCAATCAAGAAAACAATGCCTGGAGATCACGAATTCGCGAATTCTCGAATATATGGCGAATATTTGCCCAAATATTCGTGAAATATCGCGAATTCGAATATTGCCCCTGCCGCTCATCACTACAAATAAAGATTCATTGATTAATTTATTTCCCGGCTACTGCTTTTTGGTGTTTAAGATGTAATGCCCAGCAGAATAAAAGTTCATATTCACACTACTTTTGACACCACGCCAGCCACCACCCGACACCACGCCAGCCCGCAACTAACGGCAGTGTTGTGGAAATTTTATTAAGATGTGTATTTAATATATTGTGTATTGTCATCATGTCTCTCAGTGTCAGGGTAAACCATTGGAGTGGATATCTTCCCGTGTATGTCCTGTCACAGCTGCTGGGCGCAGAGGTCTCCGTCGGCGAATGGTCCATGTGATAAGCACTGGGCTGTGGGCCGGGGGAGACTGATGTGTTCAGCAGAGCAGTGTTTTGTTGGCTGATGTATGGATGCCAGCTAGGGCCCCCGCGCAAGACGTGCATTTATTGGCTTGGCATGGATGCATTTGTTAAGAGAACAATATATGAAAGGAACGTGCATTTGTTGTCTCCAGTGCGCCTGATCAGCCGCTGGAGATAATGACATTGTCCTGCAAATAAACATGCATGAGGATCATAGTAATTTTATCTGGCATTGATCACTGAGGAAGGCTGGATAAAATTAGCTCCAGTGGTAATGGTAGATTATTGCATACATGTGTTTGTTAGCTAGGGTATTCTAAATTATGGTGTCTTTCTATGTCATCACTTCCTGTATGTCATCACTTCCTGCATCCTTGTTATGGGCCAGCCCCTTTTACACCTTTTGTGAGTAAATAAAAGTGAACAGACTGAGCAGGGCGGGAGGAGTTGCTCAGCAAGAATTCAACATGAACACACCTTTGGCTGACTGCGGTTGAGATTTTTACCTTTCCTTACACAAAGACATTGGAGAGCAGATTTCAACTATTGATATTTCTATTTCAGCAGGTCACAGGGAGATGAACGCTTCCATTGTGGAAGTGTTCATCTCCATAGTCATCTGTATCGCTGTCCTCAGGACAGCGATACAGATGGCTGTGCTGTGGGGCAGGAGAGGGAGAGGCGTCTCTCTTCCCTGTTCCTCTGATAGGCTGCCGGCACAAGGCCCGCGGCCTATCAGAGGCGGGTGCAGGCGGCGCAATGACGTAATTGCCCCGCCTGAGCCTTACAGCGCGGGACACAGGCCGGAGAAGGCCTGCATCGCATTGCTGTGTGATGGAGGTAAGCATAAGTGTTTTGTTTTTTAATACCAGACTATCTGTTACTGCCACATAGGGGGAGCGGGAGGCACTTGATACTGGCACATGGGGGGGTTTGGCACTTGATACTGGCACATGGGGGGTTTGGCACTTGATACTGGCACATGGGGGGGTTTGGCACTTGATACTGGCGCATGGGGGGGTTTGACTCTTGATACTGGTACATGGGGGGGTTTGGCACTTGATACTGGCACAAGGGGGGGTTTGGCACTTGTTACTGGCACATGGGGGCTTTGGCATTTGTTACTGGCACGGGGGGGCATGGAGAGGCACTTGTTACTGGCACATGGGGGGTGGAAGAGAGGCACTTGATACTGGCACATAATTAAGGGCCACTATGGGGGATTCTACTGAGGCCACACAGAAGTGGTATTTTATATGGGGGGCTCTGTGTGGTACTAGTATTATCTGTTTTTGCAGTATAGTATTGGGGAGCACAGTGGCACAGTATTAGGGTAGTAGGATGATTTGTCCAGAAAATGAGAGGATGATGGAAAAGTAGTAAACCAAGATTATTTTTTTGTTGTCAAACTGCAGAGACGTAAAATGGCACTTCGAGAATTCGCGAATATTCAGAATATCGCAAAATATATTCGTAATCGCGAATATTCGATATTTTTTTTTAACACCAGTTCATGCGAAAATGTTTATGCTTTTTTTGGCGAATTTTTCGCAATCAAGAAAACAATGCCTGGAGATCACGAATTCGCGAATTCTCGAATATATGGCGAATATTTGCCCAAATATTCGTGAAATATCGCGAATTCGAATATTGCCCCTGCCGCTCATCACTACAAATAAAGATTCATTGATTAATTTATTTCTCGGCTACTGCTTTTTGGTGTTTAAGATGTAATGCCCAGCAGAATAAAAGTTCATATTCACACTACTTTTGATGATAAACTCTCCTCAAAAGTTATATTTGTACTGCTCCCCCCAGCCCTGGCTAGCACTGTCGGCAGTTCTGCATAGCAAAAACTCCTGACAGAACCCCTTTACTAAAAAATTTGTAAATATATCTGTTACTGAATGGGAATTGTGTCCATGTGCTTATCTGTGTTTACTTTTTACATCTCTCTTATTCTTTTATAAATTAACAGTGCATGCAGATTGCTTGATAGTAGAATCTCAATTAAACAGTTATATTACAATGTCTAATTGTAGATAATTTACTGTGAGGAATTGGGAAAGCAATATGAATATTCAACAGCAGTTTATGCATTTATTCTAGACAAATAAATATAACATTAGATTTCCTTTGTGATTACATAAATTATTATCAGATTACCACTGTTAGGCGTGGTGTTTTCACACTAATGTTGTAGAATATGATTTCAGAAGTCAGTTTTGAGATGTAAAATAAGAAGCTCACAGACTGATAGCATTCAACTTGGAAAGATACAGAAGTGACTAATATCCTGAAATGGCCACTGTTCCGACTGATGATTCACATTGTATATTAAGATCTCAAGCTAGTTGCTGCTGCTGAGCCTTAGGCAATCGCTGATATTTGTATGGAAAATTCACAGCATAGTACAGTACCAGCAAAGTGGGTGAGATTTTAGGAAATTTCATCCACCGCAGCGTAAATTGACCTGCAGTGTGGATTTGAAGTCTGCAGCATGTCAATTTATGCAGTTAATCTCCACAGCTGATTTTACAATTTCCGCTGCAAAAACTGCAACCATACTTTTGTATTTTCAGGCATGTGCGGACCTACCCTTATGGTCATTTTACATGGGCAGATATTCTGCCGATTGATGATAACAGTCGAAAAAAGCTCATTACCTACATTTACATAAAGCAATCATTGCACTACACGGGGATAAATTATCGTTAACATGATTTTCAGCCTCATATAATATGCTTATTATCGGCAGCACATTCCCTGTTCACACAGGGATATATGATGAATATATATATAATAATAATAATGCTAAGTCTGTGTCTATTGTCTTCAAGTTACTCATTTTAAGCTGACACTGGAACCTCACAAAATCAAGCATTATTTCCAGTTGATAGAGCTGCACAACAAAATTTTCTAAACAGGTGTGTTACAATTAGCAGGAACTCAAAATGTTCTTCTTTCTTTCTTTTTCATTGGGTCTTTACCAAGACAGTAGCCTGAAGCCTGTAGACAGAAGTCAGACAGGATTAGATAATAAGAGTCTTTGAAGACAAGAAAGAAAATTCATTTGTCACCTCGCAATGTGTATATAACTCACAAAGATGATTGTCTACTGCCTAATCTGAATGCCTCTCCTTCAGCCAGCCAGTACTGTGCTCTGCACTGATGAATGGTAAGAACCCGGAAGCAGTAATGTTGACTAGTCTACACATAGGTCTTGAATTTGGCTAATTTGAGCTAACGTGCTAACTATAATAAATTGTAATATGAAGTTTTGGAATGTGTCTTTTATGATGGAAAATAATATCAAAGGCATTCATGATAGGACTAGTTGATACGCAAATAATTTGGCCGTCTGGTGGCACAACCTCTTTTCACCATGTAGATTTTCTCAATTCACTCTGATCATGGGTGATCCTAAAGTTAGGACCCTGAGATCATATTTTATGGGCATGTAAACCATAGTGAAACTACTTTTACTACATAAAAAACAAAGCAATTTAAGGGCACCTATTAAAATCAATTGCCATCAGTTGCTTTCTATGGATGTCTTTAGTTCTCTTGACATTGATTCCAGTTCTTTCCCAGTTCTTCCAGAACAATGAACCTCCTTTAAAATGATTACACTACACCAGCAATACACAGAATTTCATGGTATCCATGATGATAATTTTTTACAATCAAAATGAAACAGAAAAACGGCTAGTGTAAATGTACCCTTATATCTAGAGTTAAGCGGACACCTGGGTGTTCGGGTTCGGCAGGTTCGGCCGAACTTGAAAAAAAAGTTCGGGTTCGGGACCCGAACTTGACCCCGAACCCGAACCCCATTGAAGTCAATGGGGACCCGAACTTTTGGCCACTAAAATGGCTCTAAAATAGTCCTGAAAACGGCTAGAGGGCTGCAAAAAGTCATCAAAATGTGCTTAAGAGCATGGCAACTGTTCTGCAAACAAATGTGGATAGGGAAATGACTTAATTTAAAATAACAATCTGGATCTAGGAGTAGGAGGTTGAGGAGGCGGTGGATGGGTGGATGTGGTGGTGTAGGTTGACGTGGCGGTGTAGGTAAAAGCGGCGGTGAAGGAGGAATAGGAAGCCAACACTGATTTGTGTTATTTTTTATTTTTAAATTGGGGTATCCCCCAAAATATTGGGACATATAACAAAATAACACTAAGAATAAGTGCACTTGAGTACAAGAATAGATGGTATAAATGTCTATTTTGCACAAGGTACAGACAAGTCCTGTGGGATCCATGCCTGGTTCATTTTAATAAACGTAAGCTTGTCCACATTGGCTGTGGCCTGTGATAATGCTCTCTGCCGTGCTAAACACACGTTCACACTATACACTGGCTGCAGGGCAGGTCAGCACCTCCAAGGCTGACAAAGCTTTTCCACATTTGGGCCATGCAAACCATGCCTTCTCAGGTGCTGGCGGTGCCCCAGCTGTGTTGGCGACCTCTTCCTCCTCCTCTGCCTTCGCCTTGTGCTTCCACTTTGCCCCCGCTGTCAGGTGGGAATGCTATCATCAGTGTGCGCTTGTAGTCGCACATCTTCCGATCAGTAACAGATGTTTTCACTAAATTTAGTTCCCTCAGCAATGCAGAGCAGGGGTTAATTCACTGAAAAAGGGGGTACATGTCACCCAGCAATACAACAGAGGATTTGGAGAGATTTAGGCCCCTGTCACCCAGGCACAGAAGGGGTTCATTCACCGCAAAAGGGGGTTCATGTCACCCAGCAATAGAACAGAGGATTTTGAGAGATTTAGACCCCTGTCAGCAATGCAGAGCAGGGGTTCATTCACGGCAAAAGGGGGTTCATGTCACCCAGCAATAGAACAGAGCATTTTGAGAGATTTAGGCCCCTGTCAGCAATGCAGAGCAGGCGTTCATTCACGGCAAAAGGGGGTACATGTCACCCAGCAATAGAACAGAGGATTTTGAGAGTTTTAGGCCCCTGTCACCCAGGCACAGCAGGGGTTTGTATACGCCAAAAATGGTAAAATGTCACCCGACAATTGAAAATAAGATTTTTTCAATTTAGGGCACTAAAATTGCCACTTTTTAAAATTAAAATGGCTCTAAAATAGTCCTTGAAAAGGCTAGAGGGATGTAAAATGTGCTTAAGAGCATGGCAACTGCTCTGCAAACAAATGTGGATAGGGAAATAACAAAATGAAATAAAATAACAAAAAATTACAAATTATTAACCTGCAACTCAGAGAAGGAGGTGAATATGAAGTCGGAGGTTGAGGAGGCAGTGAATGTGGTGTTGTAGGTGGAGGCAGCAATGGAGGAGGAACAGGTAGCCAACAATTTTTTTAATTTTTTTTTTATTGTGTAGGTAGCCCCCAAAATATTGGGACAAATAAAAAAAAAAGAAAACAAAGAATCATTGCACTTGTCTTGAGTACAAAAATGTATGTTTGATGGTGGTATAAATGTCTTTTCTGCACAAGGTACAGACAAGTCTTGTGGGATTCAAGCCTGGTTCATTTTAATGAACGTGAGCTTGTCCACGTTGGCTGTGGACAGGCGGCTGCGTCTGTCTGTAATGACGCCTCCTGCCGTTCTAAATACACGTTCAGAGAGTACACTGGCTGCAGGGCAGGCCAGCACCTCCAAGTGTCACTACCAGAGCTTTGGGACGTTCTCACAGCTCTGTTTCTCCACCCCTGTGATGATGTCACTACTAGAGCTGGGAGGAGTTCTCACTGCTCTGTTTACTTTTGGTTTCTTTCCTCCCAGCTGTTCCTCATGCGTTTGATTTCCCTCTCTTTATATCACCCCTCCTCCTATTGTAGGGCGTGGATTATAGTTCTCATTTCAGTTGTAGCTCTTGCTTTAGTATCTTCACTTGTAGCTATCAGTTCACTGGACCTGTGTTCTGCTGCAGCAAGCACTCCGGATATTGCCAGCTGCCCTTGGATCCGTCTTCTCTGCGGCTGCAACACCTTCAGCTAAGTGTACAGACATTGTTGTGTACCTGATTGTTTTCTGACTGGATCTGAGGTGGCCACGGTTCCCTCCATATACTGAGTAGGGCACCGGTGGCCGTGCCCCTTCCACTATTGTAGGGGTTACAGTGGTCATCAGTCTTAGGCACGTGGGCATGCCTCGTTCCGCCATTTGTATCCGGGCATGTGCTTTAGCAGCATAGGGAGAGCTTTGAGGGTCTGACAGGGGTCACCCTTTATCCTCCCTAGTTTGGGTCCGGTCAGTAGCTCTTTTACTGTGTATACTATTGTTGCTCACATACAGCCGTGACATTATAATCCACCAAAACCGTCCTTTTTTGACATGGATCCGCTTTCTGGCCTGGTTGACCGCATGCAGGGTCTTTCTTTGGAAGTAGCGGATCTCCGTCAATCTATGACTCAGCTTCAAGCATTGGGCTCTGCTCCTGCTCATGGAGTCTGTTGCGAGCCAAAGGTCTCACTTCCGGAAACGTTTTCCGGGGGCAGTGAGAATTTTGTTCGCTTCAGAGAGGCATGCAAACTCCATTTTTGCTTGTGTCCCCACTCCTCTGGTAAGGAGGAGCAGAGGGTGAGGATTGTCATCTCCCTGCTCAGGGGTAATGCTCAGACTTGGGCTTTTTCGCTGCCATCAGGGGATCCCTCCCTTCGATCCGTGGAAAGATTTTTTTGTGGCCCTGGGGCAGATTTATGATGACCCGGATCGTGTTGCTCTGGCCGAATCTAACTTACGTGTTTTATGCCAGAACAAACTGTCTGCGGAGCTTTATTGTTCTGAATTTTGGAGATGGGCAGCTGATTCGGGTTGGAATGATGCTGCACTCCGGAGTCAGTTCTGTCATGGTCTCTCAGAGAGATTGAAAGATGCGTTTGCTTTTCATGAGAGACCAACGTCCTTAGAGTCTGCCATGTCATTGGCGGTACGCCTTGACAGGCGTCTAAGAGAAAGAAACGAGACTCTCTGTCAGTCTAGGGGCAGTGGTGCGGACTCATTCAGTGTGCAGGGGCCTCATCCTGTCTCGCTCCCCTCTGAGGAGGAGCCAATGCAGCTAGGTCGACTTGCCCCTGATAAAAGAGGATTTAGTCCTCAGAGTATGGTGTGTTTTTGTTGTGGGGGCATAGGTCATTTGGCAAATGTTTGTCCGTCTAGGAGATTCTTGAACTGTACTAAGAGCGATAATAAGAGAAAAACCTCAAAAGGTAAATCATCAAATTCTGCTTCATCTGCTACTTTGGGCAAAGTTGATGTAGGAATTGATGCTTTTCCTCTGACCTGCAGTTCCCGTTTTCTCCTGTCTGACAGGGTGGCGCTAGAGAGCAAAGTCATTTCTTGTGAGATTTTTGTCGATAGTGGAGCGGCCGTCAATCTTATTGACACTCAATTTGTAGCCATGCATGGTTTTCAGGTTTGCACATTAGAAAAGGATATACCTGTTTTTGCTATTGACTCTGCTCCACTCTCACAGAGATCTCTGAAGGGCATTGTTCACAATATCCGGCTAGCTGTAGGTGACACTCATGTGGAGGATATATCTTGTTTTGTCCTTAACGGATTGCCTTCTCCTCTAGTTTTGGGGTTACCCTGGCTCACTAGACATAACCCCACTATTGATTGGCAAGGAAGGCAAATAAATGAGTGGAGTGACTTTTGTAGAGAGAATTGTCTCACAGCGACTTTTGCAGAGGTGTCTACTAAAACTGTGCCATCATTTCTCTCTGATTTCTCGGACGTGTTTTCCGAGAGCGGTGTTCAGGAGCTAACTCCTCACCGGGAGTTTGACTGTCCCATTAACCTCATTCCCGGCGCCAAGCTGCCAAAAGCACGCCTCTACAATCTCTCACAACCGGAAAGAATCGCAATGCGAACTTATATCTCCGAGAGTCTCGATAAGGGGCATATTCGTCCCTCAAAGTCACCTGTGGCCGCGGGTTTTTTTTTTGTTAAAAAAAAAGATGGCTCTCTGAGACCTTGCCTAGATTTTAGGGAGCTGAACCGTATCACGATTCGCGATCCCTATCCCCTTCCTCTGATCCCGGACCTCTTCAACCAAATTGTTGGGGCCAAGGTGTTTTCCAAATTGGATTTGAGAGGCGCGTACAACCTGGTCAGGGTCAGAGAGGGGGATGAATGGAAAACGGCCTTTAATACCCCTAACGGGCATTTCGAGAATCTCGTTATGCCTTTCGGCCTGATGAATGCTCCTGCTGTCTTTCAGCATTTTGTTAATAGTATTTTCTACCATTTAATGGGGAAATTTGTATTGGTGTATCTTGATGATATTTTGATTTTATCCCCTGATGTTCAGACCCATCAGGATCATCTTTTTCAGGTTCTGCAGATTCTGCGGCAAAATAAATTGTACGCCAAGCTGGAGAAATGTCTTTTTATGGTATCGGAGATTCAATTTCTGGGTTTTCTCCTCTCTGCTTCTGGTTTTCGCATGGATCCGGAGAAGGTCCGTGCTGTACTTGAGTGGGAGCTTCCTGAGAATCAGAAGGCATTGATGCGCTTTCTGGGTTTTGCGAACTATTACAGAAAGTTCATTTTGAATTATTCCTCTGTTGTCAAACCCCTTACTGACATGACAAAAAAGGGGGCGGATTTTTCCTCTTGGTCGGAGGAGGCGCTTGCAGCCTTTTCTAAGATTAAAGAGAGTTTTGCGTCTGCTCCCGTCTTGGTGCATCCCGATGTTTCCTTACCTTTTATTGTTGAGGTGGATGCTTCCGAGGTGGGTGTGGGTGCGGTTTTGTCCCAGGGCCCTTCTCCTGCCAAATGGCGACCCTGTGCCTTTTTCTCTAAAAAACTCTCCCCGGCAGAGAGAAACTATGATGTGGGAGATAGGGAGTTGTTGGCCATCAAGTTGGCTTTCGAGGAATGGCGCCATTGGTTGAGGGGGCCAGGCACCCTATCACCGTTTTTACCGACCATAAGAATCTGGCGTATGAATCCGAGACAGGCCAGATGGTCTCTGTTCTTCTCCAGATTCAATTTTGTTGTTACATTCCGACCTGGGATAAAAAATGTGAAGGCTGATGCTCTCTCTCGCTGTTTTCCGGGAGGAGGAAACTCCGAGGACCCGGGTCCCATTTTGGCGGAGGGGGTAGTTGTTTCTGCTCTATATTCCGATTTGGAGGCCAAGGTCCAGGCTGCCCAGACTGAGGCACCTGCTTATTGTCCTTCTGGGAAGTTGTTCGTGCCTACTGAGCTACGTCACAAACTCTTTAAGGAGCATCATGATACAGTTCTTGCTGGTCACCCCGGGAGTAGAGCCACGGTAGATCTCATTGCTCGGAGATTTTGGTGGCCGGCTCTTCGTAAGTCGGTGGAGGGTTTTGTGGCTGCTTGTGAGACGTGCGCTCGCGCTAAGGTCCCTCGTTCATGGCCTTCAGGTTCCCTTCTCCCGTTACCCATACCTTCCCGTCCTTGGACACACCTGTCCATGGACTTTATCACGGATCTTCCTCGTTCCTCGGGGAAGTCGGTGATCCTGGTGGTGGTGGACCGTTTTAGCAAGATGGCTCATTTCGTACCTTTCCCTGGTTTACCTAATGCTAAAACGTTGGCGCAAGCTTTTGTCGACCATATTGTTAAATTGCACGGCGTTCCCTCTGATATTGTTTCCGATAGAGGCACGCAGTTTGTGTCCAGGTTCTGGAAGGCTTTCTGTTCTCGCCTGGGGGTTCGGCTGTCCTTCTCTTCTGCTTTTCACCCGCAGTCGAATGGTCAGACTGAGCGCCTCAATCAGAATCTGGAGACATATTTGCGCTGTTTTGTGGCAGAGAACCAGGAGGATTGGTGTTCATTTCTCCCTCTTGCTGAGTTTGCTCTGAACAACCGTCGTCAGGAATCTTCTGATAAGTCACCATTCTTTGGTGCATATGGGTTCCATCCGCAGTTTGGGACATTCTCGGGAGGGGCTCTTTCTGGTTTACCTGAGGAGGAGAGATTTTCCTCGTCTTTGTCTACCATTTGGCAAAAGATTCAGAGTAATCTTAAAAAGATGAGTGAGAGGTATAGGCGTGTGGCTGATAAGAGACGTGTGCCTGGTCCGGACCTGAATGTGGGTGATCTGGTGTGGTTGTCTACAAGAAATATTAAACTGAAGGTTCCCTCCTGGAAATTGGGTCCCAAGTTTATTGGGCCTTATAAAATCTTGTCAGTCATCAATCCTGTTCCCTTCTGTCTTGATCTTCCACGGGTTTGGAAGATACATAATGTATTTCACAGATCTCTCTTAAAACCATATGTCCAGCCCACGGTACCCTCCTCTTTGCCTCCTCCTCCGATTTTGGTTGATGGCAATCTGGAGTTTGAGGTTTCCAGAATTGTGGACTCTCGCATTGTCCGCGGTTCTCTTCAGTACCTCGTTCATTGGAAGGGTTATGGTCCTGAGGAGAGGATGTGGGTTCCGGTGTCGGACATTAAAGCCACTCGCCTCATCAGGGCATTTCATGGGGCTCATCCTGAGAAGGTGGGTCCTGGGTGTCCGGAGTCCACCCGTAGAGGGGGGGGTACTGTCACTACCAGAGCTTTGGGACGTTCTCACAGCTCTGTTTCTCCACCCCTGTGATGATGTCACTACTAGAGCTGGGAGGAATTCTCACTGCTCTGTTTACTTTTGGTTTCCTTCCTCCCAGCTGTTCCTCATGCGTTTGATTTCCCTCTCTTTATATCACCCCTCCTCCTATTGTAGGGCGTGGATTATAGTTCTCATTTCAGTTGTAGCTCTTGCTTTAGTATCTTCACTTGTAGCTATCAGTTCACTGGACCTGTGTTCTGCTGCAGCAAGCACTCCGGATATTGCCAGCTGTCCTTGGATCCGTCTTCTCTGCGGCTGCAACACCTTCAGCTAAGTGTACAGACATTGTTGTGTACCTGATTGTTTTCTGACTGGATCTGAGGTGGCCACGGTTCCCTCCATATACTGAGTAGGGCACCGGTGGCCGTGCCCCTTCCACTATTGTAGGGGTTACAGTGGTCATCAGTCTTAGGCACGTGGGCATGCCTCGTTCCGCCATTTGTATCCGGGCATGTGCTTTAGCAGCATAGGGAGAGCTTTGAGGGTCTGACAGGGGTCACCCTTTATCCTCCCTAGTTTGGGTCCGGTCAGTAGCTCTTTTACTGTGTATACTATTGTTGCTCACATACAGCCGTGACACCAAGGCATACAGGGCAAGCTCTGGCCATGTGGACAATTTGGAGACCCAGAAGTTGAACGGGGCAGAACCATCAGTCAGTACGTGTAGTGCACAGATACTGTTCCACCATGTTGTTCAAATGCTGCCTCCTGCTAACACGCTCCATATCAGCAGTTAGGGCCGGTTGTTGCGGCGAGGTGACGAAGCTTTTCCACATGTCGGCCATGCTAACCCTGCCTTCTGAGATGCTAGCGCTGACACAGCTGCGCTGGGGATCTCTTCCTCCTCCCCTGCCTTCGCCTTGTGCTTCCACTTGTCCCCTGGCGTCAGTCGGGAATGCTCTCAGGAGCATGTCTACCAGCGTGCGTCTGTAGTCGGGCATCTTCCAATCACACTCCAGTGAGGGAATTAAGGACGGCACATTGTTTTTGTAACGGGGATTCTGCAGGGTGGCCACCCAGTAGTCAGCACACGTTAAAATGTGGGCAACTCTGCAGTCGTTGCGCAGGCACTGCCGCATGTAGTCGCTCATTTGTGCCCGGCTGCCCAGAGGTAAGGACAAGCTGTCCTCTGTGGGAGGCGTATCGTCTGCGTCCTCCGTATCCCCCCAGCCACGCACCAGTGATGGGCCCGAGCTGCGTTGGATGCCACCCCGCTGTGAACATGCTTCATCCCCATCCTCCTCCTCATCCTCCTCATCCTCCAGTAGTGGGCCCTGGCTGGCCAAATTTGTACCTGGCCTCTGCTGTTGCAAAAATCCTCTTTCTGAGCCACTTCTAAAAGACTGGCCTGAAAGTGTTAGAGATGACCCCTCTTCCTCCTCCTCGTCCTCGGCCACATCCTCTTCCATTATCACCCTAAGTGTTTTCTCAAGGAGACATAGAAGTGGTATTGTAACGCTGATAACGGCGTCATCCCCACTGGCCCTGTTGGTGGAGTACTCGAAAGAGCGCAACAGGGCTGTCACGACTGTGACTGATCCAGACAGGTCCTGACTGGGAGTTTGTAGGCATCCTTCTCAGGTGAGTCCTGTCTGCCACTCCCAGCTACTATATTAGTTTCACTTTCACTTGCAGTCATTGCCAGATATAGTCCTTACTTCCAGTTCTATTCTGACCTTTGAAGGAGATCGTTTGATGGTGTTGCTGTGGAGCTCTTGTCCAGCGTGGACTGTCGTGATTGGGATCGCCTTCTCTGCTCGTGACTGGATAAGTCTATCTCTGATATACGTTTGTTTGTTGCTGTCTTCCCCTGCTGTTCTCCTAGACATGAGTGATGGTGACTAGTGCTCCCATCAGCCTTTCCCCACTCTAGGCTTTAGGGTGACTGAGGGTTTAGGCATCCTGCTCGCCGCACGGGGTTCACACCCCGTCTAGGGTATCAGGGCAGACAGGTGCCAGCTTAGGGTTAGTCAGGGGTGGCCATACTATTCCCATCCGTAGATTAGGGTCCCCCTACCCCTCCGTCTGGTGCGACACGACTGCTGCTGGGGTAGCGGTCGTGACAAGGGCACACAGGTCTCGCATGGAGGCCCAGTCATTGGTGGTGAAGTGGTGCTGTTCTGCAGTGCGACTCACCCGTGCGTGCTGCAGCTGAAACTTCACTATGGCCTGCTGCTGCTCGCACAGTCTCTCCAGCATGTGCAAGGTGGAGTTCCACCTGGTGGGCACGTCGCATATGAGGCGGTGGGCGGGAAGGCCGAAGTTACGCTGCAGCGCTGACAGGCGAGCAGCAGCAGGGTGGAAATGCCGAAAGCGCGCACAGACGGCCCGCACTTTATGCAGCAGCTCAGATATGTCGCGGTAGTTGTGAATGAATTTCTGCACCACCAAATTGAGCACATGCGCCAGGCAAGGGATGTGCGTCAAACCGGCTAGTCCCAGAGCTGCAACGAGATTTCGCCCATTATCGCACACCACCAGGCCGGGCTTGAGGCCCACTGGCAGCAACCACTCGTCGGTCTGTTGTTCTATACCCTGCCACAACTCCTGCGCAGTGTGGGGCCTGTCCCCCAAACACATCAGTTTCAGAACGGCCTGCTGACGTTTACCCCTGGCTGTGCTGAAGTTGGTGGTGAAGGTCTGTCGCTGACCGGATGAGGAGGTGGTAGAAGAGGAGGAGGAAGCCGAGTAGTAAGAGGAGGCAACAGGAGGCAAAGAATGATGCCCTGCGATCCTTGGCGGCGGAAGGACGTGCGAAAAACATCTCTCCGCCTGGGGCACAGCCGCCACTACATTTACCCAGTGTGCAGTTAGGGAGATATAGCGTCCCTGGCCGTGCATACTAGTCCACGTATCTGTGGTTAGGTGGACCTTGCCACAGATGGCGTTGCGCAGTGCACACTTGATTTTATCCGATACTTGGTTGTGCAGGGAGGGCACGGCTCTCCTGGAGAAGTAGTGGCGGCTGGGAACGACGTACTGTGGGACAGCAAGCGACATGAGCTGTTTGAAGCTGTCCGTCTCCACCAGCCTGAATGACAGCATTTCAAAGGCCAGCAGTTTAGAAATGCTAGCATTCAGGGCCAGGGATCGAGGGTGGCTAGGTGGGAATTTACGCTTTCTCTCAAAGGTTTGTGAGATGGAGAGCTGAACGCTTCCGTGTGACATGGTGGAGATGCTTGGTGACGGAGGTGGTGTTGTTGGTGGCACATCCTCTGTTTGCTGGGCGGCATGTGCCAACGTTCCTCCAGAGGCGGAGGAAGAGGCAGAGGCAGCAGCTGAAGAGGGAGCAGGAGGGGCCTGAACCCTTTCTTGGTTTTGAAGGTGCTTACTCCACTGCAGCCTGTGTCTCGCATGTAGATGCCTGGTCATGCAGGTTGTGCTAAGATTCAGACCGTTAATGCCTCGCTTCAGGCTCTGAAGGCACAGCGGGCAAACCACTCGGGTCTTGTCATCAGCACATTGTGTGAAGAAGTGCCATGCCAGGGAACTCATTGAAGCTGCCTTTGGTGTGCTCGGTCCCTGGTGACGGTGGCCAGTAGCATGCAAACTGTTTTGGGACAGTTGCTCTGCTTTTGCACCCTGCTCCCGCTTTTGCTACGCTGTTGGCTCGGTCTCACCACTGCCTCTTCCTCCGAACTCTGAAAGTCAGTGGCACGACCTTCATTCCATGTGGGGTCTAGGACCTCATCGTCCCCTGCATCGTCTTCCACCCAGTCTTCCTCCCTGACCTCCTTTTCGGTCTGCACACTGCAGAAAGACGCATCAGTTGGCACCTGTGTTTCGTCATCATCAGAGACGTGCTGAGGTGGTATTCCCATGTCCTCATCAGGAAACATAAGTGGTTGTGCGTCAGCGCATTCTATGTCTTCCACCCCTGGGGAAGGGCTAGGTGGATGCCCTTGGGAAACCCTGCCAGCAGAGTCTTCAAACAGCATAAGAGACTGCTGCATGACTTGAGGCTCAGACAGGTTCCCCGATATGCACGAAGGTGATGTGACAGACTGATGGGCATGGGTTTCAGGCGCCACCTGTTCACTTTCTGCAGAAGACTGGGTGGGAGATAATGTGAACGTGCTGGATCCACTGTCGGCCACCCAATTGACTAGCGCCTGTACTTGCTCAGGCCTTACCATCCTTAGAACGGCATTAGGCCCGACCAAATATCGCTGAAGATTCTGGCAGCTACTGGGACCTGAGGTAGTAGGTTCAGTAGGACGTGTAGCTGTGGCAGAACGGCCACGTCCTCTCCCTGCACCAGAGGCTCCACCAACACCACCACCACGACCATGACCGCGTCCCTTATTAGATGATTGCCTCATAGTTAGTGTTTACAAAGCAAAGTAAAAAGTGGTTAAGTCGGTTAAAAAAAATTAACCGCCAATAAAAACCCTGATGTAGGGTATTGCACTAAAATTATTTTTTAAAACTCTATATGACAGCGGTATTTGTGGCCTAAATGTGACACTCACTTATGCACGTGTAATCCCAGCTGTGCAATATATTTGAGGCTTTTTTCACCCCAGTAACCAAAAAGGCGTATTTCTGGCCTAAATGTGACAATCACTTATGCACGTGTAATCACAGATGTGCAGTATATCAGAGGGTTTTTTCACCCCAGTAAGAAAAAAGCTGTATTTCTGGCCTTAATGTGACAGTGACTTATGCACGTGTAATCACAGATGTGCAGTATATCAGAGGGTTTTTTCACCCCAGTAAGAAAAAAGCTGTATTTCTGACCTTAATGGGACAATCACTTATGCACGTGTAATCACAGATGTGCAGTATATCAGAGGGTTTTTTCACCCTAACCAAAAAGGTGTATTTCTGTCCTAAATGTGACAGTGACTTATGCATGTGTAATCACAGATGTGCAGTATATCAGAGGGTTTTTTCACCCCAGTAACCAAAAAGCTGTATTTTTGTCCTATATGTGACAGTGACTTATGCACGTGTAATCACAGATGTGCAGTATGTAACCAAAAAGCTGTATTTCTGTCCTAAATGTGACAGTGACTTATGCACATGTAATCACAGATGTGCAGTATGTAACCAAAAAGCTGTATTTATGTCCTAAATGTGACAGTGACTTATGCACGTGTAATCACAGATGTGCAGTATATTACAGGCTTTTTTCACCCCAGTAACCAAAAAGCTGTATTTCTGTCCTAAATGTGACAGTGACTTATGCACGTGTAATCACAGATGTGCAGTATATTAGAGGCTTTTTTCACCCTAACCAAAAAGCTGTATTTCTGTCCTAAATGTGACACTCACTAATGCTTATCTAATTCCAGATGTGCAGTATATTAGAGGTTTTTTTCACCCCAGTATGACAAAGCTGTATTTCTGGACTTGCAGATAGCCTATGCTGGTGCACTATCGTTGCATAAAATGGCTGCCGATCAGGTATTGATATTGATGAAATGAAGAAAAAAAAGTTCATTTTCAGCAGTAGTTGAAACCCACAAAACACTTTTTCTGTAGATCGCTGAGTACATAAACCGGTTCTTAATAAGATTTCTCCCTGATCTCTCCCTCACAGCAGCTGCAGCCTCACCCTACACTAATCCAAGCAGAGTGACGGGCGGTGCTAAGTGACTCCAGCTTAAATAGAGGCTGGGTCACATGCTGCAGTTGGCAAATCACAGCCATGGCAATAGTAGGCATGGCTGTGATGGCCTTTTGGGGCAAGTAGTATGATGCTTGTTGAAAGGCTGCTTTTGCAGCCTTTCAAAAAGCGCCATAAAAATCGCCGAACACCGAACCCGAACCGAAACTTTTATGTAAATGTTCAGGTTCAGGTCCGGGTGCCAAAAAACCTAAAGTTCGGTATGAACCCGAACTTTACAGTTCGGGTTCGCTCAACTTTACTTATATCCAAAGAGTGTCGTAACACTGGTATTTTTGTTAGGTTGAATCACATGTGCAGTTTTGTGACTGTTTTTGATGCTTTTTTTGAGCCAAACACAGGCAAGGATATAAAAGAAAGGATACGTATCAGTCCTTTAGGTGTCCTTCATTTAGCATCCAACCCTGTTTTTGGGTAAAGAAATACACCAAAAAACTGTGTGTGTGATTCCAGCTTTAAAGTTTCTATACAAAATGTAATAATTGTAGTTAAACTGCCCCCAGTGTCACACTCACAGTTGTCCAGAAAGCTGACATATTGAAGTTGCTCAGCAAAGTACAATATTTCCCCTTATATTCTATCTGCTCATCATCTTGTGCTCTGTGACATGATTCCTGCTTATTACACTACATTTTTATGCTGACAGGTTCCCTTTAATAAAACTGGCTCTTCTCCAATCCAGTATACATGAGCCATCCTCCATCACCCAGTGAGAAATAAGGGCCCTTTGGTTCTTGTTCCAGTTTAGTTTGGCATCGATCTATATTCTGACTACTCTACTATTTGTGACCAAACTCTGCTTGCTTTGACTTGTAAAAACAATAAAGACCAAAGGTGTCCAATTGATAAAAAATGGAAAACAGTGTCCATCCAATAAAACCAAAAGGACACCCGTAGTTGTAACTCGGTACTAGCTCCCGAGTAAAACAAGCGAAAAAACAAGAAAACAGAGCTCATAGTACCAAAACTAAAAATATAATTTTATTGTAACATGATTAAAAAATATATATAAAGCAATAAGTAATGTGCCGTTAAAAAGTGAATGGAATGAGAAAAAGAGCGCCACCCTGGGATAGCACACGTGTGAAATGTAAAAGGTGGTGATCAATGGAATAGATTATATACGGTACAGTGACCAGCCAATGATCAAAAAAATGCAACCTAAATGACTGATGAGTCAGCGGTCAAAAGAGAACCTACACGGCAAAAAAAGCTAGAACGGGGTTCGCATTGCAAGTGCAACATAAATGAAGTAGGAGCAAACCTCAGTAATGACTAGATGGGAAATATCCAAAATTAAGTGCCGTATAGGTGAAAAAGAGCAGAGACTCACCAAAAAAAGACCGTGTGCTATATCACCCAGGATGGCGCTACCCCAACGCGCGTTTCGGCGTGCCTTCGTCCGGGGGTAACGCCATCAATGTGAATCATCTATTTACAGGCTCTCTCCACCAATCAGATGTTGATTGTACATACTTGTCCTCAGCTGTGCATGTATGCTGGCGCGCAGGGCTCCAGTCAGACCGCGCCCGGCTACCTCCCGGCCGGCGTCCCGCCTACACGCCCACGTCACGTGACGAAGTCACATGATAGGACGATAGCGGCGTAAGGACGCACAGGCGAGAGGCGCCGGGGGCGGCGCCAAGCACCGCGCACACACACCACAGGAGAGGAGAAGGACAATAACATACACCTCATTGTATAAAATGACTATCTCCACAGAAAATGTAACATAAATTATATGCACTTCCCTTAAATCTCAACCATACAGAGCAAATTAATAAATAATACCGAAAATACAAGTATTACATGATATAGAAAAACTTCTATCTATGCGACCTTTAGTTACAGCACAAAGAGCTAAGACTCTACGAGATAATTTAGTCTGAAGTTATTTACAACCAGCATCTCCCCAACTTTGTATCGGACAAGGTAGACCAAAAACTGGTTTTAGACCATGTAGCAGATGTGCCGCATGTCCTAACATGGAACGATCTTTCGAATTTGTGGATTCCTCTGGAATGAGGCCCTTTAAGCTTTACCACTCTCTCACATGTTCTAGTTCGAGGGTAATATACTATGCGTCATGCCCATGCACTAAGATATATGTGGGCTTGACAACACGCAAACTAAAGATTTGCGTGCGTGAACATGTAAAGGACATCCTCAATGCACAGGAAATAAAAGAGGACGAAGTCCCCAAACCAATTGCGAGACATTTCAAAGAGTTTCACTCATGCAATCCCAGACTTTTAAAGGTTAGAGGGATTGATAGTGTCCAGGTCGATCTACGTGCAGGCAATGTATCAAAGAGGCTAGCTCAAAAGGAGAGTCGCTGGATTTGGACTCTTGGGACTTTACGCCCCAGGGGCCTAAATGATAATTTGGGTTTCTCATCTTTCCTCTAACCGCTGGGACCACGCCTGTGGATCCCATTATTTTTTAATAATCACTTTAGGTATTATTTTTAATCATTTTTTCTAATATGCTCTCTCGCTCCCTTCTCCCCTTTATTATTATTTGTTTCATAGCACGTAACATTTTCACACCCTCTATCCATTCATGCCTGCGAAAAATGAACCTCTCTTCAGTCTGCTCCTCTTGTCATCGAACTTTGGTTGGAGCACTATTTCAGCTCCACAGATATATTTTTAGAAATATTTTTTCTGCATATAATATATCCTTCTTGTCCTTCCCATTAGGCTGGGTTCACACGAGCGGATGCTGTGCGTGGCATCCGCTCCGTGAAAGAGTGCCAAGACCCGATGCAGACTGCAGAGGCACGGAGCATTAACATGACTGATAATGCTCCGTGCCTCTCTGTGATCTCTTTACTATGAAATCACAGTGACAACTGTGATTTCGTAGTAAAGAGATCACAGAGAGGCACGGAGCATAATCAGTCATCCGCTCGTGTGAACCCAGCCTTACAATTCCTTTTTTCTTTTACACGTTCACTGATATATATATTTTATCTTGAGTGTAATCAAGGTAATCATGTTTATATTCATTTTTTATTTCCTATCATGCACTGTCACTTTATTTTCTCAGTTTTCCATTCTCTTCCCTCCCTTTTCCCCCCTCCCCTCCCTGCCTTTCCCTTTATCCTCACTTTTTTCACTTTGTTGTAGTATTCTATTACTTGGGTATTCACAATATGAATTGTATCAATTATTATTACTTATTCACCTATTCCACACACCTCTCATATTCTGTGTTATATCATCACTCATCACACATCATTACCCTTCTAGTTCCCCGCTTCCTTTCCCTCTCCTTCACTCACTTATACACTTTTCTTGGATCTATTATAGATTTTTTTGTCAATATTTTGTACTATTATGCACATTTTGCATATCTCACACATTACCTTAAGCACACCTGCACTTTATACTCATAAACACACCGGTTATTATGTATAAACCGGTTATTATGAATAAACACACTGGTTATTATGTAACTTTATAAATGCTTCGCATCATTACAGAATGCAAATCTATTTTTGCACTGTATATTCATGTTTATATATTTGTCTCTGTTTACGTATTGTTGTTTCATTATTTTATGTATTTATCATGTAATACTTGTATTTTCGGTATTATTTATTAATTTGCTCTATATGGTTGAGATTTAAGGGAAGTGCATATAATTGATGTTACATTTTCTGTGGAGATAGTCATTTTATACAATGAGGTGTATGTTATTGTCCTTCTCCTCTCCTGTGGTGTGTGCGCGCGGTGCTTGGCGCCGCCCCCGGCGCCTCTCGCCTGTGCGTCCTTACGCCGCTATCGTTCTATCATGTGACTTCGTCACGTGATGTGGGCGTGTAGGCGGGACGCCGGCCGGGAGGTAGCTGGGCGCGGTTTGACTGGAGCCCTGCGCGGCAGCATACATGCACAGCTGAGGACAACTATGTACAATCAACATCTGATTGGTGGAGAGAGCCTGTAAATAGATGATTCACATTGATGGCGTTACCCCCAGACGAAGGCACGCCGAAACGCGCGTTGGGGTAGCGCCATCCTGGGTGATATAGCACACGGTCTTTTTTTGGTGAGTCTCTGCTCTTTTTCACCTATACGGCACTTAATTTTGGATATTTCCCATCTAGTCATTACTGAGGTTTGCTCCTACTTCATTTATGTTGCACTTGCAATGCGAACCCCGTTCTAGCTTTTTTTTGCCGTGTAGGTTCTCTTTTGACCGCTGACTCATCAGTCATTTAGGTTGCATTTTTTTGATCATTGGCTGGTCACTGTACCGTATATAATCTATTCCATTGATCACCACCTTTTACATTTCACACGTGTGCTATCCCAGGGTGGCGCTCTTTTTCTCATTCCATTCACTTTTTAACGGCACATTACTTATTGCTTTATATATATTTTTTAATCATGTTACAATAAAATTATATTTTTAGTTTTGGTACTATGAGCTCTGTTTTCTTGTTTTTTACTGCCTTGATATAATAGATTGTTGTCTTCTTTCAATCCACACTCCTGGGGGTAGTGATCAGGGGTTTCCCTGTGGGAAAGTCCATACCCCTTGAGGTGTTTCAGGGTGACCATTTTATAATACTGTACTCCGTTCCCTGTTTTTCCCCTATAGTAAATCCAGAGGGTCCACATTATCTCCAGTAGCCTTTGCTACAATAAGCTATAGCCATTATCATCCCTCACCATAACTTTTCACTCCCATCTTCAGGACTTCTCATGAGCTTGCTCCAATCCTATGAAACTTTTAACCCAGGCCCCCTTTTGGACCTAACATCCACAGCTTTCAGCTGTCTTGAAAATGCATTTTTTCAAGAATGTTTTTGGACTAGATCACACAGATTTTGTTGTAGAAATTTCTGTGACTTGGCCATCATTTGAAAGACAACCAATTGTGGGGAATCGGCGGGTTTTATTTGAGGCCAATCATAACACATGCAGAAGATAAGAACTAGCTGTATCCTAACAAACTAATTGGGTGTATAAGTGGCCAGCTCAGACAAAATTCATTATTTGTAAAATAGATCTGATGGTCAAAATAAGTGTGTTTGTGTGTGTGTGTGTGTGTGTGTGTGTGTGTATGTTTGCGTGTGAACCCAGCTTTATCTGTGTGGAGTTTGTCACAATTCATGCAATTCTACATCAGGTTTATGGAATGGATCTTTCGTCACATACATTTCTGCAACTAATGTGGATGCCTCTTATATCAGATTCATTTAGCTGCAACAGCAGTCTTTTATCCACCTAGAAACATGTTGCATGGAAATGTACTTTTTATTGTGTTGGCACAGATACCAGCTGACTAATTGCCCCCATTGTTCATACACTTGTAATGGTAATTGCAGAAAGATGCACTTTGAACTCTGTATAGCTGCTGTGTCACCCTCTCCTTCTCTCTAGAGTATACTGCTCTTACAGGCAGGGTTGTCTCTCGTTTAGTTTCATTGTTGCTTGGGGTTCATTTGTTTTCATTACTTGTCAATTGTATGATTACTGCTTCCCTTGATCATAAAGTGTATGTGCATTATATGAAACATTACCGTTATTATACTACCATATTATTATCCTTTCCAAAGTGTTTACAGAGGTATAAGGGATATTCTTTACATACAAGAGATACAGTCATGGAAGAAATTTACTTTAGACATCAATACAGGAAAGCATTCTTTACAAGTAAAGTAGTCAAACTATCAAATATCCTACCCCAAGAGGTAATAATGGCAGATACTATGTCAATGTATGTGTGTATATATATATATATATATATATATATATATAAATATATTGTAAGAAGGTACAAGGAATCATCGTGGATGATAAGTACATGTCACTGAGGTTCCTGGAGTAAGAGACGGTTTTTATGTGTCAGCAGCAGTTGCTGTTTGACACCTAAATACTTAGTATGGCTGTATAGCTTATCTGGGATGGCTCTTACTGGGAGTAGTCAAAGTGCTGGGTAGGTGACTTCTCCCCATGTTCCAGACTGGGTTTTGCCAAACCTAAAAACCAGCCAGCACTGCCAGGTGAGGAGGATTACCTCAGTCTGACAGTGGAGCTCAGGAGGTGTGTGTGCTGGGATCTGATGCTTGTGCCATGCTGGAGGGCTGAGAACCATCTGTAAGGGAAACAGGCCCCCTAAAAGCCTGCTATGGACTGCTGGAGGCAGAACTGCCAACAAGGTGATTTTTGCTATGTGGACTTTCCACTGTGTGTGAACTAACACCAAGGCTGCAAAGTGACATTTTGTTTTTGCGTTATGTGTGAATAAACACGGAAGTTTGATTTAAGAACTGGTAATATGCCCCTGTACTGCGTCCGCACAGCCTGTCTACCAGAGCGAATCCCCACTATATATATATATATATATATATATATATATATATAGAGAGAGAGAGAGAGAGAGAGAGAGATTAGAGATAATGGAAAACATTTTCAACAAACCTGGTTTGTTTACGAACTTCCTAAAATGTAATCTACCAGATGAATGTGAAGTTTTTGAGGTTCACTTCGGATTAAGCCAGTAAAACGGTGCGCAGCACCATTCTACCGCATGTGTTGGTGGGCAAAAGCACGATGGAGGAAAAAGAAGGATGTTCACATGACCCTAAGAGGAAATGGGCTAGGAGGGCTTGCTCTGATTGGTTCTCTAGCCGACAGACGGCCTGGATGAGCCATTCAGTGCTACAGCATGTAGAGAGGTGCAGAAGAAGCAGAATGTCATTCTGTGTTGGGCTGTGCATGAAGGTGGATGGGTCTATACCGTGCCTGACATAAAATGATCTTAAGGACAGTGCACAGTCAAAATCAAGCTTCTATTCTAGTGTCAGTGAGAGTGAAGGGAAAGGCTAGAAAGAAGAATAATTGTGTAGAATAGGGAAAGACAGTGAAAGCTTTCAGTCAGGGAGTGAAGATTGGGGAGCTGAGGCTAGGTGTGCCTGGCAGTACCTTCTAGCTGCAGTTATTGCCTTATAACACAGCTGAAATTGCTGCAGAACCTTAAATGCAGCTAACTGCAATAACATCCCCCCCCCAATAAAAACATGTGAATTACTAGTCCGAAATCTGTGTCAAGGCATCTCCAGGCACATGAAATACTAGACTAAAAGATGCCCCAGGTTATCTCCAGACAGTTCTTTTTTTTTTGCTTTGAGAAATATAGCAATATAAGAGAGCAATGTATGTTTTACAATACAGAGGGTCCGAATACATACTAGTCCGAAATCTGTTTCAGGATATCTCCAGACAGTTAAAAGGTTTTTTGTTTTGCAAAATATAGCAATACAAATGTGCAATTTATAATTTTGCAATCCAAAGGGCAGCATTTTAAATCTCTCGGTTAGAGCATGTCAAATACTATTCCAAAAATGGTCAGATCATCTTCAGACAGATCAAGTTTTTTTTAATTAGCAAAATGTATCAATACAAGTGTACAACACGTATTTTATAATACTTAGGGTAGTGTTTTAAATCCCTAAGTGAAAACTTGTGAAATGCTAGCCCAAAATCAGTGTCAGGACATCTCCAGACAGTTCCAGTGTTGGTTTGGGTGGTGAGGGGGGGATAATCTCATAGTAGGTTGACAGCTTGTGTTTTACACTAGAGAAAGCTTTCTTCTGAATCTACATATTTGATCGCACATAGGACATTAGGCCCAATTTTTTTTGTGGCACAGATACTGTATAATTCCAAAGAAAATTGTCAGTAGCAGTTTTTTCAGTGTATTTGTGGAAAGGGAAGGACATTGTATTGTGACTCTATGTCTTTAAGTTCCAGAAAACAGACTTCCAAACCATTCCATACTTTGTGTGACTATATAAATTAGGCCAAAAATGTCTGGAATAGGGAAAGGTTCCAAGTGAAAGACCCATGGCCAGTCCTTGTCCTCCTACAACCACAATGATGGTAGTTGGGGCGAATGCAGAGCAAGAAATGGGTAGGGGGATATGGAGCCCACCATGATATATAACCTTCTGATGAAATGGCATGGAGGGTAAGGACTGAAGAATGTAGGCCGCTCACTGTGTGGCAAGGTGCACATCACAGTGGACACTTGAAGCAGCTGTTATGGGAAGGGATAATACATGTCTTCTACGGCCCAATAGGTCAATGTTTTACTTTGCAGGAGCAGTGAAGCAGCACCCCAGCAACAAAGCAAGGTCCTTTTAACCCTACCATGATTGTGTCAGCCTGGCTCCGACACCAGTCACTTATCCTCCACTTCCTCCTCTGTGGACATGCTCCCATCCACAACGGCAGCAGTGCACAACATCGCTCCCACTCTCCCTCCTTCCTATCACATTTGTCAAGTCAAGCGTTGCCATGCGGTGTTGGAGCTGATCAGCCTGGGTGAGATTAGCCACAAAAGTGAGTAGTTACTAAAGTACATCAAGCAGCAAACATCTCGCTGGCCTGCACTCTGTCAACTCCAACTGGGCAAGGTGGTCAGCAACAATGGAAGCAACATCATGGTTACCTGAATGCTGCACATCATTAACCTAGTCATGCAACGCTTTTTAAAAAAGTACACTGGCTTGGGTAAGGTGCTGGCAATGTCCAGGAGACTGTCCTTGCATTCAGCAGCCAGGCTAAGGCTACTTTCACACTAGCGTTCGGGGCTCCGCTTGTGAGCTCCGTTTGAAGGCTCTCACAAGCGGCCCCGAACGCATCCGTACTGCCCCAATGCATTCTGAGTGGACGCGGATCCGCTCAGAATGCATCAGTCTGGCAGCGTTCAGCCTCCGCTCAGCAAGCGGACACCCGAACTCTGCTTGCAGCGTTCGGGTGTCCGCCTGGCCGTGCGGAGGCAAACGGATCCGTCCAGACTTACAATGTAAGTCAATGGGGACGGAGCCGTTTGAAGATAACACCATATGGCTCAATTTTCAAACCGATCCGTCCCCATTGACTTTCAATGTAAAGTCTGGACGGATCCGTCTGAACAACTTTCAGACTTAGAATTTTTTCTAAACTATAATGCAGACGGATCCATTCTGAACGGATCCAAACATCTGCATTATAGGAAAAAAAAAAAAATATATATATATATATATTATAGGAAAAATAAAAAAAAAATATATATATATATATTTTTTTTTCATGGTAATGCAAACGGATCCGTTCTGAACGGATCTAAGCGTTTGCATTATAGGTGCGGATCCGCACCTAAACGCAGGTGTGAAAGTAGCCTAAGGCTGGGTGCGGACCCATTCATTCTCTATGGGGACGGAATGGATGCGGACAGCACACAGTGTGCTGTCTGCAGCCGCAATTGCGGAGCGCGGGCCCGATTTTGGGTCCGCAGCTCTGCAAAAAGATAGAGCATGTCCTATTCTTGTCCGCAGCTTGCGGACAAGAATAGGCATTTCTATGGGGGTGACGGGCTGGTGTGTTGCGGACCCGCAATTTGCGTGTGTAGGCTACTTTCACACTACCGTTCAGAGCGGGTCCGTCTGGTGTCTGCCCAGACGGATCCGCTCCTATAATGCAGACGTTTGGATCCGTTCAGAACGGATCCGTCTGCATTATAGTTTAAAAAAAATTCTAAGTGTGAAAGTAGCCTGAACGGAGCCGTCCAGACTTTACATTGAAAGTCAATGGGGGACGGATCCGTTTGAAGATTGAGCCATATAGTGTCATCTTCAAACGGATCCGTCCCCATTGACTTACATTGTAAGTCTGGACGGATCCGCTTGCCTCCGCACGGCCAGGCCGACACCCGAACGCTGCAAGCGTAGGTTGTCACAGGTATCTATGGCCATGCTGACTGCATTGCAGCTGCTGGAGGTTGTGTGGGGTAGGATCCATAAAGCAAACACGGTGATTGAGGTGGCCCCACAGATGCTCAGTTTAGTTTAAGTCTGGGGAGTTGGGGTCGAGGTTAACACTTGAAAGTCTTAGTCATGCTCTTCCAACCAAAGTCAGACATTTCTAGCCATGTGACATGTCGCATTGTTTTGCTGGAAGATCCCATCCGCCCCATGAAAGACAATCAGCATGTATGGGTGTATGTGATCAGCAAGGATAGGTTCATACCCAAATCGGTTTAGTGTCTACCTCATGGATGAGTGGGCCCAGAGAATGCCACAAAAACATTCCCCAGACAATAACACTGCCACCACCAGCTTGTGTTCTTCCAGCAATGGTTGTAGGGTGTTTGTTCTCTGATGTTTCTCGCATGATATGCCAAAGTCCATTTATTCAATTAAGCAGAAAATGTGACTCATTGGAAAAGGCAACCCCTTGCAAATTAGTGGAGGTCCAATTCTGATACTCCCGTGAAAATTGAAGCCTTTTCTGCTGATGCAAGTTCATTAGAGGAAGTGCAGTGACAATCCTTCTGCTTCAGAATCACATACACAGTAGGGTTTGCTGAATTTTGGTTTTAGGCACACATCTGGTAAGCCCCTGGTTCATTTTGGTAGTGAGCTGCTTCATTGTAGGTTTTAGTCCACCCTCATGCACCTTTGAAGCTGCCATTCACCTCTCACATCAATGGCACATGGTGCTCTGCATCCTATGCAGGACTTTTTTTCTGTCTGAAATAACAAATTTCTGATGGAAATGGCTCAAACAAATGCCAAATGTGCATACCTGATGCACAAGATCTTTTTTTTACAGGATCTGTTTGTGGACTCAGCCTTAACTGTGTTTCTTAATGAACCCCTGTGAGTGTGATCTGGTTTAATTGCAGGGACGAAAGTGTACGATCGCAAAATTTTCAAACGGGCAGACATGTTTGCTCTTCTTGACAAGTAGATCACAAATTAGGTAAATGAACAATAGGATCCTAATGTCATTTACTCCATCTGGTTCATTAAAAAAAAGCCTGTCAGGTGTAATTTAGAAAAATCAGTGCATTAAGCCATGCTCATGCTGTAGAGTCTCCACACGCCCTACAGGCCATCATTCACAGATGAATGCTATCCTGAGGAGGTGGGATGGTTCTGAGAGCAAACCAAGTGCCGTAAGCCATATTCAGGGTTGTTTATATCATGCAGTAATAATACAGAGACTCTAAACACCACAGTACCAATTGTAGACAGAATAAAATACTAGCAAGCATGAGCTTATTAAGTAAAAATGCATGCCTGTCTTATGTCTGCTGCCTAATGTCTGAGCTGTCGAAGGAAGATTTTCCTTGTAGGGAATTGCAGGATTCCTGCCACAGATATTCAAATATCATTTGTAGCAGGGAGGAGGTTTCACAGTGGAAATGTATAAGCCCTCAGCGTCAGCCGGCTCTAATGCCTTATGAAGAATCTATACAATTCCAGCTTTTCCGTTAATGGTGTACTTCCAGCAACACTGTTTAATAAACCTGTCATGAGGGGAAGCAAAACGTGCTTTTTTACCACAACTGAGACATATTCATTAGAGCAGCATAGTAAAGTAAGTAATATTACTTATGTGGATACTTCAAAAACAGAGATGCATTAATTGGTTCTAAACTAATTGCGTTCGAGCCAAATTTTGTAAAATTATGAGAATTTTGTAAAATTATGGGAGCAAAATGTGCTTTTTTACCACAACTGAGACATATTCATTAGAGCAGCATAGTAAAGGCAAGTAATATTACTTATGTGGATACTTCTAAAACAGAGATGCATTAATTGGTTCTAAACTAATTGCGTTCGACCCAAATTTTGTAAAATTATGAGATGGGTCAGAATCAGAATTTTTAGTGATTCAATTCAGGGGAAAGTGAGATACAGAGAAAAAGAGATGGAGGAAGGGAGGTGTTGAAGAAAAACAATTTAGAAAAAAATTGAAGGGGTTGTTCATCTTTGAGACATATTCCACCCGTCAGGCACGGCTGGACCCGAAGTGTTAACCATAGTTACCTGGTCCGTGCTGATGGGCTGTGGCTCCATTGCCGCCCCACCAACTCGACAGGTTCAGGGTCTCTCTGGTGGCCTCAGTGGTTACATGTCTTTTCTTAACCTGTGTTTCCTTTTATATTCACCATCATTTTAAACTTACATAACATTTGCAATTAGTAGGTTACATACAATATGAATAGATAGGCACCAGATATATAAGGTGAACATTCACAGTTCACAAGTTAATTTCTACTTCATCAAATAACATGTTCATGCATGCCAGCTAAACTCATTATGCTGCCTAATACGTGGATTATCATCACACAGAACACTCCAGGTCTTGTCAAAGATAATCAGCATAATCACACTCAGTAAACCAAACGGGCCTGTAGAGGGCTCTCTGAACCTATTCATCCTCAGAGATTGTATTCCTTATTCATTAACCTAGTTTCTCAGGGCGCAGCTGGAGGTTGTATAAGGTCATAGCGTTCCCTTTAAAAAAAAAAAAAAAACAATAATAATTTCCTTACAATTGTTAGAATTGGTTATGCTTCTCCTAGTTTACTCATGTAGAAAAAAAGAATGAGGCAAAAAATAATAATATAGTAGCTTGCATTAGAGTATTACTAGATTATCTAAAAATACCATATATAAAAAATTTGAGGATTTGCATGATTTGCGGCCAGATTTACAAGTAACAAATTAATAATACAAAAAATACATAATAATTATTTGCACTTTTCTGAATAATTTTGGAGGCTAATATTATCTAACAGGGCACACAAATTACAATAGTTAAAATGATCAACATATGTCGCTAATAAAGCACAGTGGGTAAAAATAATCTGTTTCCTGTTTATTCAAATGAATGCCCTCATCTATACATATTTTATAGCAGCCAGCCCATTTGACATAACCCAATGGATGGTTTCCATGGTTTCCACTATTCCAATTATAAGCAAGATCAGACAGTACAGAGGGGGGAAGGGAACTCAGTGTGTATAAGGAAAAAACTACAATGTATATGTGCTGGTGACCACCAGTCACAGCTGTGCTTTTCTTCACTTGTAAAATAGAAAGAGAGTAGCATATAGAGTATGGCTAGCACATGATAGATAGATATAAATGTATATGTAAAGATGTCAATAAAGTAAATACAAAATATGATATCATTATAGATTTATAGCTAATGCTATTGAAGTGTGAACACAAAACAGTTTAATAGGTGAACTTTCTTTACAAAGCAGGGAAAGGGATGTGGCCTACAATAGAGGATTTATTTGGAATAAGCCTAATGAGTATGTTAAGCCCATTGCAGTTGATGAGACCTACTTTACTTGCCATAGCTGGGATGGTCAGTATGGAACGGTAAAGAAAACATATTTTATATTTTGAAAAGACATAATGGAATCCACAGTGACTTATGGATCATTTTGTTTCTGGAAGTTATAATATACTATGGCATCACAATATTCTTAATTACAAAACACATGACAACGGGCAAGATTTACGAGCCCTGTCTAATAGAGAATGTAAACTTAGACTAGACCAAGTATTCTGCTGCAGAAACCATGGAGACTTTCACTTTGAATGTTGCAGAACTACTTGTGGTTTAAGCCCATTGAATGGAGCTAAACTACAAACAGACAACTGCCCTGGCCTCCAGCTGCATTCTTCTGGGCAGGTATTTCTTGACATAGTCAAGGCTTTAAACCACCAGCTGTGTGAAGACCCACACAGAGCCCTGAGCTCAATCCTATCAAACATTCTAGGGATAAACTAGAAGGGAGATTGTGAGCCAAGCCCTCTGGTCCAACATCCGTGTCTGACCTCACAAATGCTCTTCTAGACGAATGGGTAACAATTCACACAGACACGATCGAAAGTCTTGTAGAAAGTCTTTGTGCACTGCAGCTTAGTCATGCTGGAATAGAAAGGACCTTCCCCAAACTGTTGCCACAAAGTTGGAGGCATGCAATTGTACAAAATGGTTTGGTATGCTGAAGCATTAAGATTTCCCTTCACTAGAACTAAGGGACTTAGATCAAATGCTGGAAAACAACCTCATAGCATTATCCTTCTGCCACCAGATATTACAGTTGGCACAATGCAGTCAGGCAAGTAATGGTCTTCTGGCATTCAGGCATTCACCAAACTCAGACTCATCCATTAGAATGTCAGATAGAGAAGAATGATTTGTCACTCCACAGAACATGTTTCCACTGATCCAGAGTCCACTCCACCAATCAATCTGACACAGGGCATTGTGCTTGGTGATGTATGGCTTGAATGCAGCCTTGGGCATGGAAATCCATGCAATGAAGCTCACGGGATACAGTTTTTCACCATTTAATACCTATACAGGGACCTGGACTACAATGCAGGGGAACCACCAGGCTGCTACCTCTTGGAGTAGTCTCTACTTAGTCGCAGCTGACCTACAGGCAGGGGTGTACATAGAAATCACTGGGCCCCATAGCAAGAATCTAAATTGGGCCCCCATTCCTTTTTTATAGCCCCTCCCAATACCCATTCCAGGCCTCTCCCTTTGCTCCATGAACTATGCTTGCTGCTGCGTTTTATAATTTATACCATCAGGGCTGGATTGGGATTACAAAACAGCCCTGGCACACAAAAGAGGTATAATAGATGCAGTGTGTACAGATATACAGTATATACAGCAGTGTACTGTTATGTGAGGTACGAGGTATAATAGATGCAATGTGTATAGATGTATAGTATATACAGCAGAGTACTGATCTGTGAGGTACGCGGTATAATAGATGCAGTGTGTATAGATTTATAGTATATACAGCAGAATACTGATATGTGAGGTACAGGGTATAATATATGCAGTGTGTACAGGTATATAGTATATACAGTAGTGTAATATGTGAGGTACGAGGTATAATAGATGCAGTGTGTACAGGTATATAGTATATATGCAGTGTACTGTTATGTGAGGTATGAGGTATAATTGATGCAGTGTGTATAGATTTATAGTATATACAGCAGAGTACTGATATGTGAGGTAAGAGGTATAATATATGCATTGTGTACAGGTATATAGTATATACAGTAGTGTAATATGTGAGGTACGAGGTATAATAGATTCAGTCTGTACAGATATATTATATACAGCAGTCTACTGATATATGAGATATAATAGATGCAGTGTGTACAGATATATACTAAATACAGCAGTGTATTGACGTGAGGTATGAGGTATAAATTATGCCGCGTACCTCACATATCAGTACACTGCTGTATATACTATATATTTGTACACACTGCATATATTACATAGTATTATAGATGCTATGTGTGTGTATATATATATATATATATATATATATATACACACACAGAGCAGTGTATTGATGTGAGACATACAAGGTATAACACTGTAGATGCAGTGTTTACAGAAATATGTGGTCAGTTATACATTATGGTCACTGTGTGTGAGGTACATGAGGTAATGGTCACTAACTGTCTGAAGTATTATACATAAGTGAGCAATGAGTAAAAACAGGGGGGGTGTAAATGATGAGAAGTGGAGGACCTCCTCTTACCACTCCATTCCAGTCTGTATGGATCAATGCATAGCTGATTGTGAACTTCTAATACTTGCTGTTAGGAGTTGAAGGACCTGTGATGATCACACCTGTGATCATCACAGGTCCTGGTAGATGTACCTTTCAAACCTAGGAACTACACCATTTTTGGTGCAGTGCCTTTGCTAGATCCTACAGGACCTGTGACGTTGAAGATGATGTCATCACAGGTCCTGTCAGATGCACTGTTCTAACCTGGGAACTACACTTTACACTGTGCAGTTCCCTTACAGGACCTGTGATGACATCATCAAAGGTCCTTTAGCTTTAGAAAGATAGACAGAAGCAATAAGGGGGTGGGGCCTCTCCACCACTGCGGGCCCCTCTTCTTCACGGGCCCCATAGCAGCTGCGTGGTCTGCCTATATGGTAGGTACGCCACTGCCTACAAGGATAGAGAGCCACTGATGCATAGCACGAGGGATCTGGCAAACCACAGTCAGTAAACTGGCCAAGGCAAGGGCAGGCAGTGTACATGCAGTCCAGTAAACAGTCTAAAGGTCAGGGTGGGCAGCACTGTGTCAATACAAGGAACAAGCAGAGTTACGCAGCAACAGGCCAAATCCAGTTAATAGGCAGTAGTTGGTACACAGACAAGCGAACAGAAGGTTGATGAACGTTTGCAGGAAACTAGCAACTAGAACCTATTGGAAAGGACAAGGGGGATATGTGTGCCCTAGGGAGAGGAGAGATTGCAGACAGTACATACAGTCTGCATAGGCCTAGAAGGAACCCAAGCAGAGGCTGGATCAGTCCTTTGGCAGCTGTGCCCACTGGAAAGGCACAGGAAGATGTAGTCAGGCACGAACCTCCAGAGGTGCAGAAACATGGTGATTGACCTGTTGAGAGCATAGGGACTCACGTGGGCGTAGACCACCAACATAACACAGTGATCCCAAGGGTACCGTTATATTGCTTATGAGTTATGAGGTTCATCATTGAAAACAGCCATTACTGACTGTAGAGTGAGAGATAAAAGAATAAAATCTTTCCATCACACAATGCCTATTCAAAAACTTGAAACCATCTTATTAATTTAATACAGTTTTTCATTCATAATTTAACATGTGATGGTGATTATTACTGTAATTTTTTTTATACATTGTCTATTTTGATTTAATATACCATAATATAAACTATGTACAGTATGTGTGACATCTTTATTCCTGCCAACAGTCACACTCCTATGTATGTATTTAAAGTGTGGAGCAAATCATATTTTTACACCAGAAGTATAAGAAGAGGTGACTGTGTAAGAAGAGGTGAAGAAGTGGTGACTGTGGTTGACCAGCAGATTTTGCGACTAGGTAAAATAAGGACATTCATTTGTGGGGACCTTTTTGCCATCTTAATCAGACACATTACTTTGGGTATTTCTAGAACTGTATGTTTAGTGCTTTTATTACAGAATAGTACTGTAAATATTACGTTTGTTGAATTTCTCATTTTATTTTTCATTTGTGATACCTCATTTCCCTTTCTTCACATCTTACATAATCATAGCCTCAATGATATTGTCACAAACCAGCAAATGTGAACCCACCGTGCCACGCGTCCTACCTCCTCTAAGGGCATTGTCTAAGTGAACCCCTCGTTCTTCACAGTACCCCTGATGGTGGAGATAGGCTTCCCGAGAGGAACACCAGGTCGCTACCTCTTTAGGAGGATTGGCACACGAGGCAGCTGGTCCAGGCGGACCAGGAGGTACCTGAGAAAGGTACCAGAGGTACAGACCTAGTCAGCAGGCTGAGTCGTAACCAGGAGCAACAGTGCAGGACTGAAGGATGAGGCAGAGGTGAAGTCAAACAATTAATAGGTCAGGGCAGGCGGCACCGGTACAGGTCAGGTAGTCCTGGTCGGCAACAGGAGAATCAAGGCAAGCAGGCATGGATAAAACAGGTAGCGGAGTCCAGAAACACAAGCACTGGTCAGGTACACAGAAATGCAAGCAGAGAAATCAGCAAACTTTGCAGGACACAAGGACCTTGACACTCAGGGAAGGGGCTGAGCCACTTGTATACATGCAGGTGGGCTAGGATTGGTCAACAAAGTCCCATGATCTAACCCATAAAGCACAAGAAGTGACGCATGCCGGCCCTTAATGAAGTCATGCAGGGAAGAAGCAGCAAGTATGCTTTGGCCAGGGCTAAAAGGAAACTGTGGAGCGGATCCCAGAACAAACAGTACCAGCAAGGACAGAGCCCAGGACTGCAGCAGTGAATTGGATAGTGTATAACGCCCAGAGTGGCATTACCACCTTTTGTGCCCCTCTACTATCTCCTATAGTATATTCTGTGTCATCATGTCTATTTATTGACAGATCCTACATATTGTGTATTTGTATTTCTGATTTTTCAACTGTGTAAGTGTATTGTGCCTGGTTTACCAGCAGGTGGCAGCAAGATTGGCAAAGCTAGTTTGCCTAGAGTGGAACCTTCCTTCCATTGTAGCCCTCTCTAGAGAGGGAGGAGTTTAGTTAGTGAAAGGCAGTCTAGCCTTTCCCTCCTTGGGGACAGGTGGTGGTCTAGAGGATCCCCTCTATGGGGTAAAAAGCAGGCCCTAGTGCCTGATGGACGGGCCCTGCCAAGGCCAGTAGAGCACCATCAGCTCTGCTGGAACAAAAGTGAAAAGAGTAAAGAGCCTCAGAAGCTAGGAGGAGAAGTTCCCTGGACAAAGCAAAATATACAGATCAAGATAAAGAGTCAGACTACAGTAAGCTTAGTTCAGCAGAAAGGAAAAGTTTATATTTAATCCAGTTAGCACAGCAGAGCTAAAGAGTGACAGATGTAGCAACGCCGAATGTGTTTGCCTGCAAGATTTAATGCCAAAGCCTGCCGGTGACCAAGATAAAGTTGGAAGATTGTTCTCTGATGCAAGTTTATTCAAGTAAAGCTGTTATCAACTTCAAGTCTGGACTCATTTCATTTCTTCATCCCCTTCATCAACTGATCCCTTGCTCTGCAGCGGGCGACCACGCCTGGGGTTCCAGGATATCCAGGTAGGAGCACCGTGACATGTACGCAGCCACACCTAAAGGCACACTATACTCTACCCTTACATCACTCTGGCATTCCTACACCTGGGTACCACCATCACCATCTACTGAGGGGGACTTCGTCCCTTGTTGCTGAAATGCAACTGGCATCACAACAAAAACTCTCATTACACCTTAAAGGGACCCCTAGCGTCAGAGCTTTTCGCCTCCGCTGTAGAGGCACGGGCAGCAGATCACCGCTAAACACGGTGCCCAGGACCGCTGCGGTAAGCAGGAGAACAGCGGCGCACAGCAGCCACTGTTACAGATATGCTATGGAGACATAGTGTACAGTGCACCAACTATCCAGCCAGAAGTAGTAGTTGTAGCAGCAGTAGGCCACAGTTGTCCATGATGGCTTTGGAAAGGCGCAACATTATAATTGAGAAGAAAGAGGATCAGATTGTGGATTGGATGGCTCACTCCTCCTTCCAGTCGCAGCAGTATGATGTGGAGATGACTTCAGAGTCCAACACCGTGCCGTGGAGCCAGGGGTCACAATGTTCCTCCTGCTCCTCCTCCTTGCAGCCCCAAATTAAAGCTCTTAACCACTTCACATCCGCCTATAGGACATAAAAGTCCTATGGGTGGATGTTTATCTCTGAATAGACGTTCTGGAACGTCCATTCAGAGATGGCAGCTACACGCTAATCGTGCAGCTGCCGAGCGGGGGGCCCACTGTCAGTGACAGCAGGCCACCCCAGAGAGAAGGCAGGGAGAGTTCCCAGGTGTCCCTGCCTTCTAGATCGCTGTATACACATGTGCTTCCTTTTCCGGCACGGTGGTCATGTGACCGCCAAGGCCGAGAGAGTACAGGGTCTTTTGGGTCTTTCACACCGATCAGCCCTGCACTGAGGCTGTACAGCGTTGTGTTCTGCTGTACAGCTGTCACGGGGTTCCGAAGGTGCACTCGGTCCCCCATTGCCCGCAGAACTGTTGCTTAGCTTTTGGAATGAGGTTCTGTGTTTGACCTCATTCCCAGGGCGGCTTTACTAGCTGGGTGGCTCCTTGCTCCTAAGTCTGCCTTGAGCGCCGAGCTGATCACTCGGTGCTCGACTGGTTGGTCTGTCGGTCATGTGACGCTGGCCACGTCGCATGACCCTCACTCCCCACTATAAATACAGGCAGCCTGCTAGCTACAGGTTGCCTGTTAATTTCTAGGTTCCTGGTATTTGTTGGACTGCTGAATACTTACCTGATCCTGTTCCTTGACCATCCTTTTGCCTGATCCTCCTGTACTGCGCATCCGTCCTGGTATTGTGACCTCGGCTCCCACCTGACTACTCTCTTAGGACTCCTCTTGTACTTCTCTGCTCTCCTGGTATTTATGACCCCGGCTTCTCCTGACAATTCTCTGCTTGCTCCATTTGTACTTTGCAGCTTTCCTGGTATTGACTCGGTCCGTTCACGTCCTGTTGTTTGTCTGTCTGTCATCCCTGCACTTACTCCAAGTTAGGGATTGCCGTCCAGTTGTCCCCTGTCATTAGGACTCGCGAGGCAAGTAGGCAGGGCCAGGGGTAAGGGTGGAGCGCAGTGGTCACTTCCCTTCCCCCTGTGTGTGTGTGTACGCGACCGTTACAGATTAACAGGCCCAATAACCACTGTATTATGAATCCTCTGGTGACCCTGACTGACTATGTCTCTAATCTGACGCAGATGGTGCAGGAGTTAGGGGATCTGGTTTCTAGACCTTATTGGTGGCCCACTCTAACTAGGGATGTCAAGTCCTATGTGTCAGCCTGTGAGGTTTGTGCCAGGTCCAAGACACCTAGGACTCGCCCTGCTGGTAACCTACGACCCCTACCCATTCCCAGTAGACCCTGGTCCCATATCTCGATGGACTTTATAACTGACCTACCGCTGGCGGAGGTTAAGACTGTAGTGTGGGTAGTGGTGGATAGGTTTAGCAAGATGGTCCATTTCATTCCCCTGTCTAAACTCCCGAATGCCAAAACCCTGGCGTCTATTTTTGTGAAAGAAATTGTTCGATTGCATGGTATCCCGGAAAATATTGTTTCGGACAGGGGTGTGCAGTTTGTGTCCAAATTCTGGAGAGCCTTCTGTCAAAGATGTAAAATTTTGTTGTCTTTTTCTTCCGCCTACCATCCTGAGAGTAATGGGCAGACTGAACGCCTTAATCAGTCTGTGGAACAATTCCTGAGGTTGTATGTTGCTGATGACCAGCAATTATGGGTCAAATTCCTTCCATTGGCTGAATTTGCTCTGAATAACCGTGTCAATTCTTCTGCTGGGGTCTCCCCTTTCTTTTGTAACCATGGTTTTCATCCCCGTTTTCATTCTGGGTCGTCCGTCTCCTCCTCTAACCCTGAAGCTGATAAACTCTCCTCCGAACTGTGCACAGTTTGGGCCCGGGTTCAATCGAACCTAGAAAAGGCTCAATGTTCTCAAAAACTCAAGGCCGATAGGAGACGTTCAAGGGGGGTAAACTTTCAGGTTGGGGATAAAGTATGGTTGTCCTCCAAGAATCTATCTCTCAAGGTAACTTCTAAAAAATTTGCTCCTCGTTTTATTGGACCATATAAGATCACGGAAGTGATTAACCCGGTATCTTTTAGGTTGGAGCTGCCTGAGTCATTCCACATTCATAATGTGTTCCATAAATCTCTGCTTAAAAAATATTTTGAACCGGTAGTACCATCAAAAGCCTCGCCTCCGCCAGTTCTTGTTAATGATGCTGTCGAGTATGTGGTGTCTAAAATATTGGATGTCAGGAAGGTGCGTAATTCCTTGCAGTACCTGATTCACTGGAAGGGGTATGGACCTGAAGAGAGATCTTGGGTACCTGCCAGGGAGGTTCATGCTCCTAGACTGGTTCGTAAATTTCATTTAGAACACCCTGAAAAGCCATCGCCTGAAGTCTTGGGTCCGGTGCCCCTCGTAAAAGGGGGGGTACTGTCACGGGGTTCCGAAGGTGCACTCGGTCCCCCTTTTGGAATGAGGTTCTGTGTTTGACCTCATTCCCAGGGCGGCTTTACTAGCTGGGTGGCTCCTTGCTCCTAAGTCTGCCTTGAGCGCCGAGCTGATCACTCGGTGCTCGACTGGTTGGTCTGTCGGTCATGTGACGCTGGCCACGTCACATGACCCTCACTCCCCACTATAAATACAGGCAGCCTGCTGGCTACAGGTTGCCTGTTAATTTCTAGGTTCCTGGTATTTGTTGGACTGCTGAATACTTACCTGATCCTGTTCCTTGACCATCCTTTTGCCTGATCCTCCTGTACTGCGCATCCGTCCTGGTATTGTGACCTCGGCTCCCACCTGACTACTCTCTTAGGACTCCTCTTGTACTTCTCTGCTCTCCTGGTATTTATGACCCCGGCTTCTCCTGACAATTCTCTGCTTGCTCCATTTGTACTTTGCAGCTTTCCTGGTATTGACTCGGTCCGTTCACGTCCTGTTGTTTGTCTGTCTGTCATCCCTGCACTTACTCCAAGTTAGGGATTGCCGTCCAGTTGTCCCCTGTCATTAGGACTCGCGAGGCAAGTAGGCAGGGCCAGGGGTAAGGGTGGAGTGCAGTGGTCACTTCCCTTCCCCCTGTGTGTGTGTGTACGCGACCGTTACAGATTAACAGGCCCAATAACCACTGTATTATGAATCCTCTGGTGACCCTGACTGACTATGTCTCTAATCTGACGCAGATGGTGCAGGAGTTAGGGGAAAAACTCAGCTCTTTTGAGTTAGGGCAAGGCTCTTCCACTCCTCAGGCCTCCAGTCCACATTTTGAGCCCCAGATTAAGCTCCCAGAAACCTTTTCTGGAGACCGGAAGAAGTTTCTCTCTTTTAAGGAGAGTTGTAAACTTTACTTCCGTTTGCGCCCCGTGTCCTCTGGCCCCGAGAGTCAACGCGTGGGCATTATCATTTCCCGATTACAGGGTGATCCCCAGGACTGGGCGTTCTCTTTACCTGCTGGCGCCAGTTGTTTATATTCTGTGGAGGGGTTCTTTTAGGCCCTAGGTACCCTCTATGATGAACCAGACAGGGCTCTAGTAGCCGAGACGGCTCTAAAGGCACTGGTTCAGGGCAATTTACCAGCGGAGGATTATTGCACCCAATTCAGAAGGTGGTGTGTCCCCTCAGGATGGAACGAACCAGCCCTGAAGAGTCAGTTCAGGTCAGGTCTGTCTGATAAATTAAAGGATCTTCTGGTCAGTTATCAACTTCCAGAGACCTTAGAGGAGATGACGACCCTTGTTGTCCGACTTGACCGACGGGTTAGAGAGAGACGACAGGAACAACAGTTCTCTTCCCAGATGGTGGTCCAGCCAGAGGCCTATCCCAGAGACAATGCTGAGGTCTCCTCCGAGGAACCCATGCAGGTTGGCATGACCCGAGGGAATCTTCGCCGCAGACGTGGAGAATGCTTTTACTGTGGAGATTCTGACCATTGGATCAACCAGTGTCCTAAGAAGGTCCTCTCTGTCAAGTCTCCTAAGGCAAGGCAACCTAAAGACCAGGTACACCCTGAATTTTCTAAATGTAAGCTTTCGGTACCCATTACGATTTCTCTGGGAGTAGATAAATGGGCGGGAAAGGCCTTTATTGATTCTGGCTCAGCGGCTAGCTTTATTAACTCTGAGTATGCTGTTAGATTGGGTATTCCTATGTTTGCCTTACCAACTCCTATCCATGTCATGGCTATTGATGCTACTCCTCTTATTGGTGGTACGGTGAGCTTATGTACCTCGGAGATTTCTCTAACCGTGGGTGTGTGCCACTCAGAGAGATGTTCGCTTCTAGTCCTGGAGAACCTACCTGCTGAGGTGGTACTAGGGTTGCCTTGGCTCCGACTACATAACCCCACTATAGATTGGTCCAATGGGGAGTTGGTGAGATGGGGGCCTAAGTGTGACTCGTGCTTGTCCGTGGTACAGGCTGGGGTCTCAGTAAAGTCTGATACTTTACCCTCTGTTGTTAGAGAATATTCTGATGTATTCTCATCACCAACCCCAGAGGTTCTACCCCCGCATAGACCTTATGATTGTACCATAGAGCTAGTAGAGGGGGCCAAGTTTCCTAAAGGACGAATTTATAATCTTTCTATGCCCGAACGCAAGGCCATGGAAGATTATATTAAGGAGAGCCTTGGTAAAGGGCATATTAGACCTTCTGTCTCTCCTATGGGGGCAGGGTTTTTCTTCTTTAAGAAAAAAGATGGTGGTCTTAGGCCATGTATCGATTACCGGAGATTAAATAAAATCACTGTCCAGAATAGATACTCCCTCCCATTGATTCCGGATTTATTTAACCAGGTCCTGGGGGCAACCTGGTTTTCCAAAATTGACCTGAAAGATGCATACAATCTAATCCGAATCAAGGAGGGAGACGAATGGAAGACGGCGTTCAATACTCCGGTAGGACACTTTGAATATCAGGTGATGCCTTTTGGACTCAGCAATGCCCCAGCTATGTTCCAAAACTTCATGAATGACATTCTTAGGGAATTCTTAGGTAAATTTGTTATTGTCTATCTTGACGACATTTTGATATTCTCTCCTGACTTCGAATCCCATGTGTCTCATGTTAGACAAGTATTAGAGGTGTTGAGGGAGAATCAGCTATCCGCTAAACAAGAGAAATGTGTCTTTGGTGTACAGGAGATTCTGTTTCTAGGGCATATTCTGACTCCTCACGCCTTCAAGATGGATCCTGGTAAGGTACTAGCAATTAAGGAATGGGTAAGACCTTCATCCTTAAAGGCCTTACAACGGTTCTTAGGTTTCGCCAATTACTATCGTAAATTTATTATGAATTTTTCCGTAATTGCTAAACCGTTGACCAACCTTACTAAGAAAGGGGCCGATTTGGAGAATTGGTCTACTGAGGCCATTTCTTCATTTGAAAAATTAAAAAAGGCATTCAGTAGCGCTCCCATTCTGATTCAGCCTGATCAGGAGAAACCTTTTATTGTGGAGGTGGATGCGTCCGAGGACGGCGCAGGAGCAGTCCTTTCACAAGGTCCTGCCAGCCTCACTAATCTGAGACCATGTGCCTTCTTCTCCAGGAAATTCTCTCCCACGGAGAGAAACTACGACATAGGGAATAGGGAGCTGCTGGCCATTAAATGGGCATTTGAGGAGTGGAGGCATTTTCTGGAGGGGGCAAGGCATTGTGTAACTGTTGTCACTGACCATAAAAACCTTATGTTTCTCGAGTCTGCTAAGAGGTTGAATCCCCGTCAAGCCAGATGGGCTCTGTTTTTTACTCGTTTTGATTTTTCCATCACGTTCAGGCCGGGAAGTAAAAATGTGAAAGCGGACGCATTATCTCGGAGCTTCCAGGCTTTTCAACCTACTGAGGTACCACCTGAATCCATCCTACCAGCAAAAATCTTCTTAGCAGCTCTTACCCAGGATATCTCGGCTCGCATTAGGTCGGAACAACATCTGGCACCGGTATCCACCCCAACAGATAAGTTGTTTGTTCCCGTACAATTTCGTCTCCAGCTGTTGGGTGAGTGTCACGATTCTGCCTTTTGTGGACATCCGGGTGTTGAGGGCACTAAGGATCTGGTTTCTAGATCTTATTGGTGGCCCACTCTAACTAGGGATGTCAAGTCCTATGTGTCAGCCTGTGAGGTTTGTGCCAGGTCCAAGACACCTAGGACTCGCCCTGCTGGTAACCTACGACCCCTACCCATTCCCAGTAGACCCTGGTCCCATATCTCGATGGACTTTATAACTGACCTACCGCTGGCGGAGGGTAAGACTGTAGTGTGGGTAGTGGTGGATAGGTTTAGCAAGATGGTCCATTTCATTCCCCTGTCTAAACTCCCGAATGCCAAAACCCTGGCGTCTATTTTTGTGAAAGAAATTGTTCGATTGCATGGTATCCCGGAAAATATTGTTTCGGACAGGGGTGTGCAGTTTGTGTCCAAATTCTGGAGAGCCTTCTGTCAAAGATGTAAAATTTTGTTGTCTTTTTCTTCCGCCTACCATCCTGAGAGTAATGGGCAGACTGAACGCCTTAATCAGTCTGTGGAACAATTCCTGAGGTTGTATGTTGCTGATGACCAGCAATTATGGGTCAAATTCCTTCCATTGGCTGAATTTGCTCTGAATAACCGTGTCAATTCTTCTGCTGGGGTCTCCCCTTTCTTTTGTAACCATGGTTTTCATCCCCGTTTTCATTCTGGGTCGTCCGTCTCCTCCTCTAACCCTGAAGCTGATAAACTCTCCTCCGAACTGTGCACAGTTTGGGCCCGGGTTCAATCGAACCTAGAAAAGGCTCAATGTTCTCAAAAACTCAAGGCCGATAGGAGACGTTCAAGGGGGGTAAACTTTCAGGTTGGGGATAAAGTATGGTTGTCCTCCAAGAATCTATCTCTCAAGGTAACTTCTAAAAAATTTGCTCCTCGTTTTATTGGACCATATAAGATCACGGAAGTGATTAACCCGGTATCTTTTAGGTTGGAGCTGCCTGAGTCATTCCACATTCATAATGTGTTCCATAAATCTCTGCTTAAAAAATATTTTGAACCGGTAGTACCATCAAAAGCCTCGCCTCCGCCAGTTCTTGTTAATGATGCTGTCGAGTATGTGGTGTCTAAAATAGTGGATGTCAGGAAGGTGCGTAATTCCTTGCAGTACCTGATTCACTGGAAGGGGTATGGACCTGAAGAGAGATCTTGGGTACCTGCCAGGGAGGTTCATGCTCCTAGACTGGTTCGTAAATTTCATTTAGAACACCCTGAAAAGCCATCGCCTGAAGTCTTGGGTCCGGTGGCCCCTCGTAAAAGGGGGGGTAGTGTCACGGGGTTCCGAAGGTGCACTCGGTCCCCCTTTTGGAATGAGGTTCTGTGTTTGACTTCATTCCCAGGGCGGCTTTACTAGCTGGGTGGCTCCTTGCTCCTAAGTCTGCCTTGAGCGCCGAGCTGATCACTCGGTGCTCGACTGGTTGGTCTGTCGGTCATGTGACGCTGGCCACGTCACATGACCCTCACTCCCCACTATAAATACAGGCAGCCTGCTGGCTACAGGTTGCCTGTTAATTTCTAGGTTCCTGGTATTTGTTGGACTGCTGAATACTTACCTGATCCTGTTCCTTGACCATCCTTTTGCCTGATCCTCCTGTACTGCGCATCCGTCCTGGTATTGTGACCTCGGCTCCCACCTGACTACTCTCTTAGGACTCCTCTTGTACTTCTCTGCTCTCCTGGTATTTATGACCCCGGCTTCTCCTGACAATTCTCTGCTTGCTCCATTTGTACTTTGCAGCTTTCCTGGTATTGACTCGGTCCGTTCACGTCCTGTTGTTTGTCTGTCTGTCATCCCTGCACTTACTCCAAGTTAGGGATTGCCGTCCAGTTGTCCCCTGTCATTAGGACTCGCGAGGCAAGTAGGCAGGGCCAGGGGTAAGGGTGGAGCGCAGTGGTCACTTCCCTTCCCCCTGTGTGTGTGTGTACGCGACCGTTACAACAGCCTCTCTGGGGGCTGTATTTCCACTGTAACTGGGGCTACTATGTCAACCCCAGTATAGGAGAAATCAAGAGTGAAAAAAAAAATGAAGTTAAAAGTCCCCCAGAAGTCTTGTATGACCTCATCAGGGAAGCAAAGTGTAAAATAAAAAAAATAAAAAATAAAAAAACAAAGTGTAAAAAAAAAAATTCCCCAATTTAGTAATTAAAAAAAAAGTTTAAAATAGAAAAAATAGACATGTTTGGTATTGTCGCGTCCGTAATGACCAGCTCTATAATTATATCACATGATCCACCCCGTCGGATAAACAGCATAAAAAAATAAATAAAAACTGTGTCAAAAAAAGCCATTTTTGTCATCTAACATCACATAAAGTGCAACACCAAGCGATCAAAAAGGCGTATGCCCTCTAAAATAGTACCAATCAAACTGTCACCTCATCCTGCAAAAAATGAGACCCTAACTAAGACAATCGGTGAAAAAATAAAAAAGCTATGGCTCTCAGACTATGGAGACACTAAAACATCATATTTTTGGTGTAAAACTTAAATAAATAAGAAAAAGCATACATATTAGGTATACTATATCCATAACAATCTGCTCTATAAAAATGGCACATGACCTAACCCCTTATGTGAACATTGTAAAAATAAATATATAAAAACTCTCCTAAAACGACCTAAAACAATAAATTTTTTGGTCACCTTGCCCCATAAAGTGAATAAAATCATATCTACTCAAAAATGGTACCAATAAAAACTTCAACTCTTCCTGCTAAAAACGAGCTACTGCACAAGATGATCGGCATAACAAAAAATGGCGTTCAATAAATGGAGAAACAAAAACATAATTTGTTTTTCAAAAATGCTTTATTACGTAATACTGAAACAAACATACAAAGAAAGTAGACATATTTATATCATTGCGTCTGTAACAACCTGCTCTACAAAAATAGCACATGATCTACCCTGTCAGATGAATGTTGCAAAAAAAAAACTGTGCCAAAACAGCCATTTTTTTTTGTGACCTTGCCTCACTAAAAACGTAATATAGAGCAATTAAAAATCATATGTACCCCAAAATAGTACCAATAAAATTGGCCCCTTATCCCCTAGTTTCCAAAATGGGGGTCGCTTTTTAGGTGTTTCTACTGTAAGGGTGCATCAGGGGGGCTTCAAATGGAACATGGCATCTAAAAACCAGTTCAGTTAAATCTGCAGGGAACTGAAGCCAGAAGTTATCCCATATGGGATTGTTCATATTCATCTGGTGCACCACTGAAAAACTTGCATGCAGCTTTTTCCTATCCGCCGCTATCAGTATACAGACACCAGATCTGTGCAGTGAAGTGCTGTGCACATATACAGTCCTGATCAAAAGTTTAAGACCACTTGAAAAATGGCAAAAAATCATATTTAGCATGGTTGGATCTTAACAAGGTTCCAAGTAGAGCTTCAACATGCAACAAGAAGAAATGGGTGTGAGACAAAACATTTTTTGAGCATTCAATTTAATGAAAACAACGAATAACCTGAAACAGGCTGTTTTTCAGCTGATCAAAAGTTTAGGACCACACCTCCAAAAAACCCATAAACCCCCCCAAAACAGAAATCCAACTTCCAAACATGAACTCAGTAATGAGTAGCTCCGCCGTTATTGTTTATCACTTCAAAAATTCGTTTCGGCATGCTTGATGCAAGCGTTTCCATGAGGTGAGTGGGAACATTTCTCCAAGTAGTGAAGATGGCCGCACGAAGGCCATCTACTGTCTGGAACTGTTGTCCATTTTTGTAAACTTCTCTTGCCATCCATCCCCAAAGGTTCTCAATTGGATTTAGATCAGGGGAACACGCAGGATGGGCCAAAAGAGTGATGTTATTCTCCTGGAAGAAGTCCCTTGTCCTGCGGGCATTGTGTACTGTAGCGTTGTCCTGTTGAAAAACCCAGTCGTTACCACACAGACAAGGGCCCTCAGTCATGAGGAATGCTCTCTGCAACATCTGGACATAGCCAGCGGCCGTTTGACACCCCTGCACATCCTGAAGCTCCATTGTTCCACTGAAGGAAAAAGCACCCCAGACCATTATGGCGCCCCCTCCACTGTGGCGCGTAGAAAACATCTTAGGTGGGATCTGCTTGTCATGCCAGTAACGTTGGAAACCATCAGGACCATCAAGGTAAAAAAAATTCTCATCAGAGAATAAAACTTTCTTCCACCTTTGAATGTCCCATGTTTGGTGCTCTATGGCGTTCAAGGAGACGAGGTCTTTGAAAACATTTTTAGTTTTTGAAGCCCTTCAGTCTCAGATGCCGTCTCATGGTTATGGGGCTGCAGTTAGCACCAGTAAGGGCCTTAATTTGGGTCGAGGATCGTCCAGTGTCTTGACGGACAGCCAATTGGATCCTCCGGCTCAGTACTGATGAAATTTTTTGGGGTCTTCCACTTGACTTTTTTGTTCCATAACCCTCAGGATCATTTAAGAAATTCCAAATGACTGTCTTACTGCGTCCCACCTCAGCAGTGATGGCGCACGTTCAAAAAGGGAGAGTTTTTTTGCCTTTGCCATCACAACGTGTGACTACCTGACAGAAAATGACAATGAATCCACATCTTTGCACAGATTTGGCCTTTTAAAGGCATGTGGTCCTAAAATTTGGATCAGCTGAAAAACTGTTTCAGTTTAATTGTTATTTTCAATTAATTGAATGCTCAAAAAATGTTTTGTCTCACTATCATTTCTTCTTGTTGCATGTTGAAGCTCTACTTGGAACCTTCTTGAGATCCAACAATGTAAAATGTGATTTTTTGCCATTTTTCAAGTGGTCTTAAACTTTTGATCAGGACTGTATCAGTTGTGTCTAGCTCCCAGATTGAAGTTGCTGGTCAGACACAAGAGATATATGTGAAGGGTGCCTTCATGATGTAAAGAGTAGTTACTCTTATATAGCATCAATAATCAAAACCTAATCAAATGAACTGAACGTAAAGAATGAAAAGACTCAATATTCTGCTGTAGCTGTCGCCAATTCCATCGAGATGCTCGACAGTAGCTTTATTAGTAGCTTTTAGGCACTGAAGGCAAGTACAAACTGATGAAAGTTTACTCAATAGCGTCTTTGTAGGGAAAGGAAAATAAATGATCAAGGAAGGCTTCATTATCAAGAACATGTTTTTTCCCCCCCCCAGAGCACACTGTGATTTCTGAGACAAAATGTCTCCATGTAAGTTTACAAATCAATATACTAGTCACAGTTAAGACTTAAACTCACTCAGGGAAAAAAAATGGCTTAGATAACTGGGAATTATTCCTCCAAATTATGTCAGCATTACCTAAGAGTTAATGTGTCTGTAGTGTTTTGTTGCCGGCTAAATAGCTTTTTTGTGCTGCTTGAGTTTAAGCCCTTTTGGACCTCAGTCAATTCCTGACACTGTTTTCTTATTCATGTGTAAGTAAGGAAACTCACAGCTGATTGTAAGAGCTCTCTGTTACCATCACAATAGAGTCCCTTTCTTTGGGAGAAAAGCTGAATTTCCGCTATGAGATCATCGGACTCAAGTAAAACAGTTTTTTAGAAGTATAACAGACATTGGAGCTGAGAATTTTTGGCACAAATAAACGCTGTCAGTCACAGCAAGGCACAGGGAGAACTTCTGCTCAACAGCTGCTGGAGAACTGCCTCAGTTAACTAGGAGGCATCCACGCTCAAAGGGGTCATAAAAGCTTCATGATTTCAGAATGTATATGCTGTTTACTTGACGCAAATAGCACCCATAATCCATGAACATAAGGTTACTTACCTGTGGGTCTCTGCCACACTACTAATGCCATGATGAAATTGGCTGTGGTCTACTATAAGGCCTCTTCCACACGACCGTTTTTTATTTCCATTTACGGGCCCTTTTTTGCGTTCCGTATACGGTCCGTATACAGAACCATTCATTTCAATGGTTCCGCAAAAAAAATTGAATGTACTACGTTTTTCCGTTCTGTTGAAAGATAGAACATGTCCTATTATTGTAGAAAATGAACAGGCGGCTCACCTCCAATCCGAATGGAGTCAGGTGCTCACGTATATGTTTACCCCAATAAACAAGTGCAAGATAAGTATGTGTATATGACAACAGAAATTACGGATGATATAATCTGAAAAGAAACAGCGCGCTGTAATTTTGAATAGGTGACGTACACGTGATCAATATTCGGAAGTTCCGACTTAGTGCAATACGCCATTAGAGGGTGAATCCACACCAGACCACCATTGCTTGCACGGCAAAAAAAATCTTCGCTGACTAGGCGGAGGCCTTTTATACTTATATTTATGTGGTTTCTTCAACAATTCAATGTTTTCCACCAATCGATTCTCTTGATTATCCACTCGATTTACTGTTTGATCATCCATCTCCACCAGTCGACTATTTAACCAACTATTCGATATTGTTCGATTACAACATGAAATGATTTGTTTTTAATGCTATATGTTTTATGGTCTGAGTGCCTATGGCCTGAGTGCCCATTTTTATACACATGTCCTATTATTGCCCGCAAATCACGTTCCGTGGCTCCATTCAAGTCAATGGGTCCGCAAAAAAAAACGGAACACATATGGAAATGCATCCGTATGTCTTCCGTATCCGTTCCGTTTTTTGCAGAAGCATCTATTGAAAATGTTATGCCCAGCCCGATTTTTTCTATGTAATTACTGTATACTGTATATGCCATACGGAAAAATGGAACGGAAAAATGGAACCGAAACGGAAACAGAACGGAAACAAAAAATGGAACAACGGATCCGGAAAAAACAGCCCGCAAAACACTGAAAAAGCCATACGGTCGTGTGAAAGAGGCCTAAGGGTAATATTTTGAAGAACATTATTTTGGATCTTTACTGTAGCAGCTTTTACATATGTTTTGGTGGCCGCATAGTATCTGATTTTAAATGCAGGCTATGTGCAGTTCCAACTGGAGATGCAATCATGACTGGAAATGGATAGAAAAGAAATAGCAGGTAAAGGAGCAGTGAGTGGTGTCAGGACACTGGGATGCCAAAAATTTTGCTGGAGCACAACAACGTTCAGAGAGTACGGCCATACTCAGAGATCTGCCATGGTATTTTTGGTAGTGGAAAATCTACAGCATATCTAACAGAATTCCACGGCAGTAAAATCCATACCAAATGCTTCAGGTTTACCACAGATTTCACCCATTGCAGCAGAAATCTGCAACATACTCTAAATTGACTTGATACGGACTGTTGCACTTGCGCTTGGCTCCAGAAGGCATCTGTGTTGGCCCCATGTTCATATGTCCCTGCATTGCTGAGAATAATGAAGTTTTAATATATGCAAATGAGCCTCTTGAAGCAACGTGGGCCTAGAGGCTCAGCTCTCTCTGCAACTGCCTCTCCCTCTCCACTTTGATTGACAGGACCAGGCAGTGAAAATATCATCATGCCTGTCCCTGTCAATCAAAGTGGAGAGGGAGTAATGATGGCACATATGAACATGGGACCAACACAGATACCTTCAGCTGTCAAGTGCACATGTAGGGCTACTTTCACACCTGCGTTCGGTGCGGATCTGTCTTGTATCTGCACAGACGGATCCGCATCGATAATGCAAACACTTGTATCCGCTCATAACGGATCTGTTTGCATTATTCATTAAAAAAGTCAAAACGGGTCATTGTAAGTCAGGATGGATCCGTTTGGCTCTGCATCATCAGGTGGACACCAAAACGCTGCAAGCTGCGTTTTAGTGTCCGCCTCAAAAGTGGAATACAGGTGCAACGGAGGCCAAACGCAGCCAAATTGATGCATTCTGAATAGATCCTTATCCATTCAGAATGCATTGGGGCTGAACTGATCCTTTTGGGCCGCTTGTGAGAGCCTTGAAACGAATCTCACAAGTGGACCCAGAAACGCCAGTGTGAAAGTAGCCTAAGGCTGGGTTCACATGGGCATTGCGGGAAAATGTGCGGGTGCGTTGCGGGAACACCCACGATTTTTCCGCACGAGTGCAAAACATTGTAATGCGTTTTGCACTCGCATGAGAAAAATCACTCATGTTTGGTACCCAAACCCGAACGCTTGGGATCGGTGTTCTGTAGATTGTATTATTTCCCCTTATAACATAGTTATAAGGGAAAATAATATCATTCTGAATACAGAATGCATAGTAAACTAGCGCTGGAGGGGTTAAAAAAAAAAAATAATAATTTAACTCACCTTAGTCCACTTGATCGCGTAGCCCGGCATCTCCTTCTGTCTCCTTTACTGAACAGGACCTGTGGTGAGCATTAATTATAGGTAAAGGACCTTTGGTGACGTCACTCCGGTCATCACATGATCCATCACCATGGTAAAAGATCATGTGATGGATCATGTGATGACTGGAGTGACATCACCAAAGGTCCTTTACCTGTAATTAATGCTCACCACAGGTCCTGTTCAGCAAAGGAGACAGAAGGAGATGCCGGGCTACGCGATCAAGTGGACTAAGGTGAGTTAAATTATTATTATTATTTTTTTAACCCCTCCAGCGCTAGTTTACTATGCATTCTGTATTCAGAATGCTATTATTTTCCCTTATAACCATATTATAAGGGAAAATAATAATGATCGGGTCTCCATCCCGATCGTCTCCTAGCAACCGTGCGTGAAAATCGCACCGCATCCGCACTTTCTTGCGGATGCTTGCGATTTTCACGCAACCCCATTCACTTCTATGGGGCCTGCGTTGCGTGAAAAACACAGAATATAGAGCATGCTGCGATTTTCACGCAACGCACAAGTGATGCGTGAAAATCACCGCTCATGTGAACAGCCCCTTAGAAATGAATGGGTCGGTATTCAGTGCGGGTGCAATGCGTTCACCTACCGCATTGCACCCACACGGAAATCTCGCCCGTGTGAACGCAGCCTAACAGGTCAGCCAGTTTCATAGATACAAATCTACTAGCCTTTAAACTCTAAAGACCACAGATGGGTCATAGATCGGTACATTTATTACGATTAAAATGAACTCCTTGCTCCAATTCATTTAGATTATCAGCTGGTAGAACGTTTTTGTGCTGCTCCCTACTGTCTGGAACTATATTTTCCACTGGACATACTGTATATGTCAACAGCTTTTAGGTGGAGTGCCTAAAATGAAGGAACTATACTGACTGCTATAAAAAGTGTGCAGGACAAAACAACGTGTGCCTTAGCTTATATTATGACTCGATTGTCAATTGTTCCAAAAACAGAGTTAGACAGGAAGCAAAACATGGAAATGAATGTTTTGCTCTGTTCATGCTCCTCTGTGGCCAACTATATTTTGGTGAACTCACGATACATGACCTTAATAAGAAATTTTAAGTTTTATTTCCTTCCTGCTATTGTGTACAGACATAGTTGGTTACATGTAGGAGATATTTAAATATGCATAATAATGAACATAAGAAGTAATATTTCCTGACATTTAAGGTGTCGTACAAGATAATTCAAAATCTTGGAATGGCTTAAAATGTCTTAAAAAAAAAAAAAAAGCTATACTACTGCTTACTTCAACACCAATCTCTATGGCACTGGCCCAGTTCTCCCATCGCTGCTTTCTAACAAACAGCAGCAGTAATATGCTGGAATACATCATATGACCGCTGCAGTCAATCACTCTCCTCAGCGTTAATCGCTGTCCTCACTGAGAACACACTGAGGATGGTGATTGGCTGCAGCGGTCATGTTATGTATTTCAGCATGTTACCACTGCTGTTTGTTAACAAATAGTGGAAGGAGAACTGAACCAGCACCGCAGAGAATGGTGCTAGAAAAAGCAGTTTGTAGTTTTAATTATCTCAGACAATGCCTATAAGCTTATATCAACGAAAAGGCATGTTCCTATCAGAGCCTAAACAGTACTAGAAGCTAATAAGAAGGTACAGAATGAAAAATAAAGTTTTAATTAGCACCACTATTTTAAATTCAATAAAATATTCAGGGACCTTAGAAGAAGGGATGAGGGGCAGGCAAGGGTAGGCATCCTCCTACGGAACCACCATACAGTAAAGATTGGGAGTGTAAAAAGAAAAAACATTTTTGTCTGTGGCAGACATTCTGGCAAAGACCATGCTAAACAGTGATATACAATGACCCCTAGAACACAAAAGTGTGCAGGACCAGTGGACACATGACAGGTCCTTCAATCTGGTCCTGAGGCCAGAAAATGTAGCTGCAAAGCTTCCAAGAAAGAGGAGATTGTGGGATATTCTTTTATGAATTTGTAGTTTAGGGGTCTGGGGGCTGTATTTAGTTAGTGGGTCTGAGCTGGGGTTTATATTTATTTAGAGGGTCTGTATTTATTCGGTTTGTGGTATGTACTAGCTTAAAAAGTCTGCATTTAGGGTTCTGGTCTGGAGTCTGTATTTATTTAGGAGGTTGATGTCTGTATGTCTAGGGACTTTTATTAAAAGAGTCTGATCTAGGGTCTGTATTTATTTAGGGGTCTAGTCCATTAAGATAATCTGGTCTGTGGTTTACATTTATTTAAAGGTTTTGGGGTCTGCAGTTATTTTGAGAGTCTATTTATTTTAGTGTCTTATCTGGGGTCTTCATTTATTTCAGAGTCTGGGCTTGGATTTCGAGTAGTAGGGTATTATTTTGGTGTCGTTATGGAGTCCTTCTTTATTTTGGGGAGTGTACATATTTTGGGATCAGTTTATTTTGGTGTTTGGTCTAAGATCTTATTACATTCAAAGTGTGATGAAGAATGTGTGTATGCACCATTTGTGACTGGAACACAGTAGATCAGCAATGTTGCTGACCTATGTAAATCGTGGGCATAAGGTATAAATATTTGGGTGATGCTTACCTTTTAGAATCTCCGAAATTTATGTCACCTCTCAACACTGGCTGTCCATATGGCAGGATCCATGCACTCTCAGGTCCGGCCAGCCTATTTGTAGACTAGTGACTGTGGCACAGACAGTGCTGGAGCCTGAGGAGGTGAGTAAATCACCAGACAACAGGTACTAGACTCGAAATGTTCCCATTAACTCATATACTTACATAGATAATATGTGTTGTTCCAATTAACCTCTTCTTTATTAATGAACCAATTACCAATCTTTTTTAATTGCTTTTATTGCTTAAGGGCAGAAATGTCATTATTATTATTATTATTTCCAACTCACCAAAATGCCTTGTCCCAGCCCTAGGCATAGGCATTTGAAGTATTAGTGCAAGGTGGTATAAAAATGTATTGTTTTACAATCCTGTGTGCTAGGAAGAGTGTTCTTCATTCAGCTTTATGCTTACAATACCATCTATACAATATGTGCATATTTTGAGATCAGTGACATCAGCATTTGATCATGGAGCTACTTTTGTTACAAAAAGCTTAATGTAAATCATTTCAATGTGTTGCCCTGCAATGAGTAGCAGTGAGCTATGTAGTAATAGTAGACATGAAGATTTATTTTTAACTTCATTGAAAGTAGTCCGCCTTCTCTGAAGGCCTAATAAACATAGGTAATTAAAGGGCATTTCTCAATTAAGCATTATCTGTATTTCAGAATTGTTACCATAGCAGGGAACAATCTATTCTGCATTAGCTTATGTACCAATATTACTAGTCATGTATGTGGTTTCACTGTGTTCTCTTCAAATGTCAGATGTTCAGCCAAGCACAGGTTGAACACACACTGAGGCACAACAGTAACAACAGGCTCGAGATGGAGTTCACATCGTTCCCTAGAAACATTTAAAGAGAACTTTATATGGAAAAACATAGGTGGTTAACGGTTTTGCTTAAATAGCAAATATATGCTAAATGATGAAGGGTGTGCACACAAATTGTTAGAGGAAAACCGTGCGAGTCCCAACGATTAAAAGACAGGAAGTTCTATTTTATTATTGGTATCAGTATCATTAGCAAACTTTATCTTATCTGATATGCAGAGGTGCATATATATGCTGCCTGAGGCAAAAATTGAAACAGCCCCCCCCCCCCTTCCCCTCAAGCCAAATTCTCAACCTAACACCTTAGCACATTACATGCAGCAATACAAAACATACAGTGTAATACTGTGCCACATACTTCTTACGTTCAGTGACGTCTTCTCTGATGTAGATGTTCTCTTTCCTCACCTTCTCCATTCAGACCAGACCACCATGATGATCTCTTTCAGCCATCTCTTGTCTCTGCAGAGTTTGACAATAAGACATCACAGTTTCCTACATTTCCATCATCCTCCCACCTTCTCAACACCCCATCCTGTCACCCCCAACAGTATGCCCCCCTGTGCTCCCTGTTACTGCTCTGCAGAAACAGAAGATCCCCCTGAAAATACTAGTACAACACAGATAGTGCCCCCTTTAATAATTATTGCACACAGTCCCCTAAAAACTAACTGTACCCAGTAAATAGTGTCCCTGCCAGTAATAGTACCGTAAACATAATGTCCCCCAAAATAATTTTGCTAAGATGATACTGTGCCAGGGTGCCCCCACATTAATAGTGTTCCCAAAAGTCCCACCAATAGTTATAGTTCTCTGCCAGAGTGCACTTAGTAGTAATAGTGCTCCTACAGTCAACCCAACTGTAATAATGTCCCCACTGTGCCCCAGAAGTAATAATGCCCCCATAGTTCTCATACTAGTTATCATGTTCCCCCAAGTCCACTAGTAGTAATAAAGCTTACCATAATGCCCTCTAGTAGCAATACATTTCCTTATAATATATGGCATAAACCTTATAATGCATGTGTCACGGCTGAGGATGGGGGAAATCCTCAGCCGTGTGAAACCAGCTGATGTTATGGCCTACTCGGCCAGGAGAACAGGATAGGGAGCAGGTCACCTCCTAACAGCGTCCCTACCCTGACCCTAACTCCTAACTGCATGGGCCGACCTTAAAGGTAGGAGGGCCCATGCGCAGGAACCTCGGATCCCTAACTCACCCTCCGTCCGGTCCCTGCGCTAGGAGTCAGAGTAAGACGCCCCACTCCTCCTGGGCACGGAGGAGCAGGAGTCTCAACGGCCAAGCTGTTGGGAAAATGGGGGAATACAAACAGTCCTATGGATATGGCAGGTAATGTGAACTAGTTCCACTTACCTGCCACAGCCTTGCTGACTGGATCCCTGTGCAGGCAAGCTGAAGTCCAGACAAGATACAATGAACCCAGCAAAGACAACACAACCACACACAGGAACCCAGATCCATAGCTGCACAAATATATAACAGGAACCAAATCAACTGATCATAACATAACATACTGTAACACAATTTATGATCACAAGGGTGGCCCACACTGGCAGATGGAAATGACCAGGAGAGTTCCTCCAGCTTACAAGGCTGGAGTACCCCACAGAAGTCAGTCTAAACTGAGGCTTTATAGCCCAGGCAGCCACACCCACAAACGGACACACCCAGTGCACACACAGGGAAGGGAGTTAACCCTACACACACCACAGAAGGGAAACTCACAAAAAGGAAAAGTGTCCAACAGATCACACTGTGGCCGTAGCCGCAAGCAACCACATGGGTGACACACGAGTCCAGGGAGTCAGCCCGAAGGCCGGGACACTGCCACCACATGTACCTAATACACCTAAGGTTGCCACGGGTAACCACAGTGAGAGGAATGATGTCCGTGCGCACACAAACATAAAACACAGTGCACACCAGACATACAAACGTGCATCCACACACACAACTCCCCGGGAACCGCACACAAGGCTGTTGTCCGCGGCAACCGCACCGAGGCCAACTACATAATGCCTCAGCTGCGGTTGACACAACAACCAAAACCGCGGGCAACTGTATGCGACTCCCAAGGAGTCACGACCATAACCGTGGCCGTGACAGCATGACAGTGTGAAAAAGGCCCCTTATAATATATGCCAGTACAAAAAAAATGCCCCCTTATAATGTGTTCTAGTACAAAAAATACCCCATTACAATGTGCACTAGTACAAAAAAAATGCTCCCTTATTATGTGTGCCAGTACAAAGATACCCCTCAAATGTGACTGTAAAAAAGGACGCTGTATAGTGTGTGCCAGTACAAAATGCCCCTATTTAGTGTCCCCAGTAGATGTCCCCATAGTGCCCCCCCTCCCCTTCTCCATAATGGACCACCGGCATGGGCAAAATGAAAAAAATAAAATAAAATACCTACCCCTATGTGGCTGTCAGTGATGCAATGCAGGCCTCTTCCAGCCTGTGTCCTGTGCTGTATGCTGTCTGGCAGCGTGATGATGATGACGTCCTCTGATACGCTACAGGCACTAGAGGGAAGGGAGACATTGCTCCCTTGTCCCGCCGCAGCATTCAACTGTATCGCCGCCCTGAGGCCTTCAATACAGTTGAATACATAGAGATGAGCACTTCCACAATGGATGTGCTTATTTCCATCAGCACTGCCACCACCCTCACCTGTTATGAGTGGTGGTTACAACACAGAAATACACTGATACTGAGCGAGGGCCATTTATACTAGCAGATTTTCCCCCCCAGTAATTATATACCAAGTCACTTGGTGTTTGTTCAGCCCCATTTATATAGCGCAATCATCAACCCTATATGTGACCAAATAACCATAAATACTTAATCCCTCCATCGGGTGCTCATTTAGTAAATCCATACTATGCCCAAGTTAGCCATACATTGCTCAATTAATTCTGCCATTTGGTGTTCAGTGAATACCCGCACACAGGCTTAGGTTAACACCTCCATATAGTAATAAATTATTACCCCATACAGTGGCCTATTAGCAATCCATATAGTGCTCAATTATTATCTCTATAAATTGCTACACATATGCTGTTGTGCATAAATATACAAATGTGATCAATATACAGGACACATATACAATGCATAATTTGCACATCCATTCAAAACAGACCTAAACATGCATATAGCACACATACATAACACACATTCAAACATTAAGAGTCCATTTACACGTCTGCAACTGTTTTGCGGTCCGCAACTTGCGGATCCGCAAAACACGGACACCGGCCATGTGGGTTCCGCATTTTGCGGACTGCACATGGCCAGCACTATAATAGAAATGACTTTTCTTGTCCGTGGCTGTGGACAGGAATAGGACATGTTCTATTTTTTTAGGGGGCCGCGGAACGGAAGTGCGGATGCGGACAGCACATTGTGTGCTGTCCTCATCTTTTGCGGCCCCATTGAAAATCAATGCGGACCCATTTTACGGACGTGTGAATGGACCCTAATACACCCACATACATGGCATGTACACAGCACATAGACATACATAGTGCATAAATATAAAGTACGTATATACATGGCAAAAGTCAGGTATTCTGTTCTCTAGCTAGATAGGAAGGCAAAGCAGGTGAGAGGCTGTTAGGAGAAATTGGTTGTACGTGTACGTGGCTTAGGCCGAGTTCACACTTCAGTTATTTGATCAGTTATTGTGAGCCAAAACCAGGTCTGGGTCAAAAACACAGGACAGGTGCAAATTTTTCCGAATATGTTATTTCTCAATAGGCTTCACTACTGGTTTTGACTCATAATAACTGATGGAAATAACTGACCAAATAACTGAAGTGTGAACTCGGCTTTACTTCTAGCTAACATTGAGCATCTCAGGAAAGCTAAAAGTAAGAGCAGATGCTACAGTTGGCCAAGGGGAACTTATAACACAGTATTGTGGCCAGCAAGATGATTCAGCCAACAGCCTCTTCGGTGATCCAGTTGTGATATTATTAACCAAAATGGGAGATCCAAGTTGAGCCAGCCAAATCTACCAGGAATGCAGGGTTCTAAATATGTCTGAACTTTACTACTAGAGTTATTTACGCAAACTCCCAAATACATTGCACCCAGTGCTCTGATTTCTATTTTATTTTCCTCTCTTTCACTTGTGGCGTGCCATACAGAAAGTCATTTCTATTAAATGTATCAGTCAGTCAGCTGCCAGGCTTTCCTATGAAAAATACTAGCAGCTACAGTTAAACATCCTGTTCCTTGACCCCATCTGTTTCTTGTTGACAATAAAATCAATTTTCATAAGGCATGGCGTCACGATCGTTGTATTTAAAGGCATCTGTCAACATTTATGGAGGGAGGTCAGCTCCTTGGAAAACAAACATTGCATATACTGTCCCGCTCGATGCCTATAAACAGTTATATTCTGGTGTGATGAATTATGACAGGAGCCTATTCTGTTTTTCATACCCACTTTCATTAACTCTTTTAAGCAGGAAATTAATTGTTCTTGCTTAATAAACAAGGAAGTGTTGGTGGTGGGTTTTTTTCTGATGTAGAACAGGAAGCAAGAAGATAAATAGATCCTATTATAAAAAAAAAAAGCCATTAACTCCTAAGACAATTCTAATTTCCGTATTACGTAAACTTAATGCAAATGATGTAATATTTGCATATGAATTGACGTTGGGTCATATCACTGCCAAAATAATTGATGGCAGCAATTGATACTGTAACATTACTACTCTATGTATACTTTATACAAAGGAATAATAAAAATAATTGTCAAATGCTAGTACAGAGAAAAGAATGAAGATTTGTGTGTACTGAATACGACAAATGACCCCATGGGAAAATTTCCCCCCTTTGATAAAGCTTTAGATTATTGTGAATTAAAGGGGTTGTCCCATTTCGATACTAAGTGCTGGCTGGAGTTATGGAAGTGGCTGAGCGTCTAGCGTTATGCCGTTTCTATAACTCCTATAGAAGAAAATGGGAGCTGTACAAACAGTGTAGCACAGCAAGGGGCGTTGTTTCCCTAACTCACAAGTTCTCCAAGCATTTGTTTCTCGCGAAAGATAATGCTGATAATTTGCTGCAGATGTGAAAATTCACAGTGTGCTCATTTTTCTGCTAGGTGTGGTTGGACTTTGAAGAGCCCTTCCTTTACATGTATTGTACTTGAAATTTCTGAGAATCATGCCATCATGCATATACAATGTGGCCATAATGAATAGATAGTAGTTATTTCGTCTCATAGTCACAATAAATAAGTCATAATGCACCTACCCATAGTATTCTATAAGCTAGTGTCTACAAGCATAATGTTCTATAATAACAACCACAGGGCCTGTGGTCAGACCAATACTGGCCTAGTACCCTTTAATGCCAGTCATAGTACCAAATAATTTATTTTGGTCACTTTTATAATGCTGATTAGTGATGAGCGGCGGCGGAAATATTCGATTTTGCGACATTTCGCTAATATTTGGGTGAATATTCGTCATATATTTGTGAATTAGAGAATTCACAATTATTTTCTTGATTGCGAAAATCGGCAATGTAATATGCTCGTACTGCGCGCGCAATACAGGCGTGGGTCACTGTTGTTGCACTTTTCAGGCTGCTAGAAGTTTCCTGAGACTGGAGAAAATGGTTGGCACGGCAGAACATTAGAATAGCTTTATATGCAGATAGAGTGCTCCAATATATTCGCGATTGCGCAAATCAGGAAATAATTATACACATATTTTTGCGCAATACGTCCAACTTCACATCTTAGCAGATCTGACTACATATTTCTGATTGGTGCACTAACTATAGGTATTATATATATATAAGCTAACTAACTAACTAACTAACTATCTAATGTAATGAGTGGAAAGCACAGAGAACAGCAATAACACTGCTGTCTCCCTCAGAACTCCATAAAACTGTAGAAAATGGCTGCTGGGGAGGTTCTTATATAGTAAGAGGTAGGCAACTTTCCTATTGGTTGCTAGGGATGTTGCTAAGCTCAGACAAAGACATTGCTGCCTTCTCATTGGCCCACAAGCAAGAAGCAGGGAGGGATCATGGGTTCAGAGGGAAAAAAATCTAGAATATTCGCTAATACGAATATATAGCACTATATTCTAAATCTTCGTGAATTCTCGAAGTGGCGATTTTCGCAATTAAAATGATCATATTTTGCTGTCCCCAATGGAGCTCACAATCTAACTTCCCCAGCATCATGTGCTTGAAGTGTGTGAGGAAACCAGATTAGCAAGAGGAAACCCATAGAAGCACTGGGAGAATATACACTCACCTAAAGAATTATTAGGAACACCATACTAATACGGTGTTGGACCCCTTTTTGCCTTCAGAACTGCCTTAATTCTATGTGGCATTGATTCAACAAGGTGCTGATAGCATTCTTTAGAAATGTTGGCCCATATTGATAGGATAGCATCTTGCAGTTGATGGAGATTTGAGGGATGCACATCCAGGGCACGAAGCTACCGTTCCACCACATCCCAAAGATGCTCTATTGGGTTGAGATCTGGTGACTGTGGGGGCCATTTTAGTACAGTGAACTCATTGTCATGTTCAAGAAACCAATTTGAAATGATTCGAGCTTTGTGACATGGTGCATTATCCTGCTGGAAGTAGCCATCAGAGGATGGATACATGTTCTCATTCTGTTTACGCCAAATTCGGACTCTACCATTTGAATGTCTCAACAGAAATCGAGACCAGGCAACATTTTTCCAGTCTTCAACAGTCCAATTTTGGTGAGCTCGTGAATCTTTTTCCTATTTGTAGTGGAGATGAGTGGTACCCGGTGGGGTCTTCTTGTCACAACCAGACAGCTGAGAGGCTCTGACAGGAGCTTTCCAGATCCTCCTCCTTGAGTTTCTTTGTTTTGGTTTAGTTCCTCATCTCGTTAGTCTATCTCAGCTGTCATGCAGTTGGACTGATTGCTTCCCTTTAAGTTCCTCCCCATAATGCAGTAGTGTGCGGCTTATACAACTTCCTGGAGTGTGTGTGCATGCTGTTTCTATTTCTCAGTCCTCTGCAAGATAAGTGCTGTTCCTTTATTTGTGATTTTCTGTCTGCTGGATTTTCAGGTGACCCTGACTCCCTCCGTGTCTAGTGTAGGGAGCCGGTGGTCGTGTCCCCTCACTATTGTAGGGTCTTCAGGTATTAGATAGCCGAGGTACGTGGATATGCGCCCATCCACCTTTGGGGTGTTCGCATAGGCTGAGCAATTAGGGAGAGTGGCAGGTCTCATGTAGGGATCTCCCTTTTGTTCCTTAGTTGTGGATCCAGTGAGTCATTAATTGTATTGCATTGTCTTGTTTCCTGTACACCATCCGGGACATTATAAGCCGCCAAAACTGTCTCAAGCATGGATCCGGTTTCACTTTTGGCTGAGCGCTTCCAGGGTCTTTCATTGGAGGTAGCTGATCTCCGTAAGACTTTTTCTCAGTTTCAAGTTAACGGTTAAGCTTGCGTTCATGGAGTTTGTTCTGAGCCTAAGATCTCGCATCCGGATACGTTCTCCGGGGGTAGTGAGTATTTTGTGCGTTTTAGAGAGGCTTGCAAACTCCATTTTCGCCTTCTTTCCCATTCCTCTGGTGATGAAGAACGGAGGGTGGGGATCATTATATCGCTGCTCAGGGGTAACGCTCAATCCTGGGCCTTTTCGCTGCCGGAGGGGGCACGGCCCCTCCGCTCAGTGGATGAATTCTTTTTAGCCCTGGGTCAGATATATGATGATCCGGATTGTATTGCTCTGGCTGAGTCTAGACTACGTCTGTTATGCCAGGGTAAACAATCCGCAGAGATATACTGCTCAGAATTTCGGAGATGGGCAGCTGATACTGGTTGGAATGATGCTGCACTCCGAAGTCAATTTTGCCATGGTCTTTCAGAGGGATTGAAAGATGCATTTGCCTTTCATGAGAGACCTACCTCCTTGGATTCTGCTATGTCTCAGGCCGTTCGTATTGACAGGCATCTTAGAGAGAGAGGAGAGATCTCTCCTTCCTGTCATACTCAGTCCCGGGACAGTGCAGCGATCTCTTTCTGTGCGCAGGGGTCTCAGTCGCTGTCAGCCCCTTCTGAGCAGGAGCCCATGCAGCTGGGGTTGATTGCCTCTGACAATAGAAGATTCAGCCCGCATGGGAGGGTTTGTTTTTGTTGTGGAGGTATAAATCATTTGGCAAATGTTTGTCCCTCTTGGAGATTCAGGCAGTCTTCTGGGAGTAATAAAGAAACAAAAAGGAAAAAATCTTTTAAAAATGTTCCGTGGGTTACTATTGGCAGGGTTGAGGCGGAAATTGAAGGTTTTCCGTTTGCTTGTAGTTCCCGTTTTGTCCTGCCTGCTAGGGTGGCGCTAGAGAGCAAGAGCATTTTTTGTGAGATTTTTGTGGATAGTGGAGCAGCTGTCAATCTCATTGATAATCAATTTGCAATAACTCAAGGTTTCCAGGTATGCACTTTGGGAAGGGATATTCCTGTTTTTGCTATTGATTCCGCTCCACTTTCTCAGAAATCATTAAAGGGCATAGTTCACAATATTCGTTTAATTGTGAGTGATGCTCATGTTGAGGATGTGTCATGTTTCGTCCTTAGCGGTTTGCCTACTCCTCTAGTGTTGGGGCTACCCTGGCTCACTAAACATAACCCCACCATTGATTGGCAAGCGAGGCAAATAAATGGTTGGAGTGACTTTTGCAGAGAGAATTGCCTCATGACATCTGTTTCTGAGGTTTCTACTAAGACTGTACCACCTTTCCTCTCTGAATTTTCGGATGTCTTCTCTGAGAGTGGAGTTCAGGATTTGCCCCCGCACAGGGAGTACGATTGCCCTATTAATCTCATCCCAGGCGCCGAGCTTCCTAAATCTCGTTTATACAATCTTTCCCAACCTGAGAGGGTCGCTATGCGTGCTTATATCTCTGAGAGTCTGAGAAAAGGACACATACGACCCTCGAAGTCACCTGTTGCCGCTGGTTTTTTCTTTGTTAAGAAAAAAGATGGTTCTTTAAGACCTTGTCTGGATTTCAGGGAGCTGAACAGTATCACTATTCGTGACCCTTATCGGCTTCCTCTGATCCCGGACCTGTTTAACCAGGTTGTTAGGGCTAAAGTCTTTTCCAAATTAGACCTAAGAGGGGCATACAACCTGGTCAGGGTCAGAGAAGGAGACGAATGGAAGACGGCTTTCAATACCCCTGAGGGCCATTTTGAGAATTTGGTTATGCCTTTTGGTTTGATGAATGCCCCAGCCGTTTTTCAGCATTTCGTGAACAGCATTTTTTATCATTTAATGGGAAAATTTGTATTAGTGTATTTGGATGACATTTTGATTTTTTCTCCTGATTTCAAGACTCATAAGGAACACTTACGTCAGGTCTTGCTCATCCTGCGGGAGAATAAATTATACGCGAAACTGGAAAAATGTGTGTTTGCGGTTCCAGAAATTCAATTTCTGGGGTTTCTTCTCTCCGCTTCTGGTTTTCGCATGGACCCCGAGAAGGTCCGCGCTGTGCTTGAGTGGGAGCTTCCTGAGAATCAGAAAGCGCTGATGCGTTTTTTGGGCTTTGCCAATTATTACAGGAAATTTATTTTGAATTATTCCTCTGTTGTTAAACCACTCACTGATATGACCAGAAAGGGGGTAGATTTTTCTTCCTGGTCGGTAGAGGCGCGTAAGGCCTTTTCTAATATCAAGGAGAGTTTTGCTTCCGCTCCCATCCTGGTACAACCTGATATTTCGTTACCCTTCATAGTTGAGGTTGATGCTTCTGAGGTAGGGGTGGGTGCGGTCTTGTCTCAGGGTTCCTCTCCTGCCAAATGGCAACCATGTGCCTTTTTCTCAAAGAAACTCTCCTCCGCGGAGAGAAATTATGATGTGGGAGATAGGGAATTGTTGGCCATCAAGTTGGCTTTTGAGGAATGGCGCCATTGGCTAGAGGGAGCCAGACACCCTATTACCGTGTTTACTGACCATAAAAATCTGGCCTACTTGGAGTCAGCCAAGCGTCTGAACCCGAGACAGGCCAGATGGTCTTTGTTCTTTTCAAGGTTTAATTTTGTTGTCACGTTCTGCCCTGGGGTTAAGAATGTGAAGGCAGATGCCCTGTCACGTTGTTTTCCGGGAGGTGGGAATTTTGAAGACCCGGGTCCCATTTTGGCTGAAGGTGTGGTGGTCTCTGCTCTTTTTCCTGAATTGGAGGCAGAGGCTCCTGATCTTTGTCCTCCTGGGAGGTTGTTTGTGCCTCTCGCTTTGAGACACAAGATTTTTAAGGAACACCACGATACAGTCCTTGCTGGGCACCCGGGGGCAAGAGCCACATTGGATCTCATCGCTCGGAGATTCTGGTGGCCTGCGCTTCGTAAGTCGGTTGAGGGTTTTGTGGCAGCTTGCGAGACTTGCGCTCGTGCCAAAGTCCCTCATTCACGGCCATCATGTCCTCTCCTTCCCTTACCCATTCCTTCCCGTCCTTGGACACATCTGTCCATGGACTTCATAACGGACTTGCCTCGTTCCTCGGGGAAGACTGTGATTCTGGTGGTGGTGGACCGTTTTAGCAAAATGGTGCATTTCGTCCCTTTTCCTGGTTTGCCCAATGCTAAGACGCTGGCGCAGGCATTTATTGACCACATTGTCAAATTGCATGGTATTCCTTCAGACATAGTCTCTGATAGGGGCACGCAGTTTGTTTCCAGATTCTGGAAGGCTTTCTGTTCTCGCTTGGGGGTTCAGTTGTCATTCTCTTCTGCTTTCCACCCGCAGTCGAATGGCCAGACAGAGCGCGTCAATCAGAATCTGGAGACATATCTGCGCTGTTTTGTGGCGGAGAATCAGGAGGATTGGTGTTCTTTTTTGTCCCTTGCTGAGTTTGCTTTAAATAACCGTCGTCAGGAGTCCTCTGATAAGTCACCATTTTTTGGTGCATATGGGTCTTATCCGCAGTTTGGGACTTTCTCGGGAGAGGGGTCTTCTGGTTTACCTGATGAGGACAGATTCTCCTCGTCTTTGTCATCTATTTGGCAAAAGATTCAGGATAATCTAAAGAGCATGAGTGAGAGATATAAGCGTGTGGCAGATAAGAGACGTGTGCCTGGTCCGGACCTGAATGTTGGTGATCTGGTGTGGTTGTCTACCAAGAATATCAAATTGAAGGTTCCCTCCTGGAAGTTGGGTCCTAGGTTTATTGGGCCTTACAAGATCCTGTCTGTCATCAATCCTGTTGCCTACCGTCTTGATCTTCCTCAGACTTGGAAGATCCATAATGTTTTTCATAAGTCCTTATTGAAACCTTATGTTCAACCTATTGTACCCTCACCTTTGCCTCCTCCTCCAATTATGGTTGATGGAAATCTTGAATTTCAGGTCTCTAGGATTGTGGATTCTCGTCTTGTCCGCGGTTCCCTCCAGTACCTCGTTCATTGGGAGGGTTATGGTCCTGAGGAGAGGATGTGGGTCCCAGTGACGGACATTAAGGCCACTCGTCTCATCAGGGCTTTCCATAGGTCCCATCCTGAGAAGGTGGGCCCTGAGTGTCCGGAGTCCACTCGTAGAGGGAGGGGTACTGTCACAACCAGACAGCTGAGAGGCTCTGACAGGAGCTTTCCAGATCCTCCTCCTTGAGTTTCTTTGTTTTGGTTTAGTTCCTCATCTCGTTAGTCTATCTCAGCTGTCATGCAGTTGGACTGATTGCTTCCCTTTAAGTTCCTCCCCATAATGCAGTAGTGTGCGGCTTATACAACTTCCTGGAGTGTGTGTGCATGCTGTTTCTATTTCTCAGTCCTCTGCAAGATAAGTGCTGTTCCTTTATTTGTGATTTTCTGTCTGCTGGATTTTCAGGTGACCCTGACTCCCTCCGTGTCTAGTGTAGGGAGCCGGTGGTCGTGTCCCCTCACTATTGTAGGGTCTTCAGGTATTAGATAGCCGAGGTACGTGGATATGCGCCCATCCACCTTTGGGGTGTTCGCATAGGCTGAGCAATTAGGGAGAGTGGCAGGTCTCATGTAGGGGTCTCCCTTTTGTTCCTTAGTTGTGGATCCAGTGAGTCATTAATTGTATTGCATTGTCTTGTTTCCTGTACACCATCCGTGACATTTCTGCTGTTGTTGCCCATCCGCCTCAAGATTGTGCATGTTGTGGCTTCACAAATGCTTAGCTGCATACCTCGGTTGTAACGAGTGGTTATTTCAGTCAACGTTGCTCTTCTATCAGCTTGAATCAGTCGGCCCATTCTGCTCTGACCTCTAGCATCCACAAGGCATTTTTGCCCACAGGACTGCCGCATACTGGATGTTTTTCCCTTTTCACACCATTCTTTGTAAACCCTAGAAATGGTTGTGCGTGAAAATCCCAGTAACTGAGCAGATTGTGAAATACTCACACCGGCCCGTCTGGCACCAACAACCATGCCACGCTCAAAATTGCTTAAATCACCTTTCTTTCCCATTCTGACATTCAGTTTGGAGTTCAGGAGATTGTCTTGACCAGGACCACCCCTCTAAATGCATTGAAGCAACTGCCATGTGATTGGTTGACTAGATAATTGCATTAATGAGAAATAGAACAGGTGTTCCTAATAATTCTTTAGGTGAGTGTATAAACTGAATGCAGATGGTCAGATGTAAACCTAGGACCCTAGCAGTGCAAGGTACCAGTAAGAACCACTGAGGCACTACGCTGCCAACCTACAGATCATGCTATCAATTGCATCTGCATTGTCAGGTGTTTACTGTGTGGCAATGGAGATGTCTGTTCAGTGGGAGATTCTGTCTAGTGGGAGTAGTGGTTACTGGCTTCTCCCTGAAATAACTGTGCAATACAGCAGATCTGAGTGTGTTACTGCATGGGTTCTCAACCTTTTCATGCCAAGTCCTCCCTAGTGACAAGCAATTCAAACCAAGTATCCCAAGGAAGCGATCAGTTATAATAAGGCTAGTCTCACGCCACTGTCAAAGATAGCCTCTGTTCTAAGCCTCTATCTGCAGTTTTTTTCAAATATGACAGAAAGATTAGCACAACATGCAGCACTTATCTTCTTGTCAAAATGACAGACACTACATTAGTGTCCAGGATGGATTAAATTACATTCTGCACTACCAAACATACAGGAGAAAACAGTATACCTCGTACATCGAATGACGTCTCCTCTGATATGCATATCCTGTTTCCTCATCTTCTCTATTCGGACCAGACCACCAAGATGATTATTTTTGCCATGTTTGCAGAGTGTGTCACACAGAGGTCTTAGGTTCCTAGTTTTACATCATCTTCACCTTCTGAATACCCCATCCTACCACCTCCAATACTGCGCCCACTGTGCTCTCCAATACTATACTGCAGAAACTGTACTATACTAGTATCATGCAGATAACTATTGCTACATAATACCCTCAGAAATAATTGCGCCCAGCAAATAGTTCCCCTGGCAGTAGTACTGCTGTAAACATAGTGTCGTCCAAAAATAATTGTGTTAAGCTCATACTGTACCAGGATGCCCCTACAGTAATAGTGCTCTCGAAAGTCCAAACAATAATTTATAATATAATAATTCTATCCCAGAGTGGCCTTACTAGCAATAGTGCCCCATACAGTGCCCCCAAATAGTAATAATGCTTCCATACTGTTAACAATGTTCCTCAGAGTCCCCCAGTATTAGTAAATCCTACCATAATGTCCACAGTAGTAATAATGCCCCCATAAGTAATAATAACCTCCTATAGTGTCCTCAGCAGTATAATGCCACCTTGCAGTGCTGCCAGTTATATTAAAGCACTCATAATGTGTGCCAGTAAATAAAAATGCCCCCATATAGTGTCTCCAGTAGTACTAATGCCCTCTTATTGTGTCCCTCAGTAGTAGTAATGCCATTTTATAGTGCTGCCCATGACAATAAAGACCCCATAATGTGTGCCAAAAAATGACACATTATAGTCACCCTATTAGTACTAATGCCCCTTTACAGAGCTTCCAGTCATAATAAAGCCTCCTCAATGTGTTTGAGTAAATAAAAATGTTCTCCTTATAGTGCCCCCAGTAGTACTAATACCCCTTACAGTGGTGCCCTTGTTAATAAAGCTTCTATAATGTGTTCCAGTAGATAAAAATGCCCCCTTATAATGCCTCCAGTAGTATTAAGGCCCTCTTACAGTGCCACCAGTGAAAATAAAACCCACATAATGTGTGCAAATAGATAAAAATATCTTCTTATAGTGATACCTGTAGTACTTATGTCCCCATGGTGCCTCACCCAGTTATAATAATGACCCCCCCCCCCCACATAGTGGCCAAACAGCATGCTGCCCTAAGGTGCCAAAGGAAAATAAATAATATACCTGTAATAGTTTCAAGCGGGCAGTCTCTGGTGCACAGGTATTGCTGAACAGAGCCTGTACAGTGAAACCTTGAGCCCCAGCCCGCCACTTCAACACTTGTATTCATTTTGCCTGCAGCTCCTTCAATGCAGTGCTGGTGAAGTTAATATATCTGTAGTAGTTATTATGGGCACAGAGTTTTGCCACACCAGTGCACCAGAGAATGCCCACCTGCAAATATTACTGCCTAGTAGGGGCTGCGGGTAAAATTAATACAACTGTTGAAGTGGCGTGCTGGGGAACAGGAATTCTCAGATTGGAGCCATCCCAGGAGTAGAGGCTTATATTCACAACAACACCTACCTGGCAGTGGGAAGTGGGGGGGAGGGGGCAGGTGGCTCCCTTATGTGTGTTGCGATTCCCTAAGGATAGGGGCAGAAGTACATGAAGTGTGTTAGTGGGACAATCTCCCAGATCTTTTATCCTGAAATTGTTATTGGCTGCAAATCCAATCTATGGATAATAAATCAGAGCTGAAACACATCTGATAAGTCAAAACAGAAAACTGTGTGAATGCAACATAAACTTACAAAAGGCCTAAAAATGACCATGATTTCATTGTCATGCAATCGACATATCAAACTATGTTTAACTTCTTTGCATAAAAAACAACTAGATAAGCATATGGTTACCTACAGTATATCATTTTATGTATTTGTCACTTTTATGATGATGAATGGATTTTTCAACAATAAATTGCTCCTTAAAAATGACTTTTACGATCATTTGGAACTGGAACACACTACAGACCTGTTTTTAGCATATCTCATTCTGAGAATTGTACAGGAAGAATTTATTTTGAACTAGAACAAAAGTCGAACCAGTTCCTCAAAATGAGAGCCTGTTGACAGGAAAAGAATAGTGGAAATAAAGTTGTGAAGCGTAATGAAAACAATGGCATTCCACCATGTAGACAATTTCCTCCAACTTCCGATAATAAAATTATGTAATTCCCATAATCCCAGAGGAGACTTATAAGGCGAACAACGGTTTTATTAAAGCACACAGAATCAACAGTTTTCCTGTTTTTCTCGAATAAGGTCACCTGGATAATGTATATTCTGCTGTTCATGCTTGTTGTTTGCTATCATAATGGATGTTCCAAGGGAACAGGAATGTCTAGCACATCAGTGTGTAACACCAAACAATATTGTGATGACTAAGGGAATAAAAAGGTACAAAACAAGTGATGTAAATGTCCATTTATGGATTCTTCTTATGAATCAACATAATATAGTGTTTTTACACAGCAGTGTATCTTCAATATACAAATAACCAGCTCACAGCGCATGTGGTGTTTCATGCGGATGTTCTAATATTTACCCTTTAAGGATAGGGGATAACGTGTAATAATTGGAATACCCCTTTAAGTAGGAAGAACATGGGGTGGAGACAAACTGACAGACAGATCACAAACAATCTAAATCTTCTAGGAAGTGCCCATAAGAGACAATGAAGAATGCCAAAAACACGACAGATGAATTCTTGTATGTAAGGGTATGCAGGTAAGTTGAGAATTCATTGACAATAAACACATTAATCAGCGCCTGCTTTACACTATTTGATGCAAAAGTAGCAGGGGTAATGTACAGATATAGCAGAGGTAATGTACAGATGTAGCAGGGGTAATGCTCAAGCTTTGTGTTAATAATGAATCGCGATTTAGTACAGTATATTGGGTAGGAACAATTGTTCCTTCCCTATTCAGTCTATATAACTAATTATTATGTAATCAAAGATGTGCTGACGATAATTAGGTCATCTTTCACGGTGAATGAAAGATACAATCAGCTGACAAACAAGTGTTTGTTCCCATTATCGACTAATTGATGGCACAAATATAGGGGCTAATTATTGGGAAACTTTCCTGATAATTGAATCAGTGTAATAGCGGCTTAAGTTCTTGGATGAATAGAGCGACAGAGCATATCCATAACCAGCGCTTCATTCACACTGGGGAACAAGATGCCCCATTCTCATAATCAGCAGGGGTGACAGCAGTTGGAGGCCCACCGATTAGACACTTCTCCTCCAGGAAATAAATGTTTGGAATTGGAGAACTTCTTTAACAGGGTAGAAGAAGCTACTCATCGTCTGAAAGATATGCTCAAACCCTTTAGAAAACATGAGGCATAAAATGGCTTATTGTAGGGAGAGCAACACTGGAGAACAAACAGTTATTATAAAGGGAAATACTGTATAAATTGCAGCTGACTACAACTTTTAACTATTTGCTAACTACTGTATATGCTAGAGCATGGAAAATCTACTCATTTCTTAGTCTACTTTTTTGCGTTGGCTTTTTAAAAAATTGCAGCTAAGTGAAAACTAACTGAAGTCACATCATTCTTGCAATGTTTCAACTTACCGTAGTTAACATCAATGAGTGGAAATATGCAGCATCAAAAACCACATGTATTACTACATTGGATAAACCTAACCACATAAATTAAAAAACTACGTAACGTCTGGTTTTATACTGATAAAGTCATAACATTTTACTGACATGAAAATATAGTATTATATGTCCATTATGGTATATCTCCTTCTAGTGACAATCATCAATGCTATCAACTCTGCATCTACTATATCCCAGTCTTCCTGCTGCACACATTGCCTATCTTCAGTTAGCTTATGTTTGCTTTTCTAGTGAACCTGCTTTTTCTCTTTGTTTTCCTTTAAAGAATTGGTCAATGATAACTATTATAAACTCTTGGGCAATTTCCTGTTTTTCACAAAGGATATGGGATTGAAACCTTTTTGAGGACATCACATAAGCATTTTCAAAAGCAAACTAATTATTCTTGTCTACAGTCTTTTATCTAAAAAGAAAAAAGAAAAAAAACTTCCCTTTAAAAAGTGCAACAAATACATCTGTTTTGGGCAGTGGGTGTGGACCCACTATTCCAATTAACCGGCTTGACTTAAGGCTAACTCTAAGGGCTCATGGACACAAATGTATTTTCTTTCCGTGTCTTTTCAGTTTTTTTTGCGGACCGTATGCAGAACCATTCATTTAAATGGGTCCGCCCCAAAAAACTGAAGTTACTCCGTGTGCATTCCATGTCCGTATGTTCGTATTTCCGCTCCGCAAAAAAAAATAGAACATGTTCTATTATTGTCCGCATTATGGACAAGGATAGTACTGTTCTATTAGGGGCCAGCTGTTCCGTTCCGCAAAATATGCAATGCACACGGACGTCTTCCGTATTTTTTGCGGATCTGTTTTTGGCGGACCGCAAAATACATACGGTCGTGTGCATGATCCCTAATGGTTCCTTTACATGGGACAATGCACAACCAGATTGTCATGAAGGAAGTGTTCCTTCCCAACAATTTGCTGATCATCAGCGGAGAAGACCTCTGCATGTACTCCAGCTCCCCCAGAGTATGGGGAAGAGGGATCTCCATTGCCATCACTCTTCCCCATACATACTTGCTGTTTCCCAACAGCAGATTGTGTTCACGATCTGCCATTGCAAAACAAGGATTTTTTGTGCTGCACAAACGATCCAATTACCTGATAATCTAGCGTTTCGCTTGTTCAACGGGTAATCGGCGGTGCATTTACACTGCCAGATCATCAATAGCAAGCATTGCTATGAAGTCTCGTGAGCAATGATCTGCTCAATTCTCTGCCCGTGTGAAGGGCCCTTAAAGGGATTATCCTAGCAGTCTTCCGGCATTCACCCTTTAACCCTTACACAGGGATCTGGACTTCGGAGGAGGAGCCACCAGACCGCTGCCTCTTGAGAGAGTCCCTGTGTGGTTGACGGCTCACCCATGGGGTCTTCTGCACTAGTACGACTCATCAGGAGGGTCGGGAAATGTGTGTAGTCTGAAGACGGGCAGAGGTCAGCACAGGTAGCAAACGAGCATAGCAATGAGACAAGTTCAAGGTCAGGGCAGGTGGCAGTAGGGCAATCCAAGAAATAGGCTAAGGTAAGGGTAGGCAGCTAAAAGTTAGAGTCAGTGGTAAGGCTGGAGTATGGTACACGGGTAGTCAGACATATACACCTTTGCTGGTTCTTAGAGACTTGGAAACCTAAAGCTCAGGAACCATCCTATTGTGGAGGGTGCCTTAAATACCCAGGAACAGCCAGCCATTTGCTGGGGAAGCATTTGGATGTGTGCTGGTCCTTTAAGAGGCTGGGAATAAGCGTGTCCTATAGAGGAGGCCACAGCCTGCACACACATTTAAAGATGCCAGTGGCTGGAAACACTGCCAGAAGAAGTGCAAGACAGCGTTGGGCAGCAGTGGACAGGATGAGTGGCGTGGTGTACAAGCCTGCAGGGAAGAATGGAGCAGCAGCATACACAAACTGCCAGAAAATCTCATTTACCTGGAATGCAATAGTACGTAAGGAGAAAAATACAATGAATTCTGAATATAAATATATTTAATGGACCTTTTTAAAGTAAATAAGTAGTAATTTACTTTTTTTTTTTAAATGTGTAAATTAATAAAAATAAATTCATGAATTGTATGTGTAATGTTTTTGGAGACTTTCTGTTGATTTATGTAACTATTTGTCTCTTTGTGCTTGTATCCTTTTATTATTCCTTTATATTGTAATACTGTAGGTCAGATTTAGAACTTTTTGGGATAAAGACACAGACTGGTTTGGGCAGTGTACTCTGTCTCCTTGAACAAAGTGCCATTAGTATCAACCAATCTGAATTGGCCCAGCCATATTCTAGAACATTCTACAAATGGTTTTTAAACATCAACACTGAACAAAAATATAAGCGCAACACTTTCGGTTTTGCCCCCATTTTGCATGAGCTGAACTCAAAGATCTGAAACATTTTCTGCATACACAAAAGACCCATTACTCTCAAATATTGTTCACAAATCTGTCTAAATCTGTGTTAGGCTGCGTTCACACGGGCGAGATTTCCGCGCGGGTGCAATGCGGTAGGTGAACGCATTGCACCCGCACTGAATCTGGACCCATTCATTTCAATGGGGCTGTTCAGATGAGCGATGATTTTCACGCATCACTTATGCGTTGCGTGAAAATCGCAGCATGCTCTATATTCTGCGTTTTTCACGCAACGCAGGCCCCATAGAAGTGAATGGGGTTGCGTGAAAATCGCATGCATCCGCAAGCAAGTGCGGATGCGGTGCGATTTTCACGCACGGTTGCTAGGTGACTGTCTATACACTGTATTATTTTCCCTTATAACATGGTTATAAGGGAAAATAATAGCATTCCGAATACAGAATGCATAGTAGGTGATCGATTGAGGGTTAAAAAATAAAAAAAATTAACTCACCTTCTCCGTTTGTTCGCGTAGTTCTCCCGGTCTTCAGTTCTTTAAAAAGATGAACTATGGGCTAAAGGACCTTTGATGACGTAAGATCACATGCTCCAATCACATGGTCCATCACCGTGGTGATGGACCCTGTGATTGGAGCATGTGATCTGACGTCACCAAAGGTCCTTTAGCCCATAGTTCATCTTTTTAAAGAACTGAAGACCGGGAGAACTACGCGAACAAACGGAGAAGGTGAGTTAATTTTTTTTATTTTTTAACCCTCAATCGATCACCTACTATGCATTCTGTAATCAGAATGCTATTATTTTCCCTTATAACCATGTTATAAGGGAAAATAATAACATCTACACAACACCGAACCCAAACCTGAACTTCTGTGAAGAAGTTCGGGTCTGGGTACCACAGTCGGTTTTTTATCACGCGCGTGCAAAACACATTGCACACGCGCGATAAAAACTGAACATCGGAACGCAATCGCAGTCAAAACTGACTGCAATTGCATTCCTACTCGCGCGGGTTTGCCGCAACACACCGGGACGCATCCGGAACTAATCCGGACACGCTCGTGTGAACCCAGCCTTAGTGAGCACTTCTCCTTTGCTGAGATAATCCATCCAGCATGAATATTGCACAGGTGTGCCTTAGACTGTCCACAATAAAAGGCCACTCTGAAATGTGGAGAAACAATGTAGGGGTGGGCAGTGGTAATGGTCCACTGTTTTCCGGTACTTCTTGGCGCAAAGACACGACCTCAAGAGGTTATGAATAAATCCTTTACTGTTCATATATAGTGGTGACACTCCTTACATACATTCTCTCTCCCCAGCCTTACATACAGACAGTGCCGATCCGGCACACTGCCCCTGTCTGTGAGCACTGTGTGTGGTCCTCACCCTATACACACACGCAGCTCTGACCCAGCATTTGGCCGCTGCACATCCCCTCCGCTACCCACACACAGTGCTCTTACTCACAGTGCTCTAACTCCCAGCATATCAATCATAGTCCCCTCCTCCCCCTAACCTTTTATACAGCGATCCTTTTTCTCCCTAGCACGCTGAGAAAGACGCTCTGTCTGCACAGAGGACATCGTTTTTAACTTTTAGGTAAATCATCTTCATTAAAAACTGTTTGTTCCACTACAATGGTACACCATGTCACAATCTTAAAGGGTTTTTCTCATCTCAGACAATGGGGGCATGTCGCTAGGATATGCCCCCATTGTCTTATAGGTGCGGGTCCCACCACTGGGACCCGCACCTATTTCGAGAACGGAGCCCCGAAACTGAAGGAGAGCGCACTGCGCAGACGCCCTCCATTCATTTCTATTAGGCCGCCAAAAATAGCCGAGCGCTGGCTCGGCTATTGCCATCTGCCCCATAGAAATTAATGGGAGCATGGGCCGCGCATGCGCGGCATGCTCCAATTCACTTCTATGGAAGAGGCGAGGATTAGCGCTTGGTGGTGGATGGACCCCGGTGGGACCTGCGCCTATCAGACAATGGGGGCATATCCTATCGATATGCCCCCATTGTCTAAGATGGGAATACCCCTTTAATTCCACTTGCACTCCCCCTCTAGATCGAACACTAGCAATAGGAACAGGACAAATTTTTTGGTCATTATAAAGCCATTCATATACACCTCCTGGCACTTGTTTGCCCACATCGCTCTATTTTACAAACGCTGGTCTATTTGACACAGGCACTGAAGGCAGCCCACACCACCTTCAAGTCTGTATTATACACTGCTCAAAAAAATAAAGGGAACACAAAAATAACACATCCTAAATCTGAATTAATTAAATATTCTTCTGAAATACTTTGTTCTTTACATAGTTGAATGTGCTGACAACAAAATCACACAAAAATAAAAAAATGGAAATCAAATTTTTCAACCCATGGAGGTCTGAAATTGGAGTCACATCCAAAATTAAAGTGGAAAAACACACTACAGGCTGATCCAACTTTGATGTAATGTCCTTAAAACAAGTCAAAATGAGGCTCAGTAGTGTGTGTGGCCTCCACGTGCCTGTATGACCTCCCTACAACGCTCCTGCTCCTGATGAGGTGGCGGACGGTCTCCTGAGGGATCTCCTCCCAGACCTGGACTAAAGCATCTGCCAACTCCTGGACAGTCTGTGGTGCAACGTGACGTTGGTGGATAGAGCAAGACATGATGTCCCAGATGTGCTCAATTGGATTCAGGTCTGGGGAACGGGCGGGCCAGTCCATAGCATCAATGCCTTCGTCTTGCAGGAACTGCTGACACACTCCAGCCACATGAGGTCTAGCATTGTCTTGCATTAGGAGGAACCCAGGGCCAACCGCACCAGCATATGGTCTCACAAGGGGTCTGAGGATCTCATCTCGGTACCTAATGGCAGTCAGGCTACCTCTGGCGAGCACATGGAGGGCTGTGCGGCCCTCCAAAGAAATGCCACCCCACACCATTACTGACCCAATGCCAAACCGGTCATGCTGGAGGATGTTGCAGGCAGCAGAACGTTCTCCACAGCGTCTCAAGACTCTGTCACGTCTGTCACATGTGCTCAGTGTGAACCTGCTTTCATCTGTGAAGAGCACAGGGCGCCAGTGGCGAATATGCCAATCTTGGTGTTCTCTGGCAAATGCCAAACGTCCTGCACGGTGTTGGGCTGTAAGCACAACCCCCACCTGTGGACGTCGGGCCCTCATATCACCTTCATGGAGTCTGTTTCTGACCGTTTGAGCAGACACATGCACATTTGTGGCCTGCTGGAGGTCATTTTGCAGGGCTCTGGCAGTGTTCCTCCTGTTCCTCCTTGCACAAAGGCGGAGGTAGCGGTCCTGCTGCTGGGTTGTTGCCCTCCTACGGCCTCCTCCTTGTCTCCTGATGTACTGGCCTGTCTCCTGGTAGTGCCTTCATGCTCTGGACACTACGCTGACAGACACAGCAAACCTTCTTGCCACAGCTCGCATTGATGTGCCATCCTGGATAAGCTGCACTACCTGAGCCACTTGTGTGGGTTGTAGACTCCATCTCATGCTACCACTAGAGTGAAAGCACCGCCAGCATTCAAAAGTGACCAAAACATCAGCCAGGAAGCATAGGAACTGAGAAGTGGTCTGTGTTCACCACTTGCAGAACCACTCCTTTATTGGGGGTGTCTTGCTAATTGCCTATAATTTCCACCTGTTGTCTATCCCATTTGCACAACAGCATGTGAAATTGATTGTCACTCAGTGTTGCTACCTAAGTGGACAGTTTGATTTCACAGAAGTGTGATTGACTTGGAGTTACATTGTGTTGTTTAAGTGTTCCCTTTATTTTTTTGAGCAGTGTATATATACACTCACCTAAAGAATTATTAGGAACACCTGTTCTATTTCTCATTAATGCAATTATCTAGTCAACCAATCACATGGCAGTTGCTTCAATGCATTTAGGGGGGTGGTCCTGGTCAAGACAATCTCCTGAACTCCAAACTGAATGTCAGAATGGGAAAGAAAGGTGATTTAAGCAATTTTGAGCGTGGCATGGTAGTTGGTGCCAGACGGGCCGGTCTGAGTATTTCACAATCTGCTCAGTTACTGGGATTTTCATGCACAACCATTTCTAGGGTTTACAAAGAATGGTGTGAAAAGGGAAAAACATCCAGTATGCGGCAGTCCTGTGGGCAAAAATGCCTTGTGGATGCTAGAGGTGAGAGGAGAATGGGCCGACTGATTCAAGCTGATAGAAGAGCAATGTTGACTGAAATAACCACTCGTTACAACCGAGGTATGCAGCAAAGCATTTGTGAAGCCACAACACGCACAACCTTGAGGCGGATGGGTTACAACAGCAGAAGACCCCACCGGGTACCACTCATCTCCACTACAAATAGGAAAAAGAGCCTTCAATTTGCACAAGCTCACCAAAATTGGACTGTTGAAGACTGGAAAAATGTTGCCTGGTCTGATGAGTCTCGATTTCTGTTGAGACATTCAAATGGTAGAGTCCGAATTTGGCGTAAACAGAATGAGAATATGTATGCATCCTTTGATGGCTACTTCCAGCAGGATAATGCACCATGTCACAAAGCTCGAATCATTTCAAATTGGTTTCTTGAACATGACAATGAGTTCACTGTACTAAAATGGCCCCCACAGTCACCAGATCTCAACCCAATAGAGCATGTTTGGGGTGTGGTGGAACGGGAGCTTCGTGCCCTGGATGTGCATCCCTCAAATCTCCATCAACTGCAAGATGCTATCCTATCAATATGGGCCAACATTTCTAAAGAATGCTATCAGCACCTTGTTGAATCAATGCCACGTAGAATTAAGGCAGTTCTGAAGGCAAAAGGGGGTCCAACACCGTATTAGTATGGTGTTCCTAATAATTCTTTAGGTGAGTGTATATATATATATATATATATATATATATATTTATATATATGCACTAAGTATATACTTATCACCCATGATTTTATTTATAAACACTGGTCTATGTGGCACAGGTACTGAAGGCAGCCCTCACCACCTCCAAGTCTGCATTATATATATATATATATATATATATAATATCTATATTTATCAACCATGATTTTATTATTATTATTGATATTACCATTATATACATGTTTATTCTATCACACTCCATCCCATTTACAAACTAACATCAACTCGTCACTATCAATACTACTATATATATGAGTGGATGTATAATAAATAACCACTACACCAAACAAACCAGACGACAACATAAATATCTTACAAACATGATTTATATTTTATTTTCCTTTATTGATTTTTTTCATTGATATACTTTTTCACACCACCAAATATACCTTATCCAATCAGATCATGTCATAATTCATCCATTATATTACCAAATATTAATATGAATTTAAAATTAATGTTTATGTATATACTTATGAGGTTTTTTTTATTTCTATTTATATCCATTTATATCTATTTTTTATTTTTATTTCTTCTATTAATTTATGTGTTTGCATACAGCATATTGTATACTATCCCTGGCCCGGAATTTATGTTCCCACTCTTTTACCCACCTTATTTCATTCAATTTTTTTATGGAACTACTTTTTAGACTTGAAAAAGGAGTGTCTTCAACTCCGAAACGCATTATCACCACTGTATACGAACAATATAGGATTTATTCATAACCACTTGAAGTCGTGTCTTTGCGCCAAGAAGTACCGAAAAACAGTGGACCATTACCACTGCACATCCCTACATTGTTTCTCCATCACTCCTCCAGAGAACTGGCAACCCTTCAAAAAAGAAGAAGTAAACGGTACTGGCAGCATCGACCACCTTTTGATCATACGACTACACTAGTGTTGTGCCTATGCATGCACAACACGAAAAGGTGAGTAGTGATGAGCGGCAGGGGTCATATTCGAATTCGTGATTTTTTCGCGAATATTTTGTAGAATATTCGGCATATATTCTCTAATTTGCATATTCGTTATATTCTACATTCTTTTTTTCACGCGAAAATTGGCAAGGTAATGATTGCGGAATACACGAATATTGCGTGCTCAATACAGGCGTGGGTCTAAAATTAATATATAACACTATAGAATTTAGCGCTATATATTCGTTATTAGAATATTCGTCATTTTTTCCACCTGAACACATGATTCCTCCCTGCTTCTTGCTTGTGGGTCAATGAGTCATTGGCCCACAAGCAACTTAAGCAGGGAGGAATCATGACTTCAGATGGAAAAAAATGACGAATATTCTAAAAAACAGATATATAGCACTATATTCAATATAGTGCTGTATATTCGTAATGACGAATATCCGAATTTTTTTTTCCATTTGAAGTCATGATTCCTCCCTGCTTAAGTTGCTTGTGGGCCAATGACTCATTGGCCCACAAGCAAGAAGCAGGGAGAAATCATATGTTCAGATGGAAAAAAATTATGACTATTGGTCATTACAAATATATAGCACTATATTCTAAATATTCGCAAATTCTCGAAGTGCCGATATTCGAAATTAAAATTAGATATTTGAATATTCGCGCTCAACACTAAAGGTGAGCATAACTGATTATATGTTTCTCTATCAACCATCTACCTCGAAACTATTACCCTATAAGCGCTTCTCCCTTTTCTTCCACAATTACTCTGAAATGTGCACAGTTTTGCCTTACTGGGGGAAGGGGGGGGGGGGGTCAGAAAACCAGTCAGTATCTGGTGTGGGCACCATTTGCCTCAAACAGTACAACACATCTCCATCGCATAGAGTTGATCACGTTGTTGATTGTGACCTGTGGAATGTTGGTCCACTCCTCTTCAATAGCTGTGCGAAGTTGCAGAATATTGGCAGAAACTGGAACACGCTGTCGTATACGCCGATCCAGATCATCCTAAACATACTCAATGGGTGACATGTCCGGTGAGTATGCTGGCCATGCAAGAACTGGGATGTTTCCAGCTTCCAGGAATTGTGTACAGATCCTTGCAATATGGGGCCGTGCATTATCATGCTGCAACATGAGGTGATGGTCGTGGGTGAATGGCACAACAATGGGCCTCAGGATCTCGTCACGGTATCTCTGTGCATTCAAAATGCCATCAATAAAATGCGCCTGTGTCTGTTGTCCATAACTTACGCCTGCCCATACCATAACCTCACCACCACCATGGGCCACTCGATCCACAACATTGATGTCAGCAAACCGCTCACCCACACGAGGCCACACACGCTGTCTGCCATCTGCCCTGAACAGTGAAAACCGGGACTAATCCATGAGCAGAATGCCTCTCCAACGTGCCAGACGCCATCGAATGTGAGCATTTGCCTACTCAAGTCAGTTACGGCGACGAACTGCAGTCAGGTCCAGACCCAATGAGGACGACGAGCATGCAGATGAGCTTCCCTGAGACAGTTTCTGACAGTTTGTGCAGAAATTCTTTGGTTATGCAAACCGATTGTTGCTGCAGCTGTCCGGGTGGCTGGTCTCAGACAATCATGGAGGTGAACATGCTGGATGTGGAGGTCCTGGGCTGGTGTGGTTACACGTGGTCTGCGGTTGTGAGGCCGGTTGGATGTACTGCCAAATCCTATATTGTTCATATATAGTGGTGACAATGCGTTTCAGAGTTAAAGACAATCCTTTTTTAAGTCTAAAAAGTAGTCAAGTTCCATAAAAAAATTGAATGAAATAAGGTGGGTTAAAGAGTGGGAACATAAATTCCGGGCCAGGGATAGCATACAATATATAGTATGTAAACACATAAATTAATAGCAGAAATAAAAATAAAAAATAGATATAAATAGATATAAATCGAAATAAAAAAAACTCATAGGTATATACATAAACATTAATTGCGATAAAATTCATATTAATATTTGGTAATATAATGGATGAATTATGACATGATCTGATTGGATAAGGTATATTTGGTGGTGTGAAAAAGTATATCAATGAAAAAAATCAATAAAGGAAAATAAAATATAAATCATGTTTGTAAGATATTTATGTTGTCGTCTGGTTTGTTTGGTGTAGTGGTTATTTATTATACATCCACTCATATATATAGTTGTATTGATAGTGACGAGTTGATGTTAGTTTGTAAATGGGATGGAGTGTGATAGAATAAACATGTATATAATGGTAATATCAATAATAATAATAATAAAATCATGGGTGATAAATATAGATATAATATATATATATATATATATATATATATATATATATATAATGCAGACTTGGAGGTGGTGAGGGCTGCCTTCAGTACCTGTGCCACATAGACCAGCGTTTATAAATAGAATCATGGGTGATAAGTATATACTTAGTGCATATATATAAATATATATATATACACTCACCTAAAGGATTATTAGGAACACCTGTTCTATTTCTCATTAATGCAATTATCTAGTCAACCAATCACATGGCAGTTGCTTCAATGCATTTAGGGGTGTGGTCCTGGTCAAGACAATCTCCTGAACTCCAAACTGAATGTCAGAATGGGAAAGAAAGGTGATTTAAGCAATTTTGAGCGTGGCATGGTAGTTGGTGCCAGACGGGCCGGTCTGAGTATTTCACAATCTGCTCAGTTAATGGGATTTTCACGCACAACCATTTCTAGGGTTTACAAAGAATGGTGTGAAAAGGGAAAAACATCCAGTATGCGGCAGTCCTGTGGGCAAAAATGCCTTGTGGATGCTAGAGGTGAGAGGAGAATGGGCCGACTGATTCAAGCTGATAGAAGAGCAACATTGACTGAAATAACCACTCGTTACAACCGAGATATGCAGCAAAGCATTTGTGAAGCCACAACACGCACAACCTTGAGGCGGATGGACTACAACAGCAGAAGACCCCACCGGGTACAACTCATCTCCACTACAAATAGGAAAAAGAGGCTACAATTTGCACAAGCTCACCAAAATTGGACTGTTGAAGACTGGAAAAATGTTGCCTGGTCTGATGAGTCTCGATTTCTGTTGAGACAGTCAAATGGTAGAGTCCGAATTTGGCGTAAACAGAATGAGAACATGTATCCATCCTCTGATGGCTACTTCCAGCAGGATAATGCACCATGTCACAAAGCTCGAATCATTTCAAATTGGTTTCTTGAACATGACAATGAGTTCACTGTACTAAAATGGCCCCCACAGTCACCAGATTTCAACCCAATAGAGCATCTTTGGGGTGTGGTGGAACGGGAGCTTCGTGCCCTGGATGTGCATCCCTCAAATCTCCATCAACTGCAAGATGCTATTCTATCAATATGGGCCAACATTTCTAAAGAATGCTATCAGCACCTTGTTGAATCAATGCCACGTAGAATTAAGGCAGTTCTGAAGGCAAAAGGGGGTCCAACACTGTATTAGTATGGTGTTCCTAATAATTCTTTAGGTGAGTGTATATATATAATACAGACTTGAAGGTGGTGTGGGCTGCCTTCAGTGCCTGTGTCAAATAGACCAGCGTTTGTAAAAGAGAGCGATGTGGGCAAACAAGTGCCAGGAGGTGTATATGGATGGCTGTATAATGACCAAAAAATTTGTCCTGTTCCTATTGCTAGTGTTCGATCTAGAGGGGGAGTGCAAGTGGAATTAAAGGGGTTATCCCATCTTAGACAATGGGGGCATATCGCTAGGATATTCCCCCATTGTCTGATAGGCGCGGGTCCCACCGGGGTCTATCCACCACCAAGCGCTAATCCTCGCCTCTCCCATAGAAGTGAATTGGAGCATGCCGCATTAATTTCTATGGGGCAGATGGCAATAGCCGAGCCAGCGCTCGGCTATTTTTGGCGGCCTCATAGAAATGAATGGAGGGCGTCTGCGCATGCGCAGTGCGCTCTCCTTCACTTTCGGGGCTCCGTTCTCGAAATAGGTGCGGGTCCCATCGGTGGGACCCGCACCTATAAGACAATGGGGGCATATCCTAGCGATATGCCCCCATTGTCTGAGATGAGAAAACCCCTTTAAGATTGTGACATGGTGTACCATTGTAGTGGAACAAACTGTTTTTAATGAAGATGATTTACCTGAAAGTTAAAAACTATGTCCTCTGTGCAGTCTTTCTCAGTGTGCTAGTGAGAAAAAGGCTCGCTGTATAAAAGGTTAGGGGGAGGAGGGGACTATGATTGATATGCTGGGAGTTAGAGCACTGTGAGTAAGAGCACTGTGTGTGGGTAGCGGAGGGGATGTGCAGCGGCCAAATGCTGGGTCAGGGCTGCATGTGTGTATAGGGTGAGGACCAAACACAGTGCTCACAGACAGGGGCAGTGTGCCGGGTTGGCACTGTCTGTATGTAAGGCTGGGGAGAGAGAATGTTTGTAAGGAGTGTCACCACTATATATATGAACAATAAAGGATTTATTCATAACCTCTTGAGGTCGTGTCTTTGCGCCAAGAAGTACCGGAAAACAGTGGACCATTACCACTGCCCACCCCTACATTGTTTCTCCACATTTCAGAGTGGCCTTTTATTGTGGGCAGTCTAAGGCACACCTGTGCAATATTCATGCTGTCTAATCAGCACCTTGATATGCCACACCTGTGAGTTGGTACGGATTATCTCGGCAAAGGAGAAGTACTCACTAACACAGATTTAGACAGATTTGTGAACAATATTTGAGAGTAATGGGTCTTTTGTGTATGTAGAAAATGTTTCAGATCTTTGAGTTCAGCTCATGCAAAATGGGGGCAAAACCGAAAGTGTTGCGTTTATATTTTTGTTCAGTGTTGATGTTTAAAAGCCATTTGTAGAATGTTCTAGAATATGGCTGGGCCAATTCAGATTGGTTGATACTAATAGCACTTTGTTCAAAAAGAGAGAGTACACTGCCCAAACCAGTCTGTGTCTTTATCCCAAAAAGTTCTAAATCTGACCTACAGTAATGGGTCTTTTGTGTATGTAGAAAATGTTTCAGATCTTTGAGTTCAGCTCATGCAAAATGTGAGCAAAACCGGAAGTGTTGCGTTTATATTTTTGTTCAGTGTAAAATCCACAATTTGGGACACCAGATAGGGGGAAGAGGGAAACACCGGGGGTCCATTATCCTGTATCCTCATACTTTCTGTACACTACTGTGGTCCAACCAGGCTGGGAAACAGCCTCTAACTCCTAAAGGAGAGGTATCACACCTACTTTATCTATTAAAGGGGTTCTCCAGGAATTAAGAAAATGAAAATATGTAAATATTACTTTATTATAAATAAATTCCCAAATACCTTTCATTAGGTATAATGGCTCATTTTCTCTGGGGAGCAATCATTAGGAAAAATAAAATGGCTGCCATCCTATTAGTACACAGAACCTGTCCTAATCACACAGCAGGAGAAATAAAATAGCCGCTGTCCTATTAGTACACACAAAACCTGTCCTAATCACATAGCAGGACAAGTTACTTCAGAGCACTGAGCTAAAGAGCTGCCTCATCCTCATCTCTGCTCTACTTGTCAGGGATCATGATCTTGAATAAAGTTTAATATGATCTTCAGCTGAATTTCCGTAGGAATGGCGTTCATAAGGAGACATGAAGAACAGAGAGGACGGACAAGACAGGCTGTAGTAATGGAGACTGCATGAAAGAGCTGCTGCTCATCAGCCTCACCCCCACCTCCTCTCTGTACCTCATGTCTCCTCAAGATCTCCATTCCTACAGAGATTCAGCTGAAGATCATATTAAATTGTATTCAGGACCATAACCCCTGACAACCCTGATAACCCCTGACAAGCAGAGCAGAGAGGAGGATGAGGCAGCTCTTTACCTCACTGTTCTGAAGTAACTTGTCCTTCTATGTGATTAGGACAGGTTTTGTGTGTACTAATAGGACAGCGGCCATTTTATTTCTTCTAATGATTGCTCTCTAGACAAAACAAGCCATTGTAACTAACGAAAGATATTTGGGAATATATTTTCAATAAAGTAATATTTAGATATTTTCAAGGGCTGCAGATAGAGCATTGTGTTGTATTATTGCATAGCATTGTGTTGTATTATGGATTTTATTTATTGTAGGTGTACTTTGCATTTATATATTATATATATTTTATTTTGGTGTTAGATGTTTGTGGCTTGACAAATAGCAATTTTTTTTTAAATTGTTTGAATTTTGTTAGTTGACTATGTTCAAGTGATTTTTATATAAATATTACAGCATTTTTTTCGCCATATAAGATGTAATTTTCAGTGCATCTTATGGGGCGAATACTAATGAGCACTACCATTATGGAGGTGCTCGTTAGTACAGGAGGACCAGGGAACGGTGAATGCAGGGCACTGTGTGTGGGCTCTCTACTCCCTTCTTCCTGGTCTTCCTTGGCTGCACGCTGTGCTGAGACCTGCACACAGTGTGAGTGTGTCGGCATGCTCTGTGAACTCACACTGTGTGATGTTGGGTTACAGCAGCAGAAAGCTAGATGTTAGGAGTGGCGGTGGCACCTGGAACAGGAGAGGTAAGTTGATTTTTTTTTTTTGTCTCTACTCTGAGGTCTAATTGGGGGGTCTTATTAACTTGGGGATCTGATCTGAGGTCTGAATAGGGTTTTTATTAACATGGGTGTCTGATCTGAGGTCTGAATAGGTGTTTTATTAACATGAGGGTCTGATCTGAGGTTAGATTTGGGGTCTTAAAAACATTGGCGTTCTGATTGGGGGTCTTATAAACATTGAGAGTCTGATTTGAGGTATTTTTAAAACCATCCTTTTTTAAGCTGTCAATTCTTTGCCATCCTAGAACTACCAAACATGTATAGTAAATATTCTTACACATTGTGAGGATTTGCTCTGGTAGGCAGGGTAAGCGGATGCAGTACAGAGGCCAAACAAGTTCGTAAATCAAAATGTCAGTGTTTATTCACACAAAAGGCAAAAGAAAATCAACTCATAACAGTCTTGGTGTTAATTCACACAATGAAAAGTCCATAGAACAGACTCGTCACCTTGCTAGCCGTTTTATCCCCGGCAGTCCACAGCAGGCTTTAGGGGGCCTGTTTCCCAGCGTTCAGCCCTCATGCAGCTCTCAACCTTCCAGCACAGCACCATGCTTCAGATCCCAAGACAGAGATTCAGATTCTGAGCCCAGCTGCCTATTTAAAGGACAGTCAGGTGCTGCCAAAACCCGGACCGGCACTTAAACTCCGGTCCGGTATTTGATCTCACCTGGCTGGAAATCAGCCCAGCCGCCCATGTTGGGAGGAAAATACCTGACTTCCCAAACAAAACCCCTTGCTATGTCACAACATGTAAAACTAATTGTCACAATAGGGATCAGTGAGGTCCTGAACTTCACCCACATCACTGTCCCTACCTGTTTGCACGATCCGCCCTTGGTGATGATCCACAACTGGATAGAGGTCCCCTTCCGAAGTAGGTGCAAAGGTCTACAAGGAACAATACACAGGGAAAAATAATAAACCAAATGACAGATACACACAGCAGAAAACCAACTAGTCAGGTCAGACAAACAGTACCAGAACTGAAGAAAACTTAAGACAGCAAAGTCATACAAGCCAAAGTTAATACCAGGAAAATCCAATATAATCCAAATCAGAAACCAAAAGGTCACACCAGGGAATCTCATCAGATCCAAATCTAATAGAAAATACGCCAAAATCCAGAGGTTAAATGCAATATAGCCGGGTATATAAAACACCTTAATCAAAGGCAACAGTGGGCAGCAGCCTGTTAAAGTAGGTCACCCCATAGGTCACATTGGATGTCCAAATCACAATCTGTCACTCCTGATTGGCTGGCCAGTTTATCTGGCAATGAGACGCAGACAGCACCGCTCTTTGGAGCAGAGATGCCGGCGGGCGGAGGTAAAAACATAACATTAATTTTCCTGTTTTGGACAGATCTTGAAAAAAAAATTCTATGGGAAATGTGATCTGAATGATTTTAAATATCAATCATTGCTTTAGAGATGTAGCTAGGCTTTCTGACACCTTGGGTAAGGATACAGTACGGTGCCAGTACATTGGCATTTTGGTTTCCGTTTGTGACATCCGTGAGATGTCACAAGCATCAGTTTGCCTCCATTCCACCTCCATTCCGTTCTGGAGGCAGACACCAAAACGCTGCTTCAGCGATTTGGTGTCCGCCTGACGATGCGGAGGCAAACGGATCCGTCCTGACACACAATGTAAGTCAATGGGGACGGATCCGTTTACACTGACACAATATGGCACAATGTTTTGGCTATGTTAAAGATAATAAAAACTGATCCGTTCTGAACGGATGCATGCGGTTGTATTATCGGTGCGGATCCGTCTGTGCAGATCCATGACGGATCCGCACCAAACGCAAGTGTGAAAGTAGCCTTAGTTGTGCAGCGATTCGTTGCCCAATACCCCGGGTCCAGGACATCTTGCGGCAGGCCAGGAAAATCTCTGGCTATTTTAGAAGATCTTACACGGCCATAGCTCGCCTTGCTGATGTTCAGCGGCAACACCACCTGCCCGTCAGACGTCTGATTTGTGACAGCCCGAAGTGCTGGAGCTCCACCTTGTATATGCTTGATAGGCTGCTCCAGCAGCAATGTGCTGTTAACGAGTCCAGTGATGGGCGGCAAGGGCAAAATTCTAATTTGCGATATTTCGCGAATATTCAGTAGAATATTAGTCATATTTGAGAATTTGAGATGATTTTCTTGATCGTGAAAATCAGGCATGTAATATGCGCGTATTTGCATATGCGCAATACTGGCTTGTCCAAACTGCGGGAAGCTTGCAGAGACTGGAAAAGATGGTGGGCAGCAATTTTTGCAACAGTGAGGAAGAACTCCTGATCACTGTAAGTAATGTTACTGTACATTAAGGCACTTTTTACATTTCGCATGCATTGCAGAACAATGGCTTCATATGCTGATAGAGTGTTCCAAAATATTTGTGATTGCGAAAAACTGCGCTATTGATGCAAATTTGTATTTGCAATACATAGAACTTCACATTTTATCAGGTCTGACTACATATTACTAATTGGTGCACTAAGTATTGTTGTGACATCACAGCACTATGTCTGTAGTATGTATGGACAGCAGAGAAATATCTCTCAAATTCACATTGCACATCCACTTTCCTGCCAGACACTATATACCACACACCATATACCTCACACACGCACAAACACAGTCTATAGATTAGAGTTTGTGTCCTGTTGGTCAGGAGAAGCTTTCTTTGTCTGACCGCCAGTATTTGTTGGTTGATTTAGCGTTACCCAGGGTGCACCACGGGGAGGCGAACCAGCTTTACACCCCATACGGTACCGTCACTTCACTAGACAGGTACATCTCTGCTCAGCTGGCCAATATCCGATTGCTCAGACCCACACACATACAATTGCAATACAATCCCATCTTATAACGGTAACATTAAATCTAATATTTCCCCTTTTTCACTTAAATGGTTTTGGCTGTGTTGTTGATGACATTATTTTCAAAACTTGTATTTAAGGGAAAGCATAGTGTGATGGCTATCATGAAACATTGGTCAGATTTGAAGAGGAAGCACATTGGCTGGATCACAGAGATCCGTGACCGCACATGCCCAGGTACAATGATTACATTACTTTTGTATCTCTCGCCTACACTCTGTAATGTATATATACAGTTACGCAAATAAGTATTTCATCCCTTTACAAATGATTACTTAGTACCTGGTGTGACATGTAGCAAATCAGCCGTTTACATCATACATCTCTACCTCACTGTGTGTGTATGTTGAGGAGCGGTTGAGACGTATGCATGTATATCCATGCATGCCTGCAAACACGTGCGGGCATGTATGGTATATATATGCATACATTAACCACCGCATCATGGGGTGATGCCCATGGTGATCCCCAGGGGCTCATGGTGGCCCCTGTGGGAAATATGTGGTCCCTGGAAGCTGTGCCCCCTTATAATCCCCCTTATATTAGTATATATATGTGCCCCCTTATATATGTCCCCTGTATGCCCCAGATATATGCGAGGGTGTGTGTATATATAGATATGTGTGTATGTATTTGCACACGTGTCTATGTATATACACTTATGTCAGCATGACAGTATGTATGTGGGCTTATTGCTGCCCATTCATAACCCCGGTTTTGTATGTTTTTATAGATGAGCCCCCAAGCATCTGTGGATATATATATGCATATATGCAATTCCAACTGTTATCAACAGAGTTGTTATAGCCTGTAGGATAACAGCTGATTAGCATCTAGTCCCCTTTTGTTCAGGCCCAAAGCAATCAGACGCTTTGGCACCGTTTGTGAGGGGACCTTCTAACCAGACATCAAGAACCTGAGAACCTGTTTTTCCACACCTCTGCCCATGGCTAAAACTCCATCCCACTACTCCCAGCATCTTTGGGACTAGGGGGGGGGGGGGGGGGGGGGAACTCTGGGGATTGTAGGCAGGCATACGTCACAGTGACACTATGATGTCACATCCCTGAGGAAGGAGGAGGGGGTTGCTTTTGGGCTATAAAACCCCGAACCGGCCAGAGGTGCGCTCTCTTGCAACCAGACTAGATTCAGAGACGCATAGGAGAGAGGAGCTCCATGATGACCTCCTGGATAAGGCCTAAGTATCACCCCTGGTCCTGTAACCCTTATATTTGTGTCCTTGATGTGATGTGACCCTGGGCCCTGATTTACCCTTGCCGTGTTACTGGACACCCTGATCCCCCAAACCCTTGCCTTATTGTATCCTTGTTTGTACCCCTGAACCTGTGATCCCCCAAACCCTTGCCTTATTGTATTCCCCTGTTGTACCCCTGATCCTGTGGCCCTATTAGTACCCCTGATTACCCCCACTCCCTGCTGTGTCCCTGATCCCTGCTGTACCCCTGGTAAACCTCAGCACTCACTTGCAAGTAACCCTTGCAGTGCTGAATCTATAGTGTCTGTGGCCTGCACTCCCTTGCAGTGCCACCGTTAACCCCGTAGGGACAGTGAGTACAGACACCCCTGGTCTCCCCTGGTTACCCCTGGTCTCCCCTGGTTACCCCTGGTTCCCTGTGTGCCTGCTCTCCCCTGGTTCACCCCCCATAGACCCCTGAACCCTGAATAACCCTTGTTTCCCTGCCTTGGTTCCTTTGTAGAGCATGCTTCTGCTCTGCAAACCAATCCTTATAACCCTTTGTCATACCCCGTAGGGACAGTGTACAGGACAGACGGGTGGGATTGTTATATACTTGTATGTGTGAATTGTCTAGTTAGTTTATGGGTGGAATATGGGAATGTGTTAGTGTAGTTAGTACCGTAATAGTGTATTGTTACTTATATTGTTGTGTGCTGCTATAAATATATATATCTATTCCATTGATATAGATATATATAATTATAAGCAAATATTAGACTGTGACATATAGTGGGTGAATAAATCCCTGCAGAACATTAACCTCTGCATTGCCCTGTCCCTGCAGAGTCCTGACCATTAACCTCTTCAATGCCTGATCCCTGCTACCACTGTCCTGATAACTCATAACCCTGTGTCCCTTGGCCTGCAGGTAATAACCCCTGCAGAGCCACCATTGTGTTTAACTCCTTGTACCCCTTAGGGACAGTGATTAGTCAGGCGGGTGGGTTGCTGATATTTGTGTGTATGCAAATGTATTATTGTATTATATAGATAGTGTGTGGGGTGGAATTTGGGATTGTGCTGTGTAGTGTAGTTTAGGATTGTATATTTAGTGCTGTATTGTTAGTATTGCGTGCGTAGTGTATTGTTAGTAATAAATACTGTGTTTGGTTTATAACTATCTTGTGGCGTGTGGTTATTGGCGATAGTTAGTTTAGTAAGGCGCATGCAGCTAGCATAGTGATCAGTGTGAAGCATAGCGAAGGTATTGTTATTATTATATAAAGGCATAAATGGGCGGAGTTATCACTAGATGGCTCCTCCCATTTATGAATATTAATTATCGATATTTGCATAAATATTGGTGATTAATATTCCCCCTTTACATTGGCGAGCCAGGCCCACTGCGTGGATTTCGCGTTTGTTTTTGGTCTTAAGGCTGAGGGTCGCTGGTACTGTGAATTAGCGGGCAGGAGAGACGCGGTCAGCGGAGTGTCTGAGCGTCTAGGACCCGATAATTCGTACAGGAGAAGCGATACTTCCCTTAGAGTACCAGAAATAAAACAAAATCTTTTGCAGAGAATCTAGAATCTATCTGTGTACTAATATTTTTGTATTTGCTTTACACGGTCACCGTCGCTGGGGTAAGAGAAGAAGATACGGAAAAGTACAGCACCAACAAGCATCGCTCAAGTGATTGCAAGGGAGAAGAAGACACGTCACTGAAGGAGATCCATCTTCGTGGGAGCGGCGTACAAGTCAGGCTGGTCGGGAAGAGGCGATCCGGGAAAATGGACTTCTTCCAAGCAGCTGCGAGATACGGCGCCAAGGAGAAGATGGACACTCATCAAACGGTGAGTATGGACTTCCCCACACTGCAACACTTGAGCAGACACAGCACATTTAACCCCATCCTCCCCACTACATACAAGTCAGCAGAAATGCTGTGGTCCGATTTGTTAGCACAGGCTTGTAGTTACGACAAGCTTTGTGTTAACAAACGGACGGTTTTGAACAAGGCCACCAAACGGCTTCGGATGCTAGCCAAACTCGTTCATACGTTTGAGGCTAGCATCTGTAAGCCAAAGGAAGTGGCGCTGGTGTCTCAGTCAACGGAGACAATTCCTCCGGCCATTCACTGCCAATGCTGTGCTAGTAATTCGGACCAGGTTTCGGCATTGCGGGCACAGCTGGCAGAGAATGTGCAGTCTACTGTTGACCGAGATGCGCAGGTGGCTAGGATCGTGACGGTAGCCAAATTGAAGGCTCAGGTTGCTGTAAGGTCCCAGCTAATGTCTGGCATGCAACAGGTTATCACCAAGTTGGTGCCGGCCCTTTCTTTTTCCGTAAAGCCAGGGTCGGAATCTCCCAAAACGTTGCCCTGTGCAGGGCCACAAGGGGGGAGAGTAGTCTGTGACCGGTCTGATCATCAGGTCAAGCCGGTCCAGACTAACAGAGATTTTTCCCTGACTTTGGGAAAAACAACTGTGGTGAAGAGTGCGTCCCTGAGGATGGAACGAGGCAGGAGAAGGGAGCACGGATGCAGTGTAGATGGACCTGGGCCATGCAGAGCAAACATCAGATGTTTTGCATGTGGTGGCCTAGGTCACATAGCGAGACACTGCGAAACAGATGGGAACATAACACACAGGACAGGAAACCAAGTCACGTGTTTCAGGTGTGGGAACAAAGGACACATTGCAAGGAATTGCCCTTGTGCAGGTAATTGCAATGTGTCCAACAGTATCAGCCAGGTAACAAATTGTGCAGTAGGGTCTAGTCAGCCTGGCCATAACGGGGTTACCTCTCGGCAGCATCACCAGCTGCTGAGGGGTCAGAGTGGCCAGGCTAGGCTAGGCAACATTTGACACCCCTGTACGATTTGTTACACAGTTTGTTCCCTGTGTATGTCCATGTTGTGTGTTTTTGTTATCTGTTTGAGTTTTTCTTGATGTTGATGGTGGTAGTCCTTGTCTGCGGATGTGTTCTACCATGCTGATTTATGTAGTGGTGTAAGTCCCATCTGCTGTCTGTTTCATTCTGTGTCCCCTTGCAGTGGAACAGTGTTATACTGTGGATCGAGAACGTATAGGCTTGCGAGCAGATAATTTCACACGGGAAATCCTACACAAAGGATGATGTGATATTATTCTGGGCAGCCAGGGTCTCAGATCGATACAGATAACACTGTTTTGCTCAAGGTTTTCGGTAGGACTGTGTTGCGCTGGGGACTGGGGCGGACAGACAACATTGGTGTAATGTTGTGCTGCGCACTTAATTCTAGTCCGGTCAGGTAGCACAGCTCTGATAGGGATTGGACGCAGAGTGTTTGGCAGCAGAATGTGGACTGTGTTCTTGTGTTGTGGGGGCCTGGGGAGCCAGGGCATGCCTATGCCATTGGTTCTGCGGGCCTCCACAAGATGGGATCACAGGGGGAAGTCGGCCTGGGTACACACGAGCGGACGGGGATACGGTGCCATCAATAACAAGATGGTGCTTTGTCCACAGAGCTCCAGTTATCCTAACCTAGTAGGGTGGCCATCCTTATCTGTTGGTGCAGAGGGATGTGCAGCAGAGGACTCAATCCTCTGAAGGTACGGTGTTAAGACACCAGTGTTGGGATAACGAGGGGCCCTGTGAGATAAAGGGCAGCTCAATGCCTTTCTCTACCCATGGGTCAAAGGTATTGGTGCTGGAAATTTTCACATTAATTGCACTGTTAGGGGAGAAATTCCCCTGGGAGCGCCTGGTATTTTCTTCTGCCATAGGTGTGATTTTATATGGAGCGGAAGAAAAACCCAGGAGACGCCACAGAAGAGACCAGCTATTCCCCCTGACACTGTTGTGAAGCTCCAGAGGATCCCACTGGATTTTGGCAACTAAGCGACCTCTGCCTAGAGGTGTTCTAGAGAAGACTGTGCCACAATCCAGCGGGAGCATTATTTAAGGCTCTGGAGGAGGACTTGGGAGACGTTCGGGTGGAAGAACTTATCACTTGTTTCACCCAGTGAAACTTCTTCTGGTTCTGGTCATCGTAATCGGAGGGTCAAGGGACTTACTGACCAAATACACCAGAACCAGACAGAACTTTACAGAACTATCCAGAGGAGGAGGCTCAGGACATAACTCCAACTTTGTCCTGTAGCCAAATATTTTATGGACACTTTGTTTCCTATGAGGGTTCGGAACGTATAACATGTACTACCCTGAAACCCCATAGCACATTGTATTGTATATATATTGATTATGTTTGTTGGTTGATTGTGTACCCATAGACACTCTAGGTACAAATGTGTGACAGCCTATAGAAACTCGCCCAACGCATTGCGGTGAGTTATAATTTGGCTGTACACATTTGCATCCTATAGTCGTTTCCCATTGACACAGGGGTCTGCGACCTACCTGTGTCTTTGGAGGTGTAGAGATATGCCAGGTTGCATGAGTCTCTATGGGTACACACATTTAATGGAATTTGGTGGTGTTGGGAGGGATGTGACATGTGTTTTGTGTGAATGGGGATAAGGTTAGGTCACGATAGGGACAGGCATCATTCATTTGCCACCTTGAACCCTGGAACGGTGAGGTTCTTAAGGGAAGGGCTGGAGGTGTAGTGTGGCGGAGGTGTTCTCCGCAGTAGAATTTAGGTACTGTGACATCGCCGCTTGAGAGTCTGACCTGCCTTGTAAAGACCTATTAATCTGTCCACGGGAGAACCGCACCCATCAAGTGGATAGAAGAAAGTTGGGACTGAGACTGTGAGGGTGAACCCGCTCCAGATGCCTTGGAGGCGGGCCATACCTGAAGATCGGCAGAACTACCGAGAGACTGTGGGGGTGTGGCCACTCCAAAGTGGGGGTGGCCGACACCAAGAGACTGTTAAAGAAAGGCCAGTTAAAGACTGTAAGGGTGAACCCACTCCAGAATTGGGGGGGGGACGAAGATACCTGAAGATCGGCAGAATTACCGAGAGACTGTGGGGGTGTGGTCACTCCAAAGTGGGGGTGGCCGACACTAAGACTGTTAAAGAAAGACCAGTTAACCAAGAGACTGTGGGTGTGTGGTATCCTAAAGATGTCAAGAAGAAGACAGAAGGGCAGGTCGGAGGAAGCTGGATTGGGGATGTCTAAGTACCTAAAGATCAGTGTGCACTACAGTTCTTCCTGAACTTCCACCAAAGATGGGGTTGAAGGGGGGCAAACATATCTCAACCCGTTCCCCCATTATATTGTCGTATTATATTCCGACAACAGGGGGATTGTTGAGGAGCGGTTGAGACGTATGCATGTATATCCATGCATGCCTGCAAACACGTGCGGGCATGTATGGTATATATATGCATACATTAACCACCGCATCATGGGGTGATGCCCATGGTGATCCCCAGGGGCTCATGGTGGCCCCTGTGGGAAATATGTGGTCCCTGGAAGCTGTGCCCCCTTATAATCCCCCTTATATTAGTATATATATGTGCCCCCTTATATATGTCCCCTGTATGCCCCAGATATATGCGAGGGTGTGTGTATATATAGATATGTGTGTATGTATTTGCACACGTGTCTATGTATATACACTTATGTCAGCATGACAGTATGTATGTGGGCTTATTGCTGCCCATTTATAACCCCGGTTTTGTATGTTTTTATAGATGAGCCCCCAAGCATCTGTGGATATATATATGCATATATGCAATTCCAACTGTTATCAACAGAGTTGTTATAGCCTGTAGGATAACAGCTGATTAGCATCTAGTCCCCTTTTGTTCAGGCCCAAAGCAATCAGACGCTTTGGCACCGTTTGTGAGGGGACCTTCTAACCAGACATCAAGAACCTGAGAACCTGTTTTTCCACACCTCTGCCCATGGCTAAAACTCCATCCCACTACTCCCAGCATCTTTGGGACTAGGGGGGGGGGGGGGGGGGACTCTGGGGATTGTAGGCAGGCATACGTCACAGTGACACTATGATGTCACATCCCTGAGGAAGGAGGAGGGGGTTGCTTTTGGGCTATAAAACCCCGAACCGGCCAGAGGTGCGCTCTCTTGCAACCAGACTAGATTCAGAGACGCATAGGAGAGAGGAGCTCCATGATGACCTCCTGGATAAGGCCTAAGTATCACCCCTGGTCCTGTAACCCTTATATTTGTGTCCTTGATGTGATGTGACCCTGGGCCCTGATTTACCCTTGCCGTGTTACTGGACACCCTGATCCCCCAAACCCTTGCCTTATTGTATCCTTGTTTGTACCCCTGAACCTGTGATCCCCCAAACCCTTGCCTTATTGTATTCCCCTGTTGTACCCCTGATCCTGTGGCCCTATTAGTACCCCTGATTACCCCCACTCCCTGCTGTGTCCCTGATCCCTGCTGTACCCCTGGTAAACCTCAGCACTCACTTGCAAGTAACCCTTGCAGTGCTGAATCTATAGTGTCTGTGGCCTGCACTCCCTTGCAGTGCCACCGTTAACCCCGTAGGGACAGTGAGTACAGACACCCCTGGTCTCCCCTGGTTACCCCTGGTTACCCCTGGTCTCCCCTGGTTACCCCTGGTTCCCTGTGTGCCTGCTCTCCCCTGGTTCACCCCCCATAGACCCCTGAACCCTGAATAACCCTTGTTTCCCTGCCTTGGTTCCTTTGTAGAGCATGCTTCTGCTCTGCAAACAAATCCTTATAACCCTTTGTCATACCCCGTAGGGACAGTGTACAGGACAGACGGGTGGGATTGTTATATACTTGTATGTGTGAATTGTCTAGTTAGTTTATGGGTGGAATATGGGAATGTGTTAGTGTAGTTAGTACCGTAATAGTGTATTGTTACTTATATTGTTGTGTGCTGCTATAAATATATATATCTATTCCATTGATATAGATATATATAATTATAAGCAAATATTAGACTGTGACATATAGTGGGTGAATAAATCCCTGCAGAACATTAACCTCTGCATTGCCCTGTCCCTGCAGAGTCCTGACCATTAACCTCTTCAATGCCTGATCCCTGCTACCACTGTCCTGATAACTCATAACCCTGTGTCCCTTGGCCTGCAGGTAATAACCCCTGCAGAGCCACCATTGTGTTTAACTCCTTGTACCCCTTAGGGACAGTGATTAGTCAGGCGGGTGGGTTGCTGATATTTGTGTGTATGCAAATGTATTATTGTATTATATAGATAGTGTGTGGGGTGGAATTTGGGATTGTGCTGTGTAGTGTAGTTTAGGATTGTATATTTAGTGCTGTATTGTTAGTATTGCGTGCGTAGTGTATTGTTAGTAATAAATACTGTGTTTGGTTTATAACTATCTGTGTGGCGTGTGGTTATTGGCGATAGTTAGTTTAGTAAGGCGCATGCAGCTAGCATAGTGATCAGTGTGAAGCATAGCGAAGGTATTGTTATTATTATATAAAGGCATAAATGGGCGGAGTTATCACTAGATGGCTCCTCCCATTTATGAATATTAATTATCGATATTTGCATAAATATTGGTGATTAATATTCCCCCTTTACAGTGTGTATATATATATATATATATATTTATACAGACAACGAGGTAGGCATGTATGATGTAAACAGCTGTTGCAACCATTTCGTACACACATGAATATACACTCACCTAAAGAATTATTAGGAACACCATACTAATACAGTGTTGGACCCCCTTTTGCCTTCAGAACTGCCTTAATTCTGCGTGGCATTGATTCCACAAGGTGCTGATAGCATTCTTTAGAAATGTTGGCCCATATTGATAGGATAGCATCTTGCAGTTGATGGAGATTTGAGGGATGCACATCCAGGGCACGAAGCTCCCGTTCCACCACATCCCAAACATGCTCTATTGGGTTGAGATCTGGTGACTGTGGGGGCCATTTTAGTACAGTGAACTCATTGTCATGTTCAAGAAACCAATTTGAAATGATTCGAGCTTTGTGACATGGTGCATTATCCTGCTGGAAGTAGCCATCAGAGGATGGATACATGTTCTCATTCTGTTTACGCCAAATTCGGACTCTACCATTTGAATGTCTCAACAGAAATCGAGACTCATCAGACCAGGCAACATTTTTCCAGTCTTCAACAGTCCAATTTTGGTGAGCTTGTGCAAATTGTAGCCTCTTTTTCCTATTTGTAGTGGAGATGAGTGGTACCCGGTGGGGTCTTCTGCTGTTGTAGCCCATCCGCCTCAAGGTTGTGCGTGTTGTGGCTTCACAAATGCTTTGCTGCATACCTCGGTTGTAACGAGTGGTTATTTCAGTCAACGTTGCTCTTCTATCAGCTTGAATCAGTCGGCCCATCCTCCTCTGACCTCTAGCATCCACAAGGCATTTTTGACCACAGGACTGCCGCATACTGGATGTTTTTCCCTTTTCACACCATTCTTTGTAAACCCTAGAAATGGTTGTGCGTGAAAATCCCAGTAACTGAGCAGATTGTGAAATTCTCAGAGCGGCCCGTCTGGCACCAACAACCATGCCACGCTCAAAATTGCTTAAATCACCTTTCTTTCCCATTCTGACATTCAGTTTGGAGTTCAGGAGATTGTCTTGACCAGGACCACACCCCTAAATGCATTGAAGCAACTGCCATGTGATTGGTTGACTAGATAATTGCATTAATGAGAAATATATACATAAACTGCAATCATCATTCTATATTCCAGTAAAAGGCCCCATCCATCATTGCATTAGATACATCCCCCACTTAAGTTGCATTTGTTATGAGTTCTGAGTTGTTTGTCAAAATGATGAATATTGTGTGATTACAGGGGTTCCCGTTCCTTCAGTCCGCCGCAGGCGTTCCAGGGAGGATTTGGAGGTGGTGGAGGTCTCCGTAGAAGAGGAAGAGAAGGGAGAGCAGGCAGGACCCTCCCAGAATGTGAACGCCCCTCCCCCACCGGATGTTGGCAAAGTGGTGGAGGTGGCGGCGGAAGAGGCCGGACCCTCCCATTAGCCGGATTCCCCTCCCCAGCTCATGATGAGGATGATGTCACCAGCCCCCGCCAGAAGGGTAAATATGTGCACACAGCAATATAATTCTGTATACATAACATATTCAGAAACATTAACCCTTTCTACCCCAGGCAAGTTTTCAACTTCCTGCTCAGGCCATTTTTTGCCAATCTGACATGTGTCACTTGATGTGGTAATAACTTTAAAAAGCTTTTACTTATCAAAGCTGTGAGATTTTCTCGTCACATATTGTACTTTATGATAGTGGTAAAATTGATTCAAAAAATACATTTTTTATTCATAAAAAAACCAAATTTCCAAATTCCTATTTCTCTTCTTTTATAATAGATAGTAATACCTCCAAAAAAAGTTATTACTTTACATTCCCCCATATGCCTACTTCATGTTTGGATCTTTTTGAGAAAAAATAATCTTTTTTTTTTTTTGGGACGTTAGAAGGCTTAGAAGTTTAGAATCAAATTTTACAATTTTTAGGAACTATCCCAAACCCTAATTTTTTCAGGACCAGTTCAGTTATGAAGTCACTTTCTGGGGCTTACATTGTGGAAACCACCCATAAATCACCCCATTTAATAAACTACACCCCTCAAGCTAATCAAAACTGATTCTACATACTTTGTTAACTCTTTAGGTGGCCCACGAGAATGACATGAAAATGGGAATGAAATTTAAAAAAATCACTTATTTTAGCAGATTTTTAATTTTAATCGATTTTTGTGAAACACATCAAGGGTTAAAAGCCAAACAAAACTCAAAATCTATTACCCTGAATCTGAAGTTTACAAAAACACCCCATGTGTGTTCAAAAACTGATGTATGGCTGCACAGCAGGCTTCAGAGTGGAAGGAGCACCATATGGCATTAGGAAAGAGGATTTAGCTTGAATGGTAATTGGGAGCTAATATTGCATGTGAAGACACCCTGTGTGTGACTCCATTCCGGAAACTACACCCCTCAAGGAATATACTGAGCACTTTGACCCATCAGGCATTTCACATAAATAGGAAACGCTTGGCTATGAAAAATAGAAATGAAAAATTTTTCCAGAAAAAGTTTATTTACACACACATTTTTTACTTTCACGAAGGCTTACCGGACAAAATGCCGCCCTCATTTATTTCCCCATTTTTCCCCAAATACACCAACAAATGATGTGCTCAAAAAATGATATACGGTATGGGCGCATGGCAGCGTTTTAGAGTAAAACTGCCAAATATGAATTTTGATGACAGGCCTGAATTGGCAGACATGTGTTTTAGGTGCCATGTCGCATTAAATAAATTCCTGAGGTCCCCAGAAATGAAAAACTCCAACAAGTGACCCCATTTCGGAAAGAGCACCCACGTACGAACATTTTAAGGGGTGGAAAGGGCACAGTTGTCTCCCATGAAAAATTATGCATTGGTTGTTGGAAAGTGGATATGCAAGCGAGGTGGACTAAATCAGAGATATAAAGTGGAAATATTACAGGGAGCATAAAGGATTAAATTTAATTTATTCACCATGGATGAGTGGTAGATTTTAAAACACTACTTCATGCACAGGCCAGGTTTTTCAGGGCATGCTTCGCAGTGGTAAATGGTGTCCTTCCTAATACCTCTGTTGAACACACTCTGCATCTTTTTTGGGTCCTTCCCTTTCTTGCTGTCTGGGGGACTTCAGCTGGGAATGATCTGGAACAGCTGCAAATGAAAAATAAAAATAAAAATCTGTGCAGCAATTCTGGATGTTCTTCTTCTTTCTTCTTCTTTTCTGCTCTGGGTTAAATCGCAGTGGTGTGCACCAAAGTCCCAGCAAGCCACAAGCAGCACAGAAAGGTACATAACCTCTCTGCATGCAGTCACCAGCTAAAATGACTGCATGCAGGGAAGTTCTGCCTCTTCCTGTACATCTACAGCCCTGCCATTGGCTGGAGCGTTGTTCCAACCAATATCAGCGCTGGCAGGCGACCCAAAACACTGATGTCCCCTGCCTCACCTCGGAGTAGACAGGTGATGACTTTTTCATCGTCGGTCACCGTCACGTGACACCTACCGCCCCCCACCCCCTGCAGCTCCGGAGCTGCAATGCGCATGTGTAAGGAATCCAGCCCGTAGCAGCGATCGGGGCTGCAAGGGGCCGGAAAAACCTCCCGCAGCCCTTAGTTAACATGGCTGCCTGCTCGGCAGAGCATCCTTTGCACCCTGGTTCCCTAACGATTATGCCTGGTGGCCGGGTGTTCGTTGCACCATAATAGTACGGCGCTTGGCAGCAAGTGAAATCCCGCTGCGCTGTACTATTACAACGCTGGTCACGAAGTGGTTAAAACGGCAAACAATGAGGGGACAACACAAAGTACAGTAATGAAAAACAAAACAACAACACTGGACACTAACTCTGCAATCTACATAAAAACCATTAACTAACCAAATAAATAACATTATACTCTACTTATATCAAGGGGACAAAAACAGAACTGGATTGCACATCCACAATGCTATGCTTAGATCTAATTGAACTCGCTTCTCAGCACAATATTAAAGTGTACAGCCCCTAATACTGCATGCTGTACAAGAGGCATTAGTGTACATTTTGATTAAAAGGCATAAGCCCACTCAACACGCCAAGGTTGCCTCTTTGAGTGGGACCTACTCTGACAAAAAAGGCGCAGCACACTGTGGTGACAAAACAGCACTGCCCTAGTAGGTGGCAGGACCCAGTAGTCAAACAGCAACCCTGCTGTCTGACAATGCCACCCGTGGCGCTGGATCCTACCAACCCACCAGCACAGTGCCACAAAAACAAAGGCCACAAGCAGTACTGCACCATGTGAACAGTTGTCTAACACAACATGTCCATTACTATCCGGAACTGCAGGTCAATTACCACTTATATGCAGACTTCTGTGATTAAAACCCCCTGTGCCGAATGGGAGAATTGCTGATACCAGTAATAAAGAAGTCTTAATTGACCTGCAGTTCCTGATAGCATTGGACATGTTGTGTTAGACAACTGTTCACATGGTGCAGTACTGCGTATGTTTTCATGTAATTTTAAACAATAAGGTTGCAAACTCACCAGGATCAGGGTAATGGTAACGGTAGAGTATAAGGCCTACACATAACTCAGAAGGATCAGGACAGACAGCAGCAGGTAAAGGTAATGGTGTAGTATAAGGCCTACACATAACTTAGCATGATCAGGACAGACAGCAGCAGGTTCTTTGCAGCAGGAATATGTTCCCAGGAATGGGCCCCCACCAGACCAGGGCAACACCACAAATAAACTTTGACACCTCTGACAGCAGCAGGTTCTTTGTTTGCAGCAGGAATGTGTTCCCAGGAATGGTCCCCCACCAGACCGGGGCAACACCACAAATAAACTTAGACACCTCTGACAGCAGCAGGTTCTTCGTCTAGAGCAGGAATGTGCTCCCATGCATACAAAATGCAATATTTTCCGTTAAAATAGTTTTTTTTTTCAAAGGTATTTTAACTTTGTAGAGCCCACAATAAATTAGTACAAATTTAGCTCCACATGCCTCCCGCACCGGTCTGCTCTCAGTTTCCATATCGGGCACATCGAGTCTGGAGCAGAACACTGTAGCCTGCCGTGCCGTGTGCTGATTCCTCCAAGCCCTAGGGCAGCAGAATTGGCGGGGTTTAGCAGCGACTCTCTCATCCTTCTTTTGTCTGTGGTTTTCGAGGATCCCTGGTGTTGTCGGTGGCTGGGGGCAGGAGACCGAGGATGACACTCTCCTGGATGATGAGCAGGAGCCATGGCACTCCACTGCTTCCAATTTAGTGCAAATGGGGGCCTTCATGCTCCAGTGTTTGAAGAGGGAACCTCGTATAAAAAACATAAAGGACAATGACCAGTACTGAGTGGCAACGCACTTAGACCCCTGGTACAAAAACAAAATGGCGGACATGTTACCAGCATCACAGAGGGCTGGCAGAATACAGCATTTCCAGGCCTTGCTGTGAGAGATGCTGCATTCTGCTGTTGCGGGCGCTGGCAGAGGAATTTCCACCACAGCGAAACAGGTGTGGGTACCAAACCTACCGCACCTGCAAGAAGAGGGGGGTTTGAAGATGTGTTGGTCACTTTTGATATGAGATAATTCTTACATCCAACCCATCAACAGCCGTCCTCCGGATCCAGCCTCAGGGAACACCTAGACTGACAGGTGTCTGACTACATCGGAATAACAGCCGATGTGGATGCTCTGAGAAGCGAGAAACCCCTGGACTACTGGGTGTGCAGGCTTGACCTATTGCCAGAGCTGGCACAATTTGCCATGGAACTCTTGGCTTGCCCCTCGTCGAGTGTCCTGTCCGAAAGGACGTTCAGCGCAGCAGGGGGGATCGTGACCGATAAGCGCACTCGCCTAGCTCATGACAGTGTGGACTACCTCACATTTCTAAAAATGAATGAGGCATTGATCTCGGAGGAATTCAACACCTGTGACGACCACATGTAATTGAATTTTCTCATGCTATCCCACACATATCCACCACTACCCGGAACAAAGAATGGTCCTTGTCTTATGTATATACAGCAGCATAAAAGGCCTTTTCTGTCAGATGAATGCCTGATTTTGGGGTCCTCTACTCCAGTGGCCTACAGTAAAATTTTTATCCAGTCTAATGTACATCCAGACACATAATCACTAGTTCTTTTCTTTCAGGTGAATGCCTAATTTTTGGGGCCTGTACTGGCCTACATTAAAATTTTTAGCCGGTGACCGCCTATTGTACCTCCAGTCACATCATCACAAGTTCTTTTTTGTTAAGTGAATGCCTAATTTTTGGGGCCTGTACTGGCCAACAGTAAACTTTTTAGACAGTGACCACCTAATTTACCTCCAGCCACATCATCAGTTACAAGCTCTTTTCTGTCAGGTGAATGCCTAATTTTTGCGGCCTTTACTGCCCTACAGTAACATTTTTAGCCGCTGACCGCCTAATGTACCTCCAGCCACATTATCACAAGTTATTTTCTATCAGGTGAATGCCGCCTAATTTTTTGGGCCTGTACTGGCCTACAGTAAATTTTTTAGCCGTGACTGCCTAATGTACCTCCAGCCACATAATCGCAAGTTCTTTTCTGTCAGGTGAATGCCTAATTTTTGGGGCCTGTACTCCAGTAAAATTCTTCCTGGCTCCAGCAGGGCACATTTTTGAGAGTTTCCTTTTCAGATGCATAAAAATGGCCCCTGATTAAAATACATATTATTGGGGGGAATTTTTGCCAATGTCACTGTCCATGTTGTGGGACTATTTGTGCATTTCTAGCATATATGACCTGAAGGTTTTTCAGGTTCACCTGCCATTAAAGTGAATGGGGCCCGCCACAAACGCACGGTTCGCGAATATTTGAATGCGAACACACGTTCGCGTTTGCTAAACGTCCTCGCCGATGTTCGTCCATCACTACCAATCACAAAAGGAGGATGTCTCCTCCGATGTAGATTTTCTCTTTCCTCATCTTCTCCATTTGGAGCAGACCACCATGATGACATCTCTCAGCCACGTTTTGTCTATGTAGAGTTTGGGTGTCTTTGGGGAATGGCGGGCACTGTGTTGCCCGCTGCACAGGGAGTTGATCACTACAGTATGGACAGCAGCAGGCTAGCAGCAACAAGCTTTCTATAAGCATAAACATTTTGTCCCATCACCAGGGACATAGCTATAGTTCATAGGATCCCATAGCAAAATAAGATGGGGCCCCCACATCCAAGTGTAAGAAAATTAAAACAACAGCACAAGCAGCAATAACTGAAGGTATGTATAATAGCACAGTATATCAGAATACCCACATTATAGCAAAAATCCACTATACAGGGAGTGCAGAATTATTAGGCAAGTTGTATTTTTGAGGATTAATTTTATTATTGAACAACAACCATGTTCTCAATGAACTCAAAAAACTCATTAATATCAAAGCTGAATATTTTTGGAAGTAGTTTTTAGTTTGTTTTTAGTTTTAGCTATTTTAGGGGGATATCTGTGTGTGCAGGTGACTATTACTGTTCATAATTATTAGGCAACTTAACAAAAAACAAATATATACCCATTTCAATTATTTATTTTTACCAGTGAAACCAATATAACATCTCAACATTCACAAATATACATTTCTGACATTCAAAAACAAAACAAAAACAAATCAGTGACCAATATAGCCACCTTTCTTTGCAAGGACACTCAAAAGCCTGCCATCCATGGATTCTGTCAGTGTTTTGATCTGTTCACCATCAACATTGCGTGCAGCAGCAACCACAGCCTCCCAGACACTGTTCAGAGAGGTGTACTGTTTTCCCTCCTTGTAAATCTCACATTTGATGATGGACCACAGGTTCTCAATGGGGTTCAGATCAGGTGAACAAGGAGGCCATGTCATTAGATTTTCTTCTTTTATACCCTTTCTTGCCAGCCACGCTGTGGAGTACTTGGACGCGTGTGATGGAGCATTGTCCTGCATGAAAATCATGTTTTTCTTGAAGGATGCAGACTTCTTCCTGTACCACTGCTTGAAGAAGGTATCTTCCAGAAACTGGCAGTAGGACTGGGAGTTGAGCTTGACTCCATCCTCAACCCGAAAAGGCCCCACAAGCTCATCTTTGATGATACCAGCCCAAACCAGTACTCCACCTCCACCTTGCTGGCGTCTGAGTCGGACTGGAGCTCTCTGCCCTTTACCAATCCAGCCACGGGCCCATCCATCTGGCCCATCAAGACTCACTCTCATTTCATCAGTCCATAAAACCTTAGAAAAATCAGTCTTGAGATATTTCTTGACCCAGTCTTGACGTTTCAGCTTGTGTGTCTTGTTCAGTGGTGGTCGTCTTTCAGCCTTTCTTACCTTGGCCATGTCTCTGAGTATTGCACACCTTGTGCTTTTGGACACTCCAGTGATGTTGCAGCTCTGAAATATGGCCAAACTGGTGGCAAGTGGCATCTTGGCAGCTGCACGCTTGACTTTTCTCAGTTCATGGGCAGTTATTTTGCGCCTTGGTTTTTCCACACGCTTCTTGCGACCCTGTTGACTATTTTGAATGAAACGCTTGATTGTTCGATGATCACGCTTCAGAAGCTTTGCAATTTTAAGAGTGCTGCATCCCTCTGCAAGATATCTCACTATTTTTTTACTTTTCTGAGCCTGTCAAGTCCTTCTTTTGACCCATTTTGCCAAAGGAAAGGAAGTTGCCTAATAATTATGCACACCTAATATAGGGTGTTGATGTCATTAGACCACATCCCTTCTCATTACAGAGATGCACATCACCTAATATGCTTAATTGGTAGTAGGCTTTCAAGCCTATACAGCTTGGAGTAAGACAACATGCATAAAGAGGATGATGTGGTCAAAATACTAATTTGTCTAATAATTCTGCACTCTCTGTATTGTTATTCCCCACAAAAAGGTACACTGTTCTTGCACCTGATTGCCCCCCTTTACTAACCTCTGGGACCCATAGGAAGTGCTATATCTGCTACAGCTATAGTAACACCCATGTTCCTTAGGCCTCTTTCACACAAACTATACGGATTGTGTCAGGATGCGTTCAGGGTGCATTCAGTGAAACTCGCACCATTTCACAAGCACATTCAGTCCGTTTTGTCTGCAATTGGGTTCAGTGTTTGAGTTTTTTCCATATGGGTGCAATCAGTTTTGATGCGTTTTTCACATGCCTGAAAAAAAACTGAAGATATATAAAAAAAAATCTCCTAGCAACCTTCAGTGAAAAACGCATTGCACCCAGACTGCATCCGGATTAGGGCTTGTTCACACGAACGTGTGCTGCCCGTTGGCATATTGCGGACCACATCACTTCAATGGGTCCGCAAATCTGGAGATGCGGAACGGAAGCACGGAACGGACCACTACGGAAGTGTAGTATACGGGAGTTGTAATACCCGTTACTACCAAAGGTCACTTGGTGTGCTGTCGTCCCTCCTTAATATTGGGGAGTTGTTGTATGTCAGTTTTATAAAAATGTAATGTAATGTGTGTATTTCCCTGTCACTGAAACTTGCATGCACAGGCCTGCTAGGGGTGTAATTACAACTTCTAGTCCATAGAGGGAGCTGGGGAGCCCTAGTTTATATAAGGCCAGACAGGGAAGTGCAAGGCAGACGGAGTCTAGTGTCTGTAATCTACAGATGGAGATTAGATAATGTCTGAGACAAGTCCAGGCCTGAAGCCTGCTGTTCAGGAGAAGATTCCCTCCTGAATTCCTACATGCAGAAGCAGGAATACCTTAGCCTGAGGAACCATTCAGAAGCTAGGAGAGACTGAGGCAAATATCAGAGGAGCCAGAGGTATTGAGGAAACAGAGGAGGTACTTATGAAAGCCATAATCAAGGATATAAAGCCAGACTTAGGTTAATGGGCCTTGGTGAAGAATTGCTATATTCCAGGATCAGACAGAATTAGAGTGCTAGCTCCTGTGCTGCGAATCCTGTGTTTTACACTCTGTAATTACCCTGCTGTACTGAATTGCCTGCATCGACCGAATTGCAAAATCGACTGTATGCTGAGGAACTGCGTTTCCAATATTGTCTCTGCCTGCAACCTACTAAAGTTGAAGTTCTGTTTAACACCGCGTTTCCTCAAATTATTTCCTGCATCCGCAAACGGCGTGCCACCGTTTACTTGGCACTGGCGTCACGAACTATTCCTACCTATACCTGCCCTTGCAGAGAGTCAGCTGTACCAGGTTAGTGTATATTGCACTACTACACCCAGAAACACCTACTACGCACAACTTGAGTACACTGCACCTCTCTTTTGGCGTCACGAACAGGATACGCACGCTTTCTAGTGCAAGAAGCGTGTACTTTGTGCCTTATACCGTTGCCCTGTGACCAAAGTGACAAAATACCTGCTTTATTCAAGTGGACTTTGTGGACTGAAAATCGTACCCAAAGTGTACCAAAACCCTCTAAAAAAACGCTGTGCAGGGTTGCGCTACCCAGAGGAAGAAAATCGCCGCATTGGAGTGTGGTTTTGTGGACTTTAAACATTCCTGCTTGCCGTCAGTGAATAGACAGCGTTTGTACCTAAAGATGGCCGCTGAGCTGGCTGAATTTACTGCTGCGTCACCTTCATCCCGAAAAGGCGGGAAAAATTGGCGCCTTTCTGAGGAAAAGGCGGGAAGAAGGTCAAGGGCAGGCGCCACGGCTTATCTGGACATTTGCATGTCTGCCAGCATGGACACCGCCTTCCCTATATTGAGATACCTGGGGGGCGGCCTCCCAGTGCAATGGGAGGAGCTGACTACTTTAATTGACGCGTCCCTATCGCTCTCCTCAGTAGGATCGAGCATGTTGGATTGTGAGCAGAGTGTTGCTGCAGCGTCCGCACCTATGATTGGAAAAATGACCGACACCGGTGTAGAGCCAGAGGAGGCTCCACCGGCCTACGCTCCGGGACCGGAGCAACCTGCCTGCCGCACCAGGGAGAAAGAACCCGAGCCCTACTATGGCTCATGGAGGGACTTTTTTCAGCCATCGTTTAAATGGTCTTCCCTGATGGCGGAGATTCGGGAGGCCGCTATCAAGCGAAATACCTAGACAAAGATCGTGTATGAGGAGCTAACTAAGACCATACATGAAAGACATACGCACACCCAACCCCGCCTGGAAAGGAGAAAGGGAGTGGTGCTGTCGTTTGACAAATCCCGTGGCTACGGGTTTATTCAGGACTATCTTACTGGCAGAGACCTCTATGTCAATCGAAGGTCTGTCAAGAGAGACTACCTCCCTTCGTACCAGCACAGCCTCCGCGAGGGAGAGGAAGTGGAGTACACCCCTGCCGAGGGCCTGCGAGGCCCCTATGCGACTGCTGTGACCCGTCCGAAGCGAGGACCTGAGGATTGGGAGGCAGAAGAAGAAGACCACTCTGGCTGCGAGCGAGAACCGGAACGCTCTCCAGAGCCGGCCCATCACGCCTTTCAGGAGCGGAGCTCCTTCATCGGGCCGAACGTCTTCTGGCAGCCAACCGTGTTGGAGAAATGGGTGAGCCCCTACCCTTCCCCCGAGCTGCCACGTCGGGAGAAGACACTATCTGAGCTGGAGCAGCAAAGAGGATTGAGTGCTACCTTCCAGAACATCCGGATGGGACGGAGACCAGAGGCAAGTCCAGAACCTGAAGAGGCCGAGTCTGCATCAGCGGTGACTGTACCTGCGCCGGCGGTGCCAGCAGAGAACAGCGACTCCGACACCGAGAGTATCGGTGAGCAGATCGTCCGGCTGGAGGAGAAGTTGCGGGAGTTGCGTAAGACCTACACCGCCAGGATCCAGACGCCGCCGAGGAAGGATGAGGTAAGGGTGCCTGTCACCACCCGCCGACCGCCTTCTGTTGTCACCGCTCCGTCAGTGCCCCAGACCGGACCCGCGATTGCTGTGAATTGCTGCACCCAGAGCACCGGACCGCTTGCTGCGGCGGTACCAAGTATGTCACACCCTGCAGTGATTATGCCAGGGCCGGCACGGCCCACCAGAGGGTTCACCCCTAGGCCTATGGGGCCAATACCTATTAGGGGCCCCTTTACCCTGCAGCTACCCCCTGATACAGTCATGTGGGCCCATCCTCCTGTAGAGGAATACTACAGAAGATACCTCCCTGCAGAGCCAAGTAGCTACAATATGCCACTGTGATCAGCCTGCTAGGCCCTTGATTTATTTCTTCAGAAGGTGATGTTAACCCTTCCAGGACAGGAGTCCTATGTTGCTGGCCCTTTGTTGCAGCTGCCAGTTTGTCCACGGCCCAGTGGTAGGTGTTGACCACTGAAATCATAAAGTCAGCAAGGCCACGTTTGTTTCCAGGACCTCCTGCCTGCTTTTGTTACCCCCACACCAAGTTGTGCCTGTTCCTTTGTTGCACCTTTTACCCTTCACCCCCTTTTCAGGTTGATCAGGGGTATTACAGCACTTGTCTTTGCTGTCCATTTTATTGTGCAACCTGTTACTAAGGAACCGTGCCCGGAGACAGACTCAAAAGTACCTGAGCCTCTGAGATTCTTACTCTTTTAAAGTATTGTGCCCAGAGATGGACTCCACCGCATGAGAGCCTCTGTGATTTAATAAGAAATAACCTGGGTACGGACTCATGTTTGTTATTTGAGCCTCCAAGAACTTTTATACCGTTTTCTACTGTTTTATCATGGACTTATTCATTGTCATGGACTATCCTGGTTCTGATGTTACGCTGTGCCAGGTCAGCGCCCCCGTTCCATTCACTATCCTGAGAGAAGAGAACGACGCCCCTTGTCACCACACTTCATTTTTGCCAATTGGACCTGATGTAAATGCAGATTAATTACATGTATGTATGTCTGCATGTCTCTTTTTCTATTTCAGGTAGAGATTCCAGTTGGGAGATCCATGATGGAGTACGAGGTCGTACTCAGCTTAAAGCAGTGGGGTATGTAGTATACGGGAGTTGTAATACCCGTTACTACCAAAGGTCACTTGGTGTGCTGTCGTCCCTCCTTAATATTGGGGAGTTGTTGTATGTCAGTTTTATAAAAATGTAATGTAATGTGTGTATTTCCCTGTCACTGAAACTTGCATGCACAGGCCTGCTAGGGGTGTAATTACAACTTCTAGTCCATAGAGGGAGCTGGGGAGCCCTAGTTTATATAAGGCCAGACAGGGAAGTGCAAGGCAGACGGAGTCTAGTGTCTGTAATCTACAGATGGAGATTAGATAATGTCTGAGACAAGTCCAGGCCTGAAGCCTGCTGTTCAGGAGAAGATTCCCTCCTGAATTCCTACATGCAGAAGCAGGAATACCTTAGCCTGAGGAACCATTCAGAAGCTAGGAGAGACTGAGGCAAATATCAGAGGAGCCAGAGGTATTGAGGAAACAGAGGAGGTACTTATGAAAGCCATAATCAAGGATATAAAGCCAGACTTAGGTTAATGGGCCTTGGTGAAGAATTGCTATATTCCAGGATCAGACAGAATTAGAGTGCTAGCTCCTGTGCTGCGAATCCTGTGTTTTACACTCTGTAATTACCCTGCTGTACTGAATTGCCTGCATCGACCGAATTGCAAAATCGACTGTATGCTGAGGAACTGCGTTTCCAATATTGTCTCTGCCTGCAACCTACTAAAGTTGAAGTTCTGTTTAACACCGCGTTTCCTCAAATTATTTCCTGCATCCGCAAACGGCGTGCCACCGTTTACTTGGCACTGGCGTCACGAACTATTCCTACCTATACCTGCCCTTGCAGAGAGTCAGCTGTACCAGGTTAGTGTATATTGCACTACTACACCCAGAAACACCTACTACGCACAACTTGAGTACACTGCAGAAGCACTACGGAGTGCTTCCTGGGGTTCCGTGCCTCTGCACCACAAATAGATAGAACATGCTCTATCTTTTTGCGGAACTGAGGGATCGCAGACCCATTCAAGTGAATGGGTCCACGATCCCCATGAGGCTGGGCCACGGTTGTTGCCCGTGCATTGCAATTTGTGGTCCACCACACGGGCACTGGCTTTACACGGTCGGTCATGTGAACGAGCCCTTACAATGAGTTTTTCACTGAGGCCCCATTCACTTCTATGGGGCCAGAGCTGCGTGAAAAAACGCAGCATATAGAACATGCTGCGATTCTCACGCAACGCAGAACTGATGTGTGAAAAAAAAACGCTAATGTACACAGACCCTTTAAAATGAAAGGGTCAGCATTCAGTGTGGTTGCTATGCGTTCACTTCATGTATCGCACCCGCGCGAAAAACTCGCTTGTGTGAAAGGGGCCTTTCTTTATAGTATCTAAATGCTGCAAAATAATATACAAAAATGAACGTGTAATTTGAATCATTGTATTTATTTTGCATAAATCCCAGAATGGTTTGAGTAGAGGACTCTCTAATTGCAAAGTGTAGATATAGTAATAGACTGACACTTTTTTTATGCATTTTACACCAAACATAAACGTGGGTACAGGCAAAAGAAGCAATTGAACTTACAAATACATAATGAAATCATTAAAAATGTTTAAAAAAAAAACTTCACAAAAAATAACAAACCATAAACAGCACAAAAAAGATGTTACTATAATAAATAAAAAAACAACACATGACATATTGATGCATTGGTGCACGTTATTGCAACAGCCTTTTTGGTTCATTTGGTTGTATTAATATTACATTGCTTGGGCATAAAAGCAAAAGAAAACAATTATCCTCCGCTAATCTGACAAGGCCACCAACTCATTCAGCAGCTGGTATGTGGTCATAATTACTGGAATTAATTAGCCTAAGGAAATCAGGCCATGTGACCCGAGTATTCTCCATAGCATATGTGCTGGTTGTCATGACAGCATCGTTTAGAAAATGTCAGAACTGGCCTGTCTGTGCTCATTCCTACTAGGATTTTGCAGATGTTATTTCTGAGTAAGGGCTCGTTCACACACAAACGTTTTTTGAGTTTCATTTACGGTCTGTATACGGAACCATTCATTTCAATGGTTCCGCAAAAAAAACTGAATGTACTCCGTATGCATTCCGTTTCCGTATTTCCGTCTTTCCGTTCCGTTTAAAGATAGAACATGTCCTATTATTGCCCGCAAATCACGTTCCGTGGCTCCATTCAAGTTAATGGGTCCGCAAAAAAAAAAGGAACACATACGGAATGTGCTCCGTGTGTCTTCCGTAGCCGTTCCGTTTTTGCGGAACCATCTATGGAAAATTTTATGTCCAGCCCAATTTTTTCTATGTAATTACTATATACTGTATAGGCCATATGGAAAAACGGAACATAAAAACGGAAAAATGGAACCGGAAACACTACTGAAACAAACAACGGAAAAACGGATCCGTTAAAAACGGCCCGCAAAACACTGAAAAAGCCGTACGGTCATGTGAACAAGTCCTATTATTGCCCGCAAATCACGTTCCGAGGCTCCATTCAAGTCAATGGGTCCGCAAAAAAAAGGAACACATACGGAATGTGCTCCGTGGGTCTTCCGTATCCATTCCGTTTTTGCGGAACCATCTATGGAAAATTTATGCCCAGCCCAATTTTTTCTATGTAATTACTATATACTGTATATGCCATATGGAAAAACGGAACAGAAAAACTGAAAAATGGAACCGGAAACACTACTGAAACAAACAACGGAAAAACGGATCTGTTAAAAACGGCCCGCAAAACACTGAAAAAGCCGTACGGTCATGTGAACAATCCCCAAGGCTTATTTCACATAAGCGATACGGAATAAGGGCTCGTTCACACAAACGTGTGATGCCCGTTGCCGCATTGAGGACCACATTTGCGGATCCGCAATACACGGGCACTGTTCCGTGGCCATTCCGCATCACGGATGTGGAACCATTCATTTCAATGGGTCCGCAATTCGGAGATGCGTAACGGTGCAGAGCAGAAGAACAGAACCCTACGGAAGCACTACGGAGTGCTTTCTGGGGTTCCGTTCCGTGCTTCCACACCGCAAAAAGATAGAACTTGCTCTGTCTTTTTGCAGAACGGAAGGATCACAGACCCATTCAAGTAAATGGGTCTGCGATCCCCATGCGCCTGCCCCACAGACGGTGCCCGTGCATTGTGGACCGCAATTTGCGGTCCACAGCACGGGCACGGGCTTCATATGTACATGTGAACGAGCCCTAAGTCAGTGTCTGTTCAGGGAAAAACTGATGGTCTTGAAGGGATGCAATGGGTTTTTCACGTGTGTGAAGAAAAACTGAAGAATAACACTCAACATATCATAGATATAGATTTTGCTGTGTTTTTTCCTGAATGCAGAGGTGATCAATAATAAGCAACATTCATGTGCACAGACCCATTGAAATGAATAGGTCAGGGTTCAGTCCGGATGCTATCCGGTTGCCACATGCATCACATACGGACGGAAAACTTGCTTGTGTGAAAGAGACCAAATGAACACAACTAGACAGAGCACCAGAGTGCATTTACAAGTGACATTTTGTTGCAGACAGTTTCAGCAAAGGCTTCATGTACACAAATGGGTCCGCAATCCGGAAGGTCTGGTACGGAGCGGAGGAACCGAACCCCACAGAAGCACTACGGAGTGCTTCCTTGGTGTTTCTCTCCGTGCCTCTGCGTCACAAAATAAAGAACATGTTTTATTTTTTTGCGGTGCGGACGGATCATGGACCCATTCAACGGCCGTGTGCATGAGGCCTTATTGAAATACATATGGTATCTGACAAAACAACACCACTCACTTTCAGCCACAGAAATTTCTGCAAAAAAAACTTCCACATGTGAAGGCACCCTTAATCCACCTAAGAACCTGGGATTTTTGGTTTTTGTATTTTTGTTTTTTACTCCCTGCCTTGCCATAACTTTTTTATTTTTACCATTTACATAGCTGTATGAGGGTTTGTTTTCTTGTGGGACAAGTTGAACTTTCTAATGGGACCATTTAATATTGCAGATGTAGTGGAAGGCTGGAAAAAAATCCAAATGAGGTGAAATTGGAAAAAATTCTGCAAATCCAAAATGCTCATATTATTAACCCCTTAAGGACTTAGGACGTACCGGTACGCCATGTTTGCCGAGTCCTTAAGGACTCAGGGCATACCGGTACGTCCTAAGTTTAAAAATAGATTGCGGCGCTGCGGGCGGTGATCGGAACAGGATGTCCGCTGAAATAATTCAGCGGGCATCCTGTCACAACGCCGGGGGGGTTGTCAATTCAGACCTGCGGTTTGCGGCTTTTACCTTATGCGGCGGCGGTAATCGGAGGTGCCATCGGGTCCCCATGCGGCTGTAGGGGGGACCCAATGGCATGGAAGGCAGCGCGATGCCTTCCTTAGGCATCTGCGCTGCCTTCCGGTGACGAGCCTGTGAGATCCAGCCCCCTGGATCTCACAGGCCGGAAGCTGTATGAGTAATACTCACAGTATTACTTATACAGCCAATGCATTCCAATACAGAAGTATTGGAATGCATTGTAAAAGGGATTAGACCCCCAAAAGTTGAAGTCCCAAAGTGGGACAAAAAAAAGTTGAAAAAAAGTTGAAAAAATAAAGTTTTCCCCGCAAAAATTAAAAGTTTCATGTAAAAATAAACAAAAACGTAATTTTCCCCAAATAAAGTTAAAAAAAGTAGACATATTAGGTATCGGCGTGTCCGTATTGACCGGCTCTATAAACATATTACATGAACTAACCCCTCAGATGAACACCGTAAAAAATAAAAAATAAAAACTGTGCTAAATAAACCATTTTTTTGTCACCTTACATCACAAAAAGTACAACAGCAAGCGATCAAAAAGGCGTTTGCCCACCAAAATAGTACCAATCTAACCATCACCTCATCCCGCAAAAAATGAGCCCCTACCTGAGACAATCGCCCAAAAAATAAAAAAACTATGGCTCAGAATATGAAGACACTAAAACATATTTTTTTTGTTTTAAAAATATTATTGTGTAAAACTTACATAAATAAAAAAGTATACATATTAGGTATCTCCGCATCCGTATCGACCGGCTATATAAAAATATCACATGACCTAACCCCTCAGATAAACATCGTAAAAAAATAAAAATAAAAACTGTGCTAAATAAACCATTTTTTGTCACCTTACATCACAAAAAGTGTAATAGCAAGCGATCAAAAAGGCGTTTGCCCACCAAAATAGTGCCAATCAAACAGTCATCTCATCCCCTGCAAAAAATGAGACCCTACCTAAGATAATCGCCCAAAAACTGAAAAAACTATGGCTCTCAGAATATGGAGACACTAAAACATAATTTTTTTTTTTTTAAAAAAATGATATTATTGTGTAAAACTTACATAAATAAATAAAAAGTATACATATTAGGTATCACCGCGTCCGTATCGACTGGCTCTATAAAAATATCACATGACCTAAAGATCAGGTCCCCATCCCGATCGTCTCATAGCAAACATGCTTGAAAATCGCACCGCATCCACACTTGCTTGCGGATGCTTGCGACTTTCAAGCAGCCCTATTCACTTCTATGGGGCCTGCGTTGCGTGAAAAACGCACAATATAGATCATGCTGTGATTTTCACGGAACGCACAAGTGATGCGTGAAAATCACCACTCATGTGCACAGCCCCATAGAAATGAATGGGTCCGGATTCAGTGCGGGTGCAATGCGTTCACCTTACGCATTGCACCCGCGCGGAAAACTCGCCCGTGTGAAAGAGGCCTTAAGCTACAGATCGTTCAAACAAACAGCCCCCACACAACTCTGTAGAAATAAACATAAAAAAATTATGGGGGTCAGAATAAGGCGATTAAAAGCAAACTTTTTAGTATTAAAACGCAAGAAAAACTATAAAATGTGGCAGGGCTGGAGATTTTTTAGAAAGAGATTGTCCTGGACTATATGATATCTGATTTTAATTTTTTCATTATTCATGCGATAACCCCTTTAACTCATTAAGAATGAAAATGAGCATTGCTCCATCTGTACTTACCTACTTCTTGCTGTGGTATTTCCAAGATTATCTTCATGTTTGGTAGTAGAAATAACGTCAGAGGAATTTCCTTGTGATGTTTCTTTAAAAACTGCTTCCTCATTCCAGCAAATGGGAAAGGCTATAGCATTGTGCAATATCAAACACACCAAACGGCAATGTATAGTAATAGCAGTGGCTAAGGCTACTTTCACTGTCGTTGCGCAGGCACTGCAGCATGTAGTCGCTCATGTGTGCCAGGCTGCCCAGAGTTAAGGACAAGCTGTCCTCTGTGGGAGGCGTATCGTCTGCGTCCTCCGTATCCCCCCAGCCACGCACCAGTGATGGGCCAGAGCTGCGTTGGGTGACAACCCGCTGTGAACATGCTTCATCCCCATCCTCCTCCTCCTCATCCTCCAGTAGTGGGCCCTGGCTGGCCAAATTTGTACCTGGCCTATGCTGTTGCAAAAAACCTCCCTCTGAGCCACTTCTAAAAGACTGGCCTGAAAGTGTTAGAGATGACGGCTCTTGCTCCTCCTCGTCCTGGGCCACCTCCTCTTCCATCATCGCCCTAAGTGTTTTCTCAAGGAGACATAGAAGTGGTATTGTAACGCTGATAACTGCGTCATCGCCACTGGCCATGTCGATGGAGCACTCGAAACAGCGCAACAGGGCACTCAGGTCTTGCATGGAGGCCCAGTCATTAGTGGTGAAGTGGTGCTGTTCCGCAGTGCGACTCACCCGTGAGTGCTGCAGCTGAAACTCTACTATGGCCTGCTGCTGCTCGCACAGTCTCTCCTGCATGTACAAGGTGGACTTCCACCTGGTGGGCACGTCGCATATGAGGCGGTGAGCGGGAATGCCGAAGTTACGCTGTAGAGCAGGCAGCCAAGCGGCGGCAGAATGAGAACGCCGGAAGCGCGCACAGACGGCCTGCACTTTATGCAGCAGCTCTGACATGTCGGGGTAGTTGTGAATGAATTTCTGCACCACCAAATTCAGCACATGCGCCAGGCAAGGGATGTGCGTCAAACCGGCTAGTCCCAGAGCTGCAACGAGATTTCGCCCATTATCGCACACCACCAGGCTGGGCTTGAGGCTCACTTGCATCAACCACTCGTTGGTCTGTTGTTCAATACCCCGCCACAACTGCTGCGCGGTGTGGGGACCTGTCCCCCAAACACATGAGTTTCAGAACGGCCTGCTGACGTTTACCCCTGACTGTGCTGAAGTTGGTGGTGAAGGTCTGTCGCTGACCGGATGAGGAGGTGGTAGAAGAGGAGAAGGAAGCCGAGTAGGAAGAGGAGGCAACAGGAGGCAAAGAATGATGCCCTGCGATCCTTGGCGGCGGAAGGCCGTGCGCCAAACAGCTCTCCGCCTGGGGCCCAGCCGCCACTACATTTACCCAGTGTGCAGTTAGGGAGATATAGCGTCCCTGGCCGTGCTTACTGGTCCACGTATCTGTGGTTAGGTGGACCTTGCCACAGATGGCGTTGCGCAGTGCACACTTGATTTTATCCGATACTTGGTTGTGCAGGGAGGGCACGGCTCTCCTGGAGAAGTAGTGGCAGCTGGGAACGACGTACTGTGGGACAGCAAGCGACATGAGCTGTTTGAAGCTGTCCGTCTCCACCAGCCTGAATGACAGCATTTCAAAGGCCAGTAGTTTAGAAATGCTGGCATTCAGGGCCAGGGATCGAGGGTGGCTAGGTGGGAATTTACGCTTTCTCTCCAAGATTTGTGAGATGGAGAGCTGAACACTTCCGTGTGACATGGTGGAGATGCTTGGTGACGGAGGTGGTGGTGTTGGTGGCACATCCTCTGTTTGCTGGGCGGCAGGTGCCAATGTTCCTTCAGAGGCAGAGGAAGAGGCCGAGGCAGCAGCAGAAGAGGGAGCAGGAGGGGCCTGAGCCCTTTCTTGGTTTTGAAGCTGCTTACTTCACTGCAGCCCGTGTCTCGCATGTAGATGCCTGGTCATGCAGGTTGTGCTAAGGTTCAGAACGTTAATGCCTTGCTTCAGGCTCTGATGGCACAGCATGCAAACCACTCGGGTCTTGACGTCAGCACATTGTGTGAAGAAGTGCCATGCCAGGGAACTCCTTGAAGCTGTCTTTGGTGTGCTCAGTCCCTGGTGATGGTTGCCAGTAGTAGGCAAACTGTTTTGGCGACGGCTGCTCTGCTTTTGCACCCTGCTCCCTCTTTTGCTACGCTGTTGGCTCGGTCTCACCACTGCCTCTTCCTCCGAACTCTGAAAGTCAGTGGCACGACCTTCATTCCATGTGGGGTCTAGGACCTCATTGTCCCCTGCATCGTCTTCCACCCAGTCTTTCTCCCTGACCTCCTTTTCGGTCTGCACACTGCAGAAAGACGCAGCAGTTTGCACCTGTGTTTCGTCATCATCAGAGACATGCTAAGGTGGTATTCCCATGTCCTCATCAGGAAACATAAGTGGTTGTGCGTCAGTGCATTCTATGTCTTCTACCCCTGGGGAAGGGCTAGGTGCATGCCCTTGGGAAACCCTGCCAGCAGAGTCTTCAAACAGCATAAGAGACTGCTGCATGACTTGAGGTTCAGACAGGTTCCCCGATATGCACGGGGGTGATGTGACAGACTGATGGGCATGGGTTCAGGCGCCACCTGTGCGCTTTCTGCAGAAGACTGGGTGGAGATAATGTGAACGTGCTGGATCCACTGTCGGCCACCCAATTGACTAGCGCCTGTACTTGCTCAGGCCTTACCATCCTTAGAACGGCATTAGGCCCGACCAAATATTGCTGTAGATTCTGGCGGCTACTGGGACCTGAGGTAGTAGGTTCAGTAGGACGTGTAGTTGTGGCAGAACGGCCACATCCTCTACCTGCACCAGAGGCTCCACCAACACCACCACCACGACCATGACAGCGTCCCTTATTAGATGTTTGCCTCATAGTTAGCGTTCACCAAGCAAAGTAAAAAGTGGCTAAGTCTGTTAAATATATATATATTTTTTTTTAAACTCTAAAATTTCACAGTAATTTATGCACCTCTAATCCCAGATGTGTAGTATATCAGAGTTTTTTTTAACCCCAGTAAGCAAAAGCCGTATTTGTGGCCTAAATTTCACAGTAATTTATGCACCTCTAATCCCAGATGTGCAGTATATCAGAGTTGTTTTTTTTTAACCTTAATAAGCAAAAGCCGTATTTCTGGCCTTAAATGAACAGTCCCTTATGCACCTATAATCCTAGATGTGCACTATATGAAACAGAGGGGTTTATTTCACCCAGTATGCCCCAGTATGCCAAAGCTGTATTTCTGGCCTAAATGTGACACTCACTTATGCACCTATAATCCTAGATGTGCACTATATGAAACAGATGTTTTTTTTTTTCACCCAGTATGCCCCAGTATGAGAAAGCCGTATTTGTGGCCTAAATTTCACAGATGTGCAGTATATCAGAGGTTTTTTTTTAACTCCAGTAAGCAAAAGCTGTATTTGTGGCCTAAATTCACAGTAATTTATGCACCTCTAATCCCAGATGTGCAGTATATCAGAGGTTTTTTTTTAACCCCAGTAAGCAAAAGCTGTATTTGTGGCCTAAATTTCACAGTAATTTATGCACCTCTAATCCAAGATGTGCAGTATATCAGAGTTTTTTTTTTAACCCCAGTAAGCAAAAGCTGTATTTGTGGCCTAAATTTCACAGTAAGTTATGCACCTCTAATCCCAGATATGCAGTATATCAGAGGGTTTTTTAACCCCAGTAAGCAAAAGCCGTATTTCTAGCCTAAAATGAACAGTCCCTTATGCACCTATAATCCTAGATGTGCACTATATGAAACAGAGGGGTTTGTTTCACCCAGTATGCCCCAGTATGCCAAAGCCGTATTTCTGACCTAAATGTGACACTCACTTATGCACCTATAATCCTAGATGTGCACTATATGAAACAGATGTTTTTTTTTTCACCCCAGTGTGCCCCAGTATGAGAAAGCCGTATTTGTGGCCTAAATTTCACAGTCACTTATGCACCTCAAATCCCAGATGTGCAGTATATGAAACGAAGTTTTTTTTTTTAACCCCAGTGTCTCAAACAGTATTTATGGACTTGCAGACATGCAGATATCCTGTGCTGGTGCACTATCGTTACATAAAATGGCTGCCGATTATGTATTGATATTGACTAACTGAAGGAAAAAAAGTTCGTTTTCAGTAGTAGTTGGCTCAGGGCAGGCTTAAAACAATTGTGCACTGCACCCACAAAACACATTTGCTGTAGATCGCTGAGTAAAGAAGCAGTTCTTCATAAGTTCCTCCCTGATCTCTCCCTCACAGCAGCTGCAGCCTATCCCTACACTAATCCGAGCAGAGTGACGGGCGACGCTACGTGACTCCAGCTTAAATAGAGGCTGGGTAACATGCTGCAGTTGGCCAATCACAGCCATGCCAATAGTAGGCATGGCTGTGATGGCCTTTTGGGGCAAGTAGTATGACGCTTGTTGATTGGCTGCTTTGCAGCCTTTCAAAAAGCGCCATAAAAATCGGCGAACACCGAACCTGAACCCAATCTTTTACGTACATGTTCGGGTTCGGGTCCGGGTGCCGAAAAACCTAAAGTTCGGTACAAACCCGAACTTTACAGTTCGGGTTCGCTCAACTCTACTCATGACCATTGTGTCTATGGCCCTTGGCGCTGCCGTAAAGCAATTTTCTGTTGTTAAGAACAGCTCAGGCAAGATGGCAGCCCCCATAATCCTGTTCAGGAAATAGAGTTAAAAAAATCTGCAATCAGAAAACAAAAACAAATTTCAATTGTTGGTGACCCACTGCCTTTAAGCTAAATTCTGGTCTTGGAACGCTGATGATTTCCAGAAGGAAAGGACTCTACAGAGCTTTAAAACCTCTTTGTCTTTTCTGTTAATTGAAATTTAACACATTTTACATAGAAACTGTCGACTCTTCAGCAGTACATACAGTCGTGCTGAAACATGCAGTTGACTGAATCCAAATATCCTGGCCTAAAGCATACTAAAACAACACCCGTTTGGCATGCCCACCAAAGTCTATGAACACACTGAGGGGATTTTCCATATGCTAGCAGTGCACCACAGACTCACTATCCCTAGCAGGGACTGGCACACTTAGCTGTTGAAGAGTGAGGGGTCCATATCTGCTTTTTGGACAGAGGTCCTCTGCTGGCTATGTCATGTGAGAGCATTAGTAATACAATACTGATGTGTAAGTTCTGGCCAATAAAAACAACATTCTTTCAATCATCTGATCTAATTTATTTTTCAGCCATCTCTTCCTACATCAGTATTTCCATCATACTTTCATGTGATAGAAAACATGGATCACATACTTGGAAATACCCTGAAAGTACTAGAGCATGACAAACAAACAACAGTAACCTCACAGCATCTAAATATAGTTTAACCAGACTCATAAATATAATTAGTAGGGGATTAGTGATTAGAAAAATGTTGACAAGTCAAAGTATGCATAGCAGATCCCAAGTAATATGAGTGCTAGCCATGGGCAGTTTGTGTTGGAGATCCCAATGATATAAAATGACAATGCATGTCTGGAATGTTGACACCATTCCATGAAATTGCTTACTCATGCTGAGTTTCTGGCCAAGACACAATGCTTTGTTGTGGTCACATGCTTGATATTACCACTGGCAACACATTATCCTAATCAAATTCCTTTGGAAAACATGACATTAGTGCCTTATGTGTTTCTGTTAAGTATTTTGCATACCCAGAACCTGACCTGTCCCTGTTCTCTTGTTGGTTCACCTTCTGTCTCTCTTGTAGTGACATGTATCTGTAGTGAGCTGATTAATTTATGATAATGTCACATATACAACAGCTGGAGCACATTTTACATGCTGAGTTTCTAGCGAAGCCAAGACACAATGCTTTGTTGTGGTCACATGCTTGATATTACCGCTGGCAACACATTATCCTAATCAAATTCCTTTGGAAAACATGACATTAGTTCCTTATATGTTAATTTTAAGTATTTTGCATACCCAGAACCTGACCTGTCCCTATTCTCTCGCTGGTTCACCTTCTGTCTCTCGTGTAGTGAGCTGATTAATTTATGATAATGTCACATATACAACAGCTGGAGCACATTTTACATACAGTGGATATAATAAGTCAACACACCCCTGTTAAAATGTCAGGTTTCTGTGCTGTAAAAAATGAGACAAAGATAAATCATTTCAGAACTGTACAACTCAATTGAAAAACAAACTGAAATATTTTAGGTGGAGAGAAGAAAACAAAAAAACTAAAATAATGTGGTTGCATAAGTGTGCACACCCTCTTATAACTGGGGATGTAGCTGTTATCAGAATTAAGCAATCTCATTCAAAATCATGTTAAATAGGAGTCAGCATACACCTGCCATCATTTAAAGTGCCTCTGATTAACCCCAAATAAAGTTCAGCTGCTCTAGTTGGTCTTTCCTGAAATTTTCTTAGTCACATCCCACAGCAAAAGCCATGGTCCACAGAGAGCTTCCAAAGCATCAGAGGGATCTCATTGTTAAAAGGTATCAGTCAGGAGAAGGGTACAAAAGAATTTCCAAGGCATTAGATATACCATGGAACACAGTGAAAACAGTCATCATCAAGTGGAGAAAATATGGCACAACAGTGACATTACCAAGAACTGGACGTCACTCCAAAATTTATGAAAAGACAAGAAAACTGGTCTGGGAGGCTACCAAGATGCCTACAGCAACATTAAAGGAGCTGCAGGAATATCTGGCAAGTACTAGCTGTGTGGTACATGTGACAACAATCTCCCGTATTCTTCATATGTCTGGGCTATGGGGTAGAGTGGCAAGACAAAAGCCTTTTCTTATGAAGAAAAACATCCAAGCCAGGCTACATTTTGCAAAAACACATCTGAAGTCCCCCAAAAGCATGTCGGAAAAGGTGTTATGGTCTGATGAAACCAAGGTTGAACTTTTTGGTGATAATTCCAAAAGATATGTTTGGCGCAAAAACAACACTGCACATCACCAAAAGAACACCATACCCACAGTGAAGCATGGTGGTGGCAGCATCATGCTTTGGGGTGGTTTTTCTTTAGCTGGAACTGGGGCCTTAGTTAAGCTAGAGGGAATTATGAACAGTTCCAAATACCAGTTAATATTGGTACAAAACCTTCAGGCTTCTGCTAGAAAGCTGAACATTAAGAGGAACTTCATCTTTCAGCATGACAACAACCCAAAGCATACATCCAAATCAACAAAGGAATGGCTTCACCAGAAGAAGATTAAAGTTTTGGAATGGCCCAGCCAGAGCCCAGACCTGAATCCGATTGAAAATCTGTGGGGTGATCTGAAGAGGGCTTTGCACAGGAGATGCCCTTTCAATCTGACAGATTTGGAGTGTTTTTGCAAAGAAGAGTGGGCAAATCTTGCCAAGTCAAAATGTGCCATGCTGGTAGACTCATACCCAAAAAGTGCTGTAATAAAATCAAAAGGTGCTTCAACAAAGTATTAGTTTATGGGTGTGCACACTTATGCAACCATAATATTTTATTTTTATAATTTTTTCTTCCCTCTACCTAAAAGATTTCAGTTTTGTCTTTCAACTGAGTTGTACAGTTTATAGGTCACATTAAAGGTGGAAAAAGTTCTGAAATGATTTATTTTTGTCTCATTTCTTTACATAACAGAAACCTGACATTTTAACAGGGGTGTGTAGACTTTTTATATCCACTGTATGGTGACGATTGTTCACCCGAACACAGCAGCAACGAATGCAAGGGCAATAATTGAGAATGAGTCTAAGGGACCTAGGACTGTGCTGATGTCTAATTACAGGTACCTGCACAATGTTAGACTGCTGCCTTATTACCACTAGAGGGAAGTGGTGATTTTAAAGTCACGGTGACATATTTGCTGGGGACTTTTAATCCAATGAAGAAGTTGTGTCAAGGCTGAATATAGCTTTTCAGCCCTTCACATGATTGTCCCGTCATTGACTGCGCCAATTGAATAATGTTAATCATTCATGTACAAAAACCAAAATCTACAGTGGATCCTCAACACACAATACTGGTTCCAGGATGACCATTGCAAGTAGAAACCATAAATCTATGGAAAACTGGTAATTGCTTCAAAAAGTCAACCACATATAAGAAAAAAAGGACAATTAAAGCTAAATAAGCACAGAAATAATACAGATAAAGCAAGTCCTTACTTTTAGCAAGCAGAGGGTGCAATGAGAAAGTGGGTCTGTTCTTATACCTTTAATAATGTATGGCATTGAATGGCACTGCTAGGTAGGCATTAAGGCTCACCCTGTAATAGATGGCATTGGAATAGCACTGGTAGGGGGACATTGTGGCTCACACTCTAATGGAGAGCATTGAATAGTACTATTAGGAGGGAATTATGGCTTACACAATAATGCAGGGGATTAGCTGGCACAGATATGGAAGCATTATGGCTCACACTGTACTGGAGGGCATTGTCTGAAACTGTTGGGGGGAATTATGACTCACATTGCAATAGGATGCATTGACTAGCATTGTTAGGGGGCACTGGGGCTCACACTGTAATTGAGAGCATTGGCTGGCACCATTAGGGGGACATTGTGGATGACACGAATAGTGATAAGCGGCAGGGGCAGTATACGAATTCGCGATATTTCGCAAATATTTTGTAGAATATTCGTCATATATTCGTGAATTCGCGGATTCGAGATTATATTCTTCATTGTGAAAATCGGCAATGTATTATTCACGTAATGCGCACAAAATACTGGTGTGGGGTAGGCAACTTTTCAATTGGTTGCTAGGGATGTTGCTAAGCTGTGACAAAGCCTTCTCATGGGCCAGCTAGCTAAGGCAGGGATGATCACCTGATGTGTACTGTGTTAAAAAAAAATAAAAAAAATAATAATATTCTTCATTACGAATATATAGCACTATATTCTAAATATTCGCGAATTCTCGAAGTGCCGACATTCGCCATAAAAATTTGCTTTTAGAATATTAGCGCTCAACACTAGACACAAATAAAGGGCAGAAGGGTACTTTCAGAGAAAGCTTATTATGATTCCCACTATACTGGCACTGTACCCTGCTGCTGTGTACACACTCCTGTAGTGTGCTCTGCTATCCATGCCACCAATACAGTACAGTCCACTGCTGAACTGTACTGCATACATAGTTCAGTCATTCCCATAAGACACAGTTATGCTGACTGGATGGGGGACTCCAACTAGCGCAAGCGCTGATTGACTGCTTTCTGTCAGCCAATCCCACCTGTGCTGCCTATAAAAGAGGCTCAATGATTAGCTAGGTATTCCAGCCAATAAGTGTGCTCCACAGCCGCTGCTGCTGACAATGGGACGATCACATCTCTTCAACTTGCAATGGCCTATGAAAGGCCATCAGAAGTGGAAGTTATTGCATCCTGAGTGCACTGCAAGTCAATAGATTACTCTATTGAAAACAAACAGATCTTCAAAGTAAATCTTTATCCTCAGTGGTGGTGTTGACAAGTGTACAGAGCTTTATATGGATCAAGGGCATCACTTACCAAGATTGCTGTAGGTGTAAACATATGGTGTTTTTTTTAAGCCTATGGATAATAAAGAACAACTTTAGAAGGACATGATTGTTACTAAAGGATGCTCAACTTTTTCCTTCATGAGCAAATCCTTGATTTTCTAATGCTTCAGAGGCCCAGCACATCAGAACAGGATTTTTACTCAGAAAAAAAAATGAACCTGCCATTTTAGAAATGGCAATGTAAACAGATCAGCCATAATGACTGACAGGTGAATTGAATGACATTGATTATTTATTTCTTGACAATGGTACCTGTCAGGGAGTGATATATGCACTGTATTTGGCAACAAGTCAACATTTAGTTCTCTTGATGTGTTGGAATCAGAAAAAAATGCGCAAGCATAAGTATCTAAGTAAAGGAGAGTGAAGGCTAGCTCATCTTGTCCAATCCCAAAGAAGACTTACATAAATTGTTAACAAGCTATAACTGTGCAAACAGTTCATCACAGCTTGCTGTATAGGGCGTAGTGCCCATGCCGACCCCTTGACCATCATCAAAAGCACCTATAATTGGCACTTAAGCATCTACACTGGAACATGGAAAAATGGGAAAAGGTGGCCTAGTCTGATGAATCACATTTTTTTTACATCAAGTGGATGGTCATCAATTACCAGGAGAAGAAATGGCACCAGGTTATATTATGGGAAGCAGGTAAGCTTGCAGAGACAGTGTGACGCTCTGGGCAAAGTTCTTCTAGGTGTTACCTAAACCACTTCCAGCTGTGAGTATCCAAGAGTAACTATAGCTATGGGCAACTGAATATCTCCTCCTCTGGTTCTTTAATTCCCTCTACTGATGATCATAGTTCTTCTCTCTGTTCCTGTCCACATCAAATTGCCACGGTGATCACAAACTCAAGGTACTATCTGCTGCTTGTCTGTGGATTCAGTTGTTATTTGGACTCTGTCCCAGACCTTAGCCTTGTCCTTGTTCCCAGATTCTGTCTTGTCCTTTGGAATTGCAATTTTTATTTTTAAATTTTGGAGGGCGCTTTGTAAGGCCTTGAAGACCTATCTGTATTTTTTTTCAGTCAGATGAAATGGGTCAAGCAATATCACTTAGTATTTGTTAGTGCTTGCTAGGATATCTATCTATCTACAGTTGCAATAAAAAGTATGCAAACCCTTTGGAATGATATGGATTTCTGCACAAATTGGTCATAAATTGTGATCTGATCTTCATCTAAGTCACAACAATAGACAATCACAGTCTGCTTAAACTAATAACACACAAAGAACTAAATGTTACCATGTTTTTATTGAACACACCATGTAAACATTCACAGTGCAGGTGGAAAAAGTATGTGAACCCCTAGACTAATGACATCTCCAAGAGCTAATTGGAGTGAGGTGTCAGCCAACTGGAGTCCAATCAATGAAATGAGATTGGAGGTGTTGGTTACAGCTGCCCTATAAAAAACACACACCAGTTCTGGGTTTGCTTTTCACAAGAAGCATTGCCTGATGTGAATGATGCCTCGCACAAAAGAGTTCTCAGAAGACCTACGATTAAGAATTGTTGACTTGCATAAAGCTGGAAAGGGTTATAAAAGTATCTCCAAAAGCCTTGCTGTTTATCAGTCCACGGTAAGACAAATTGTCTATAATTGGAGAAAGTTTAGCACTGCTGCTATTTTCCCTAGGAGTGGCCATCCTGTAAAGATGACTGCAAGAGCACAGCGCAGACTGCTCAATGAGGTGAAGAAGAATCCTAGAGTGTCAGCTAAAGACTTACAAAAGTCTCTGGCATATGCTAACATCCCTGTTAGCGAATCTACGATACGTAAAACACTAAACAAGAATAGATTTCATGGGAGGATACCACAGAGGAAGCCACTGCTGTCAATAAAAAAACATTGCTGCACGTTTACAGTTTTCAAAAGAGCACCTAGATGTTCCAAAGCAGTACTGCCAAAATATTCTGTGGACAGATGAAACCAAAGTTGAGTTGTTTGGAAGAAACACACAACACTATGTGTGGAGAAAAAAAGGCACAGCACACCAACATCAAAACCTCATCCCAACTGTGAAGTATGGTGGTGGGGGCATCATGGTTTGGGGCTGCTTTGCTGCGTCAGGGCCTGGATGGATTGCTATCATCAAAGGAAAAATTAATTCCCAAGTTTATCAAGACATTTTGCAGGAGAACTTAAGGCCATCTGTCCACCAGCTGAAGCTCAACAGAAGATGGGTTGCAACAGAACAACGACCCAAAGCATAGAAGTAAATCAACAACAGAATGACTTAAACAGAAGAAAATACGCCTTCTGGAGTGGCCCAGTCAGAGTCCTGACCTGAACCCGATTGAGATGCTGTGGCATGACCTCAAGAAAGCGATTCACACCAGACATCCCAAGAATATTGCTGAACTGAAACAGTTCTGTAAAGAGGAATGGTCAAGAATTACTCCTGACCGCTGTGCACGTCTGATCTGCAACTACAGGAAACATTTGGTTGAAGTTATTGCTGCCAAAGGAGGTTCAACCAGTTATTAAATCCAAGTGTTCACATACTTTTTTCACCTGCACTGTGAATGTTTACATGGTGTGTTCAATAAAAACATGGTAACATTTAATTCTTTGTGAGTTTAAGCAGACTGTGATTGTCTATTGTTGTGACTTAGATGAAGATCAGATCACATTTTATGACCAAGTTGTGCTGAAATCAATATCATTCCAAAGGGGTCACATACTTTTTCTTGCAACTGTATCTATCTATCTATCTAACTATCTATGGAAGAAAATAAGATCACAGCACTCCAATATCGATGAAAAACATCCACAGCCACAGCATGTTTTATTCACTTGTGTCCATCACAATGTTTTAGCTCCCACATGGAAATAATTCAGTCCTTGAAGGCTTGACAAAAGCTCCATGTGGGAGCTAACAATTTGCAATGGACACAGGTGAATAAAACATGCAGTGGAGGGCTTTCATCAATATTAGAATCCAGTGATCTTCATTTCTTCTATTGTGCTGACCCTGTATCAAGGTCTGGATTGCATGTCCGCTGTGCTGCAGGTGCTGCTTTTCTCTGTTTATCTGTCTGTCCGTCGATCTGTCTGTCTTGTCTGCCTCTCTGTCTATCAAAACATCTACATATTCATGTACAAGCAGGCGCTGAACATAGTTTTGAAGTGTTCCAAGTCTGGTTGTAAAGTGACTGTGTGCTTTTCTGTTGACTTTTCTTCTGGAGTAACTCGACATTTTCTTTTAATTGAAGTATACAGTGCAGAACAACTCAGCATTGGATCTATTTGTTATAGCTGTCAGTGAAATGAGTATACAGTAATATAGTTTACAGGGCAGTGTGACCACACAAGAATCTGGCACCTCTCCAGGGTTTTACAAATAGCAAGCAAGAAAGCTTTTCACTAAAACACTCTGCAAGTTTGAATTACTATTACTATAACATAATATTTATAGAGATGAGGGAATCTTTTTAGATTTGGTTTGGTTCTGGTTCACTGACCGAATCAATTCTACCCGAACCAAAGTGACTCCAATTGGCCAGGAAATTGGTATGTAACACCCTCTAGTTTCCTTCGGAAAAAGTGTTATTTAAAGTGGCTTGTTAGGACCAAGCCTCCAAAATTATGCCTTGATGGGGAAGAATGCACACAGGTGTTATCAGAAGATACTTACTTGTTCTGAACAGGCCTAGAGAACTTCTCCCTTTTAATTTGGACCTGCAGCAGTACAGTGTGGATGTAGAAGGATAGGGTAATAAATGCATGTGTTCTGCAATAGTAGCAGCAGCAGCAGAAGCATCATAGCATGGAGCATACAAGGCAGTAGATCAGCTGTCTATGAGTAGTAGAACTAGTAGTAGCAGTAATAGTGGTAGTGTTAGAAGCAGTAGTGCCGGATGCATAGTGTTCATAGTGGTGGCAGTGGGGGATTAGCAGTAAGTAATAGCAGCTACGGGGTTGGCTCCAGCAGCAGCCATATGGTACGTGTTATCAGGCTGCTGACATGATGTCAGCAGCAGCAGTAATCATACAGAACATGATGGTAGGCAAACAGCAACAGTGGCAAGAAGGGGCACCATCAGCAAGACCAGGTCTATTCATCAGCCTCAGCCAGAGCAGTGTGAAAATCCTCTGAAATCCAGGTTTGGTTCATCCTGACAAAAGTGATGTTCTGAAGACTGGTGGAGGACAACTCCACACGCGCTGCTGCACTGTAAGCCCTCTCCAAGATGAAACTGGAGACTGGGCAAGAAGGAACACAGAGAGAAAACTAGGCCATTTTAGGCCACTGTTCTAGTCTGCTCACCAAGAGGTTCATGGGGGTCAGTGAATAGGGTATGAGCAGGAGACAGGCCAGAGTCTAGATAGGCCTTAACCTGGACGTTGAGGCAGAAGGTCATCGCTTGCTGATTTTACCTCAGTCTTGCTCAGCACATGAAAAAACTGTTCCATCATGTTGAGGAGACTGAATTGGGTGCTGCTGATGCTACTTCTGCTATGGCTTATTCAGCAGGGGACTTTCAGACATGTTGGCGGCAGGCATCTGCTCACTGTAATTTTGCCTCCCTTACGGAGGGAGGAAAACATTTCCCCAATTTACTTTGATAGCGAGGGTCGAAAAGCATGGATTTCCAGTAATCATCAGACTGCTTGATGTGAATGATACGCTGGTTTGTGTGTAAGCAAGTAAGCATACAGGTCGCCATTCTGGCCAGCATGCCAGATGAGCCAGTTCTTTCTGGCTCTATCTCCCACTGAGACAATTAGGTGTCATGATCGGTATAACCATCATCATCATCATCATCCTCCACCTCCAACTCCTCCTGTGGCAGCTTCTCTTCCTCATTGTCTTCCTCCTCCTCCTCCATGGGACTTTATCCTTGTGGGTCCCCAACAGCTATGGGACAGAAATACGGATGTGTTAGCTGTTCTTTTTCTACCATCGTCCCCTGCTTCATGAGTATCAGTGTCTGTATGAGGGGAATGAGATGTCACAGTTGTCCCTACTGACAAATTTTGTGGCCTATTCGAAGGGCTTCAGCACCAGACAGGCAGCTTGTATAAGTTGCGACTGCTTGGCCTCAAAACAACACATGCTCCCTGATGAGGTGGTCTGGTGCATGACAAAATTATTCATGGCTTTCTGCTGTTCATGCAGGCACTCTAGTATGTGTAATGTTGAATTCCAATGAGTTGGATTGTCACAGATTAAACTGTGTAACGGCAAACCGTTATGTTGCTGAAAGTCCAGGAGAGTGTTTCTTGCCTTGTAAAAATGAATGAAATGCAAGGATAGTCTCCTGGACATTACCAACACCAAACCAGTATACTTTTTTTTTTTTTTAAGTATTTCTAGGTTAATCATGTGCACCATGAAGGGAACATGTGTAATTTCTCCCAGGTTTTAACACAGCTATGATATTATGGCTATTGTCGCTGATCACCTTGCTCAGTTGGAGTTGGCAGGGTGACAATCAACGGGATGTTTGTGTGCATGATGTATTTTAGCAACTGCGCGCCTGTGTGGCTACTCTCGCCCAGCCTCAAACACTGCATGGCAACGCTTGACTTGACACGTGATCAGAAAGAGTAGGAGTAGAAGTGATGCTGTGTCCTGCTGCAGTAGGGGATAGGAGGGTATCCATGGAGGAGGTGGTGGAGGTAGATAAGTGCCTGGTGTCCTGGTGTGGGAGCCAGACCCAATTGTGGGGGGTGGGTCAGAAGGACCTGGCCATGTTTTTGGGGTGCTGCCTCATCGCAAAAAACATTGGCCCAGTGACCTGTGAAATACATATAATGTCCCTGCTTGTAACAGCTGCTCCAGGTGTCCACTGTGGTGTGCACCTTGCCGGACAGAGACAATCACAAGGAGCAGCTCACGTTCTCCCTCACATGAGACTACAAGGCAGGGATGGCTTTTTGGGAGAAAGAAAGCTATCTAGGCATCTTCTTGTGAGGCTGAGCCATGCAATCAGCTCCCTAAAGGCAGCAGATTATTCTAAATGGTATGGCAGAGTCTGCGCTGCCAGCAACTTGGCCAGGTGGGGGTTCAGCTTGTAGTCAAGCTAATTGATGGTCAAGAATAGTTTTTTTATGGTCACACATTCTGTTATAGATGTCCAGGAGCAGAAGGACAGTTTTTTGCTGATTGGGAATGCTGGCCAGTTCTATTTTACCAAAGGATATGTAGATGCCGCCTCATTTGCTCAAGTAGAGCACTGGTACCTGTGTTTGTAGAAATAATCAGTCGGCACTCTGAAGGAAGGTGGTGTTCGTATCCTGGGTTGCAGGCCCATATATCCAAGTAGAAGAAGTGGAACTGCCCTCACTATATGAGGCTAATACATTTTCACTTTATTGTCATAAACAAAATACAGGCTCATGTGGCACGTTTAAGCTAAACAACCTTTTTTAAACAAGTGCAGCAAGCCGGACCGCAGGGGAAAACTCTTGAGGCTCACGGTGGGCCGATGGGGGTAGTAGTTCATGTACTCACGGTTAGCAAAGCCTCCCTGGGTCGGCAGTGCAGTGGATGGGAAGACAGCACAAAATCCTCCGGGGCACTCTCTGTTGCAAGGAAAACCAGCCAAATGTTGGTTGAGGTGCCCTCGATGGTAAATGGTGTTTAAAGTGCTTTGGTGGCTGGGCCCCTGGTTCGTGACACCAGCACCGTAAGGTGCAAATGTTGAGTGTAGTAGTAGTAATGATGAAGAGTCAGTTGTAAACCAATTGAACATTTACTGAAAATCAATAGTCTCTGGACAGTTGGAACAGTTCATCGATGGAAAGATTTTTGTATAGCATAAGTAATAATAAGTTCAATTGTAATCCTATTATCAGGTAGTGGCAGTTGTCAATGAAGGAGTTGTCCCTTTTAAAGAAGACACTTTACAGGCAAGGATCCTGGTGGTAAGCCTAAGTTCACTCTATAGCACTCTGGTACTAAGTATGCTGATATATCTGGTTACTATGAGCCATCCTTTAAGGGTGATCTCCCTTGTGGCAGGCAAACACATCTGCTTTATTATTTGCAGGATACTCTTCTGAAAAGGTTTACGTTTTTCCACTATGACCCAGAAGGCTTATGTAGTGGATAAGGACAATTCTGCGCACTAATTGTCTATTTGTGTCCTGGCACTCGGAAAGTTGCTCTCAGGCACTTGTGCTAATGAGGTCCATAAGCTAGGTTTAGCTGTTACCCTCACTAGGCTCTCTGCAACTTTGTACATAGACTCACTGTCTGGTGCTTGGTTGCTGTGGTTGTCTTCTCCAGGCTTGATCAGGGCCCAGAGGAAAGGAAAACAGTTACATGGTGACTTTAGCCTGTTTCTCTCCTCCATGAACTTGCTTCTCCTCCTCTCACCAACTACTAACTAACTCCCCCTGTCTAGACACACCAAAGCTATATATACAGTATTATGTGGTGCCAGTACCACCTAGGGGTGAGTGGGTGTAATGACATTGCCAGCCTGATAATAGGAAATACCATACACTGCAAATACAGATGTTTAAAGTGTCCCATTTACACACATATGTGGGACGCTGCATAAGCAATTCTTGTGTTTGAAAGCCCATGGTTTATTTTATTCTGCAGATCTTTCACATGGTTGTGGATTTGTATTCTGGCCTTGTGGAGAAAAAAATGCCATATGGAAGTTGCTCGCACAGAGCTAATGGAAGCCAAGCTTGCTGTAGGTCTGGCACATTTTGCACCTGCACCCATAGTATTAGTGGCATCACCAGTTCCTGAGCAGATCTAGCCCTGCCAGGTCTTTTGGAGGTTTTGGTCACATATCACCTCCATTCTTTATTGCCATCGTGGCCACCACCTTTCTCCTTTGATATTATCCCTTCCTCAGCACCTTGTTCCGTCTCCCAGGTCCTGTCCAATGCACATCATTGGAGTACCCACTCTCCCTGCCACTTTTATCAGACTGTGGTATTTCATGGTGGGCTCCCTTCTGATTCCCTGTTCTCTATTTTTCCCAGATGCCACTGTCACTTCTCCCAATGTCAATACAGTAGTTTTGGGTGCCACTATTTCTGTCACAAACCAGCGGGTGTGAAACCACTGTACCATGTGTTCTACCTCCTCTAAGGGCATTTTCTAAGTGAACCCCTCATTCTTCACAGTACCCCGATGGTGGGGATAGACTTTCCCGAGAGGAACACCAGGTCGCTACTTCTTGAGGAGGACTGGCACACAAGGCAGCTGGTCCAGGCGGACCAGGAGGTACCTGAGTCAAGGCAAGCAGGCAGTGATCAAACAGGTAGTGGAGTCCAGGAACACAAGCACGGGTTAGGTACACAGAAACACAAGAATAAAAATCAGCAACCTTTGCAGGACACAAGGACCTTGACACTCTGGCATCTGGGAAGGGGGCTGAGCCACTTATATACATGCAGGAGGGCTAGGATTGGTCAGTGAGGTCACAGGATCTATAATGATGGACGAACATCAGCTGGGACAATTTGCGAATGCGATCGCGCGAATGCAATCAAATGTTAACTTTAATGGCAGGCAAACCTGAAAATCCTTCAAGTCATTATTGCAGCCACCAAATACTTACAAGAGATGCACAAATCGTCCGACAAAATAAACAGTGACATACCAGAGTGAGAAGAGAACAATGTCAAAAATCCCCCCCCCCAAAATATGTATTTTAATCAGGGGCCATTTTTATGCGTCTTAAATGGAAATTCTCAGAAATGTGCCCTGCTGAAGCCTGGAAAAGATTTTATTTTAGGCCACGGGAGTACAGGCCCCAAACATTAGGCATTCACCGAACAGAAAAGAACAAGTAATTATGTGGCTGGAGGTATATTAGACGGTCATTGGATATCAATTTTACTGCAGGCCAGTGGACTACAGGCCCCAAACATTAGGCATTTACCGGACAGAAAAGAACAAGTAATAATGTCGTGGCTGGAGGTATATTAGACGGTCATTGGATATCAATTTTACTGCAGGCCAGTGGACAACAGGCCCCAAAAATTATTCATTCACAGTATAGAAAAGAACAATTGATAATGTGGCTGGAGGTACATTAAGCGGTCACCGTATAACAATTTTACTGTTGGCCAGTTAGATTACAGACCCAAAAATTATGCATTCAACGTACATAAATGATCAAGTGATTATGTGGTTGGAGGTATATTAGACGGCCATTCAATATCAATTTTACTAAAGGTCAGTGTAGTACAGGACCCAAACATTAGGCATTCACCGGACAGAAAAGAACAAGTAATTATGTGGCTGGAGATATAGTAGACGGTCATTGGATATCAATTTTACTGCAGGCCAGTACAAATAGATGTCAAATACATATGTTTAAAACAACAAAAAATATAAAATTGGATTAAAAACATGGCTAACGAAATCCCCCCTCTTGAAAAAAAAAACAAATGATAATAGTTGAAATTCGATAACACAAGATCGGCACAGGTGTTGAATTCCTCCGAGGTCCCAAACATTAGGCATTCACCGGACAGAAAAGGCCTTTTATGCCGCTGTATTTACATGACAGGGACCATTATTTGTTATGGGTGGTGGCGGATATTTGTGGGCTGTCATGAGGAAATTCAATTAAACGTGGTCGTCACAGGCGTTAAATTCCTCCGAGATCCATGCTTCATTCATTTTTAGAAATTTGAGGTAGTCCACACTGTCGTGAGCTAGGCGAGTGTGCTTATCTGTCACGATCCCCCGTGCCGTGCTGAACGTCCTTTCGGACAGGACACTTGACGATGGGCAAGCCAAGAGTTCCATGGCAAATTGTGCCAGCTCTGGCCACAGGTCAAGCCTGCACACCCTGTAGTCAAGGGGTTCCTCGTCTCTCAGAGCATCCACATCAGCAGTTAACCCGATTTAGTCGGACAACTGTCAGTCTAGTCATTCCCTGAGGCTGGATCTGGAGGGCGGCTGTCGATGGGTTGGCTGCAAGAATGATCTCATATCAGAAGTTACCAACACATCTGCAAACCGCATGCGTAGTAGGATTGGTACTCGCAACTGTTTCTCTGTGGGTGGAAATTCCTCTGCCAGCGCCCGCAACAGCAGAATGCAGAATCTCTTGCAGCATGGCCTGGAAATGCTGCATTCTGACAGCCCTCTGAGATGCTGGTAACATGTCCAGAAAACTTCAGGAAAGTCACGGCACTCTTAATCTTGAATCAAAACTTAGTGTTTAATAACACCGAAAAATTCAGCAACGTTTCAACACACAGGTCTTTCTCATGCTGGTAACATGTCCGCCATTTTGTGTTTGTACCAGGGGTCTAAATACGTTGCAAACCAGGGATCCCAGAAAAGTTTAAAGCCTGCTCCTCCTCCTCCTCGGGGGGAGGCACCATCCTCCTCTGACTCCTCTTCAAACTCCTGCTGACTTGTCTCAGATGGAGTAGCCCCCCTGGGAATTCATTCAGCATTGCAACTTCCTCATCTTCCTGCTCCTGCTCCTCGACGTCTTGATCAATGACATGATGCAATGCACGCTCCAGAAAGAAGGCGTAAGGTACAATGTCACTGATGGCACCCTGGCTTCGACTGACCAGTTTGGTGACCAGTTTCGCGCATGAGCAGCCACTGGCGCAGTGAAAAAAACCAAGCTCCCCAGAACCTGTCCTGCCGCAGAGCTCGTACAGGTAGTCCTTAATGGCACGTTTCTGCTGGAGAAGCCTATTAAGCATATACAAGGTGGAGTTCCAGCACGTCGGGCTGTCACAAATCAGACGTCTGATGGGCAAGTGGTGTCGCCACTAAACGTCAGCAAGGCAAGCCATGGCCGTGTAAGATCTTCTAAAATGGCGAGAGATTTTCCTGGCCTGACGCAAGACGTCCTGGACCCCGGGGTATTTGGCAATGAATCGCTGCATGACTAAGTTCAGGATGTGTGCCATGCATGGCACGTGTGTCATTTTGGCCTGTTTGAGCGTGCTCAGCAGATTGGCATCGTTGTCGCACACCACTTTAACAACTGTCAAATTGAGGGGGGTTAGTCACTGATCGGCCTGTGACCGCATTGCTGAAAGAAAAGTTATGTACCTTCCCTGCCCGTGTTTGCTAGACCACATGTCTGTGGTCAGATGTATCTTGGCACCCACACTGTGTGCCAGAGATACATTTACTTACCGCTGAACATGGCCATATAGTTCTGGGATGCCCTTTTGGGAGAAATATTTCCTTCCGGGGACCTTCCATTGCGGTGTGCCAATGGCCACAAATTTTCTAAAAGCCTCCGAGTCCACCAATTTATATGGCAGTAGTTGGCGGGCTAGCAGTTCCGACAAGATCAGCAGCTGTCTCGTTAAAAAAAGCCCACACTGCGGAGCCATGTGCCAGTGTCCTGGGAGCGCAAGATGTGACCGTGCATGATGGATGGCTTGCTCCAGATACATTTTCAGTCTGCTTTGTGCCTCCTCTGCACTGCAAGTTCTGCCTGCTCCTCCTCCTTCTCCTCCATATCTGCTGCTCCGTCTCTCCCTTTGAACTCTCTTTCTCTCCTCTTTCTCTCTTGTGGGCATCCACGTGACGTCCATCGATATGTCATCATCGTCACCTTCACCAACACTGACATTAGAGATCTCGGAGTAGGCAGCAACAGCAGGGACCACTCTACTTAGGCTGATCTGGGTACTGTTGTCAGACCACTGGGTGGCGGCCGTTGCTACCTCCTCTTTCTCATTTCTCATCCGAAGAATGTCTGCGCATCGGTAAGGTCTAGAAATAGATGGGAAAATAATTCCTCTGACTCGAGTGGAGGGGCTATGGTGGTGGTGGTGTCTTTGGGGTTGCACACAGCAAAGAGTGAGGAGGGTGCTGATACAGAGGATGAGGAGGGTGCAGAAGCGGAAGGATGAGTGAGCCACTCAACCAATTCTGGTGCGTCCTTCGATGTAACCGCACACACTTTCTTCAACTTCCCACTTAGGCTCCGGCCTGGTGCACCTGCCAGACCCCTACCACCCCTGCACTATATAGAAATTATATTATAGGTATATCGCACCCTGCCTCAATTAGATTTTTGGGGGGGCAACTGTTACATCACACCAGTTGCAATTAGTTGTTCCAATGGCGTTTGTCCCTCTGTATAGCTGCGGTATCTCAGCAGAACCGCACAAAAATGCTGCACAATACAAATGCACTATATAGAAATTATATTATAGGTATATCGCACCCCTGCCTTAATCAGATTTTTTGGGGGGCAACTGGTATATCACACCAGTTGCAATTAGTTGTTCCAATGGTGTTTGTCCCTCTTTATTGCTGCAGTATCTCAGCAGAACCACACACAAATGCTGCACTATACAAATGCACTATAATATACTTTCTATGTTAGAAAGTATATTATAAGTATATTTCACCCCTCAGCATGTCACACCTATCGATAGCATGCCTATACCAGTCCTAAAAAAAAGGACTTTTGTGGCCCTATTAGCTAGCATTTTGTGTTTCTATACTCTCTAACAGTCTGTCCCTACTCCACACAGCAACCTCTCCCTACACTGGCAAAAAACAGAATGTAAAATGGCGGCCAGATCGGGTTTATTTATAGGGTAGGGTGTGTGTCCATGTGCTGAAATGTCTCAATTGGCTGTCCTGTCCCACCTGATAGATGTGTCATGGGTCAAAGTTCTGCACAATGCAAAGAATATGGTGCCGGCAGACACGGCCATATGTCCGCCTGTTAGGCGAACAGCAAACAAGGAAAGTTCGCCACAAAACGACTGCCAGGCGAACCGCAAGGCCATCTCTAATTGTCTAACCCATAAAGCACAGATAGTGAGGCGTGCCGGCCCTTAAGGAAGTGCTGCATGGAACAAGCAGCAAGCATGCTGTGGTCAGGGCTGAAAGGAAATTGTGGAGCGGATCCCAGAACAAATAGTACCTACAAGAACAGAGCCCAGGACTGCAGCGGTGAATGAGGAAGCACTGACAGCAGATCACTGCTGTACGCGGCGCCTGGGACCGCAGCGGGAAGCAGGGGAACAGCTGCGCACAACAGTTGCTGTTACAATTTCCACCACCACCACCACATCTATACATGGGGCCCCCTGCCTCCTCCTGAACCACCTCCTCAGAGCAGTCCAAATGCTGACTGCTATCACATAAGTTGTCAATAGGGACATTCTCTTGACTAACTGCCACAAGGCATGGTGGGGTTTTGTTGCATCTTAGGAAAAAAGAAAGAGCCCCACTAAGAAGGGAAAGGAAGACAGAGAGGACAGTACTGAAATGCTTCTCTGAGGCTGTGAGGAGGAGAAGCAGGAGGAATGCTGTGACCCTGGCTCTGAGGCAATGTGTCAGACTCAGAATCCACCTCCACATTGTACTCCTGTGATTGTGAGGAGGAGTAAGCCATCCAATTCACAATCTCACCCTTTTTCTCCTAAATTATAATGTTGTGCCTCTCCAAAGCGAGGGAGAACTATGGCCTACTACTACTACTACTACTACTACTACTACTACTACTACAACTTCTGGCCGGATCGGTGGTGCTGCTGCTACCCACTAGCTCCGGGAGCTCTAGCAGAACATACGGTACCAGGCTGAAGCCTAACTGCATGACACATAACTGCTTACAAGTTGCAATATAAGTACATCCATGATATCTTCACTTATGAAATATTAAACTATGGAAATTAGATCATACCAGCCAAACTAGAAACACCCAACTTGCTGGCATGATCTAATTTTATCACAATAAATATGGTGACTTCTAATATCAGCACCAAGTAAATGGGTACGTTACTTCGGCTTTCCCCTAAAAGTCAATCAGAAGTCCATTCCTAAAAAAAAAATGCTACATAAACACCCAATTTAATGACAAAATAATTTATAATAAATAAATTGCATGACATTTCAGTATATAGCACAGCATACAGGAGAATAGCTTCAATACATTACACATACATGGTGCAGTTAAAAGTCCAAACGCAAAGGAGTTATAGCCATAATCTAATTGGCATTCTTTTTTCCCATGCAGCATGGGAAAAATAAGTGTCCATTCACCACTGTGTCGCTTCAATGAGGAAGAGCACACCCTCCAGAAATATCAAACTGTAATATTAGGACAACATATATAGTGCCCTATAGCAGGAGTACTTTGAAGTCTGGACATTTGTGAATATATGCCTTGTTTCCCCAATGCAAAGTCAACAACTCCTTACTTCATTTTACTTGAAAGGGTTAACTTATATGTTGTGATATATATATATCCTGTTCATTTGCATTTGCACTGTATTTGCACAGCACTGTGGAAAGGGATAATGAATACTGGGAGACTTTTGGGACTTTGAATGAGAAGCTGGTAATTTTCCACAGCTATAATAGGGTTTAAAGAAGAGAATTTCTTTGGAGGGAAAAAACAGACTTGTTTACCACCAAAATCAGATAGACTGACCTTTTGAATGTCTGCTTTAGCTATGTTGCTATGTCTTGAAACTTTATTTTTGTCTGGAAAAAGCTCTAATGTAAATAACGTAATGACAGACAGGAGTGATAACTTTGTAACTGTTTGTGCTGAGCTTCTCCACCCCATCCCTCCCAGTAGAATGTTCTAGTTTAGCTAGAAACTGTACATAAGGAGAGTAGTCAGAGCTAGTGATGAGCGGCAGGGGTAATATTAGAATTCGCAATATTTTGCAAATATTTGCGAATTCGAGATTATATTCTTGAAAATCGACAATGTATTATTCGCGTAATGCGCGCAAAATACCGGTGTGAGGTAGGCAACTTTTCTATTGGTTGCTAGGGATGTTGCTAAGGTGTGACAAAGCCTTCTCATTGGCCCACAAGCTAGAAGAAGGGAGGGATGATCACCTGATATGCACCGTGTAAAAATAAAATAAAAGAACGAATATTCATCATTACAAATATATAGCACTATATTGTAAGTATTCGCAAATTATCAAAGTGCCGATATTCATGGAAAAAAATACGCTTTTTGAATATTCGCGTTCAACACTAGTCAGTTCAAATAGTCTAGTTTCCTAGACTAGTAAGCTCCCGTTTCCGGTCACGGTCAACTTAAAACATAACGTTTATTTTATTTATTAAGAGTAGTATAATATAAAACGGGAGAACAAAGGAAAACTTTAAAATTCTAGGTATAGCAGGACTCTATGGGCAGAGATAGGGGTTACTTCACCCATATATTCTGCCTCCATAACATGCGTCCATCTGCCTTTTGCTTTATGTTTTAGCGACACACTTTATTCGCCTTGATCGAATTTATGTTAGGAGGTCACCTATTCAATCGCTTTAGATCATTTGTTTTCCATCTTTATCTATCTTTAACGCGACTCTCCACCACTTGTGGTCATGGTGTTGAGGAGTCTGCAGTTACTCCTCGCCGTGACACTGGTCCTACCTAACCTAATCTAAAATCTTAAGGCTACAGCTCCCCCAACATGTTTCACCACTGAACGTGGCTTCTTCAGGGGAATGGAGCTACTATCAACAAGAATGCTTTTCAAAAGTGCTCTTTTAAACTATGTGGGTGGATCATTAGGTATACTGCAGCCAACCGCTGCTTTGCATCTTGATTGACAGTATGGTGGCCCAATCAGAACCTTCATTGCTATGTTTTCATCATACAATCGCATCCTGCGTTCATTCTTGCACACTGTGCATGCGCAAGAACTTTTAATTTTATAATCGGAAGGGTGACAGTATTGAGCATGCGCCTATACTTAGGCATTTCAGCTCGCATTCATACTTATAAAAAGCTCTAGAAACCCTCAGGAAGAATGAGGATGTCATAATTAAATCGAGTGACAAAGGGGGCAATATAGTCATTCAAGATAGAAATGACTATATTGATATGGTGCTGAGACTTTTAAAAGATAAGCAGACATATCAACCCCTGGTGAGTGACCCCACAAAAGAGTTCCTGAATGAACTCAAAAAGTTACTAAATGAAGCACTTCAAGAGAATATTATAACAAAGGATGAATTCAAATACCTCTATAATAAAAACCCAATGATCTCCACTTTCTATGCCCTCCCCAAGGTGCACAAGGGTAAACAACCTGTCCCAGGAAGACCAATTGTGTCAGGTAACGACAATCTCACACAATCTGTCAGTGAATATATTGACCAAATACTGAGACCCTTCGTGACCACTCTACCCTCCTATATCAAGGACACTAAAGATCTTCTTCTAAAGATTAACGACATCACAATAACACCAGACACGATTTTAGCAAGTTTGGATGTTGAATCCCTCTACAGCAACATCCAACATTCACTGGGAATACACGCAGTAGAGTCCTATTTAAACACTAGAAGCCAGAATTTCAATAAGCACAATGAATTTGTCTTATTATCACAAAGGTTTTTTTTGGAGCACAATTATTTTATTTTTCAGAGGCAATTCTATAAACAAATCAATGGGACCGCTATGGGGACGTCATGTGTCCCCACTTATGCAAACTTGTTTTTAGAGTGGTGGGAACATAATCACGTGTTTACGGAGGGAATGTCGCCATATATCTGTCACATTAATTTTTGGGGCAGATATATAGAAAACATTCTCATCCTGTGGGATGGGGGTCACTCATTATTTCATGAGTTCACTCAGAAATTAAACAATAATAGTATAGGTATGAAATACACCTATGAGATCCAGGAAAACGAGATTGTGTTCCTTGACTTAAAAATAAAAAAGACAGAGAGCGGTCATCTAGTGACAGAGGTTTTTAGAAAGCCAACGTCAACGAATAGTTACCTGCACTGGGATAGCTGGCACCCCACCTCTCTAAAGAAGGGAATTCCTGTAGGCCAGTATCTGAGGGCACGCCAAAATTGTTCGGATGAGGCCTCGTTTTCCAAAGAAAGTGGACAACTCCTTCAGAGATTTAGGAAGAGAGGTTATCCGAAAAAAAACTCTAAAAAATGCATATAATAGAGCCAACAGAGTTAAGAGAGAAGATCTTCTTAAAGAAACTCCCCCCAAAAAAAGTGATGTCATCAGATGTATAGGTACCTATGATGGGTACAATAAAGAAATATATGGAATCTTAAGGAAACACTGGCATATAATAAAATCAGATAGAGATCTAAATATGGTACTCACCCCGAATCCAACAGTAACATATAGGAGGGGCACCAATCTTAAAGATCAATTGGTGCATAGCCATCTGACGGAGAGGGGGGTAAACTTCGAAAAACCTATTGAAAGATACCGAGGATCATCGCCATGTGGAGAGTGCTCCTTCTGTAGATATGTTCCCCGCATAAAAAAGTATACCAACCCTACGGATAAAAAAGAGTACGAAATAAAACAACTTATCACATGTAAGACGCAGGGGGTGGTGTATCTGGCTTCCTGCCCATGCCCTAAATTATATGTGGGCAAAACGATACAAGAGTTAAGATGATGTATCTCAGGGCATATCAGTACCATCGAAAAAGGAAAAGATACATCAATAGCCAGACATATAAAATATTTTCATAACAGCAAGAGCTCCGTTCTTAGATTCTGGGGCATAGAGAAAATATCCTTAGGACCAAGAGAGGGGAACCTAGATAAGAAATTGCTACAGAGTGAGGCACGCTGGATTCATAGACTGAATACAATGAGTCCACAAGGCCTTAAAGGGCTTCTGTCACCCCACTAAAGTCATTTTTTTTTTTTGGGCTAGTTAAATTACTTATCCTTGGATATATGAAAATATAATGGTGTTACTTACTTTGATTCAGCAGTTTCTTCTAAAAACGAACTTTTATAATATGTAAATTAGGTCTCTACCAGCAAGTAGGGCGGCTACTTGCTGGTAGCAGCTGCAGAAAACCACCCCCTCGTCGTGTTGATTGACAGGACCAGCCGGGATCTCCTCCTCCGGCCAGCCTTGTCGGCATTTTAAAAATCGCGCGCCTGTGTTCATTCTGCGCAGGCGCTCTGAGATGAGGAGGCTTGCCTCCTCAGAACTCCCTCAGTGCGCCTGCGCCGATGACAGAGTTCTGAGGAGGCGAGCCTCCTCATCTCAGAGCGCCTGCGCAGAATGAACACAGGCGCGCGATTTTTAAAATGCCGACAGGACTGGCCGGAGGAGGAGATCCCGGCTGGCCCTGTCAATCAACGCGACGAGGGGGCGGTTTTCTGCAGCTGCTACCAGCAAGTAGCCGCCCTACTTGCTGGTAGAGACCTAATTTACATATTATAAAAGTTCGTTTTTAGAAGAAACTGCTGAATCAAAGTAAGTAACACCATTATATTTTCATATATCGCAGGATAAGTAATTTAACTAGCACAAAAAAAAAAAAGACTTTAGTGGGGTGACAGAAGCCCTTTAACGAAGGTTTTTCCTTCACAGCTTTTATATAAGATAACTGGAAAGTACCTCATAAGAAATAAATTAATATTACAATTATGAAAGAAGAAAAAATAATAAATATAACTTACCTGGAAGAAGAAGGTTAGTGGCCCTCAATTTACCGAACATCATATAATCGGATCCTTGATTATAAATATAAGGAAAGACAGAGAGAATAGAATTGTCATGCTTATATATAATAAAACAAATTAAATAAAAATATGTGATTCGAGTATCAAGTGTAGATACATTGGCCGCATTGTGATAAGAGAAGCATGTGATGGACAAGTTCATATTCGGGACACTATATTGTGATCAAAATATGTATTTAACAAATGAATGATGGATGACAGGTAAAATCTAAGTCTAGACGCATGCCCAGTATAGCTATACTAGTGATTAAAATACCAAAGTCTCCACGCATGAGCAATACATACCTGAAAAGAAAACTCTAGGAGAGGTTAAAAAACCTAAGTTCAGACGCATGCCCAGTATAGCTACACCTTTGACTAAAATGTCAAAGTATCTAGGCATGCGTTGTACATACTAGTGAAGAAATAATGTAACCAAAAACTTAAGTCTAGACGCATGCGCTGTATCGACACATTTCCGAAGGATTTATGAAAATAAACTTTAAGTATAAGCAAAGTTTTGTACTGCTATACCTTAGGATGGGAATCTTTGGATAGGAACTTCTAAGTCCTTAGGCACGCACACTGATCCATCTGCAAACACAGTATGCCAACAATTTAATGCCAGGTACAGGCGTCGTACCGTAGTTTTTTGATTTAAAAGTCAAAGTATTTACGCATGCGCATCACATGCTTGCAAAGGAACGATGCGATGATTAGAAAATGTATAAGTATAGATCCATGTCCAGTATCGCTACAATCTGATTTAAATTCGAGGTTTTTTGCGCATGCCCAACTCTGAATATACAAGTATGAACGTGATTTGAAATGAATGATGGATGAGTTGAAATGTCTAAGTACCGTTGCTTTCTCGATTTAAAAGTTAAAGTCCTCACGCATGCGCATTACAGGCTTGTAAAGGAACGAGGCGATGACTAAAAAATGTACAGACGCATGCTCAGTGTCGCTATATCCCCGATTCAAATTCAGAGTTCTCGCGCATGCGCAACTTCGAATATATAAGTATGAATGCGAGCTGAAATGCCTAAGTATAGGCGCATGCTCAGTACTGTCACCCTTCCGATTATAAAATTAAAAGTTCTTGCGCATGCACAGTGTGCAAGAATGAACGCAGGATGCGATTGTATGATGAAAACATAGCAATGAAGGTTCTGATTGGGCCACCATACTGTCAATCAAGATGCAAAGCAGCGGTTGGCTGCAGTATACCTAATGATCCACCCACAGAGGTTAAAAGAGCACTTTTGAAAAGCATTCTTGTTGATAGTAGCTCCATTCCCCTGAAGAAGCCACGTTCAGTGGTGAAACATGTTGGGGGAGCTGTAGCCTTAAGATTTTAGATTAGGTTAGGTAGGACCAGTGTCACGGCGAGGAGTAACTGCAGACTCCTCTACACCATGACAAAAAGTGGTGGAGAGTCGCGTTAAAGATAGATAAAGATGGAAAACAAATGATCTAAAGCGATTGAATAGGTGACCTCCTAACATGAATTCGATGTGTGTCGCTAAAACATAAAGCAAAAGGCAGATGGACGCATGTTATGGAGGCAGAATATATGGGTGAAGTAACCCCTATCTTTGCCCATAGAGTCCTGCTATACCTAGAATTTTAAAGTTTTCCTTTGTTCTCCCATTTTATATTATACTACTCTTAATAAATAAAATAAACGTTATGTTTTAAGTTGACCGTGACCGGAAACGGGAGCTTAATAGTCTAGGAAACTAGACTATTTGAACTATATAATTTGAATTTCCTGGGTCCAAAGGGTCTTTGAAATATTCAACACTAGTCAGAGCCCCTTAGTGTTCTATAGTTAGGAAACAGTGCTTAGAAGAGAAAACTCTGCCAGACTATTGAGTGACCAGAAGAAGTCTCCGAGACGGTGATACTCTGGCACAGACCCTGGATCACCAGCCTTTGTAACAGGCTACCAGCCTTCTGAAAGAGAGAGGGACATCTAGTTCAGGCCTTTCCTCAGCATCAACCCCTTTTTTTGCCAGGAGGATACTGGAGAAGCCAGCCCTATGCCTCGCCTGTATTGTTTTGCACCTGAATTCCTCCAGTAAAGAAGCACACTGGTTTACTGCAGAGACCCTGACTCTCTGGACTTCTGAGTTCTGAGTGTATTTTGACAGCTCCAGCATAAGTGATACACATCCAGTATTTACATCCTAGAATAAGACTCATGGGTCTGTAGCATCAGGTCTCTGCCTGTACTTCCCCTTCCAGTTCAAAGATCACAGATCCAAGCCTGCTTGAAGCCCTGCTGGAAAAACCCCATCCTAAGACTCAGCATCATTGCTGACATCACATCTACAGAGTCCAAGATAATGAGAAGAACACCATCCTCAGAGGTAAGGTCATTGATGATGATGTGTGACAGGGTCTTACAAGCCTAGCCACACCTCAGATGTTGATGTGAAATCATCAGGACAGGGAACGAACACAGTGGAAAATTTCACATGACCGTGTTGAAGTGCAGGAAAATAGTGCATTACAGATAAACAATTACCATTAGTAAGTGATAATGTGTTGTTTCCTGTTAATTAATTCAGATAATTGCAAAACCGGAATACCCTTTTAATCATCAATTGTTTCTTTCTACGTCTTTCTGTAATAGTTGCTGCCATTAACCATAACAGGTGATAGAAGGTTTTGGCTACTTTCACACTAGCGGCAGGCTTCTCTGGCAGGCTGTTCTGGCTGGTGAATAGCCTGCCAGATCCGTGCTGCCGCTAGTGCACGCGTGCTGCCAGAGGTCCGCTCCGGCCCCATTGACTATAAAGGGGGAAGGCCAAAGTTCCAGCGGCAGCACAACAAACATACTGAGAGGCGACTGGAATAAAACTATGACATGTCCCCCACCGGAACAGACTGCCGGAGAAGGCTGCCGCTAGTGTGAAAGTAGCCTTAGTATGTATTGTTCTGTTTTCCTCTTCCTACTCCACTCACCTTCAATCTTCAGCACTGCTAGGAAAGGTTCACATAGAGTTTTTTAGAGAAAGTTTTAGGGCAGATTTCCCTGCCGGATTTACAGCCAATGCTATAAGTGGATTCTAAAGGAATCGGAAATATAAAGGAAAGTCTTAATGGTGTTTCACACGAGCGAGTCCATTGTGGGACTCAAGCTCCATGTGTGAGTGTCATCCTCCGCTCTGGACTTGCAGGAGCGCACGGCATTATCATGATTTATAATGCTATGTGCCTCTGCTTGACCTTATTTCTACAGAATCATACTGACAGCTTTATGTCATTATGATTCTGGGGGAAAAATGCCATGCAGAGACACATAGCATTATAAATCATGATAATGCCGTGCGCTCTTGCAAGTCCAGAGCGGAGGCTCACACTCACACATGGAGCTTGATTCCCGAAATAGACTCGCTCGTGTGAAACAGCTCTTATACTTCTCCTTTCTGCTGGATCCACTTCTGAATTTGACTGAAAAACCTGCAGGAAAGTTGCCTGAAAACCCTCCCTAATAGGCCTCTTTCACACGGGCGAGAGTTCCGCACGGGTGCAATGCGTGAGGTGAACGCATTACACCTGCACTGAATCCGGACCCATTCATTTCTATGGGGCTGTGCACATGAGCGGTGATTTTTACGCATCACTTGTGCGTTACGTGAAAATTGCAGCATGCTCTATTTTGTGCGTTTTTCACACAACACAGGCCACATAGAAGTGAATGGGGCTGCGTGAAAATCGTAAGCATCTGCAAGCAAGTGCGGATGCGGTGAGATTTTCACGCACGGTTGCTAGGATGAAAGTCTATTCACTGTATTATTTTCCCTTATAGCATGGTTATAAGGGAAAATAATAGCATTCTTTAATACAGAATGCTTAGTAGAAGGTCAATTGAGGGTTAAAAATTTAAAAATAAATTAACTCACCTCCTCCAATTGATCGCATAGCTGCCGGTCTCCTGTTCTTTCTTCAGGACCTGTTAAAGGACCTGTGGTGACATCACTGTGCTCATCACATGATACATCACATGATACATCACCATGGTGATGGACCATGTGATGAGCTCTGTGACGTCACCACAGGTCCTTTGACAGGTCCTAAAGAAAGAACAGGAGAACGGCAGCTACGCGATCAATTGGAGGAGGGGAGTTAATTTATTTTAGAATTTTTAACCCTCAGTTGACCTTCTACTAAGCATTCTGTATTAAAGAATGCTATTATTTTCCCTTATAACCATGTTATAAGGGAAAATAATACAATTTACAGAATACTGAACTCAAACCTGAACTTCTGTGAAGAAGTCCGGGTTCGTGTCTGGATACCAAACATGGCGATTTTTCTCACGCACGTGCAAAACGCATTAAAACGCTTTGCACTTCGCGCACGTTCCCGCAACGCACCCGCAACGCCCGTGTGAACCCAGGCATAAACTCTCTGTGAACCTACCCTTAGGCTGGTTTCACACGGGCGTTGCGGATTGGGGCCGGATGCGTTCAGAGTGCGTTCAGTGAAACTCGCACTATTTTGCAAGCAAGTTCAGTCAGTTTTGTCTGCAGTTGCGTTTAGTTGTTCAGTTTTTTCCGCGCGGGTGCAATGCGTTTTGATGCGTTTTTCACGCGCGTGATAAAAAACTGAATGTTTACAAACAACATCTCTTAGCAACCATCAGTGAAAAACGCATCGCACGCGCACTTGCTTGCGGATGCAATGCGTTTTTCACGCAGCCCCATTCACTTCTATGGGGCCAGGGCTGCGTGAAAAACGCAGAATATAGAACATGCTGTGATTTTCACGCAACGCAGAACTGATGTGTGAAAAACAACGCTCATGTACAAAGCACCATAGAAATGAATTGGTCAGGATTCAGTGCGGGTGCTATGCGTTCACGTCACGCATTGCACCCGCGCGGAAAACTCGCTCGTGTGAAAGAGACCTTAGAGTTCCAGGCAGGCTTCATATAGTTTCACTTGTGCCTCACACAATCTGCAATTTACCTCCTTTTTTCAGGCTGGCAATTAGATCAAGTGCAATACAGTCTAAAGCCTCATGCACACGTCCGTGGAACACGGACCGTGAGATACCGGCCTGGATTCCTGCTGAGTGCAGGAGCGCACGGCGTCATAGCAATCAATGACACTATGCGCTCCTGCAGTCAGCTGGAATCCAGGCCGGTATCTTACGGTCCGTGTTCCTTAGACGTGTGCATGAGGCTTAAGTCTATGAAGAGCAAAGAAAGACATTTCACTGGACACTATCTATACTACTATGGTATAATCTTGGGGTAACTTAATATCATTTCCCATCATTGCATTTAGAGATGAGCGAAGTATTTGTAAATTCGATTTGCCTGCTTCGTCGAATTTTCCCCAAAAATTTGCTTCATGATACATTTATTTGTAAGTAGTGGGTGCAATGACGATTGTGCCGCCCCCGGTCACTGTACCCCTCCGATGCAGCATTCATTTATGCAATAATCCAGTGTTAAACAAAAAAAATTTTAAAAAATAAATCCTACTTAGGGTACTTTCACACCAGCGTTTTTCTTTTCCGGCATAGAGTTTCGTCACAGGGGCTCTACTGTATACTGGAAAAGAACTGATCAGGCATATCCCCATGCATTCTGAATGGAGAGTAATCCGTCCAGGAAGCATCAGGATGTCTTCAGTTCAGTCATTTTGATTGATCAGGCAAAAGATAAAACTATAGCATGCTACGGTTTTATCTCAGGCGAAAAAAACTGAAGACTTGCCTGAATTTTTCCCCATAGGAATGTATTAGTGCCGAATCCGGCATTCAAAATACCGGAATGCCGGATCCTTCCTTCCGGCCTGCGCATGCGCAAACCGGTAAAAATGTGAAAAAAAATGCAAGACAGATCCGTCTGTCCGCATGACAAGCGGAGAGATGGATCCGTTCTTGCAATGCATTTGTGAGACGGATCCACATTCGGATCCGTTTCACAAATGCTTTCAGTCACATCTAAATCGGCGGATCCGGCGGGCAGTTCTGACGACGGAACTGCCCGCCGGATCACACTGCTGCAAGTGTGAAAGTTGCCTTACCGACTCCATTTGCTCCCGACAGGCCAGCAGCCACCCGCTTGAAAATCTGGTACGAAATAGCGCATGGCCCGAAATGAAAATCATCACGCCGATCGGTGTGATGACATCGTCGTCACTGCGCACAGGATTTCAGCCAAGATCATCAAGCAAGATGGTGGCGGCCGGCACGCCGCGAGCAAATAGAGCAGGTAAGTAATTCTTTTTTTTGTTTTTTGCACTATTTCAGGTTAAATCGATTCACTTCCACAAAGCACAAGGAAATTCAGCTTTGCGGTGAATCAAATTTATCCTGAAATTCCATTTGAAGTCCACTTTGTGGACTTCGATTCGCTCAACACTAATTGTATTGTTAGGTCACTTTAATAGGCAACTCAATACAATAGCACACCCATTAAAGGGATTCTGTCACCTGGATTTTGCTTATAGAGCTACAATCATGCGCTGCTAGATCGCCGCTAGCACGTCCGCAATATACAATCCCCATAGCTGTAAATGCTTTTATTGTGTCAAAAAAAGATTTTATATACAGTACAGACCAAAAGTTTGGACACACCTTCTCATTCAAAGAGTTTTCTTTATTTTCATGACTATGAAAATTGTAGATTCACACTGAAGGCATCAAAACTATGAATTAACACATGTGGAATTATATACATAATAAACAAGTGTGAAACAACTGAAAATATGTCATATTCTAGGTTTTTCAAAGTAGCCACATTTTGCTTTGATTACTGCTTTGCACACTCTTGGCATTCTCTTGATGAGCTTCAAGAGGGAGTCCCCTGAAATGGTTTTCACTTCACAGGTGTGCCCTGTCAGGTTTAATAAGTGGGATTTCTTGCCTTATAAATGGGGTTGGGACCATCAGTTGCGTTGAGGAGAAGTCAGGTGGATACACAGCTGATAGTCCTACTGGATAGACTGTTAGAATTTGTATTATGGCAAGAAAAAAGCAGCTAAATAAAGAAAAACAAGTGGCCATCATTACTTTAAGAAATGAAGGTTAGTCAGTCAGCCAAAAAATTGGGAAAACTTTGAAAGTAAGCGCTATTTGACCATGAAGGAGAGTGATGGGGTGCTGCGCCAGATGACCTGGCCTCCACAGTCACCGGACCTGAACCCAATCGAGATGGTTTGGGGTGAACTGGACCGCAGAGTGAAGGCAAAAGGGCCAACAAGTGCTAAGCATCTCTGGGAACTCCTTCAAGACTGTTGGAAGATCATTTCAGGTGACTACCTCTTGAAGCTCATCAAGAGAATGCCAAGAGTGTGCAAAGCAGTAATCAAAGCAAAAGGTGGCTACTTTGAAGAACCTAGAATATGACATATTTTCAGTTGTTTCACACTTGTTTGTTATGTATATAATTCCACATGTGTTAATTCATAGTTTTGATGCCTTCATAGTCATGAAAATAAAGAAAACTTTTTGAATGAGAAGGTGTGTTCAAACTTTTGGTCTGTACTGTACAGTATATGTAAATGAGGCAAGTAAGGTGCCGAAGGGGCTGTTACTAACGTTTCTGGTGCCCAGCCACGCCCACTGTGAAGGAGCCCAGCACCGCCCCACATCCTCCAAATCTCCTCCTTGCTCCCCGACGTCACCAAGTTAGAGCGCCGTAATCTCGCGCATGCGCGAGTACGCCTCATGTCAGTGCCGACATAGTCTTCCTTCCCTGTGCTGACATAAGCCTCAGGGAGCGAACTACGCATGCGCTAGCTGCGAAATGATGGCGCTCTAACTTTGTGACATTGGGGAGCAAGGAGGAGATTCGGAGGATGCGGGGCGGTGCTGGGCTCCTTTACAGTGTGCGGTGCTGGGCACCAGAAACGTTAGTAACGGCCCCTTGGGCACCTTACTTGCCTCATTTACATATATATAAATTGTTTATTTGACACAATAAAAGCACTCACAGCTATGGGGAATGTATATTGCGGACGTGCTAGTGGCGATCTAGCAGCGCATGTCCGCAGCTCTATAGGCAAAATCCAGGTGACAGAATCTCTTTAATCTGCAAAGCTACATTGTTTTCCAAAAAAAATTTAAAAAAATATTAGTAAAACATATACCTGTAAACTGTTAAAACATTAATAGTCTAGCAGCTTCATCTTCATAATGAAGTAAATGTCAAACATGCTCTTTTTCATTTGGAATAGGCTGTGCTCATTGTAGTGGATGGAACAGAAAGAACACAGTGTAAGCAGGCACATTACACTTAGGACAACTCACTTTGATCTCCTTCCTGAGAATTAAGCAAAGAGCATTGTGACATTTTCCATGAAGACACAATGCTTTAAAGAGAACAGTATAGTAACACGTTATATCATATAAACTATATCACACTGACATTTGACTATTCATTGAGGTGACAGTGTTCTGGACATATTCAAATATGTTTGCTATCATTAACCATTTTAAGAACAGTGGGATCTCATTTTAATTGAATGCATGTTGTATTTTCCACTGACATGAGCTTCCTAATGTTTCTTCAGTAGCCTCAGTAACACAGATCTATACAATGAAACTTCTGCAAAAGACCATCTCTGTAAGAAGATCGTTCCAGTAGAGGCTTACTTTTCAATGCAATTTTAGGTGGTCATCTCAATAAAGGTTAATGAGTATACACTGACAAAAATAATGCTCCATGACAATGACTGCAAATGTTTGTACTGTTCTAGGCTGCTAGATTTTCATATACTAGCCTAAGAGAATGGATGGATGCGGTCAACATATTCAGTGCCCAGGGGTCCCTTTAAAAGGGTGTCTGAAATTTTAATACTGTTGGGTCATCAATATCTGATCGGGAGGGGGGGGATTCTGACACTGGGACCTCTGCTGGTCAACTGTTTCGGAAGGTACTAGTGCTCCTGTGAGCACCTTGGCCTTGACGCAGCTTACCAAGCACAGTGCTGTACATTGTATAGCGGCTGTGCTTGGAATCGCGCTCAGCCCCATTCACTTTAATGGGGTTTAGCTGCTCCTAGGCAGCATGACTAATGAATGTGTCATCACTGGAAAAGCCTTGGAAAAGCTGAGACAAGTCTGCAGTGCTACTGCATGTGCCGCAGGTTTGTCAAACAGCTGATCGTCGGGAGTCTCGGGTGTTGGACCCCCAACGATCAGATACTAATGAATTGGTCATCAGAATTATATTCTCGAAAAACCCCTTTAATGACCAGTCCTGAAAAGCCTTTAATGACCATATACTTTTTCACGATTTAGTGTGTGGTGGTTTAATGGTCCTAATTCTTTTATTTATTGGCCTACCAAAATAATGTTTGCAACGTTTGTTATGTAACACATATAGCTTTTTATTAATATGTTTTTTTTTTCAATGTTTTTTATTTTTATTTTGGGGAAAGTCATTTTTTCATCAGTCAAATGGCCTAGGAGCATCTCAGCTCAATTGAGTGGCTGAGCTGCAATACCAAGCACAGCCACTATCAAATGGATGGCACTGTGCTTAGTGGGCTGACAGATAAGATAAGATAAGATGCCTTTATTGTCACTGTACAATACAATGTAATACAATGTACAATACAATGAAATGTTGTTTGGAGCAATCCTAGATGCCATGGACAGAGGAACAAGAACTGACATTTAAACTAAAGTATTACACTAGAAAAACAAAACAAAACATTGCACTAGAAAGCATTACTATTCACAGTTCACAGCATATATATAGCAAGAGCAAGGTAGGAAGTGCTTATGAGTATATATACACACTGATCAGACACCACTGCAGACAAGAGATCATCATGGGTTCATGAATGCAGCAGTCACTTTCAGTCTGTGGTAGTTTCTAACCTTGGAAGGGGCAATAATCTCTGAGCATTTAGGAGACTGATTGTTTTGGGGTAGCAGTGCTACTGTGATTGTCGGTGACTTCTCAAAAAGCTGATCAGTGGGGATACCATATGTCAGACCCCTACAATCAGTATAAAAGTCTCAGAAAACCTTTTTTTTTGAATATGCAAATTAGCACCAAAATAATATAAAAATAAAAATAATAATAATAATAATGATAATAATATTAATAATGAGTTCCCTATTTTGTGTCGATCGTTTTGATATATAATATGTATAGTTTCATGTGAGCAGGGCAATAATGGTGACCGATTTGGATGTCATTTTTTTTATTTATTTTTTCATTTGTCATTTATTACTTTTTAACTTTTTTTATTTTTTTTATTTTTTGTGGCTTCAGCGGTGACGTGTCTCTTGTGGATTAATTTTCACAATTACTTCGTTGAACTCCGCTTTCTGATGCTAGGAGTCGGGTTCCCATCCCATACACAATAGAAGAAATACTCCAGCAATGTGGTGGCAAGATTGTTGGTGTTTATTTAAGGATGCGGCTGTACAAATCATGTGACGTTTCAGCCTCACTTGGCCTTTATCAAACTGGTGCCGCTAGAGGTAGAAAGTCCAGGAAGCGTGCGCTCTGGAGATGTGCCTCAGCACTATAGGACATGGACGTGTCCTATAGTGCTGAGGCACATCTCCAGAGCGCACGCTATAGTATCTCTTGTGGAGATATCACTGCAGAAGCCAGTGCTTGGCTGAGGAGGATCAGATGATTATGCTCATGCCAGGAAGGAGGAAAGCAAACCCTAGACCGGAAGATGGAGACATGGGAGCCAATGCAAGACCAGAGCGGCGGGGAGGAGCTAAGTATATTCTCCTTTCAGTATGGGAGGCAGGCTGTCTGCACCTTTTCGAATTATATATTCCCGGACAATCCCTTTAAGGTCCATTCACACGTCCGTTTTTTCTTTCCTGATCTGTTCCGTTTTTTTCAGGAACAGATCTGGACCAGATCTGGACCCATTCATTTTCAATGGGTCCTGGAAAAAAACGGACAGCTCAATGTCTGATTTTTTTCAGGACCCATTGAAAATGAATGGGTCCAGATCTGGTCCAGATCTGTTCCTGAAAAAACGGAACAGATCAGGAAAGAAAAAACGGACGTGTGAATGGACCCTTAAGGACAAGCATGCTTCCTACTGCTCCATTCAGTCTTCATGGCACTATAGCCGAGTACAGATCTCAGCTATATTCGGCAGTCCCATTGAGAACAAATGGAGTGGCAGGCACATGTTCAACCTGCCGCTCCATCAGGATGGGGGAATGAATGAGACCCCCATTCAGGGACAGGATGGCGGATAGGCAAGGGTTGGCATCTGCCTAGGGTGCCACCATGCTACCCATAATAGAGGGAACAATCACAGCCGCTTTTGTAGCTGCTCAGCTTCCTAGACCGCAGGTTGCTAGACATGAAGCCTATGAGGCAGTAGACAGGTACAGGTGGTCACAATGACATCACCTCTCCTGTCTAGGAGGACACGGCAACACAGGATACAGCTCAGGCTGTGGCCTGCATCACATATTGTAGCAGGGGAACAGGAGTGAGGTAAGTGTGTATTTTTTTTTTTGTTTACACTAGGTCACCACTACAGCCAGGAAGGGAGAGGGATGCATTATATGTATAAGGCACTACAGAGTGGGACAACAAGGAAGAGCATTATATATTACTGGCACTAAAAACGGGGGCCATCATCTAATGGGGTGCCCCAAGAGGGAAGCATTACATACAGTCTAACTAATACTACATGGGGCAATGAGGGGAATAATATACTGGCACTACCAGGGGGATAGAAACATAGAAACAGAGAATGTGTCGGCAGATAAGAACCATTTGGCCCATCTAGTCTGCCCAATATACTAAATACTATAAATAGCCCCTGGCCCTATCTTATATGAAGGATGGCCTTATGCCTATCCCATGCATGCTTAACCTCCTTCACTGTATTTGCAGCTACCACTTCTGCAGGAAGGCTATTCCATGCATCCACTACTCTCTCAGTAAAGTAATACTTCCTGATATTATTTTTAAACCTTTGCCCCTCTAATTTAAAACAATGTCCTCTTGTAGCAGTTTTTCTTCTTTTAAATATTCTCCTCTTTTACCTTGTTGATTCCCTTTATGCATTTAAAAGTTTCTATCATATCCCCTCTGTCTCGTCTTTCTTCCAAGCTATACATGTTAAGGTCCTTTAATCTTTCCTGCTAAGTTTTATCCTGCAATCCATGTACCAGTTTAGTAGCTCTTCTCTGAACTCTCTCCAAAGTATCAATATTCTTCTGGAGATATGGTCTCCAGTATTGAGCACAATACTCCAAATGAGGTCTCACTAGTGCTCTGTAGAGCAGCATGAGCACCTCCCTCTTTCTACTGGTAATGCCTCTCCCTATACACACAAGCATTCTGCTAGCATTTCTGCTGCTCTATAACATTGTCTGCCTACCTTTAAGTCTTCTGAAATAATGACCCCTAAATCCCTTTCCTCAGATAATGATGTTAGGACTGTATCACAGATTTTATATTCTGCTCTTGGGTTTTTATGCCCCAGGTGCATTATCTTGCACTTATCAACATAAAATTTTAGTTGCCAGATTTTTAACCATTCCTCTAGGTTTTCTAAATCCTTTTCCATTTGGTGTATCCCTGCAGGAACATCAACCCTGTTACAAATCTTTGTGTCATCAGCAAAAAGACACACCTTACCATCGAGGCCTTCTGCAATTTCCCTGATATAGATATTAAACAATATGGGTCCCAGAACAGATCCCTGAGGTACCCCACTGGTAACAAGACCATGGTCTGCATATACTCCATTGACTACAACCCTCTGTTGTCTGTCCCTCAGCCACTGCCTAATCCATTCAACAATATGGGAGTCCAAGCACAAAGACAGCAATTTATTGATAAGCCTTCTATGTGGACAGTATCAAAAGCCATCTATTATTTCTATTCACCCAATCAAAAAAATCAATAAGATTAGTTTGACATGATCTCCCTGAAGTAAACCCCTGCAGTTTTTCATCTTTCAATCCATGGGATTTTAGATGTTTAACAATCCTCTCCTTAAGTATGGTTTCCAATAATTTCCCCACTATTGATGTCAGGCTTACTGGCCTATAGTTGCCCGATTCCTCCCTACTACCTTTCTTGTGAATGGGCACAACATTCTAATTTCCAATATTCTGGGACGACTCCTGTTACCAGTGATTGGTTAAATAAATCTGTTAATGGTTTTGCTAGTTCACCGCTAAGCTCTTTTAATAGCTTTGGGTGTATACCATCAGGCCCCTGTGACTTATATGTATTAATTTTAGACAGCTGACTTAGAACCTCTGTAAAGACACATGCATCAAAAGATTCATTAGTCTTCCTTCCTAACTGAGGTCCTTTTCCTTCATTTTCCTTTGTAAAAACTGAACAGAAGTATTCATTGAGGAAGTCACTTAGTTCTTTATCTTCATCCATATACCTTCCTTCTTTTGTTTTTAATTTGTTAATTCCTTGTTTTAGTTTCCTTTTTTCATTTATGTATCTGAAGAATGTCTTATCGCCTTTTTTCACTGACTGAGCTAATTTCTTTTCTGCCTGTGCTTTAGAAGCTCTTATAACTTGTTTGGCATCTCTCTGGCTAATCTTATAAATTTGCCTGTCATCCTCGTTTATTTTTTTTTATAATTACTAAATGCTATCTTTTCATTTTTAATGATTTTGGCCACTTCTGCTGTGTACCACAGTGGTCTCTTCCTTTTTTTGCTTTTACTGACAAGCCTAATGCAATTATCTGTTGCCTTTAATAGTGCCACTTTTAAGTAGTCCCATTTCTCCTGTACTCCATCGAAACTGTTCCAATCTGATAGGGACTCGTATAACACTAATCTAATATCAGAAAAGTCTGTTTTTCTTAAATCTAAAACTTTTGTTTTTGTGTGGTGTGACTGATACTAAACCACAATGACTGGTGATCACTAGATCCCAAGCTTTCCCCTACAGAAATATCAGATACCAAATTCCCATTTGTGAATACTAAATCTAAAATGGCCTCCTTCCGGGTTGGCTCCTCAACTACTTTCTGTAGAGATAATCCCAGTAGGGAATTTAGAATATCTGTACTCCTGTACTTAGAGGATAACTTTATAACTTTTATTTACATTTGACCTACTAACACGTGTTGAGACATTACAACCTATTTATTTACAAATGGCCACCATGACCAATAGAGTCTCTTGGTTGACACGTGTTGTTATCTTTATTAACTAAAATTTAACATTTATTAGTTTTATTTAAAATTGTATCCTAGAACTAACACACTTAAAATTATCAACCTTATTTGCACTGCCACTATTAACTAACTGTATACTGTGAGGTTGGCTGGGACTAACGCTGCTACTACCTGGCTCACTCCTTCATAACTGCATATGCCACTATGCTCTATTTAATGCGCTCTGTTGAATTGTCACAGTGCGCTACCTGCAGATTTGTACTAACTGCCTATCTCTCACTATTCGCTCATAAGCATGGCTCAACTGTTATTATTGCAGTGCATTGGCCCATTATTGCAGTGCATTGGCCCATTCCCCTGAAGACGTCAAGTGTTGGGCGAAACATGTCAGGCGGCAGATTGTGATCCATGCAACTTTTTAGCCAGCCAATGCACTGCAATAATAACAGTTGAGCCATGCTTATGAGCGAATAGTGAGAGATAGGCAGGTAGTACAAATCTGCAGGTAGCGCACTGTGACAATTTAACAGAGCGCATTAAATAGAGCATAGTGGCATATGCAGTTATGAAGGAGTGAGCCAGGTAGTAGCAGCGTTAGTCCCAGCCAACCTCACAGTATACAGTTAGTTAATAGTGGCAGTGCAAATAAGGCTGATAATTTTAAGTGTGTTAGTTCTAGGATACAATTTTAAATAAAACTAATAAATGTTAAATTTTAGTTAATAAAGATAACACGTGTCAACCAAGAGACTCTATTGGTCATGGTGACCATTTGTAAATAAATAACTTTATAACTTGGCACAACCCCTTAAGTGCTGAAAAGAACAAGATTTTTGACTGCAGAGTGAAATGTGATCTTTCTGTGCACAAAAAAGTGTTTTATCATGATTTAACTTGTAGGCACTTCCTCTAAACTAATTTGTGTACATGCCATAATTAAAGAGGTACACCTTGGGCATTTTGGCAGATCTGTAAGGGAGAGCTATTTGCGTGGGGAAATGAACAGTTGTTGACATGATGAGCCCTTTCTGTGTGTGTCTCCTTTACCTGCTCTTTCTGTATATGGTCTTCCCACTGATTGTCTGCTTGACCTCTCTCCACCATTGTTTGATTGGTGGGCCACAGATTGTGTGCTGCACCACCACTGAGCATGAGCATCAACAGTACATTCCTGGCTCCCAGCCAAAAGTGGGGGAGCTTGGTGCTGGCAGGAGCCTGGTGTTGGTTGTGATATTTGATGTAAAACTGTAGCACAAGAGGGGGTTAGGAGAAGAAAAACTTACTAACTTTATAGAGTATGTGAATTGGTACAGGAAAAAAGGGACAGTATTAAAAAGCACTGAGCACTGGCTTAAAGTATATAGTTAAAAGTTTTCGCTGCAATACTAAGGCACCCTATTATTGATAGTTGCTGTTATAATGTTATTATTGTTATGATGCCGCTGGTACTCCGGCTGAGTACCCTTCGTACAGCTCCTTACTGCGCCTTGAAACTCTCCAGCATACAATAGCCCACCCAATCACTAGCCAAAACTTAGTTAAGAGTGAAGCAGACAGATTTTATTAACAGTGCCTGCACCAGGTCTTATATACACCTGGACCCCACAGGGGGTCCAGTGAAAGACCAATGGAACACAGCCCTGGCACCGCTGTGTCTGGGAGATAGGGATAAGATTAGTCTGACTCACCTTCTCTCCCAGACTACAGGTGGACCATACAAATAGGACACTTTTTACATCGTTACACACATTATCCTTTGACACAATATATATCCCCAGATAGCTCTGGGGATGGGGAACACTTGGGGAAAATAGCGCTCGGATCGAAGCTAGGGGGCCGGTGCAATTGTCGAGTGAAATACACTGGTGCGTGGCTTGTCTCCGATCCAAGGAGCAGTTCCATGGGCTTAATCGTGTTAGTCCGCCGGATTCGAATATGGCGCTTGAACTCGAACTGTGCGTGGCCGGCCAATCAGCTTAGTCCTGGAGAGCGGCGTCTCTGTCATTGGACAGTTCAAAAGTAAACATCTGTAGCTCTCCTGCTGATTGGCTGGCACTCTCCTCCGGCGGACCAACGGGTCAGGTGGAAACTTGTAGCGGGACAGCCCATCAGCATTCCGGTTCTGTTTGCCTGGCCGAAAGTGTGGTCAGTAAGGAGGGAGAACTGACGGCCGTAGAGATATGGCTGCAACTTTTTGAGTGCCCAGACCAGCGGCAGGCACTCTTTCTCCACCGCAGCGTAGCTCACTTCTCTGGGTAGTAGTTTGCGGCTGATGTACGCCACAGGGTGTTCTCCCCCATCCTCTCCAACCTGGCTCAACACCGCTCCCAGTCCAAACATAGAAGCGTCTTTATTGACAAGAAAGCAGTTAGATGCATTAGGGGTGGACAGGACTTGTCGGGGCAGACTCTTTTTAGTCAGGTCGGTCTGGGGCTTGGCTATGGCGCTATAGTCCGGAACAAAGTGGCGATAATAGCCGGCAGTACCGAGGTATGCCAATACCTGGGTCTTAGTCTGCAGAGTGGGCCAGTTAGCTACCGCATCTACTTTGGCGGATTCAGGACGCTGTCTCCCACAACCCACCCTGTGTCCCAAGTATTGGACTTCAGCCATCCCGACATGGCACTTGTCAGGTTATAAGGTCAGTCCTGCGGTTTGGATCCTATCCAAGACTACCCCTAGATGTTCCAAGTGCTCCTCCCAGGTGTCACTGTGGACCGCTATGTCGTCTAGGTACGCACAAGAGAACTCCTGGAGTCCCTCTAGGAGTCGGTCGACCATCCTCTGAAATGTAGCCGGGGCGTTCTTCATCCCGAATGACATCACCTTAAACTGGTAGATGTCAAACGGGGTGAGGAAGGCCGACTTCGGGATAGCCTCCGGCGCCAGTGGGATCTGCCAGTATCCCTTGCATAAATCTATCGTAGTCAGGTAGTTACCCTTGGACAAGCGGTCTAGCAGTTCGTCTACTCGGGGCATAGGGTAGGCGTCAGTCACAGTCTTGTTGTTTAACCGACGGTAGTCCACGCAGAAGTGCGTGTCGATCCGTCCTTCTTGGGCACCAACACTATGGGGGAGGCCCAGGGACTTTTGGAGTCTTTAATTACTCCTAGGTTCAGCATATCCTGGATCTCGGCTCGCATCCCTTCCCTGACTGCTTCAGGGATGCGATAGGCTGGCTGACGCATGGGCGTCTCACCGGGGGTTTCTATGGGGTGAGTGGCTAGGTGAGTATAACCCGGTTTGGTGGAAAACATCTTCCGCCGTTTGTGGAGTAGTTGGCGGAATTGGGTCTCCTTCCCCTGGTTCAACCCCTCTCCGAGCTGGACCCCCTCGACTGTCCCTCCTCGCTTCTGCTATTCTAAGAGGTCGGGCAGAGGAAGGTTTTCACTATCATCAGCGGCTGGGGCACCAACCGCTATGACTTCCCCTGTCCGCTCTTCGTATGCCTTCAGCATGTTGACGTGGAAGGTCCAACAGACCATCGTGTCAGAGCATGGGGATACGACATAGGTGGTGTTGTGGATCTGCTCCACCACCTGGTATGGTCCCTGCAGGGATGCCTATAGCTTGTTGCGCTTGGTCGGTTTAAGGACTAGTACCTTCTGGCCAACCCAAAACTTACGGTCCCTGCCCTTCCTGTCGTACCATACCTTCTGGCGCTTCTGGGCCGTCTGGAGGTTCTCTCGGACCAACTGAACCAGCTGCTCCAGTTTCATAAGGCATGGAACAACAGGGGTCCCTTCCTCACTAGTGGCCCCCTCCGATTGTTCTCTGATGAGGTATAGAGGTCCCCGTGCCCACCTCCCATACAGTAACTCAAATGGCGAGAACCCAGTAGATTCCTGTTGCACTTCTAGATACGCAAAGAACAGATGCGGCAGGAATCACTCTCTATCTCTGTAAGTGGTGGCAAAGGTCCTGAGTATCTGCTTCAGGGTCCCATTGAAGCGCTCACAGAGGCCGTTATTCTGGGGGTGGTACAGGGAGCTCTGTAGCGGCCTAATTCCGCAAATCCTCCAGGGCTGGTGGGTGAGAGCTGCTGTGAATTGGGTCCCCTGACCAGTAAGTATCTCTCGAGGGAACCCAACTCTGGAAAACACCTTCATCAGCGCCTCCGTCACCGTCTCTGCGTGGATATTAGGCTCGGGGTATCTCGTAGCGTAGTCCACCACTGTGAGAATGAATCTCTTCCCTGATGGACTAGGCTTGGCCAGGGGACCCACGATGTCCACAGCGATGCGGCCAAAGGGCTCGCTGACTATGGGCATCATGCGGAGACTGGTCAGCGGGTGATACCCTCTCTTCCCTGTCCGCTGGCAGGCATCTCACGTTTTACAGTATTCTTTGACGTGCCCTGAAATTCCCGGCCAGAAGAAGCTTTGGGTCAGCCTATGTAACATACGGCGGATCCCCATATGCCCTGCCAGGGGGATATCATGGCTTATCCACAGCAGTTCTGGCCTTTTGGGGCACAACTAACTGCCATTTGGGGGTCCGTGCTGCCCCACTCCCCGCTCCCTCTGTGACCCTATATAACCGGCTTGTTCCCATTCGAAGTGGTCCCCGTCTAGCCCTCCATGGTCCTGGTCTGCTTGGGCACGGTACTTGGCCAGAGACAAGTCCTGCCTGGTCTCTTCCTGGAACTCGGCCGATGTGTCCCAAGCTACTTGAGGTACTGTCGGGAAGTTGTCATGTTCCTGACTCGTCGGGACAAAGGGGAGGTCAGGTATAGTCGGGGGAGGTTCAGGGACAATGGGTCTTACCTGGGCCTCTCCGGAGTGTGGGTGTTCTTGCGCTTGCCGGGTTTGGGACCGGGTGGTAAGGGGGCAGGCCGTTTCAGCGATGACAGGGGTAAACGCAGAGGTCAACTGACCCAAATCTTTCCCTAGCAGGACCTCTGCTGGTAAATTCTGCTTTACTCCGACCTCTACGATGCAGGCATCAACACCCCAATCCAAGTGAACTTTGGCCGTGGGCAACTGGTAGATGTTGCCGCCCGCTACCCTGACTGCCATCTTGCGCCCCGTTCTCTCTGCTTGGGGTACTCGGTGGGGATGGATCAGGGTGAGGGTGGCCCCGGTGTCACGAAGTCCTTCCGCGGCTTGTCCATTCACTCCGACCACTTGTCGGTGATGCCGCCTGTTGTCTGGGTTGCCGGCTTGTACCGGATCTGCCTCGTGCAGAACTCCCCAGCTTTCTTTTGCCGCCCAGGTACGAGTCTCCGGTCTTGGGGTGTATGGTTCCCAGTTCAGGCAGTGGGCATGCTTCTGAAGTTGGTTGTACCCCAGTCGGGACCACAAGGGTTTTTGTCCCGGGTGCGGGCAGTCCCATTGCTTGTACCCCCGCTGAGTACACTTGAAGCAGCAGGCTTGGGATCGATGTACCGAGGAAGTTAGTGCTGGTCATACCAGTGTATTACTGTACTGCGGTGGCAGCAGGAAGCGCACGGCGTCATAGCAACCAATGACACCGTGCGCTCCTGCACTCAGAAGAAATCCAGGCCGGTATCACACGGTCCGTGTTTCACGGACGTGTGCATGAGGCTTTATTCTTTTCCAGTATTGAGTTCCGTCACAGGGGCTCAATTCCAGATAAAAATGCTTCAGTTTTATCCTAATGCATTCTGAATGGAAAGCATTCCGTTCAGTATGCATCAGGATGTCAAACTGAGCCAAACTGATGCATTCTGAGCGGATCCTTTCAGAATGCATTAAGTGCAAAACTGATCCGTTTTGGACCGCTTGTGAGATCCCTTAACGGATCTCTCAAACTGAAAGCCAAAACGCCAGTCTGAAAGTAGCCTAACTTATTTTTTTATATTTGCATTATTGAATCATATCATTTAATTAACTTTGTAAACTTGTGTGACCCTTCATTTATAATTCTAGAGATTTTAAGTACCACAGCAGTGACAGAGTCATTGCAAAACACTGCTTTCAGCTACTGCTAACAAGCAGAATTCTTTTCTTTCTTGAGATTAAGGGTCTCTCTGACTTATAAATAGATAGCCTTGATAGTGATGTCATTTCTACGATATAAACCTCCTGAGAGCCAGCTCACGCTAAGCACAGTACCATATATAAAACACTAAGCTTCCTCAGTAGCACAGTTTAAACAAGGACTTGTCCATAAATGAACTGAGCTGCCAGATATTTGTACATGTCCTGAGAAGCTCCTCGAGATAGCTATGCATAGTAATAAATGCACTTTGTTTGCGCTTTAACCCATAATACATTATAAGTCTCTGATGAATACAAACCAGTTCTTATCTTACAGTAACAGGAAACTCAATATCTCATAAACTTCACTGAATTTCGAAACAAAAGCCTACCTTTACCCAACAAAACTAGTAGCTCTACTTGCTGACATTCCTGATTTTTGGAATTGTCTAATGAGCAGGGCCACAAAAAGGCCACAGTTTATAGTTTTATTTTTTGCTACTTTACCTTGAAAGGGGCATGTAACTTTATGAGTGAAATGGAGAAAAGCTTAGGGTACTTTCACACTTGCGTTGTGAGGATCCGGCAGGCAGTTCCGTCGCCGAAACTGCCTGCCGCATCCGGAAATCTGTATGCAAACGGATATCATTTGTAGATGGATCTCAGATGCGGATCCGTCTGACAAATCCATTGAAATTCCGGATCTGTCTCTCTGGTGTCATCCGGAAAAACGGATACGGTATTTATTTTTTTCGCATTTTAAAAGGTCTGCTCATGGGCAGACCAGGAAACCGGATTCGGTTTTTAATTTAGTGTTCCGGTTTTTAATTTAGTGTTCCGGAATTTTGGCTGGAGAAAATACAGCAGCATGCTGCGGTATTTTCCCTGGCCAAATACCATAAAGGTACTGAACTGAAGACATCCTGATGCATACTGAACGGAATGCTTTCCATTCAGAATGCATTAGAATAAAACTGAAGCATTTTTTTCTGGAATTGAGCCCCTGTGACGGAACTCAATACCGGAAAAGAATAATGCTAGTGTGAAAGTACCCTTAAACTGTGGTGAGATTTTGGTAAGTACAAGCAGTATGCACATTATTACCCTTTTCACCTCCGTAAAGTATCTCTCTGTTGATATATATTCTTATAGCTTAGCTCTGGACTTGAAAGCATCTTTAATAAGTGGTTTTGGCTTCAAGTGCAGAGAATCCCCGCCCTGTTTTTTTTTTGTTTGTTGTTTTTATTTAATGTAATGCTACAGCTATCAGAAGGGATTAGCTATGATACACTTCGCTCCACTGTAAACCTATGTACAGAGTAATAAATTACACCTGCCCATAATACGGACACAACGTAATGCTACAGCTAACAGAAGGGATTAGCTATGATATATTTCATTCCAACACACACTTGTGTACAGGGTGATAAATTATTCCTTCCCATAATAAAGATGCGATGTAATGCTACAGCTATCAAAAGGGATTAACTATGATAAATTTTGCTCCACTGCACACTTATGTACAGGGCGATAAATAACACCTGCCCATAATATAGATGCAACGTAATGCTACAGCTAACAGAAGGGATTAGCTATGATAAATTTTGCTCCACTAAACACTTATGTACAGGCAATAAATTACACCTACCCGTAATTAGGACGCAATGGAAGGCTATGGCTAACAGAGCTGATTAGCTATGATAAATTTTGCTTCACTGCACACTTATGTACAGGCAATAAATTACACCTGCCCGTAAAACAGACATAATGTAATGCTACAGCTAACAGAAGGGATTAATTATGATACATTTCTTTGAATTTATCAGAGATCCATGCGTCATTCATTTTTAGAAATGTGAGGTAGTCCACACTGTCGTGAGTTAGGTGAGTGCGCTTATCGGTCACGATCCCCCCTGCTGCGCTGAACATCCTTTCGTACAGGACACTCGACGAGGGGCATATCAAGAGTTCCATGGCAAATTGTAACAGCTCTTGCCACAGGTCAAGCTTGCACACCGAGTAGTCCAGGGGTTGCTTGCTTCTCAGAGCATCCACATTGGCCGTTAACCCGATGTAGTCAGACACCTGTCAGGCGTTCCCTGAGGCTGGATGCGGAGGGCAGCTGTCGGGTTGGCTGCAAGAATGATCTCATATCCGAAGTGACCAACACATCTTCAAACCACCCTCTTCTTGCAGCCATGGTAGGATTGGTACCCGCACCTGTTTCACTGTGGGTGGAAATTCCTCTGCCAGCGCCTGCAACAGCAGAATGCAGCATCTCTCGCAGCAAGGCCTGGAAATGCTGCACTCTGCGAGCCCTCTGTGATGCTGGTAAAATGTCTGCCATTTTGTGTTTGTACCGGGGGTCTAAGTACGTTGCCACCCAGTACTGGTCCTTGCCCTTTATGCTTTTTATACAGTGGTCCCTCTTCAAACACTGGAGCATGAAGGACCCCATTTGCACTAAATTGGAGGCGGTGGAGCATCCTGGCTCCTGCTCATCACCCAGGAGAATGTCATTCTCTGTCTCCTCCCCCCATCCACGGACAACACCAGGGAACTAGGGATGAGCGAACCCGAACTGTATAGTTCGGGTTCGTACCGAATTTTGGGGTGTCCGTGACACGGACCCGAACCCGAACATTTTCGTAAAAGTCCGTGTTCGGGTTTGGTGTTCGGCGCTTTCTTGGCGCTTTTTGAAAGGCTGCAAAGCAGCCAATCAACAAGCGTCATACTACTTGCCCCAAGAGGCCATCACAGCCTTGCCTACTATTGGCATGGTTGTGATTGGCCAGTGCAGCATGTGACCCAGCCTCTATATAAGCTTGGGTCACGTTGCGCTGCACGTCACTCTGCTGATTCAAGCATAGGGAGAGGTTGCAGCTGCGACGTTAGGGCGAGATTAGGCAGTGATTAACTCCTTCAAAAGACTACATTCTGTGATCGATCTGCAGCTGTGGATCATTGAAGTGCTAGTATTGACTTGCTCACTTTTTTGAGGCTGCCCAGAGCGTTTTTAGATCACTTTTTTTCTGGGGTGATCGGCGGCCATTTTGTGACTTGTGGTGCGCCAGCACAAGCTACCACCAAGTGTATTTAACCATCAATAGTGTGGTTATTTTGTGCTATATCCTACATCAGCTGCAGGCTGAGCCTGTGTCACCGAAGTGCATTTAACCATCAACAGTCTGGTTATTTTTTGGCCATATACTACATTAGCTGCAGGCTGAGCCTGTGTCACCGAAGTGCATTTAACCATCAACAGTCTGATTATTTTTTGGCCATATACTACATCTGGTGCAGGCTGAGCCTGTGTCACCCAAGTGCATTTAACCATCAACAGTGTGGTTATTTTTTGGCCATATACTACATCAGGGGCAAGTTGAGCCTGTCACCCAGCGCCTAAAAAATAGACCTGACATTTCTATTCAACCAAATCTGTACTGTTTTAGCTGGTCAAGTTATTTGTAGTGACCGTAAAAGCACACTTTTTTTTCTGGGTTGAAAAACTATTCCCAAATTTGCCATTCTCAAAATAACTAGTTTCTGGTATTTGAGGCCTACTTGAAATCTATCCCAAAAAGGATATCTTACATTGAAGGTACTGATAGTGTCATTCAGAAAAACCTAAGACACACGCTACCGTGCAGATAGAAGTCTGATTCTGAGATTAAACCTTAACCTGTCACACAGTGCAAAAAAAAACAGGTCTCACATTTCTATTCAAGCAAATCTGTACTGTTTTAGCTGGTCAAGTTATTTGTAGCGACCGTAAAAGCACACTTTTTTTTCTGGGTTGAAAAACTATTCCCAAATTTTCCATTCTCAAAATTGTGGTGAACGGGAACAATGAGGAAAACATCTAATAAGGGACGCGGACGTGGACATGGTCGTGGTGGTGTTAGTGGACCCTCTGGTGCTGGGAGAGGACGTGGCCGTTCTGCCACAGCCACACGTCCTAGTGAACCAACTACCTCAGGTCCCAGTAGCCACCAGAATTTACAGGGATATTTGGTGGGGCCCAATGCCGTTCTAAGGATGGTAAGGCCTGAGCAGGTACAGGCATTAGTCAATTGGGTGGCCGACAGTGCATCCAGCACGTTCACATTATCTCCCACCCAGTCTTCTGCAGAAAGCGCACAGATGGCGCATGAAAACCAAGCCCATCAGTCTGTCACATCACCCCCATGCATATCAGGGAAACTGTCTGAGCCTCAAGTTATGCAGCAGTGTCTTATGCTGTTTGAAGACTCTGCTGCCAGGGTTTCCCAAGGGCATCCACCTAGCTCTTCCCCAGGGGTGGAAGAGATAGAATGCACTAACGCACAACCACTTATGTTTCCTGATGATGAGGACATGGGAATACCACCTCAGCACGTCTCTGATGATGACGAAACACAGGTGCCAACTGCTGCGTCTTTCTGCAGTGTGCAGACTGAACAGGAGGTCAGGGGTTAAGACTGGGTGGAAGACGATGCAGGGGACGATGAGGTCCTAGACCCCACATGGAATGAAGGTCGTGCCACTGACTTTCAGAGTTCGGAGGAAGAGGCAGTGGTGAGACCGAGCCAACAGCGTAGCAAAAGAGGGAGCAGTGGGCAAAATCAGAACACCCGCCGCCAAGAGACTCCGCCTGCTACTGACCGCCGCCATCTGGGACCGAGCACCCCAAAGGCAGCTTCAAGGAGTTCCCTGGCATGGCACTTCTTCAAACAATGTGCTGACGACAAGACCTGAGTGGTTTGCACGCTGTGCCATCAGAGCCTGAAGCGAGGCATTAACGTTCTGAACCTTAGCACAACCTGCATGACCAGGCACCTGCATGCAAAGCATGAACTGCAGTGGAGTAAACAACTTAAAAACAAGGAAGTCACTCAGGCTCCCCCTGCTGCCTCTTCTGCTGCTGCCGCCTCGGCCTCTTCTGCTGCTGCCGCCGCCTCGGCCTCTTCTGCTGCTGCTGCCGCCGCCTCGCCCTCTTCCTCTGCCTCTGGAGGAACGTTGGCACCTGCTGCCCAGCAAACATGGGATGTACCACCAACACCACCACCTGCGTCACCAAGCATCTCAACCATGTCACACGGCAGCGTTCAGCTCTCCATCTCACAAACATTTGAGAGAAAGCGTAAATTCCCACCTAGCCACCCTCGATCCCTGGCCCTGAATGCCAGCATTTCTAAACTACTGGCCTATGAAATGCTGTCATTTAGGCTGGTGGACACACACAGCTTCAAACAGCTCATGTCACTTGCTGTCCCACAGTATGTTGTTCCCAGCCGCCACTACTTCTCCAAGAGAGCCGTGCCTTCCCTGCACAAACAAGTGTCCGATAAAATCAAGTGTGCACTGCGCAACGCCATCTGTGGCAAGGTCCACCTAACCACAGATACGTGGACCAGTAAGCACGGCCAGGGACGCTATATCTCCCTAACTGCACACTGGGTAAATGTAGTGGCGGCTGGGCCCCAGGCGGAGAGCTGTTTTGCGCACGTCCTTCCGCCGCCAAGGATTGCAGGGCAACATTCTTTGCCTCCTGTCTCCTCCTCCTCCTACTCAGCTTCCTCCTCCTCTTCTTCCATCTGCTCATCCAGTCAGCCACACACCTTCACCACCAACTTCAGCACAGCACGGGGTAAACCTCAGCAGGCCGTTCTGAAACTCATATGTTTGGGGGACAGGCCGCACACCGCACAGGAGTTGTGGCGGGGTATAGAACAACAGACCGACGAGTGGTTGCTGCCGGTGAGCCTCAAGCCCGGCCTGGTGGTGTGCGATAATGGGCGAAATCTCGTTGCAGCTCTGGGACTAGCCGGTTTGTCGCACATCCCTTGCCTGGCGCATGTGCTGAATTTGGTGGTGCAGAAGTTCATTCGCAACTACCCCGACATGTCAGAGCTGCTGCATAAAGTGCGGGCCGTCTGTTCGCGCTTCCGGCGTTCACACCCTGCCGCTGCTCACCTGTCTGCGCTACAGCATAACTTCGGCCTTCCCGCTCACCGCCTCATATGCGACGTACCCACCAGGTGGAATCCACCTTGCATATGCTGGACAGACTGTGCGAGCAGCAGCAGGCCATAGTGGAGTTTCAGCTGCAGCACGCACGGGTCAGTCGCACTGTGGATCAGACACACTTCACCACCAATGACAGGGCCTCCATGCGAGACCTGTGTGCCCTGTTGCGCTGTTTCGAGTACTCCACCAACATGGCCAGTGGCGATGACGCCGTTATCAGCGTTACAATACCACTTCTATGTCTCCTTGAGAAAACACTTAGGGTGATGATGGAAGAGGAGGTGGCCCAGGAGGAAGAGGGGGAAGAGGGGTCATTTTTAGCACTTTCAGGCCAGTCTCTTCGAAGTGACTCAGAGGGAGGTTTTTTGCAACACCAGAGGCCAGGTACAAATTTGGCCAGACAGGGCCCACTACTGGAGGACGAGGAGGACGAGGATGAGGAGGAGGTGGAGGTGGAGGAGGATGAGGATGAAGCATGTTCACACCCAAAGCAGCTCGGGCCCATCACTGGTGCGTGGCTGGGGGGAAACACAGGACGATGACGATACGCCTCCCACAGAGGACAGCTTGTCCTTAACTCTGGGCAGCCTGGCATACATGAGCGACTACATGCTGCAGTGCCTGCGCAACGACAGCAGAGTTGCCCACATTTTAACGTGTGCGGACTACTGGGTTGCCACCCTGCTGGATCCCCGGTACAAAGACAATGTGCCCACCTTACTTCCTACACTGGAGCGTGATAATAAGATGCGCGAGTACAAGCGCACGTTGGTAGATGCGCTACTGAGAGCATTCCCAAATGTCACAGGGGAACCAGTGGAAGCCCAAGGCGAATGCAGAGGAGGAGCAAGAGGTCGCCAACGCAGCTGTGTCACGCCCAGCTCCTCTGAGGGCAGGGTTAGCATGGCAGAGATGTGGAAAAGTTTTGTCAACACGCCACAGCTAACTGCACCACCACCTGATACGGAACGTGTTAGCAGGAGGCAACATTTCACTAACATGGTGGAACAGTACCTGTGCACACCCCTCCACGTACTGACTGATAGTTTGGCCACATTCAACTTCTGGGTCTCCAAATTGTCCATGTGGCCTAAGCTAGCCTTTTATGCCTTGGAGGTGCTGGCCTGCCCGGCGGCCAGCGTTTTGTCTTAACGTGTATTCAGCACGGCAGGGGGCGTCATTACAGACAAACGCAGCCGCCTGTCTACAGCCAATGTGGACAAGCTGACGTTCATAAAAATGAACTAGGCATGGATCCCACAGGACCTGTCCATCCCTTGTGCAGATTAGATATTAACTACCTCCCCTTAACAATATATTATTCTACTCCAGGGCACTTCCTCATTCAATAATATTTTTAATTTCATTTTACCATTATATTGCGGGGCAACCCAAAGTTGAATGAACCTCTCCTCTGTCTGGGTGCCTGGGCCTAAATGTGTGACAGTGGCCTGTTCCAGTGGTGGGTGACGTGAAGCTTGATTCTCTGCTATGACATGAAGACTGATTCTGCGCTGACATAAGGCCAGATTCTCTGTTACGGGACCTCTCTCCTCTGCCTGGGTGCCTGGGCCTAAATGTGTGACAGTGGCCTGTTCCAGTGGTGGGTGACGTGATGCCTGATTCTCTGCTATGACATGAAGACAGATTCTGTACTGACATAAGGCCAGATTCTCTGTTACAGGACTTCTCTCCTCTGTCTGGGTGACTGGGCCTAAATGTGTGACAGTGGCCTGTTCCAGTGGTGGGTGACGTGAAGCCTGATTCTCTGCTATGACATGAAGACTGATTCGGCGCTGACATAAGGCTAGATTCTCTGTTACGGGACCTCTCTCCTCTGCCTGGGTGCCTGGGCCTAAATGTGTGACAGTGGCCTGTTCCAGTGGTGGGTGACGTGATGCCTGATTCTCTGCTATGACATGAAGACAGATTCTGTGCTGACATAAGGCCAGATTCTCTGTTACAGGACCTCTCTCCTCTGTCTGGGTGCCGGGGCCTAAATGTGTGACAGTGGCCTGTTCCAGTGGTGGGTGACGTGAAGCCTGATTCTCTGCTATGACATGAAGACTGATTCTGCGCTGACATAAGGCCAGATTCTCTGTTAAGGGAACTCTCTCCTCTGCCTGGGTGCCTGGGCCTAAATGTGTGACAGTGGCCTGTTCCAGTGGTGGGTGACGTGATGCCTGATTCTCTGCTATGACATGAAGACAGATTCTGTGCTGACATAAGGCCAGATTCTCTGTTACAGGACCTCTCTCCTCTGTCTGGGTGCCTGGGCCTAAATGTGTGACAGTGGCCTGTTCCAGTGGTGGGTGACGTGATGCCTGATTCTCTGCTATGACATGAAGACAGATTCTGTGCTGACATAAGGCCAGATTCTCTGTTACAGGACCTCTCTCCTCTGTCTGGGTGCCTGTGCCTAAATGTGTGACAGTGGCCTGTTCCAGTGGTGGGTGACGTGATGCCTGATTCTTTGCTATGACATGAAGACTTATTCTGTGCTGACATGAAGCCAGATTCTCTGTTACGCGACCTCTCTCCTCTGCCTGGGTGCCTGGGCCTAAATATGTGACAGTGGCCTGTTCCAGTGGTGGGTGACGTGAAGCCTGATTCTCTGCTATGACATGAAGACTGATTCTGCGCTGACATAAGGCCAGATTCTCTGTTAAGGGAACTCTCTCCTCTGCCTGGGTGCCTGGGCCTAAATGTGTGACAGTGGCCTGTTCCAGTGGTGGGTGACGTGATGCCTGATTCTCTGCTATGACATGAAGACAGATTCTGTGCTGACATAAGGCCAGATTCTCTGTTACGGGACCTCTCTCCTCTGCCTGGGTGCCTGGGCCTAAATGTGTGACAGTGGCCTGTTCCAGTGGTGGGTGACGTGAAGCCTGATTCTATGCTATGACATGAAGACTGATTCTGCGCTGACATAAGGCCAGATTCTCTGTTACGGGACCTCTCTCCTCTGCCTGGGTGCCTGGGCCTAAATGTGTGACAGTGGCCTGTTCCAGTGGTGGGTGACGTGATGCCTGATTCTTTGCTATGACATGAAGACTTATTCTGTGCTGACATGAAGCCAGATTCTCTGTTACGCGACCTCTCTCCTCTGCCTGGGTGCCTGGGCCTAAATATGTGACAGTGGCCTGTTCCAGTGGTGGGTGACGTGAAGCCTGATTCTCTGCTATGACATGAAGACTGATTCTGCGCTGACATAAGGCCAGATTCTCTGTTACGGGACCTCTCTCTTCTGCCTGGGTGCCTGGGCCTAAATGTGTGACAGTGGCCTGTTCCAGTGGTGGGTGACGTGATGCCTGATTCTCTGCTATGACATGAAGACAGATTCTGTGCTGACATAAGACCAGATTCTCTGTTACAGGACCTCTCTCCTCTGTCTGGGTGCCGGGGCCTAAATGTGTGACAGTGGCCTGTTCCAGTGGTGGGTGACGTGAAGCCTGATTCTCTGCTATGACATGAAGACTGATTCTGTGCTGACATAAGGCCAGATTCTCTGTTACGGGACCTCTCTCCTCTGCCTGGGTGCCTGGGCCTAAATGTGTGACAGTGGCCTGTTCCAGTGGTGGGTGACGTGAAGCCTGATTCTCTGCTATGACATGAAGACAGATTCTGTGCTGACATGAAGCCAGATTCTCTGTTACGCGACCTCTCTCCTCTGCCTGGGTGCCTGGGCCTAAATATGTGACAGTGGCCTGTTCCAGTGGTGGGTGACGTGAAGCCTGATTCTCTGCTATGACATGAAGACTGATTCTGCGCTGACATAAGGCCAGATTCTCTGTTACGGGACCTCTCTCCTCTGCCTGGGTGCCTGGGCCTAAATGTGTGACAGTGGCCTGTTCCAGTGGTGGGTGACGTGATGCCTGATTCTCTGCTATGACATGAAGACAGATTCTGTGCTGACATAAGGCCAGATTCTCTGTTACAGGACCTCTCTCCTCTGTCTGGGTGACTGGGCCTAAATGTGTGACAGTGGCCTGTTCCAGTGGTGGGTGACGTGAAGCCTGATTCTCTGCTATGACATGAAGACTGATTCTGTGCTGACATAATGCCAGATTCTCTGTTACGGGACCTCTCTCCTCTGCCTGGGTGCCTGGGCCTAAATGTGTGACAGTGGCCTGTTCCAGTGGTGGGTGACGTGATGCCTGATTCTCTGCTATGACATGAAGACAGATTCTGTGCTGACATAAGGCCAGATTCTCTGTTACGGGACCTCTCTCCTCTGCCTGGGTGCCTGGGCCTAAATGTGTGACAGTGGCCTGTTCCAGTGGTGGGTGACGTGATGCCTGATTCTCTGCTATGACATGAAGACAGATTCTGTGCTAACATAAGGCCAGATTCTCTGTTACAGGACCTCTCTCCTCTGTCTGGGTGCCTGGGCCTAAATGTGTGACAGTGGCCTGTTCCAGTGGTGGGTGACGTGAAGCCTGATTCTTTGCTATGACATGAAGACTGATTCTGCGCTGACATAAGGCCAGATTGTCTGTTAAGGGACCTCTCTCCTCTGCCTGGGTGCCTGGGCCTAAATGTGTGACAGTGGCCTGTTCCAGTGGTGGGTGACGTAATGCCTGATTCTCTGCTATGACATGAAGACAGATTCTGTGCTGACATAAGGCCAGATTCTCTGTTACGGGACCTCTCTCCTCTGCCTGGGTGCCTGGGCCTAAATGTGTGACAGTGGCCTGTTCCAGTGGTGGGTGACGTGAAGCCTGATTCTCTGCTATGACATGAAGACTGATTCTGCATTGACATAAGGCCAGATTCTCTGTTACGGGACCTCTCTCCTCTGCCTGGGTGCCTGGGCCTAAATGTGTGACAGTGGCCTGTTCCAGTGGTGGGTGACGTGATGCCTGATTCTTTGCTATGACATGAAGACTTATTCTGTGCTGACATGAAGCCAGATTCTCTGTTACGCGACCTCTCTCCTCTGCCTGGGTGCCTGGGCCTAAATATGTGACAGTGGCCTGTTCCAGTGGTGGGTGACGTGAAGCCTGATTCTCTGCTATGACATGAAGACTGATTCTGCGCTGACATAAGGCCAGATTCTCTGTTACGGGACCTCTCTCCTCTGCCTGGGTGCCTGGGCCTAAATGTGTGACAGTGGCCTGTTCCAGTGGTGGGTGACGTGATGCCTGATTCTCTGCTATGACATGAAGACAGATTCTGTGCTGACATAAGGCCAGATTCTCTGTTACAGGACCTCTCTCCTCTGTCTGGGTGCCGAGGCCTAAATGTGTGACAGTGGCCTGTTCCAGTGGTGGGTGACGTGAAGCCTGATTCTCTGCTATGACATGAAGACTGATTCTGTGCTGACATAAAGCCAGATTCTCTGTTACGGGACCTCTCTCCTCTGCCTGGGTGCCTGGGCCTAAATGTGTGACAGTGGCCTGTTCCAGTGGTGGGTGACGTGATGCCTGATTCTCTGCTATGACATGAAGACAGATTCTGTGCAGACATAAGGCCAGATTCTCTGTTACAGGACCTCTCTCCTCTGCCTGGGTGCCTGGGCCTAAATGTGTGACAGTGGCCTGTTCCAGTGGTGGGTGACGTGATGCCTGATTCTCTGCTATGACATGAAGACTTATTCTGTGCTGACATGAAGCCTGATTCTCTGTTACGCGACCTCTCTCCTCTGCCTGGGTGCCTGGGCCTAAATATGTGACAGTGGCCTGTTCCAGTGGTGGGTGACGTGAAGCCTGATTCTCTGCTATGACATGAAGACAGATTCTGCGCTGACATAAGGCCAGATTCTCTGTTACGGGACCTCTCTCCTCTGCCTGGGTGCCTGGGCCTAAATGTGTGACAGTGGCCTGTTCCAGTGGTGGGTGACATGAAGCCTGATTCTCTGCTATGACATGAAGACTGATTCTTTGCTGACATGAAGCCAGATTCTCTGCTATGGCATGAAGAGACTGATTCTGTGCTGACATGAAGCCAGATTCTTTGCTATGGCATGAAGAGACTGATTCTCTGCTGATGTGAAGCCAGATTCTCTGCTATGGGACCTCTGTCCAATTGATATTGGGTCATTTTTATTTTTTTTATTTTTATTTTAATTCATTTCCCTATCCACATTTGTTTCAGGGGATTTACCTACATGTTGCTGCCTTTTGCAGCCCTCTAGCTCTTTCCTGGGCTGTTTTACAGCCTTTTTAGTGCCCAAAAGTTCGGATCCCCATTGACTTCAATGGGGTTCGGGTCCGGGACGAAGTTCGGGTCGGGTTCGGATCCCGAACCCGAACATTTCCGGGAAGTTCGGCTGAACTTCTCGAACCCGAACATCCAGGTGTTCGCTCAACTCTACAGGGAACCACGAAAAGTTTAAAGCCTGCCCTTCTTGCTCATCCTCTTCCTCCTCCTCCCCCAGCCACCATCTTCCTCTGATTCCTCTTCAGACTCCTGCTGACTTGTCTCCGATGGAGTAGCACCCACTGGGAACTCATTCAGCATTGCGACTTCCTCATCTTCCAGCTCCTGCTTCTCGACGGCTTGATCAATGACATGATGCAATGCACGCTCCAGAAAGAAGGCGTAAGGTACGATGTCACTGATGGTGCCCTGGCTGCGACTGACCCGGCTCCAAACCCCATTTCTCCTCGTCAGCCTCCTCCTCCACTTCCACCTCCGAATTATCCGCCTGCAGCACCAGTCAGTTATCAGTCGGTAGATTGAAGCAGTGTAGCACTGCAGTGGAGAAGCAGCAACAGGCCCTGCTGAAGCTGATATGCTTAGGAGACAAACAGCACACCGCAGCAGAGCTGTGGCAGGGGATAAGAGACCAGACTGAGCTGTGGCTCTTGCCACTCAACCTACAACCAGGCATGGTTGTGTCTGATAATGGCCGTAACTTAGTGGCGACTTTGGAGCTCGGCAAGCTCAGACACATCCCATGCCTATCCCACGTGTACAACCTTGTGGTTCAGCAGTTTATCAAAACCTACCCGAATTTGCCTGAGCTACTGGTGAAGGTGTGCCGCATGTGTGCACATTTCCGCAAGTCAATGGCAGCTTCAGCCGGTCTGTCAACGCTGCAGCAGTGCTTGAAATTGCCAGCTCACCGGCTGTTGTGCGATGTGAGCACGTGCTGGAACTCCACGTTCCACATGTTGGCCAGGCTTTGTGAGCAGCAGAGGGCAGTAGTGGAATACCAGCTGCAACATAGTTGTCGCCTTTCCAGTCAGCTTCCGCTATTCACAAGCGAGGAGTGGGCATGAATGTGTGACCTCTGTGAGGTTTTAAGAAACTTTGAGGAATCAACACAGATGGTGAGCGGCGATAACACTATTATCAACATCACCATCCCACTGTGTCTACTCAAACGCTCACTGCTCACAAGTAAGGACGACGCTTTGCATGTGGAAGAGTTGGAAATGGGGGATGATATTACACAGGGTGATAGCCAGACCACCCTCAGTTCGTCTTCTCAGCGCGAATTGGACGATGAAGAGGAGGAGAAGGAGACGGTTGCCTCCGCTACAGAGGGTAGTACCCATGGACTTTGAAATATCTGGGACTTTGAAATATCTGGAAATTTGGAATACATGAACTGGGAGTTATAGGGCAAGTTGTTTTTTAGGGTCAGCAACCGATAAGTGGGGTCGCTCTCTAGGGGGTGATTCTTCCGCATTTAGGCGGTAGACCTCTCCGCTTTCAGGCAGGGCCTGTTAGAACCTCTATGGACATATCTCCCACTCCTATTCCCCTATTTTCATTGGAAAAGGGGAAAAAGACAACACCGCTTAAACATTTTTGGATGCTTTTTACAGTGGACGATTCTACCACAAGATCTTTTGGATCCACCCATCAGAACCCAGACCCACCACACCAGCCTGGAGTATTTGTGCATCAAACTGTGAGTGGTTACAGCAAAATTCAGTGCTTGAGTTACACTTACATATGATGAACGTGGTGTTATGTATACCTGATGCATGTGTATTAGCCAGATATATACGGTAATTGCAGTCAATTACAATATATATATATAATTGTGTGATCTATTTTAGTAAATATCCAATATAAAAGTTAAGTTTTAAGTAGGTTAATTTTTCAGTGAATTACAGTTTATAATACCTACACGAATATGTATTAATACCACTGTGAATTTCTAGTACCCATGGAAGTTTAATTCCATCTGTTCAGCGTGGGTGGGCAGAAGAGGAGGAAGAGGATGAGGAGATAGAGAGTGATCCTCCTGATGACGACAGCGAAGTCTTGCCTGTTGGTACTATGGCACACATGGCTGACTTCATGTTAGGCTTTCCCGCGACCCGCACGTTATATGCACTTTAGACAACACTGAATACTGGTTGTTCACCCTTCTCGAACCCCGCTACAAAGAGAACTTCTCATTTCTCATTACTCTGGTGAAGACGACGAGCAAAACGGTGCAATACCAGAAGATCCTTGTTGAAAAATTGCTCCAAAAATTTCCATCTGACAACACTAGCAGCAGAGTCTGTAGTTCCTTGGCCAGCCAGGGAGGGGAGACAAAGGGGAACACACAGCAGTTCCAACAAAGGCAGGGCAACACTCTCCAAAGCCTGGGACAGTTTCATTACACCCCACCAGCACCTTTACCCTGTTGTGCTGCCTAGTGTCACAAGGAGGGAAAAATTTTGGAAGAAGGTGAAGGAGTACATAGCAAACTGTGTCAGCGTCCTCAATGATCCCTTAGTACCTTACAACTACTGGGAGTCCAAGCTAGACACGTGGCACGAACTGGCGCTCTACGCCTTGGAGGTGCTGGCCTGCCCTGCCGCCAGCGTTTTGTTTGAGCGGGTATTTAGTGCTGCTGGTGGCATTATAACAGATAAGCGTATCCGACTGTCAACGGAAATTGCTGACAGGTTGACTCTTATAAAAATGAACAAGGCCTGGATTGACCATGACTTCTCGACTCCACCAGAGGAAAGCTGATGAACATAAAGGCACTTTAAATATGTTGTTTATAATGTACTGAATACACTGTATTCCCATGCACCCCTTTCACCACAAACAAGGGTATATGGTTGAATCCTCCTATTCTCATCCTCCTTCTCCTCTTCCATCATATCAACACATGCTTATTCGTCGCATATAATGCCCTTGCATATATGCCCTTTGCATATAATGTTTTACAGGGTCAGCTCACCAGCAGGCCCTTACATATTATGTTTTACAGGGTCAGCTCACCAGCAGGTCTTCACCTACAATCTTTTACAGGGTTAGCTCACCTGAAGGCCCTTGCATATAATGTTTTAGAGGGTCAGCTCACCTGCAGGCCCTCACCTACAACCTTTTAGAGGGTCAGCTCACCAGCAGGCCCACACCTAAAATCTTTTACAGGGTCATTTCACCAGCAGGCCCTTGCATAGAATGTTTTTACAGGGTCAGCTCACCAGCAGGCCCTCATATATAATCTTTTACAGGATCAACTCACCAGCAGGCCCGCTCCTAAAATCTTTTACAGGGTCAGCTCACCTGCAAGCCTGCACCTAAAATCTTTTACAGGGTCAGCTCACCCGCAGGCCCTCACCTAATTATACCTAATAGGTAATTTGCACGCATGCTGCCTAGCTTGGATGTGGTAGATGTAGCTGTTTCTCAGGCTCCCTCTCCGAAATCGAACCATGATTCCCCCATTACCCGTGGTCACCATGGTTTGCGCTGAAAATAACATTGAAAGTTGATAGGGCAGACATCCAAATGGATCGTGGCCGTCACGGGGACGTGTGATCAGCCCCAGGTTATTTAGAGTCACCAAAGCGGCAGCAGGCCATCGCCCCTAATGTTTTAGCTGGTCAGATCAGCAGGCCCTTGCTCAAAATGTTTTTGAGGGTCACCAGCAGGCCATCAATCATAATTTTTCAAGGCTGTGTATGATGCCCTCCTTTATGTATAACAAAGGGTGTATTGTAGTGCTGGTTCCTTGTAATTTTTGGCAGCCCTTTCACTTAGTGCATAGGCTTTATGAGTGTAGGAGTCCCACTACCTGAACAATTGTACCACAATGTGATGAGGCCCTTCTTTATGTGATATACAGGTTGTATTGGAGTGCCTCTTCCTTGTAATTTTTGGCACCACTTGCACTTTATATACAAGCAAATATACAGGAAACAATATTTCCTAACAATTTTTCCTCTAAAATCGACTTTATCTTCGGTTTGGTGCGTATTATTGTCAGTCTGTAAAAGTGGCGTACTACTCGGACAACATCGTTTCCAGCAGTGACCTAGGAGTCCAAGATGCATCCAGACATCCTCCCCATGCTGTTCCCGAACCATTTAGGTGGTGTTTCCATAATTTTTTGACCTTTTCCTATGAACCAGGCACCCTCCCCTCTTCAGAGCAGGGGGTGCCTGGTTTAATGCTCGGGTTCTCCCATTGACTTCCATTATTCTCAGGTGCTCAGTAGAACACCCGAGCATCCCGATGTGTTCGGCCAGAGCACCCGAGCACTTTGGTGCTCGATCAACACTACTAAGGATACCATCTATATACTATCATACCCATCAATATAGACACAGACATGGAGAGGGAGAGTGTCAGCTTCGCAGCCAAGGGAGGGCTATATACTATCATACCCATCAATATAGACACAACCACAGAGAGGGAGAGTGTCAGATCCGTAGCCAAGGGAGGGCTATATACTATCATTCCCATTAATATAGGCACAGTCATGGAAAGGGAGAGTCAGCTCTGCAGCCAAGGGAGGGCATAAACCTATGCACTATATCCCATCAGGCTGTCCCAGGCTATAAACATGTCAGCTCTGCAGCCAAGATAATCCCAGCTCATGCCCATCAGCACTGGCGCAAGCACAAACAAGACCGTCAGCTCTGCAGACAAGAGGACAGAACTAGTATGTTATTAATCCTTCTCTGCCCATCATAAGAGCATGAGCATAAGACCCTCTGCCCCCAGGAGATGGTGCTTCCCCTTCACAGCAGAGTGTGCCAAATGATCAGCTCAGCAGCTGGGCAATGCCTGCCGTACCAGTGCCCTACCATGCCAATAAACACAGCCACCAGCCTGCTGCCAGATCCAGGTCACCCCTGCCCTGCCATACTGAGGGGGGGGGGGGGGAGTCCTCAGCTCTCAAGCCTAGGCACTGAGAACTGGCATGCCATCCACCCATCAACAAAGACACAAGCCAGTTTCAGATCAACTGCCAGGCACCAGCTCCTACCCCCTGAGGTGGGCACCGATCACCTGGTCTGTGCTCAACCACAGCTAGCCCTGCAGTATGCACAGCAGTACAGAGGCTGGCGTGGTACCGACCATCAGAGAGGGTAAGGGAGCAGCTGGGGACCTTGAACACTGTAGAGAGATCATGCCGGCGCCGCCTCTTCTCATTCACTCCAGCGCGCGGCACACAGCTTCACCTCCTCCATGTCCGGCGGCCCGTACAACTCTGCCAGACGGGAGCGGGACCAGTCCCTCTCCTGGCTGCGCCTGCACGCGCACACGCTCTGCCTCCGCCCCCACCCTATGTGAACTTACTTAGCCGCCCACAGCCGGTATTGTAAATCACTCAGACTTTATTCCGTCTCTCCTGTGCGGCCCCGTGGGCCTCCATGACTTATGGGTCCAGTCGCAATTGCAACCGCTGTGACCCCTATAGCTATGTCACTGCTCTTTGGGCTGATCTGGGTATTGTTGTCAGAATGCTGAGTGGCGGCCATTGCTACTCGAGTGGAGAGCTATGGTGGTGGTGTATTTGGGGGTGCACACAGCAGAGAGTGAGGAGGGTGCAGATACAGAGGATGAGGAGGGTGCAGAAGCGGAAGGGTGAGTGAGCGACTTTGAAGTAATCGCACTTGCCTTCTCCAACTTCCCACTTAGGTCTGGCCTGGTGCACCTGACCGACCCCTACCACCCCGGTGGAACAGCCTGCCTCTTCCTCTGCCTGTCATTTTCAAATTGACTCTATGCCTAAGGCTCCATTCACACATCCGTGGTGTGTTGCGGACCCGCAAATTGCGGATCCGCAACACACCCGCCCGGCACCCCTATAGAAATGCCGCAGCTGCGGACAAGAATAGGACATGTTCTGTTTGGTGGAAACAGATATATAAATCCCCTTAATCAGCATTTTGTGGAAGCAGGTATATCGCAGCCATCAATCAGTATTTTGTGGAAGCAGGTATATCAAACCCCTTAATCAGTATTTTGTGGAAGCAGGTATATCTCAGCCCTCAATCAGTATTTTGTGGAAGCAGGTATATCAAACCCCTTAATCAGTATTTTGTGGAAGCAGGTATATCGCAGGCCTCAATCAATATTTGGTGGAAACAGGTATATCAAACCCCTTAATCAGTATTTTGTGGAAGCAGGTATATCGCAGCCCTCAATTAGTATTTTGTGGAAGCAGGTATATCAAACCCCTTAATCGGTATTTTGTGGAAGCAGGTATATCGCAGACCTCAATCAATATTTGGTGGAAACAGGTATATCAAACTCCTAATCAGTATTTTGTGGAAGCAGGTATATCAAACCCCTTAATCAGCATTTTGTAGAAGCAGGTATATCGCAGGCCTCAATCAATATTTGGTGGAAACAGTTATATCGAACCCCTTAATCAGTATTTTGTGGAAGCAGGCATATTGCAGCCCTCAATCAGTATTTTGTGGAAGCAGGTATATCAAACCCCTTAATCAGTATTTGGTGGAAGCAGGTATATTGGACTCTTCAATCAATATTTGATGGAAGCAAGTTTATCAAACCCCTTAATCAGTATTTTGTGGAAGCAGGTATATCACATCCCTCAATTATTTTTTTTGCCACAACAGTTATATCACGCCACCCTGTTTATTTGGGGCAACAGGTATATCGCAGCCCTCAATCAGTATTTTGTGGAAGAAGTTATATCACACCCCTCAATCATTTTCATTTGGGGCAAAAGGTATTATACCCATTGCAAATAGTTGTTCCAACAGTGCTTGTCCCTCTGTATAGCTGCGGTATTGCAGCAGAACTGCACGCAACTGCTGCACAATACAAATGCACTATAATATATTTTCTATGTTAGAAAGTAGATTATAAGTATACCACATCCCTCAGTATATCACACCTATCGATGGCACACCTATACCAGTCCTTAAAAGGACTTTTGTGGCCCTATTAGCTAGTGTTTGGTGTCCCCAACAACCTGTCCCTGCTCCACAAAGCAACCTCTCCCTACACTGGCAAAACACAGAATGTAAAATGGCTGCCAGATCGAGTTCTTTGATAGGGTGGGCTTGTGTCCATGTGCTGAAACATCTCAATTGGCTGTCCTGTCCCACCTGATGGATGTGTCATGGGTCAAAGTTCGGCACAATGCAAAAGAATATGGCAACATTTTTAAAGGGGTTGTCTCGTGACCACAACTTATCCCTGATCATTGGATGTTACCTCTGGGGGTACCGCTGATCACTAGATTGAGGTGCTTGTTCCCTGCAAATGCATATTTACCATGTCACTCAACATCTACGTGAGCGCAGTAAATTACCAAGTGCCTATACCTTAATACATTTGGTACTTCTACATTTCCTATTAGTCACACACACACAAAACTGGCATGGTGAGTGTGAAAAATATCACACATAATAAATTTAGCACACATCATACATAAGTTTATTGGTGCAATTTGTGACACTATTGTCACTATTGTATAACTTCCCAGCTGTCTTAAAATACAAAGGCATGTCACAGGTATTTGATTTTATATAACACTGTATTTCACAGATCTTTTCCATTTGTAGAAAAAAACAGATTTTTTAGACTTTACTCTTCATTGTCAAATATTACTTCATTGTACAAACTTCTCACCAGCTGGTGCTTCACAAATGAAAGATCCCATGGGAAAAAAAGACTCATACTGGCAGAGCAGAATGAGTCGTTTACTTAAGAAAGCAATTTTATTTACATGGGAGCAAAGAGAATAGAAATAGGTGAGGCACAAAAGTTGACACAGTGAAACCTTATTTAATGTTTATATGCCTTATGTTCAAAAAGTTATTGGAAAGGGTTACAGACTAATTTAGGTTTTTTACAATATCAAGTCCATTTTTTTTGTGGTCCCTGGAAAATCTTTGGTTATCTACGTCTGCGTTTCACACAAAACATTGTATTTTCAGAAGGGTAATTTGAGGTACATCAGGATCTAAGATGATTTTCAGATGCCTATTATACCTGGCAAAAGATGTTATCAAAGAAAACAAAATGTTCATTGAAACACCAACCTATAAAAAATAGTGTCCCCTTATCAAATTTCATATAAGAACACTGTACTGTGTGAGTGTGTGAAAATCTACTGTAAGACAAACTTAGATATGAAGTTACTTATCTACATTTGCATCAAATGTGTACTCAAACTCCTTTAAAGAAGCTCTGTTTTTTTTTTGTTTTGTTTTTGTTTTGTTTTTTTGTTTTTTACATGTAAAGCTAACTCACCACCAGTATTCTAGCAGTGTAATGTATTACATCGTAACTCACTAGTTGGGAATTATGGTCATGTGATCACAACCATGACTCCTTGCTTTAATGTGTAACCAGGATCTCGGTCTATCCCCTTTGGCTGACTTCCTTGAACTACAGAATGACATCATCATCCATCAAATCCCTCCTGGCAGCTCTCAGACCTTTCCCTTCCCTCCATGTTCTTCAGTATATCCTCCCATTCCAGTAAAGGTATAATGCAGTTAAAAGAGTTCTCTGGGAATTGAGAAAATGAAAATACTTAAATATTACTTTATTATAAATACAGCCAGGTCCATAAATATTGGGACATCGACACAATTCAAAAATTTTTGGCTCTATACACCACCACAATGGATTTGAAATGAAACGAACAAGATGTGCTTTAACTGCAGACTGTCAGCTTTAATTTGAGGGTATTTACATCCAAATCAGGTAAACGGTGTAGGAATTACAACAGTTTGCATATGTGCCTCGCACTTGTTAAGGGACCAAAAGTAATGGGACAGAAAAATAATCATAAATCAAACTTTCACTTTTTAATACTTGATTGAAAATCCTTTGCAGTCAATTACAAGATGCTCTGCCAGGCCTCTACTGCAACGGTCCTCAGTTCCTGCTTGTTCTTGGGGCATTTTCCCTTCAGTTTTGTCCTCAGCAAGTGAAATGCATGCTCAATCGGATTCAGGTCAGGTGATTGACTTGACCATTGCATAATTTTCCACTTCTTTCCCTTAAAAAAAGGTTTTGGTTGCTTTTGCAGTATGCTTTGGGTCATTCTCCATCTGCACTGTGAAGCACCGTCCAATGAGTTCTGAAGCATTTGGCTGAATATAAGCAGATAATATTGCCCGAAACACTTCAGAATTCATCCTGCTGCTTTTGTCAGCAGTCACATTATCAATAAATACAAGAGAACCAGTTCCATTGGCAGCCATATATGCCCACGATATGACACTACTACCACCATGCTTCACTGATGAGGTGGTATGCTTAGAATCATGAGCAGTTCCTTTCCTTCTCCATACTTTTCTCTTCCCATCACTCTGGTACAAGTTGATCTTGGTCTCATCATTGGTGAGCCTCAAAAACAGGAAGGCCAGATTAGAGTTTGCCAAACGACATCTACAAAAGCCTTAACAGTTCTGGAACAACATCCTATGGACAATAGGATGTTGTTCCAGAACTGTTAAGGCTTTTTTAGATGTCGTTTGGCAAACTCTAATCTGGCCTTCCTGTTTTTGAGGCTCACCAATGGTTTACATCTTGTGGGGAACCTTCGGTATTCACTCTGGTGAAGTCTTCTCTTGATTGTTGACTTTGACACACATACACCTACCTCCTGGAGAGTGTTCTTGATCTGGCCAACTGTTGTGAAGAGTGTTTTCTTCAAAAGGGAAAGAATTCTTCGGTCATCCACCACAGTTGTTTTCCATGGTCTTCCGGGTCTTTTGGTATTGCTGAGCTCGCCAATGTGTTCCTTCTTTTTAAGAATGTTCCAAACAGTTGTTTTGGCCACGCCTAATGTTTTTGCTATCTCTCTGATGGGTTTGTTTTGTTTTTTTCAGCCTAATGATGGCTTGCTTCATTGATAGTGACAGCTCTTTGGATCTCATCTTCAGAGTCGACAGCAACAGATTCCAAATGCAAATAGCACACTTGAAATTAACTCTGGACCTTTTATCTGCTCATTGTAATTGGGATAATGAGGGAATAACAAACACCTGGCCATGGAACAGCTGAGAAGCCAATTGTCCCATTTCTTTTTGTCCCTTAACAAGTGGGAGGCACATATGCAAACTGTTGTAATTCCTACACCGTTCACCTGATTTGGATGTAAATACCCTCAAAATAAAGCTGACAGTCTGCAGTTAAAGCACATCTTGCTCGTTCCATTTCAAATCCATTGTGGTGGTGTATAGAGCCAAAAATGTTAGAATTGTGTAGATATCCCAATATTTATGGACCTGACTATATATTCCCAAATACTTTTCATTAGTTATAATGGCTTGTTTTGTCTGCAGAGCAATCAGGGGAAATAAAATGGCCACCGTCCTATTAGAACACAGAAAACCTGTCCTAATCACACAGAAGGACAAGTTACTTCAGAACAGTGAGTTTCAGAACAGTCAGCTGTATCCTCATGAACTACATTTCTACAGAGATTCAGCTGAAGATCATATTAAACTATATTCAGAATCAGAATCCCTGACAAGTAGAGCAGAGAGGAGGATGAGGCAGCTCTTTTAGCTTAGTGTTGTGAAGTAACTTGTCCTCCGGTATATTTAGGACAGGTTGTGTGTACTAATAGGGTGGCAGCGATTTTATTTCTCCTAATGATTGCTCCCTAGACAAAACAAGCCATTATAACTAATGAAAACTATTTAAGAATGTATTTATAATAAAGTAATATTTAAGTATTTTCATTTTCTCAATTACCGGAAAACCCCTTTAAATAACCCTCCTCACTCACACTACCTGTCTGTACTATCTGTTTTGACTCTCCAGTGTAGTTTTATAGGATGTAGTTTCACACTGATCTCCCTACCTCCTGCATGTAAAAACTGACAGGGGATAGATGGCAGGGCAGAGAGGGTAGACAGGCTAAAGCTGTATCACATTGGAAAATCTAGAGGCACTGCAGTACACAGGCACTCTCTCAGAGCAGTACAGAGTGGTGAGACTCTGCCCCCTCCATCTCTACAGAGCCAGACATGATGGAAAATGTAGTATTAAATTGCAAAAACCTTGTCTGAGGGGAGACAGAAACAAGATGCTTAACAACCCACAAATTACACATGAAATAAAAACTGGTATACGCAAAACATACACAACAGCCTCTATATTATTCCTTAACCTGTAGGCTACCTGTGGGCCATGAGTTAACCCCTTGATGACTGCCCCTTGCTATATGTGTCCTATCTGCACGTACCCCGTGCAGATAGCACGTGTATAAACGGTCAGGCAGCGCACGGTCACGTGATCGCCGGGTGTCTGGGGCAGAGGCAGGAGCAGAGCTGCAGAGTCTACGGAGGCCCCGATCAGCTCTGCCTGTGTGTAATGCCCACACAGTGGGCTGTATTCCCCTGTAACTGGGGCTCCTGTGGATGCACCAATTACAGTGGAAAAAGTGCAAGTAAAAAAAAGTCTGTGTCCTCCAGAGGTCTTTTAATGACCTCTTGGTGGACGTATTATGTGTCAAAAATGTATTCAATAAATTAATACAAAATAAAAGTAAAGTAAATGTAAAAAAATAAAAATGCTGGCATTAACAGAAACTGTCACTACAGTCGCCCCGTTCACTCAAACCTATATATATATATATATATATCAGAACGATAATCACATAATACGGAGTAATTAATTTTTGTGTCCGTTTAAATATTAAAGAAATAAAAAGCTATAATTTTTTAAAAGTGACTTTTTAACAAGAATTACGGTAGTGACTTTCCCCAAATTAAACCTAAAAAGAAGTAAAAAAAAATCTGTAAAAAAAACATGCTTATAAAAGGTGTCAAGTGAAACAATTTACAAAAATTAGTTTGGTAGTCAAACAAATAGTTAGGGTCATTAAACTACCATGTGCACAAAATCACTAAAAGTTGCCTGCACATTCAGGCCCGGTCATGAAATGGTTAAGGACCAGTGCCTTACATGTACAGAACTCTCATCGGGCAGGTGCAGGAACTGCATCTGCTCGATCAGCGGCAGCAGCCTGGCTATTGCTGACAGCTGAGCCCCTGCTGTATATGCCAGCTTTGGTGAATATGCCGATGCCGGCGTATTTACTAGTGTTGGTCCCTATTTCTGAAAAGTTTCTGGTGGGATTCGAACTCTCTACATTAAAACCAAGAGAGTTAACCATTACACTATAAAGCTGCATGGCCAGTTGCTTTAAAAAAAAAATATATATATATGAGACTTCTGTCTGCTGTATAGGAATACTTACTAGTAGTAAGTATTCCTATACAGCAGAAGCCTCATATATACAGTCATGGCCAAAAGTTTTGAGAATTACATAAATATTGGAAATTGGAAAAGTTGCTGCTTAAGTTTTTATAATAGCAATTTGCATATACTCCAGAATGTTATGAAGAGTGATCAGATGAATTGCATAGTCCTTCTTTGCCATGAAAATTAACTTAATCCCAAAAAAAAACTTTCCACTGCATTTCATTGCTGTCATTAAAGGACCTGCTGAGATCATTTCAGTAATCGTCTTGTTAACTCAGGTGAGAATGTTGACGAGCACAAGGCTGGAGATCATTATGTCAGGCTGATTGGGTTAAAATGGCAGACTTGACATGTTAAAAGGAGGGTTATGCTTGAAATCATTGTTCTTCCATTGTTAACCATGGTGACCTGAAAAGAAACGCGTGCAGCCATCATTGCGTTGCATAAACATGGCTTCACAGGCAAGGATATTGTGGCTACTAAGATTGCACCTCAATCAACAATTTATAGGATCATCAAGAACTTCAAGGAAAGAGGTTCAATTCTTGTTAAGAAGGCTTCAGGGAGTCCAAGAAAGTCCAGCAAGCGCCAGGATCGTCTCCTAAAGAGGATTCAGCTGCGGGATCGGTGTGCCACCAGTGCAGAGCTTGCCCAGGAATGGCAGCAGGCAGGTGTGAGCGCATCTGCATGCACAGTGAGGCGAAGACTTTTGGAAGATGGCCTGGTGTCAAGAAGGCCAGCAAAGAAGCCACTTCTCTCCAAAAAAAACATCAGGGACAGATTGATCTTCTGCAGAAAGTATGGTGAATGGACTGCTGAGGACTGGGGCAAAGTCATATTCTCCGATGAAGCCTCTTTCCGATTGTTTGGGGCATCTGGAAAAAGGCTTGTCCGGAGAAGAAAAGGTGAGCGCTACCATCAGTCCTGTGTCATGCCAACAGTAAAGCATCCTGAGACCATTCATGTGTGGGGTTGCTTCTCATCCAAGGGAGTGGGCTCACTCACAATTTTGCCCAAAAACACAGCCATGAATAAAGAATGGTACCAAAACACCCTCCAACAGCAACTTCTTCCAACAATCCAACAACAGTTTGGTGAAGAACAATGCATTTTCCAGCACGATGGAGCACCGTGCCATAAGGCAAAAGTGATAACTAAGTGGCTCGGGGACCAAAACATTGACATTTTGGGTCCATAGCCTGGAAACTCCCCAGATCTTAATCCCATTGAGAACTTGTGGTCAATCCTCAAGAGGCGGATGGACAAACAAAAACCCACTAATTCTGACAAACTCCAAGAAGTGATTATGAAAGAATGGGTTGCTATCAGTCAGGAATTGGCCCAGAAGTTGATTGAGAGCATGCCCAGTCGAATTGCAGAGGTCCTGAAAAAGAAGGGCAAACACTGCAAATACTGACTCCTTGCATAAATGTCATGTAATTGTCGATAAAAGGCTTTGAAACGTATGAAGTGCGTGTAATTATATTTCACTACATCACAGAAACAACTGAAAGAAAGATCTAAAAGCAGTTTAGCAGCAAACTTTGTGAAACCTAAGATTTTTGTAATTCTCAAAACTTTTGGCCACGACTGTATATATATATATATATTTTTATTTTTATTTATTTTTTTATTTATTTTTTTGTAACTGACATGCAGCTCTTTAGCGCAGTGCTTAACATTCCGGGCTGTAATGTAGAAGGTTGTGAGTTCGAATCCTGTCAGAAACTTTTCAGAAATATAAAATTTACAACATATTTTATATATTTTTTTGTAATTGTAAAAAATGTATAAAATGTATATTTTTTTATAATTGTAAAAATTGTATAAATACCCCACAAGTGACCCCATTTTAGAAAGAAAACACCCCAAGGTATTCCGTGAGGGGTATGGTGAGTTCATGTAAAATTTTATTTTTTGTCACAAGTTAGTGGAATATGAGACTTTGTAAGAAAAAAATTAAAATAAAATCATTTTCCGCTAACTTGTGACAAAAAATAAAAACTTCCATGAACTCACTATGCCCATCAGCGAATACCTTAGGGTGTCTACTTTTCGAAATGGGTTCATTTGTGGGGTGTTTCTACTGTTTGGGCATTGTAGAACCTCAGGAAACATGACAGGTGCTCAGAAAGTCAAAGTGCGTAAATTCACATTTTTGCACCATAGTTTGTAAACGCTATAACTTTTACCCAAACCAATAAATATACACTTATTGCATTCTTTTTTTTATCAAAGACATGTAGAACAATAAATTTAGAGAAAAATTTATATAGAAATGTAGTTTTATTTGAAAAATTTTACAACAGAAATTGAAAATTGTCATTTTTTTGCAAAAATTTTGGTCAATTTTGATTAATCTAAAAAAAAAGTTAAAATGTCAGCAGCAATGAAATACCACCAAATGAAAGCTCTATTAGTGAGAAGAAAAGGAGGTCAAATTCATTTGGGTGGTAAGTTGTATGACCGAGCAATAAACCGTGAAAGTAGTGTAGTGCAGAATTGTAAAAAGTGGTCTGGTCATTAAGGGTGTTTAAGCTAGGGGAGCTTAGGTGGTTAATAAACGTGAGCTTGTCCACGTTGGCTGTGGACAGGCGGCTGCGCTTGTCCATGATCACCCCCTCTGCCATGCTAAACTCATGTTCGGACAATACACTGGCCGCCGGGCAGGCCAACACCTCCAAGGCCTAAAGGGCAAGCTCAGGCCATGTGTCCAATTTGGAGACCCAGAAGTAGAATGGGGCTAATCCATCAGCCAGTACATGTAGGTGTGTGCACACGTACTGTTCCACCATGTTGCTGAAATGCTGCCTCCTGCTAAGACGTTCCGTATCAGCTGGTGGTGCTGGTTGTTGTGGCGTGCTGACAAACCGTTTCCACATTTCAGCCATGCTAACCCTCCCTTCTGAGGTGCTGGCGGTGCCTCAGCTGCGTTGGTGACTTCTTGCTCTTCCTTCTCTGCCTTCCAAGTATAGGTGGTTATGTGGATCTTGCAATAGATGACGTTGCGCAGTGCACACCTAATTTTGTCCGCCACTTGGTTGTGCAGGGCAGGGATGCCTCGCCTGGAAAAGTAGTGCCATACGTCGTTTTTAAAAGTCTCCGTCTCCACCAGACGGAATGACAGCATTTAAAAGGCCAAGAATTTTGAAATGCTGGCATTCAGGGCAGGGATTGCTGGTGGGTAGGGGAGTACTTCCTCTTTCTCTCCAGTGTTTGGGGGATGGACAGCTGAACGCTTGCATGGGACAGTGTGGAGATGCTTGGTGACAGTGACAGTGGTGAAGGTGGTGGCATTTGCTGCCACATCCCCTGTTTGCTGGGTGGCAGGTGCTACTGTCACTCCAGAGGGGGAGGAAGAAGCCGCGACTGCAGCATAAGAGGGAGCAGGAGGAGCCTGAGATCTTTCGTGGTTTTTGAGGTGTCTACTCCACTTTAGCTCGTGCTTTGCATTTAGATGCCTGGTCATGCAGGTGGTGCTCAGGTTTAGAAAATTTATGCCTTGCTTTAGGCTCTGATTGCACACCATGCAAACCACTCGCGTCTTGTCGTCAGAACATTGTCTGAAGAACTGCCACACCAGGGAACTCCTTGGAGATGGCTTTGGTGTGTTCAGTCCCTGGGTGCGGTGGGCACTGGGCAGTAGCAGGTGTACTGGCTAGGGGACAGCCACTCTGCTTTTGCACCCTGCTCCCTCTTTTGCTGTGTGGCTAGCGCTCTGTGACCACCACCTCTTCCTCCGAACTGCACACATCACTCGCATGACCTTGATTCCATGTGGGGTCTAGGACAAGTGTTGGGCGCGAATATTCGAATCGCAAATTTTAATTGCGAATATCGCCACTTCGAGAATTCGCTAAGATTTAGAATATGGTGCTATTTTTTCGTATTCTCGAATATTCTAGATTATTTTTTTTCATCAGTAACCTCCCTTCTTGCTTGTGGGCCAATGAGAAGGCTGCAATGTCTTTGTCTGAGCTTAGCAACATCCCTAGCAACCAACAGGAAAGTTGCCTACCCCTTACTATATAAGAACCTCCCCAGCAGCCATTTTCTGTAGTTTTATGGAGTTCTGAGAGAGACAACAGTGTTAATGCTATGCTCTGTGCTTTGCTGTGTAATTACATTAGATAGTTAGTTAGTTATATAATACAGATAATTAGTGGGAGATAGTCAGTGTAGGTTAGATCGAGATATAGTGTAGCTGACAGATTCCAGTGCAGGGTGTTAGGTAGTGTGATAGGTTCTGCTGTCCATACATACATGCTACAGACATAGTGCTGTGATGTCACAAGTTCACAACAATACTTAGTGCACCAATCAGTAATATGTAATCAGACCTGCTAAAATGGGAAGTTGCATGTATTGCGCAAAAATATGCGCATCATTAATTGCCGATTTGCACAATCGCGAATATATTGGAGCACTCTATCTGCATATAAAGCTATTGTAATGTTCTGCTGTGCCAACCATTTTTTCCAGTCTCAGGAAACTTCTAGCAGCTTTAGAAATGTAGCAACAACGACCCACGCCTGCATAGCGAGCGCAATACGCGCATATTACATTGCCAATTTTCGCAATCAAGAAAATAATCACGAATTTGAATATTGCCCCTGCCGCTCATCACTATCTAGGACCTCATCATCCTCCACATCATCTTCCACCCACTCTTCACACCTGCTCTCCTTGCCGGTCTGCACACTGCAGAAAACCGCAGCAGTTGGCACCTGTGTTTTGTCATCATCAGAGACGTGCTGCGGTGGTCCTCCCATGTCCACATCCTGAAACATAAGTGGTTGGACATCAGTGCACTCAATCTCTTCCACTTCTGGGGCAGGGATAGGTGGATGGCCCACGGAAACCCTGCCAGCAGTCATCAAAAAGCATAAGAGACTGCTGCATGACTTGGGGCTCAGACTGCTTGGCTGATTTGTAAGGGGGTGAGGTGAAAGACAGATGCCCATGGGCTGCAGGTGCCAATTCTGCGCTTTTAGCAGGGGACCGAGTGGGAAACAATGTGAAGGAACTGTAGGCACTGTCAGCCAACCAGTCTACTACCACCTCTACTTGTTTTGGCCTCACCATTTGTACACTGGTATTTGGGCCTACAAAATAATGCTGAACGTTCTGTCGCCTACGTGCACCTGAAGAAAATGTTTCATTTGGGCGTGTAGCTGGCACAGATCGACCAAGTCCTCTCCTTGCAACAGGAGCTCCACCAACACCAGCAGCACCACGACTAGGGCCCCGTCCCTTATTTGATGCTCTCCTCATTATTTGGGGTCACTCACTGAACTAACAGACAGATTAACTATATTAATTTCCCTGTCACGTATGCAGTGCAGGTGTACCTCACACCAAAAATGGGAACATGTCACCCACCGAACTAACAGACGGATTAACTATATTAATTTCCCTGTCACGGATGCAGTGCAGGTGTACCTCACACCAAAAATGGGTATATGTCACCCACCGATCTAACAGACAGCTTAACTATTATACTTTTTGTGTCAGGGGGGCAAAGATGGTGCATTTGCACCCACAAAAAAATCGCTATAGGTCACCCACAGAATTAACAGCCATATTAATTATTATATTTCTGTGTCAGGGGTGCAAAAATGGTGCATTGCACCCACAAAAAATCGTTATAGGCCACCCCCGAATTAACAGCCAGATTAATTATTATATTTCTGTGTCATGGGTGCAAAGCTGGTGTATAGCACCCACAAAAAAATCTATAGGTCACCCACAGAATAAATAGGCATATGAAATTCCAAACACACTCCCTCACTTCAGCTTCTTGCTTCGTGTCCCTGCACTATTCAGAGCTGATGGGTGGTGCTACACGTGATCCAGCTTGTATAGAGGCTGGGTCACATGATGCACCGGCCAATCACAGGCATGCCATTACTAGGCATGGCTGTGATGGCTTCTAAGTGCCCACAGCTTAAAAGCTTGTTGATTGCCTGCCCTGCAGCCTTTCAACAAGCTTTATTTAATGCCCGAACACCGAACTCGAACCCAAACTTTTTCTGCAGTTCAGGTTTGCTCAACGCTACCTATTGGCCGTTCTTCGGTGAATTGTGATTGTTATTTTTTTGGGGGGTTTATTAACATGAAAAAGAATAGGTCTTAATGGCCGTTCTGTGGTGAAGTTTCATTATACTACAGCCATTTACGGGGTGTATTGAAAGGAAATAAACGTACTTCCTATATATTAGCCATTCTGCGGTGGATTGAGATTGTTATATTTATTTTGGGGGAAGTTATTAATCGGAAAAAATATATGTCTTAATTGCCGTTCTGCGGTGAAGTTACTTTGTACAACAGCCATTTACGTGGTGTATTAAAAGGAAATATCCGTACGTCCTATTAGCCATTCTGCGGTGAATTGTGATTGCTATTTCTTTTTTTCTTAGGTGTATTAATAGGAAAAAGAATACGTCTTAATTGCTGTTCTGCAGTGAAGTTACATTGTACTACAGCCTTTTTTGGGGTGTATTATTTTAATTTAATTCTTTTATTATACAGTAAGTAAGACAGACATGTGACCGGCTCTTTAAAGGGAACGGGCAGTGGCCAAAATGTTTCTGTCACAGGCAGAAGTAGCAGCAGAAGAAGGGGGATGGCAGCAAGAGTCACAGCGAGAGGCCTGAGCTCCCGTTATCATCTAGTGGTCGTATCTTGACCAGCAACCCAGCGGTACTTGAATGGTTGAGTCGCAAGTTATATCAGACACCCCCAACAAAGAGTCGGTGGGTTCCCCTGACACAACGCTTATTTTGCATGGCCCAGGAGCAGGCCCTGTGCCCACAACTGTCCTCAACCTGCCTCTGTCATTTTCTGTTCCCTCAGTGTGAGAAGTATTATTTGCTGTAGGCTCAGCTCCACTTTTCAGTGAGGACGAGCTACTAGAGAACAGTCAGCAGCTACTGCCCTGCCAAGATCTGGAGAAGACATCTGGAGGTAGCGTGGCTGTGAGTCAGCAGGGTGGCAGCAGTTGGAGGTTGGGAGCCAAATGTACCCTGGGTAGACCACCCGCTTCGCAGAAGCCTACCTGCCTGGAAAGAAGCGCAGCAGGGGTTCACAGAGGGAGCGGTAGCAGGCAGATACTCGGAGGTGTGGAATTTTTTTATTAGGCCGCCGGAGGAGGTGAACATGGCCTTTTGCCAAATTTGTGGGCAGAAAGTGAAGCATGGCCAGGGTGCCGAGGTGGAGAGTCCCAAGCTGTCATTTCTTTGCGAAAAAGGCAATACCAGCCGTGCACACATATTTAGAACAGAAAGTGGTCCAGTCCTTGAGCTTAAATATATGTGCTTTACGGCCCACTGGGTAAATGTGGTTCCTGCCCAGCCAAACCAGCAACTTGGACAGGTAACGCTGCTTCTGCCTCCACGTTCTCACGCTGTTGGTTCTGCGACAATGTCTGCCTCTGCCTCCTCAGCCTCCACTGCAGGGACAATTCACAGTGCTCCTCCAGCATACCACATGTGCAGGGCACGGCGGTGTCACCTGTGTAACTTCGGTGTTAGCCAGCGGCAGCTCATGCATTACACCTGCCGTTTGCTAGGGCTCTTTGAGGAGGCCACTTTATTTCTCAGTCGCCAGGACTACAGGATGAACAACATCAGTTCACTGATTTATGTCCTGGAACAGATGCTGCTAAATCTGGTTGGCAGAGCACAGGAGACGAGGTGACGTCTCACGGCCCCTGTGGGGGCTGAACTAGAGGAGGAGGAGGAGAAGGAGAAGGAGGAGAACATTCGAGCACAAACATTGCGTAGAGAAATGGCAGTTTTTTTTACACAGGTGACAGGAGAGGAGGAGCAGGAGCAGCCGGAGGAGCTACAAGGTGATGAGGAAGACGAGGTAAATGATCCAGACACATCGTGGTGGCAGTGCGCAGTGGAGATGGAGGCAAGGAGTCCCTCCGAGTCACTTGCGCAAATGGCCTGATGCATGCTCGGTTGCTTGCGTAGTGACAGCCGAAATGTCGCCATTCGGCAGAGGGATGAATACTAGCTCTCCACCATGGGGGCATTTTTTACACCTGCTGAGAGGGAGGACAAACTGAGCTACTATCGAGACATCCTATGTAGTAAGTTGGCCACTGCCCATGTGCGCTATCACCCATCCTCACGCAGGTCTGACCGAGGGGGCCCTCTGCGCTCACGTTCCACTGCCATGGCTGCTGGGGGGCAGGAGTAGTACCAACTTCATCAGCAGCAACTTAAGTCTAGAGTCGCTGATGAGCAGTTTTCTTCACCCGCCTTCTGAAGAAACTACTCATCAGCAGCAGCAGCAGCAGCTAGACATAGAGCAGAACCTGAACCAGCATTTGTGGCTGCAACTGGCCCAGTTTGCCCTGGACAAGCTTTCCTACCAGGCCAGCAGTGTGGCATCAGAGTGGGTGTTTAGTGCTGCAGGAGCCATAGTTACTCCAAGAAGTACTCGCCTGTCCAGCCAAAATGTGGAGAAACTGACCTTTGTGAAAATAAATTGAAATGTTGTGGATCAGCCAAGATTTTCAAACACCAGCGCCTGATGCATCAGACTAGATTATCCATGGTGCCACACCTAAACTTTGTCAAAAGAGACCTGTTTCTTCTGGCTTCCTTCTTCAGCTACTATTCTGATGCTGCCACCCGCCTGATGCCACATCCTACTGCCACCTACCATCTTCAGTTGGTACTGGTATTGCCCCCCCCACCCCCCACTCTATCACTAAGACACTCTGTGTTCTCCTCATGCTGCTGCCACCTCACCACTCTGTGGTCTCCTCATTCTGATGCCACCTCACCACTCTGTGGTCTCCTTATGCTGATGCCACCTCACCACTATGTAACTGGGCCACTCTGTGGTCTCCCCATGCTGCTGCCACATCACCACTCTGTGGTCTCCTCATGCTGCTGCCACCTCACCACTCTGTCACTGGGCCACTCTGTGGTCTCCTTATGCCGCTGCCACCTCAACACTCTGTCACTGGGCCACTCTGTGGTCTCATCATGCTGCTGCCACCTCAACACTTTGTCACTGGGCCACTCTGTGGTCTCCTCATGCTGCTGCCACATCACCACTCTGCAGTCTCCTCATCCTGCTGCCACCGTAACACTATGTCATTGGGCCACCTCCTCATGCTGCTGCTACATCAACAATCTGTGGTCTCTTCATGCTGCTGCCACCTTAACACTATGTCACTGGGCCACTCTGTGGTCTCCTCATGCTGCTGCCACATCACTACTCTGTAGTCTACTCATGCTGCTGCCAAATCACTACTCTTTGGTCTCCTCACGCTGCTGCCACCATAACACTATGTCACTGGGCCACTCTGTGGACTCCTCATGCTGCTGCCACCTCAACACTATTTAACTGGGCCACTCTGTGGTCTTCTCATGCTGCTGCCACATCACCACTCTGCAGTCTCCTCATCCTGCTGCCACCTCAACACTATGTCATTGGGCCATTCTGTGGTCTCCTCATGCTGCTGCCACTTCACCACTCTGTGGTCTCCTCATGCTGCTGCCACCTCACCACTATGTCATTGGGCCACTCTATGAACTTCTCGTGCTGTTCCCACCCTCCCCACTTCATGACTGGACCACAATTTTGCCTTTTTGGCCTGGTTGACATAATTATTTATTTGAACCTTCTTCTGATCTGCCATGGTCCCTATTTTGCAACAGAATTGGCTTATGATTTGGTAGCCAAAATCAGGAGTGGGTACAAAACACAGAAGACATGCAAATATTCCATATAAGTGTCATCTCTGTTTTGGATCCACTCCTGTTTTTTTGGGGCTTTAGAAATACTGATGGATTACTGACCAAATGCTGACCAAGTGAAGGCGGATGCTCAACAGACATGATCCGTTTTTTGGGGTTACTTTTATGACGGATCAGAGGAAGGGCAAAATAATCAGTGACGTCAACACAAACTTACTGCTGATACCCTCTCCACTCTGTCGGGGGGTTCTACTTGTATAAGCGTTTAATAGAACAGGTTCTGTAGAAATCTATGTGGAATCAGCTGACAATGGTGTAAAAGGAGTGCGCTCTTTCATGCTATCTTGGGCCTCTGCATGGTTCTTTTATACCTGGCGTTAACATTGACCTGTAAGGCTGAGTCGCACTTGAGTTATTTGGTCAGTTTTGGCCCCATAACTGCCCATATAAGTAAAGTATGTAGTGATTCTAAGAGCGATGCCTGTCATTTGCATGTCGTACTGACTCACTGTATTATTTCACTACCACAGCAGGCGCCCTAAGCATGTTTTTGCAAGGCACAGTGTTCTACACCACTATAGAGGCTCTTTGCAGCCAGGAAATAGCTGTTTTTTTAAAGCAATTCGCCACAAATAACCGACCGGATAGAATTTTTGAGAAATTCGCTCATCTCTAATCGTCACGTCCATAACAACCAACTTTAATAAAATATCATGACCAAAACTGTTACATATTCATATTTTGGTCACCTTGCCTCACAAAAAGCTTAATACCAAGTGATCAAAAAGTTGTATGTAGTTGTACCACAAAATGGTACCAATACAAAAGTCGCCAGCTAAAAATTAGCCCCCCACATAAGACAATCACCTTAAGAATAAAAGAAAACATGACTTTCAGAAAATGACGTTGCAAAAACAAGATTTATTTCTTTTCAAAAATGCTTTTACTGTGAAAATCTTAACAAAAATAAAAAAATGACATATTAGGTATTGCCACATCTGTAACAACTGGCTCTATAAAAATATCACATGATCTATCCTGTCAGGTGAAAACTGTTATTGAATCCGTCATAATAGAAGTCTATGGCCTGCATAACAAATCTGTCCCGTTTCTGTTATGCAGGAGAGGACTCCCCTGCATAACAGAAATGGGACAGATCCGTTTTGCAGCCCATTGACTTCTATTATGACGGAATGAATAACAGAATGCCTCTAAAGGCATTCCGTTATGCATTCCATCATAGAATTGCTTTATGGTCTGTGGTAACGGAATCCATAACGCAATTCTGCTTTTACCACCAAACAAAGAGTGAATGAATATCAAAATAAGAAATTTGCTCATCTCTAAAGATAATATATCACTTATCCCGCACGGTGTGTGCCAATAACAAAGCCCAAAAAGCTAATTGGTAGAGTTGTTGCATTTCTTTATCCTGCTTCCCAAAAAGCGAAATATACAATTGATCCAAAAGTTGTATGTGCCCCAATAAAACCAATGATGATGTTAACTCGTACCACAAAAAATTTGTTCTCACACAGATAAAAACTTCTGGTTGTCAGAAAATAGCTGTACTGGTATCCCAGAGACTGTTTAATACCAACATGGTGCATGTAATCCATCAAAATCTGCGCCACAAAAGTCTTATGATGTTCCTTCCCTGTAGGTGTGACCCTACAGCAGTTTACGACACATATGAGGTGTTGCCGTATTCAGGAGAAAATGGGTAACAAATTATGGGGTGCTTTTTCTCCCATTACTGCTTGTGAAAATAAAAAAATTGGGGCTAAAGCAACATTTTATTGGAAGAAATGAAATTTTAATTTTCACAGCCAAGTGAATTTTGTAAAATGCCTGTGGGGTCAAAGTGTACAGTATACTAAATTCCTTGATGAGTGTAGTTTAAAAAATGGGGTCTCTTCAACTACAACAAGGCGCCCAAAAGCCATATCAACTAAATCTGCCCTCAAAAAACCATATAGCACTCCTTCTTTTCTGACCACTGCCATGTGCACATACAGTAGTTTATGTCCACATAAGGGGTTGTTACTGTAGACTGCAGAATCAGGGTAATAAATATTGAGGTTTATTTTGCTGCTAACCCTTGCAAAAACAAAATTACATTTTGAAATTTGAAATCCATTTTCCTTTAAAAGGTTTGTCCCCGTTCAGAGCTGAACCCGGACATACCCATATTTTCACTCAGGCAGCCCCCCTGATGTTAGCATTGGAGCATCTCATGCTCCGATGGTCTCCTTTGCCCTGCGCTGGATAGCGCAAGACAAGGGCTCTTTTGTTTACAATAACACACTGCCGGGCAGAAGCTTCCTCCCGGCAGTGTGTTCGGTGAAGTCACTGGCTCTGATGGGCGTGCATTAGTGTTGCCCTAGCTGTTTTGCTGGCTAGGGCAGCGCTAAAGCCCGCCCATCAGTGCCAGTGACGTCACCGGGATTCCTGGCAGCCACATGGAGAGCTCGGTTTGTCACCGGAACTCCTGAAAATGCCTTTGCCCTGCGCAATTTAGCACAGGGCAAAGGAGAGCATTGGAGCATGAACTGCTCCGATGCTCAAGTCGGGGAACTGCCTGGGTGAAAACGGAGGTATGTCCGGTCTCAGCTCTGAACCTGGACAACCCCTTTAACTCTTGTGGAACACCTAAAGGGTTAACAAAGCTTGTACCATCAGTTTTGAATAATTTGAGAGGTCTAGTTTCTAAAATCTCATGTATGGGTGGTTTCTATTACGTAAGCCCCCTCAAAATCACTTTAAAAATGAATTGGTGCTTAAAAATCGGTTTTGGAAATGTACTTGAAAATCTGCAAATTGAGATTAATTGAATTAAGCCTTCTAAAATCCTAAAAAATATAATAATAAAAAATTAAATGACATTTACAAAATAATGCCAACTGAATAATAACTATTTTATGAGTTATTTCTATCTGAGAAATTCAAACTTGTGAAAAAACTTTTTTGTTTAATAAGTAAAGGAAATAAAAATATTGACCAAAATTAACCGCTAACGGGGGCGGAGCTAGCGCCGGAGCTGTATGGCCGCGTCTTGCTGAGCTCCGTACACTGACCTGCTGGGATTCTAGCCTACGCAAGCACAGAGACCCTAAACATGGTCAAAATCGGTGGACAGAGACCCTCTGAGCCAGGCGCTATTCCCAAATCGGTGAACCCTAATTCGGGGATGGCAAAATTTCTCAAGAAACAAGTGGCAGGTCCAGGAGCTAAAGAATCCAAAATGGCGCCGCTGAACGACCGTGCTCCTGATGTCGGAGAGGAAGGTTAGTCTGAGGGGGAAAGTGAAGCGGGTGACATAGGATCCCCCCGAGCCTTACCGGTGTCCAGAAGGTTCATTAAACAAGCGTTAGCTGAAGCCTTACTCCCGCTGAAACAAGAAATGTCAGTCCTGACTCAGGAAATTCAGCATGTAGGTCACAGAGTTGAAACGATGGAGACTACTCAGGCAGCTACACTTGAACACAGCTCAGCGATGGCTCAAGCCCTCTCCATCTGCCAGACACATATCAACACACTATATGTGAATATGGAGGACCAAGAGAACCGCAGCCGAAGAAACAATCTTCGATTTAGAGGTATACCTGAATCGGTGGCAAATGATAAAATTATACCTGCTATCAAACACATCACATCCTCCCTTCAAGGAGGCGAAGACTCCTCAGGCCTCATAATTGAAAGAGCTCACAGAGTGCTCAGAAACCTAAAAGCAATGAGCCGCCCAGGGACATTATCTGTCACTTCTTGAATTTTGTGGATAAGGAAAAAATCCTTACTGCTGCGAGATTTGCAAGCAACGTCTCTTTTAGAGATAATCCTGTATCAATATATCAGGAATTAGCCCCGATTAACCTCCAAAAGAGAAAAATGCTTAAACCTCTCACAGATCATCTGCTTGGATTGCGGATCCCATATAGATGGACTTTTCCCTTTGGCCTTTCATTCAACTACTCTGGGAAATTTGTCAGGATCTCCTCATACGAAGATCTCCAAGAATTATTATCCTCCACGGACATTCCTCCTCTGGATATCGCCTGTTGGGACACTGTCTCAGATATCGCATCTCTACCAGACCTACCAAGGATGACTGAGAAAGCCAGCACTCCTAAGCACCAACGGGCGAAGAGAAGAAACAGCCTTCTGACCCCCAAGAGGATCGCCTGGTCCACCTCGTAATATCTAAAGATAACACTTAACTGTTATAGCTAATTACTACTTCTGACCAAATATACTTACCTTCCCCCCCCTTGAACCTTCCTTAATTATCCCACCCTTTCCCTTCCTTTCCCCCATCCCCCTACTTCACCCCTCTTAGACCCCCCTTCTCCTCTCCTGCCCCCCCTCTCCCTTTCCCCTATATTACCTTGTCTCATCATTGTAACTTCTATCAACCCACAGCAGGTCATTCTAATTGGGTTGATACCCTTCCCCCCCCCCTCCTACTAGAGGCCTAAGAGCTTCTCACAAATGTCCTCATTGTTGGTTGCCTCAATGCAACCCTGGTTTTGTTCTTGTGTTGTTTTCAGTTTTTGTTTTTCGTTGCTATTTTACAGTCAGAGAGTATTAATGTACCATATCTTTGGCTATAAATATGTGGCACACTGGGACCTGACTCGCCTCGAGGCTGCCTATCACTTCCATATTCCCTCTATTAGATGGGACGTGCAAAACAACATCCATATCTCCCTTCACTCCCCATATAATTTCTCATGACAGATTTCAAACTTTCATCCTTCAATGTGAAGGGACTTAGATCACCCTCTAAAAGATCCCAAATCTTTTCTCTTCTATGGAAGGAGAACTGCTCAGTAATTTTCCTTCAAAAAACCCACTATAAACAGGGTTTAAACCTAAGTGGTTTCATTGCGGATCGGATGGCGCGGCCTCTAGGGGAGTCAGCATTGGCTTTCGAAAAAACGTCCATTTCCAATATTCAACTCATATATCAGACCCAGAGGGAAGATATATTATCCTGAAAGGGCTAATTGGCCATAAGATGTTCACACTTGTGAATATTTACTCCCCTAACTATGATCAGGTCCTGTGGCTTCTGGAGGTCCTTTCTTTGGTGGAGTCAGTCAGGGGAGGTATACTAATCCTAGCAGGTGACCTAAATATCGCTCTACACCCTACCACAGACACATCTTCTAAAAAGTCACCTATATCAGTTAAACTTTTGAAAAAACTCAAATCCAAATTACATGTAATGGGCCTGATAGACATATGGAGATGTATGAATCCTTCTGCTATTGATTATACTTTTTATTCAGCTCCAGGTCATTCATATAGTAGAATTTACTATATCTTCGTACCTAAGGACTTCCTGCATCAGTCCTCAGACCCTCAGATTGGAAGCATTACCATCTCAGACCACTCTCCGATTTTTTGCACCTTTCATCTCCAACCTGGAACTGGTAAGCCCCCCGCTTGGAGAATTAATGAGTCCATATTGAGTGACGATGGTCATATAATTCATTTCACCTCCCTCCTAAAACAATACTTCAGGACTAATGACACCCCTGACATTTCCCCGCAAACATTATGGGATGCCCATAAAGCATTTATCCGAGGTCACTTTATCAGTAAATGCTCCTACCTAAAAAAACAAACAGATAAACAACTCTCCTCCTTATTAGACCGTATACACACCGTAGAAATATTGCATAAACAATCCCTTGATCCACAACATCTATCTGATCTCTCAGCTCTTAGATCTGAGCTCAAAAACCTACTGAATAAAAAAAAGCCAAGTATTACCTTTCCTCCCAACATAAATTTTACACACATGGCAATAAAGCCTCGAGATTTAATCGTATTAAACGAAGAAAAAACGACAGATATGTAACCTCAATCAAATCCGTCATCAACTTTATTCACCTGAGGCCATTGCTGAGCAATTTCGCCTCTTTTACAATGACCTTTACAATTTACCCCCCCCCCCACTGCCTCCCAAACTAACATGGATACTAATCCGCTCCCCAAATCTTTTTTAGATACCCTAAAATTACCATCCTTAACCCCTTCCCAATGCGAAGACCTCTCAAAACCTTTCACTATGGCGGAACTCACCGTTGCCCTCAAAAGCTCTCCAAAAGGTAAATGTCCTGGCCCTGATGGGCTCTCAACTATCTACTATTCTACATTCCAAACCACATTAACTCCCTATTTGTTACGTGTATGTAACCAAACCTTACAAAATTGCCCCTTTTCCCCAGACATGACAAAGGCAGTGATTACTATAATACCCAACGAAGGAAAATATCCCACCCAATGTGCCAATTACCGGCCCATATCCCTTTTAAATATTGATTTAAAACTTCTAGCGAAGATGCTTGCATCCAGAATCCAATCTATTCTCCCAAACCTGATTCACCCTGACCAGGTGGGGTTTGTTAATGGACGGGAAGGTAAAGATAATACAACCAAAATCCTAGACGCTCTTTATTATACCTCAAACAAAAAGTTGCCTCTGGTTCTACTAGGCACCGACGCGGAAAAAGCTTTTGACCGCATAGATTGGTCCTACATCAAACTCACCCTACTCAAATTTAACTTCCCTGCCCCATATATACACGCTATTTTTGCAATGTACAATAATGCTTCCGCCTCGGTTCTAGTGAACAACCACATATCCTCCAACTTTCTGATTAAGAACGGAACCCGCCAAGGTTGCCCCCTCTCCCCTCTTATCTTTGTCTTAGTCATGGAAACCCTCATGAAAGCCCTTAGACAGGAGAACTCCATCCAGGGTTTAAAAATTGGACCCCAAGAATTTAAATTAGCCGCCTTTGCTGATGACCTCCTAATTCTCACTACTAACCCCCTTACCTCCATGCCCAAAATACTCTCAGTGCTCAACAATTTTAGTTCACTTTCCAACTTTAAAATTAACCCACATAAATCGCAAATCCTACATACTGGCTTATCCCCTTCTTCCATCAAAATACTCCAATCAAATTCCCCTTTTAATTGGACTGACCAACATATAACATATTTGGGAATTAAAATAAATGCTCATCTTCCCGACCTGTTCCAACTGAATTACACTCACCTAAAGAATTATTAGGAACACCATACTAATACGGTGTTGGACCCCCTTTTGCCTTCAGAACTGCCTTAATTCTACGTGGCATTGATTCCACAAGGTGCTGATAGCATTCTTTAGAAATGTTGGCCCATATTGATAGGATAGCATCTTGCAGTTGATGGAGATTTGAGGGATGCACATCCAGGGCACGAAGCTCCTGCTCCACCACATCCCAAAGATGTTCTATTGGGTTGAGATCTGGTGACTGTGGGGGCCATTTTAGTACAGTGAACTTATTGTCATGTTCAAGAAACCAATTTGAAATGATTCGAGCTTTGTGACATGGTGCATTATCCTGCTGGAAGTAGCCATCAGAGGATGGATACATGTTCTCATTCTGTTTACCCCAAATTCGGACTCTACCATTTGAATGTCTCAACAGAAATCGAGACTCATCAGACCAGGCAACATTTTTTCAGTCTTCAACAGTCCAATTTTGGTGAGCTCGTGCAAATTGTAGCCTCTTTTTCCTATTTGTAGTGGAGATGAGTGGTACCCGGTGGGTCTTCTGCTGTTGTAGCCCATCCGCCTCAAGGTTGTGCGTGTTGTGGCTTCACAAATGCTTTGCTGCATACCTCGGTTGTAACGAGTGGTTATTTCAGTCAACGTTGCTCTTCTATCAGCTTGAATCAGTCTGCCCATTCTCCTCTGACCTCTAGCATCCACAAGGCATTTTTGCCCACAGGACTGCCGCATACTGGATGTTTTTCCATTTTCACACCATTCTTTGTAAACCCTAGAAATGGTTGTGCGTGAAAATCCCAGTAACTGAGCAGATTGTGAAATACTCAGAGCGGCCCGTCTGGCACCAACAACCATGCCACGCTCAAAATTGCTTAAATCACCTTTCTTTCCCATTCTGACATTCAGTTTGGAGTTCAGGAGATTGTCTTGACCAGGACCACACCCCTAAATGCATTGAAGCAACTGCCATGTGATTGGTTGACTAGATAATTGCATTAATGAGAAATAGAACAGGTGTTCCTAATAATTCTTTAGGTGAGTGTATATATAGATTCAAAAGGATGAGGCAGCACTCCAAGCATAAGGTGAAAAAATTGTGGATCCTTTTATTCCCCTCTGCAACGTTTCAACCGCTCAATGCGGTCTTTATCAAGCATGATGATATATATATATATATATGGCCTTGCGGTTCGCCCGGTGGTCGTTTCGCGGCAAACTTTGCGTGTTCGCGATTCGCCAAACATGCGAACATATGGAGAAATTCGCGCCCGCCATATTCTTTTACATATATTCCCCTTTTACAATCCATCGCCGCTCAATTGGACTCATTGGAAGGACATTACCTTTCCTGGTTTGGCAGGAAAAATATGGTGATGTCGTTGGTCATCCCTAGGCTTACTTATCTCTTCCAAGTACTACCCATCACAATTCCCCGTTCATTTTTCAGAAAACTAAACAGACTCATACGTCAGTTCTTGTGGACATGGAAAACGTCTAGAATTTTGCTCTCCACTCTTAACAAACCTAAACGCTTTGGGGGTATTGGATTACCTGACCCTGAGTTATACATGAAGGCCATCCATCTTTGTAGAGCGATTGATTGGATCCGCTCCCCCCCCCCCCCCACAAAATGTGGCTCCACATTGAGAATGCTAACTTTAATTCCCCCCTTAAGTACCTTTTGTTATCAGACAAACCCCTTACATCCCTACCTCTAATGTCTAACCCCTTGATTCGTTCTACCATTAAAGTATGGAATTGATTCTCTTCCAATCATAAGGATCTATTCCCTCTCTCTCCCCTTCTACAAATTAAAGATTTATATTCCCTAGCCCCTTTGGAGATTAGATCTTCAACCCCTCCAAAACCTAAAACATCATCCACCCCTATAACAGAACTCCTTGACAAGGATGGTTGTGTCCTTTCTGAACTAGACCTAGTCTCTACCTTAAACATCCCTTCCACCAATTTTCTCACTCTTAAATTTCCTAGTGTTGAGTTACTCTTACATACTAGGTCTATACCCAATACTCACTCTCCTAATTGGTTTGAGAACCTATTGTCCATTACCTGCTACCCCCCCCAAATTGATCTCATTTCTCCTCTACAAAAAGCTAAACCTTCCCCCCACAAGGGTTAAACCCGCCTTTGTAGGACATTGGGAAAAAGACTTAGACAAACAATTTTCAGACAAAGAACTGAATGCACTTCTAAATATTCCACATAAACTCTCAAGGTGTGTCCGGGTGCAGTAGAACGGATATAATATTTTGTCTAGGTGGTATAAAACTCCTGATAAAATAGCTCTCCTGTACCCCGACGTTCCCGATACGTGCTGGAGATGTGGTTCAGAAAGGGGCACTTTTATGCACATTTGGTGGAGTTGCCTTCCACTATCGTTGTGGTGGAGACAGATCTTCCAAATAAGTAATAATATTTGCAACTCAAGTTCCCCCTGCACACCTGAAATTGCCCTTCTATCGTTAGGTATAACAAAGTCTGACAAACAAACAAGGCTATTATCTTACCTGTTATCAGCAGCCCGCCTCTTGATTCCCACTAAGTGGTGTTCTTCTGAAACTTTATCCATTGAACAATGGAGAAACAGAGTTCCTGGGAACTAGGAACCAGAAAGAAGTTTCTCTCTACCTGGTCCGCGTGGAAAAAATATAGAAACTTCTCCTAACTAATATGTTCCCCAGGATCTCCCCACCTCCATCCCACTTCCTAATTTAGAAGATAACTTCCCCCCCATCCCATCTGATCTATGCCATATTAGATGTTAGATGGATGTACAATTAATTACTCAATGCATTCTATGTGTGCCTTACTCATATGCATATTCTGACACCTGTTAAGCAAAACTTGCACCCTGCTGTGTCAGGGAATTCTAGATACTTGCTGTACTGTAATTTTATCCTTCATTCTTTGCTTTATTGTCTAAAAATCAATACAATTGTTTATAAAAAAATTAATAAAAATTAACCGCTAACAAGAAAAACAATGTGTCACCAGAAAACAATCTCAGAATCGGTTAGGTAAGTATAACCATTCTAAAGTTATTACCACAGTGATACATGTCAGATTTGCAAAAATAGGCCTGGGGAGGAAGCTAAAAACTGGCTTGAGGTAGAAGGGGTAAACCGCATTTTCCTGTTGTTCAATGAAGACATTAGATTCATGTTACTGTACATGCCATCACATTGCAAATTACAGACATTTGGAGGGATGCCAATTTAACCATGTATGTATTACTTTTACTGTCAGTTTCTCACAAGTTCTAAATTAGATTTTAGTATGAGTTAACAGGAATCAGCATTCACCATGTCCACATGTACTTCATATTATTCATAGTCTTGTTTTATTAAGTGTATACAGATTATAATTATTGATCTCCTTACAGTAAATAATGGATCATGCGCTCTCATTGATTGCATTTAGCGTTTTACTACTATGGCATGTGACTTCTGAACAAGTCATTTAAGGTAAATTTAAAAGCTTCATTTGATTTGTCAGTAAATGCAATCCACTGACCTTTTGGTGAGCTACAATATTGTAATAGATTTAGATGTACTAAAAGGGCTTATCAGGTTGTTTTTAAAAGGGATTTTTTTATTTCATGGCTGAAAAGTTACCCACTGTACAGGGGAACTCCCCTGCATAACGGAAATGGGACAGATCCGTTTTGCAGCCCATAGACTTCTATTATGACGGAATGAATAACGGAATGCCTCTAAAGGCATTCCGTTATGCATTCCGTCATAGAATTGCATTATGGTTCATGGTAACGGAATACATAACGCAATTCACCTTTTACCAACAAACGAAGTGTGAATGAATTTCATAAGCGGAAATTCACTCATCTCTAATAGTGATGAGCGGGAGGTGCCATATTCGATTTCGACGAAATTTGCGAATATTCGCTTGAATATTCGTCTCATATTCGTCGAAATCGAATATTCGTCGATATTCTAGTTATCGCGATTAATATGCTATTTAAATAATCGCGTATTGCGATTTTAACTTAAGGTAACATTCCTATTGGTTTGAAATCTAGAATTAGGGAAGATGACGAATATGACGAATGTATTCGTCATATTCCTCAAAATGAGGATAACGAAGTATTCTCCATCTTCGTTTTAGCTACCTATTCGTCAACTTCGCTAATTCTAGCAATCAAATAGGAAAGTTGACTAAAGACAGCTAAGTTTTTAATTCGCTATGCGATTATATTACTTTGCTTTTTTTAAAATAAATAGAATAATTATAACAATTATCAAGTATTATAATTATTTTATTTATTTAAAAAAAGCTAAGTAATATAATCACATAGCGAATTAAAAACTTAGCTGTCTCTAGTCAACTTTCCTATTTGATTGCTAGAATTAGCAAAGTTGACGAATATGGAGCTAAAACGAAGATGGAGAATACTTCGTTATCTTCGATATGAGGAATATAACGAATACATTCGTCATATTCGTCATCTTCGCTAATTCTACTAAGCCAACCATAATAAACCAGGTCTAAGTTGAAATCGCAATGCGATTTCTTCAAGTTATATTAATCGCATTGCGATTTTAACTTAATTCTCACATCCGACAGTACATTCTAGTATGGAGGCGTTCCCATGGTGATGGGGACGCTCCATGAGCACGGAAGTCGGCAGAAGCGGCAACGGGCACTGACTTGAGCAGCCAGGAAGCCAGGAATCCTCAGGACAGGTAAGAACTACTTTTGGGAAGTGGGAAAGAAAAAAATATAACAATAAAAAAAAAAACGAATATTCGAAATAGCGAATTTATAGTGCTATATTCGAAATATTTGCGAATTAGCGAAGTGCCGATATTCGATAAAAAAATTTGCTATTCGAATATTCGCGCTCAACACTAATCTCTAATCACAACCAATAGGTGACTGCAAAAAGACTGATAGATATCTTGTGAAAGAATACCTGGAAATCATAGTTTTTTTGGTAATCTCTTGCCACACATGTGGTAAGTCAAGATGAAAATTATGGCTCATGCACATGAACGTATTTTCTTTCTGTGTCCGTTCTGCTTTTATTGCGGACCGTATGCGGAATCATCCATTTCAATGAGTCTGCAAAAAAAAAAAGGAAGTTACTCCGTGTGCATTCTGTTTCCATATGCTCGTATGTCTGTTCCGCAAAAAAATAGAACATGTCCTATTATTGTCTGCATCACCGAACAAGGATAGGACTGTTTTATTAGGGGCCAGCTGTTCCATTTTGCAAAATACGGAATGCACACAGATGTCATCCATATTTTTTGCAGATCCATTTTTTGCGGACTGCAAAATACATACAGTAATGTGCATGAGCCCTTAAGGAAAGACACAAATTTATTTTCAAAATAGTATGAATTGAATCAAGATCATCAAAACATTTTTGTATAGAGTCTTAAATATCTTAAAGTGGTTGTCCACGATTGTGAAAATAGGTCATCAATATCAGATCGGCATGGGTCCATCTCCTGGCACCCGCGCCAATCATCTGTTTTAAGAGACTGCAGCATTCGTAGTACTGCCTTCTCATCATTGTTTCACTGCTCGCCAACTGCAGGTTTAATTACAGGTGTAATTACAATGCCACTCTCCACAGGCAGACTGGGGAAAAAAAATTAAAGTGACCAAATGTGGGTCCAGACTGACACAAGGCAGGGCCAACATAATTAGGTGAGACCATTAATACTGTAGCGCAGAACAAAATGCTGACCCAGCAGAATTAAATACACAGTGCAACACAAAATACTGCCGCCCCTGCCGCAGCATTCAACTCTATCCTGGTAATGAGGATGGCAATACAGTTGAATGCAGGAGGACACTTTCTTCTGTGTACGAATACCAGATGCTCATAGTATCACTATGTACCTGGGCATCGGCCCATCCAGAAACTACCCTGTAGGGTCTATGGCAAGTCCGCCCCTGCCCCCGTCACATTAACTTCAGTTCAAGTGAATAGGACAAAACCTTCAGATGTAATTACACCTCCTCACCTCTGCAGTTGCGACTGTGAGCAGGTAAGCAATGAAGAGAAGGGGCGCTCATACAAGTGCTGCAATCTCAGCTGACCTGCAGAGTTGCCGGGAGTTGGCTTCCCCCAGGATAAGTCATCAATATAAAATAACCTCTTTAATACACCTCAAGGGTATAGTTGTGGTGTTTTCCATTGGGAAGCCATATGTATCCTAGCTGCCATGCAAATTTTCTTAATCAAATTTTATTATTCGCTTAAGGGTACTTTCACACTAGCGTTATTCTTTTCCAGCATTGAGTTCCGTTCTAGGGGCTCAATATCGGAAAAGAACTGATCAGTTTTATCCTAATGCATTCTCAATGGAGAGCAATCCGTTCAGGATGCATCAGGATGTCTGCAGTTCAGTCTTTTTGCCTTTTCAGGATGGAGATAATACCGCAGCATGGTGCAGTTTTATCTCCGTCCAAAGTTCCGGAACACTTGACAGAATGCCGGATCCTGCATTTTTTCCTATTGAAATACATTAATGCCGAGTGTTCCAGCAAAACGGATCAATTTTTGCAGTCTGCGCATGCTCAGACTGCAAAAAATGTGGGGAAAAAAAGGCGGATCCGTTTTTCCAGATGACACTGGAGAGACGGATCTGTTATTTCAATGCATTTGTCAGATGGATCAGGATCCTGATCCGTCTGACAAATGCCATCAGTGACGGAACTGCCTGCCGGAATCCTCTGCCGCAAGTGTGAAAGTACCCTTATTTGCTTACGTTGTTACAACAAAACATACAATAGGGTGTGACGACTTGGAATGTGCGGATATTACTGTTAAAATAAAGTCTATTTAAAATGGGATCAGTTTTGACAGATAAATCTCACCACTACACGGGTGATTCGCAGTCTCTCCTCCTGATAAGCCGATCTGCAGTGCTGTCCAAATTCCACTTGTCACTTCAGCGGTCCAGTGGTCTCTGTAGCTTATTCCCTCTGGGCCTTCAGTATGGTAATCCACCCTCGTCGATAAAGGAAACTCTGAGATGACGCCACTTATGGCTATTTTCTGGACCATCATGCAAAGTGGCGACTCAGTAGAAGAAATGGAGAGAGAAAACACCTTGTGCAGGACGTAACAGTAAAATAATTAGTTTTATTAGGTTATAATTACAAAATTAAAAACTTTTAAAAGGCATGTTATGATAAAAACTGAGATCCCTCTGCCCATACATCAACATACAATGCATTTGAAAAGTCTACAGACTTTTTAACTTTTTTCACATTTTGTTATGTTGCTAAAATAAATCTATTCATGTTTTCCCCATCAATCTGCACTCAATACCCCATAATAACAAAGTGAAAATAGAATTTTAGAAATGTTAGCAAATTTATTAAAAAGGAAAAACTAAAATTTCGCATGGACATAAGTATTCAGATTCTTTGCTATGACACGTGAAATTTAGCTCTGAGGGCTCTCATTTGTCTTGATCATCTTTGAGATGTTTCTACATCTTAATCGGAGTCCACCTATGGTAAGTTCAGTTGACTGGACATGATTTGGAAAGACACACCCCTGTCCTGTCTATATAAAGTCTCACAGCTGACAATTCATATCAGAGCAAAAACCAACCTATGAGGGTCAGAGAACTGCATGTAGAGACCAGAGACAGGAGTGTGTGGAGACACAGATCTGGATAAGGGTACAAAAAAATTATGCTCCACTGAAAGTTTCAAAGAATATGGAAGCCTCCATAATTCTTAAACAGAAGATGTTTGGAACAACCAGTACTCTTCCTGGAGCTTGCCACCCTACCAAACTTCTGTAATCAGGGGAAAAGAGTCATGGTAAGAGAGGTGACCCAATGGTCACTCTTGCTGAACTCCAAAGATCCTGTGTGCAGTTGGGAGAAACTTACAGAAGGTCAACAATCAATGTAGCACTCCAACAATCTGGGCTTTATGGCACCCACCCAGAGTAAAAAACAAACAAACATGTGAAGGACTCTCAGACAGTAAGAAACAATATTCTCTGGTCTGATGAAGCCAAGATTGAACTTTGCGGCCTCAATTCTAAGTGTCATGTTTGGAGGAAACCAGGCACTGCTCATCACCAGACAATACTATCCCTTCAGTGAAGAATGGTGGTGGCAGCATCATTACAGTATGTGAAGTTTTTTTTTTCAATGGCTAGGAAAAGGAGACTGGTCAGGGTTGAGGGAATGCTGAATGAAGCAGTACAGACCTCATACTGGGCCAAAGATTCATCTTCCAACAAGACAATGACCCTAAACACATAGCCAAAACAACACAAGATTGGCTTAGGGACAACTCTGTGAATGTCCTTGAATGGCTTAGCCAGAGCCCCGACTTGAAACCAAACATCTGTCACCGCCAGCTCTCTGAGAAGCTGTGGCAGACGTTCTTCTGTACCTCTTGCATGATGTTCTTTGTTTTGGTTTCACTTGGTCATCTCTTTTCCTTCTCCCAGCTGTCATCTATTTACACTGATTGCCTCCCTTTATATTCCCTCCCATACTGCCTCACTTTGCGGTTTATACTACTTCCTGGATTGTGTTCACTGCAAGAGGCTGCAACTGCTGGTTCCTCAGATAAGTCTTTTCCTTTATTTGTGTTTCCGTGCTGGCTTGATTCTAGGTGACCCTGACTCCCTCCGTATTAAGTGCAGGGAGCCGGTGGTCGTGTCCCCTCACTATTATAGGGTTTGGAGGTGTCACTCAGTCTAGGTACGAGGGCATGCCATTATCTATCATAAAGATCTTTGCATGGGCAAAGCAGTCAGGGAGAGCTCTAGGGGTTTTATTGGGCTCACCCATATGTTCCTTAGTTTGGGATCAAGTCAGTCGGAAGTTTATTTATAACTTCCAGTTTTCTGCAACACCATCCGTGACAACATCGCTGCAGATACCTAAAACTGTCTGTCCACTGACAGTCCTCTTACAACCTATTTGAGAGCTTGAGAAAATCTGCAGAGAAGAACAGCAAAAAAAGCCCAAATCCAGGTGTGCAAACCTTGTGGCATGACACCCAAGAAGACTGGAGATTGTAATCAATGCCAAAGGTGCTTCAACTAAGTAAAGGGTCTGAATACTTCAATGTCAATGCAATATTTTAGTTTTTCTTTTCTAATAAATTAGCAAAGATTTTGAACAACTTTTTTTTTATCTTAGCACAAGGCTCCAACATAAAATGTGAAAAATATGAAAGTGTCTGAAGACTTTTTGAATGTACTGTGAATGAAGATTTAAAAAATATAAATATTTGCTGAAAAGTTTTTTCATGATTTTGTCCCAATTTGTCAAAACTGTGTGACCTTAATTCATTGTTTTATTCAGATTAAGGCATTTAGCACACAGCTCTACCTAATACAGTACCCAATACACGGGGCTGACTATTCCTCCATTATATTACTCTGATTTCATATGGTGGTATAAAGAGGTTTTGCAGGGCCTTTCACCTTCATAAACGTTGCTTTAACTCTTACATGCACCATGATGTACAAGCAGGCTCCATATCTGTCTATAATGACTGGGATATGTTAAAAAAGAGAGAAAAAGGTAGGATGAGGTTAACACAAACTACCTAGGTACAGAGTAGACCAAAGGTAGTAATGAACCAGAGGCGCCAAAGGTGATGGAAAATGAAAGAAAATGAATGAGAAAGATGTGCAAAAAAGTTATAGAGAAGGCAGCTGGAATCAGTGCTAGCGAGGCTACACACTTAGTAGACAGGTTATAGGTCAAAACTAGGCCGTCAACTGTTGAAACGTCCGTAAAGGCGTCTCATGACGAACCAGCTTAGGTCCGAAAACAGTAAGGACAAATAGACAAATGTCGGCGCCACTCTCTAAGTAATCAGAATATAATAGGTATTAAATGTGACCCAAGAGACCGATGACGGCCTCCGAGTCAATTGGTGAAACAACCAAACGGTAACAATAAAGATACCATAATGGTAATAGTAATATAGATATAATGCTTTGAGTAGATATAGAAATGGAAAAGTAATTATATGAATCATTAAATAAATACAAACCCAAATGGTATTACATTAAAATTAGAACTATGTATCACGTACTATAAGTGATACTTGATATATTAAAATCAAACATGGGAGCACCCTGATGGACTCACTTCACAGGGGGTATGCCACCAGGATGAAGCTCAAGACAGCTGGAGCACAACCCCCAGCTGGGATCGCCTGTAGTATGTTGAAGATTGACGTCAGAACTCCAGTCATACCATGAAGATGATAAACGGCACATGGGACAGCACCGCTTCATCAATCCTTTTATTGCAATAATAAGCGGCTCAACGCGTTTTGGGGAAGGCAAATAATCCCCTTCATCAGGAGAAAGAATAACAATACCGGTGGTACACATATATATACACACACATGGATAATACAAAATTCCCGACAAAGTAACGTCACTTCCAGTTTCCGAGGCAAACTGGAAGTGGTGCGTTTCACTGTGGAACGCATGTAATACAAACTAACAATACATACAATTAGATATATCCAAATAAGAGGTTAGATAGAAAGTGGTAAAAGTGTATAAGTAGGACCCAATGTAAGAGACTGGTGGTCGAAATGGTACTAAATAAGAGACGCTCGGTGAACTGTAAGTATGCTGAAATGGAGCGCACAAATAGAACGCACAGTAGCCAGAAGTGGACTAGCTACCAGTCTGATGTAAAGTGGAATGCACAGCTGGAACGCATGACGGCTAGTGCACATGCGCCCTGCTGGAGCGCAATGGACAAAGTGCATTCTAGATACAGAAAACTGTTAAAATGGGAACGCCTATGACAACAGGGTAGGAGATAAAGGTAAACCAACATAAAGGGGATCTGGAGGGAAGATGACTAATGTGACTATATGCATATGAGGATGGAAAGGACCGCACAAATGGAACACAACGGGAGCCGGAAGAGGACTAACTTCCGGTATGATATAGGGTGAAACGCACAGCTGGAACGCATGTTGCCCACGCACATGCCCCCTGTTGGAGCGCAAAGAACAAAATGCCTTTTAAATACAGAAGACTAAAATCAATACAGGGTACTAATATAATAGGAGCACCTATGACAACATGGTGGGAGAATAGGGTAAAACAACATAGGGATGATCTGGAAAAAAGATGACTATGTGACTATATGCAAATTAGGGAATAGAGGGCCCTGTCCACAGAAGGTATCATAGAGATATACGAAAATTAGCAAAATAAATGTATAAGGAATGATGCTAAAGGAAACATATGCTGATAGTATTAATCGCTAGAGGGTATAATGAACGCTAAGGGATAATGTTAATACAGTCTATTATAACATATAAAAATGGGATGATATGTAAAAAGGTGCACCTGTAATAGTGTATACGAAAATTTGTGTATACGAAATTTTGTTAAATAAATGCATAAAGAATGATGCCAAAAGGAACATATGCTAATAGTATAAATCGCTAGAGGGTATAATGGACGCTAAGGGATAATGTTAATACAGTCTATTATAACTTTTAAAAATGTGATAATATGTAAAAACTGTGCACCTATAATAGTGTAGAAGGTGATGTATACCATAGATAAAACATGAATAAAAGCATGAATAAAAACATAATCAAAACATGATTGTACAAATGGTGTACATTATAAATATCAATGAAAACTAATAACAGTTAGTAGTTTGTGTATTCAAGTGATTCATTAAGACCAAGTGAGGTGAGGGTATTAAGCTTAAAAATCCAGAACATTTCCTTTCTACATAATGTCTGATAGGAATGTGGGATCCATTCAAGGGGCGTAGCCCTCAATGTAGATGGATCCCCGTCGTAGTGCAATGAAAAATGATGGGATACACTATGGGTTACTATTTTCCATCGTATATTTGAACGGTGCTCATTCATCCGTTCTCTTAAACACTGAGTGGTCAGTCCTACATATAAGAGATCACAAGGGCATTGTAAAAGGTAAATAACGTTCGAAGTACAGTACTACAATTCATAGCGCGGCGTAGTATAATGGGTTCTCTGGGTGGTGGTAATTTAACTTGTTTTGCACAAACGATGATAGCGCAACATTTACACCTTTTAAGCCCACATTTAGAAGAGCCTACTTTTAGGTGTGTTTTATTGGTTTTAGATTTAAAAGTAGAGGGATCCTGGAGTAATTAGAGGTAAGAGGGTGCTATGATGTTTTTTATAGTACGCGCTTTCCTATAAGTAAGGTTTGAGATTTTAGGAATAGTTGCTCATATAATAGGGTCTTTTCGGAGTGTTGTCCAATGTTTGTTCAAGATCTTTCTGATCTCAGAGTGTTTGAAATTATATTGTGTTATAAGGTTAAACCTAACAATTATGGACTCGCTCTGTTTTCTCACCTTACCTACCAAACTCTCTTTCTGACTTGTTTTGAGGACCCTATTCTCTGAATCTCGTATCAAATTTCTGGGATAACCCTTATCTAGAAACCTTTTTCTAAGAACAGAAAGCTGTTCCTTCAGCACTCTGTCATCAGAACAGTTTCTAAGGATTCTTCTCATCTGGCTATATGGGATATTATTTTTCCACCTATTGTGGTGACAACTCTTAAAATCAAGGTAACGGTTTGTGTCCACTTTTTTGAAATGTGTTCTAGTGGTAATGGTATTATTGATAATTAGTGTTGAGCGCGAATATTCGAATTGCGAATTTTTATCGCGAATATCGCAACTTCGAGAATTCGCTAAGAATAAGAATATTTGCCTCTATATTCGTTAAAACGAAATTTCGTTTCCTTTTAAGCTAATAAAATAATAGAAATATAATTTATTAGGCCCAATGCATTTAGAACAACTCACATATTATAAATCGCACACAAGCTGTAAGCAAAAGCAGCTAACAGTAGTTTGGATGAGCCAGCTAACCATTACACGAACAGAATTTTTTAACGAATTTAATGGTAGCGAATTTTCGCATACAATATAAGAAAGAGTCAAAATTATATGAGTAACTGAACGCTTTTTACATGTCAAGTGAATTCTCGGCACGGTTGCTTGTCATGGAACATAACCTAGCCTTTGCGAAAAAAAAAACGTCTTTACAACATGCGATCCGCACACAAGCTTTAAGCATTAGCAATAAGCATAGTAATACTTGACTGATGAAATGACTCGAAATTTTTCGAAAATAGTGCTATATACGAAAATCAAGAATATAGCACTATATTCGAAAAATACGGAATGCCATTAAAAAAACACATCGGATATAGTGCTTTAGTATTTTCTAAATCTTTAATTTAATTTTTACTAATATTGGCTAGGCTATATTTCAATAACATTGTGTTTTATAATATTAGTCTGATTTTATATTGCAATATAGAGAATATTCGAAACCTTTATTGTATAAATTGAACAGTGAACACTGAACACTAAAGACATTTAGAAATTCGCAAATTTGCGAATAATAAATCGCATATTATTCACATTATATTGGCAAACTTACGAATATTCGATTTCGGCGAATATAATACGAATATTCTAACGAATATTCGCGAAATATCGCGAAATCGAATATGGCACCTCAAGCTCATCCCTATTGATAATCTCTAAGTCTAAATCCAAAAAAGTGGCCTTGTAGGAGTGTTGTTCTAATGTGAGGGTAATATTCCAGATGTTATTATTGATGTTATTAGCAAATGATAAAAGAGTATCAGAGTCACCCTCCCATATGAGGATCACGTCGTCAATGTACCCCTTATAAAACCTAATACTCGGGTGAGTAAGGAAGCCATGTTCCTTCTCAAAGGCCCCCATAAAAATGTTTGCATAAGCAGGTGCAAATGTAGTGCCTATTGCCGTCCCTTTGCGCTGCTGATAAATGGTATCTTGAAAAATGGAGTAGTTGTGGTTTAGAATGAACTGTATGGAATTTAAAATGAACGTTCTCTGGGATGGGGGCATCAGGGGGTCAGCAGCAAGCGTGTTTTCTACTGCTTGTATACCAAGTGAATGGGTTATATTGCTGTACAATGAACTAACATCAAGTGCAGCCCATCTATAAGTTCCTTTCCAAATAAAAGTGTCAAGCGTGGTGATCAGATGTATCTCGTAGATAGGAAGGTAACTGAAGAACGTACTTTTGTAGGATACCATCTACGTAATCAGAAAGATTAGAGGTAAGGGACCCTACTCCTGATATAATGGGTCTCCCTGGTGGATTGACTAAAGATTTATGAATTTTGGGTAATGGGTATTTTAAGAAAGTGGCTCTCCTTTTTATCAACAATACCCAAACTATATCCTTCATCGACCAGTGTTGTTAATTGTTTCCTATATTATTTTGTAGGATCAGAGGGTAAAGTTTGGTAGTAAGTCTCGTTAGACAGAATCCACAGGGATTCCGCTGTATAAAAGGAAGCATCCATAAGCACTATACCACCCCCTTTATCTGCGCTAGAGTTGTCAATAGTTGACACACTCATGACATAAATTTTATTCCTCTATGCGTCAATCTTGGTGTAGTGATGACTGTGCTCATGCGCACGTTCGGGAGATTGCAGGCGATGGCAGTTTTTCAAAGCCTATGGTCGTACTGACGTAGTTCAGTGACAGTTAAGTGACCCAGAAAACAATGATTCTGCAGTGTGGGCCTATTGTTTGCCTAGTAGGCTTTAATGATCACCTTAGATGATCACAAAGAAAATTTATGTTTTTCTATGAAAAATTATCCAGCCGATCGCTTTTGGTCTGTTCACAATGAAGCAACGACCTTATCTGGGGTGTGCCAACATTGCCAACACACTCATAGAGGTGATCGCTTCATTGTGATACGCAAGCCTCTTCACCACAACAAGGTAACCATCACGAAGGGGAATTGACACATGTATGTGCCTTTTTATTTTGTTTTGTTTTTGCAGCCACAGTGCAGCACCAGAGGCCAGAAAAATTAGGCATGTACACATGCCTGAAAAATTAGGTATTGTTGCAGCCGCTGCTACACAGCGGCCGGAAAAATTAATGTTTTCCAGGCAGAAAGTGTACTAAAACATTGCGGCTTGAACCCTAGTTGGTGCAGAGAAGTCACGCAAGTCATCCGGCATGCAGAGATTAAATACAACAGCGTGGGGACCATTTTTAGCCCAAGGCATCTCATCAGGCCTTTTTTAGTCAAATGCATCCCCCACTGTCAGTCCCTTTGGGATCCAGGCCTCATTCATTTTAATAAAGGTGAGGTAATCTAGACTTTTTTGACCTAGGCAACTTCTCTTCTCAGTGACAATACCTCCTGCTGCGCTGAAGGTCCTTTCTAACAGGACACTTGAAGCGGGGCAGGCCAGAAGTTCTATTGCAAATTGGGATAGCTCAGGCCACAGGTCAAGCCTGCACACCCAGTAGTCAAGGGGTTCATCGCTCCTCAGAGTGTCGACATCTGCAGTTAAGGCGAGGTAGTCTGCTACCTGTCGGTCGAGTCATTCTCTGAGGGTGGACCCCGAAGGGCTGTGGCGATGCGTAGGACTTAAAAAGCTCTGCATGTCCTCCATCAACAACACGTCTGTAAAGCATCCTGTCCTTGCTGGCGTGGTCGTGGTAGGAGGAGGATTACTTTTACCTCTTCCCCTGTTAGATTCCCGTTGTGCTGTGACATCACCCTTATACGCTGTGTAAAGCATAATTTTTAAATTTTTTTGGAACTGCTGCATCCTTTCCGACTTCCGGTAATTCGGTAACATTTCAGCCACTTTCTGCTTATACCGGGGGTCTAGTAGCATGGCCACCCTGTACAGGTCATTCTCCTTCAGCCTTTTTATACGAGGGTCCCTCAACAAGCATGACAGCATGAAAGACCCCATTTGCACAAGGTTGGATGCCGAGCTACTCATGTCCCGTTCCTCATCCTCACTGATCTCATTGAAGGTCTGTTCTTCCCCCCAGCCACGTACAACACCACGGGTCCCAGATAGGTGACAACGAGCACCCTGGGATGCCTGCTGTGGTTGGTCTTCCTCTTCCTCAAAGCCACATTCCTCCTCTGACTCCTCTTCCTCAGACTCCTCTTCCAGCGTTGACGCAGGTCCAGCAAGCGATGATGATAAGGCTGTTTCTGGTGGTGATGGTGACCACAACTCTTCCTCTTCACGCTCATATACAGCCTGATCCAGCACTCTTTGCAGGGCATGCTCCAGGAAGAAAACAAATGGGAGGAGGTCGCTGATGGTGCCTTCAGTGCGACTGACTAGGTTTGTCACCTCCTCAAAAGGACACATGAGCCTACAGGCATTGCGCATGAGCGTCCAGTAACGTGGCAAAAAAAGTTCCAGCTCCGCAGAGGCTGTCCTGGCACCCCAGTCATACAAATACTCGTTGACGGCTTTTTCTTTTTGGAGCAGGCGGTTAAACATTAGGAGTGTTGAATTCCAACGTGTCGGGCTGTCGTAAATCAAGCGCCTCACTGGCATGTTGTTTCGCCGCAGAATTTCGAAAAAGTGCGCCATGGCCGTGTAGGAACGCCTGAAATGGCCACACACCTTCCTGGCCTGCTTGAGGACGTCCTGTAAGCCTGGGTACTTATACACAAAGCATTGTATGATCAGATTCAACACATGTGCCATGCACGGCACATGTGTCAACTTGCCCAAATTCAATGCCGCCAACAGATTGCTTCCGTTGTCACACACCACTTTGCCGATCTCCAGTTGGTGCGGGGTCAGCCACTGATCCACCTGTGCGTTCAAGGCGGACAGGAGTGCTGGTCCGGTGTGACTCTCTGCTTTCAGGCAAGTCAACCCCAAGACGGCGTGACACTGTCGTATCCGGGATGTGGAATAGCCCCTGGGGAGCTGGGGGGTGCAGTTGATGTGGAGCAAGATGCAGCAGCAGAAGAGGACTCAGCCGAGGAGGTTAGCGAAGAGGATGGAGTAGGAGGAGTAGAGGAGGAGTAGAGGAGGTGGCAGCAGGCCTGCCTGCAAGTCGTGTCGGTGTCACCAACTCCTCTGCAGAGCCACGCATTCCATGCTTGGCAGCCGTCAGCAGGTTTACCCAATGCGCAGTGTACGTAATATAACTGCCCTGACGATGCTTTGCAGACCAGGTATCAGTGGTCAGATGGACCCTTGCCCCAACACTGTGTGCCAGACATGCCATGACTTCCTTTTCCACAATAGAGTACAGGTTGGGGATTGCCTTTTGTGAAAAAAAAAATTAGTCCGGGTACCTTCCACTGCGGTGTCCCAATAGCTACAAATTTTTTGAAGGCCTCAGACTCCACCAGCTTGTATGGTAAAAGCTGGCGGGCTAAGAGTTCCGACAAGCCAGCTGTCAGACGCCGGGCAAGGGGGTAACTCTGTGACATTGGCTTCATACGCTCAAACATTTCCTTGACAGACACATGACTGTGGGCAGATGAGCAGGAACTGCTGAAGGTGAGAGGCGGAGTGGCGGGTGGTTGAGAGGGGGCAAGGAGGACAGCAGTGGTTGACGTGGCTAAAGATGCTGGACCAGGAGGAGGATGGTGGCTTTGAGTTTGTGTGCTGCTTGTACTCATGTGTTGATCCCATAGGTGTTTGTGATGTGAGATCATGTGCCTTCGCAAAGCAGTTGTACCTAGGTGGGTGTTGGACTTCCCACGACTCAGTTTCTTTTGGCACAGGTTGCAAATGGCATCGCTGTTATCAGAGGCAGACACACAAAAAAAATGCCACACTGCTGAGCTCTGCAATGACGGCATTCTGGTGGTGGCAACAGCATGCGTTGATTGGCATGCTGTCTGGCTGACACCGGGTGCCAATACATGCTGTCTGACTGTGCCACTAGCTCCTTGCGACGACCTCCCCCTGCTTCCAACTCGTCTCCTCCTCCTCTCTGTCTCCCCATCTGAACTTTCCCCATGTTCTTCTTCTCTTCGAGCGGGCACCCATGTGACATCCACGGACACATCGTCATCATCAACCGCTTCACTTATATCTGACAACTCAGCAAAGGAAGCAGCAGCAGGTACAACATCATCATCATCACACCGTACGTCCATGTGTGTAATGCTGCCTGACTGAGACATATCCCTGTTATCTACATCCTCTGGCAATAATGGTTGCGCATCACTCATTTCTTCCAACTGATGTGTAAATAACTCTTCTGACAGATCAAGTGAAGCGGCTGTGGTGCTAGTGTTGGTGATGGCAGCGGGCAGGCGAGTAGTAACTTGAGAGGTGCCCGAAGCTGAGCTGGAGGAGGATGGTGCGTCAAGGTTCCGAGTGGAAGCTGTAGAAGATTGGGTGTCCTGTGTAAGCCAGTCAACTATGTCCTCAGAATTTTTCGAGTTCAGGGTACTTGGCCTCTGAACACTGGGCATTATTCTAGGGCCAAAGGAAATCACAGCACCACAACCACGACGGCCCCTGTGGGGTGACCTGCCTCTGCCTGTCATTTTTTTTTAGATTAGTGGTACTATGCGTGCAAGGTACGGTGCCACCCTATATGAGTGGTGGGCAGTGGGCACAGTACAGTCAGTGGGCCTGACACTCACTGGCAGGCAACTGCAATTATATTACAGAGGAAAAATAAAATGACTTTTTTATCTGCAAGGTACTGTGCCACCCTATATTAGTGGTGGGAAGTGGGCACAGTACAGTAAGTGGGCCTGACACTCACTGGCAGGCAACTGCAATTACAGTCAGGTCCATAAATATTGGGAAATCGACACAATTCTAACATTTTTGGCTCTATACACCACCACAATGGGTTTGAAATGAAACAAACAAGATGTGCTTTAACTGCAGACTGTCAGCTTTAATTTGAGGGTATTTACATCCAAATCAGGTGAACTGTGTAGGAATTACAACAGTTTGCATATGTGCCTCCCACTTGTTAAGGGACCAAAAGTAATGGGACAGAATAAAGATCATAAATCAAACTTTCACTTTTTAATACTTAGTTGCAAATCCTTTGCGGTCAAAAACAGCCTGAAGTCTGGAATGCATAGACATGACCAGACGCTGGGTTTCATCCCTGGTGATGCTCTGCCAGGCCTCTACTGCAACTGTCTTCAGTTCCTGCTTGTTCTTGGGGCATTTTCCCTTCAGTTTTGTCTCCAGCAAGTGAAATGCATGCTCAATCGGATTCACGTCAGGTGATTGACTTGGCCATTGCATACCATTCCACTTCTTTCCCTTAAAAAACTCTTTGGTTGCTTCTGCAGTATGCTTTGGGTCATTGTCCATCTGCACTGTGAAGCGCCGTCCAATGAGTTCTGAAGCATTTGGCTAAATATGAGCAGATAATATTGCCCGAAACACTTCAGAATTCATCCTGCTGCTTTTGTCAGCAGTCACATCATCAATAAATGGCAGCCATACATGCCCACGCCATGACACTATCACAACCATGCTTCACTGATGAGGTGGTATGCTTAGGATCATGAGCAGTTCCTTTCCTTCTCCATACTCTTCTCTTCCCATCACTCTGGTACAAGTTGATCTTGGTCTCATCTGTCCATAGGATGTTGTTCCAGAACTGTGAATGCTTTTTTAGATGTCGTTTGGCAAACTCTAATCTGGCCTTCCTGTTTTTGAGGCTCACCAATGGTTTACATCTTGTGGTGAACCCTCTGTATTCACACTGGTGAAATCTTATCTTGATTGTTGACTTTGAAACACATACACCTACCTCCTGGAGAGTGTTCTTGATTTGGCCAACTGTTGTGTAGGGTGTTTTCTTCACCAGGGAAAGAATTCTTCGGTCATCCACCACAGTTGTTTTCTGTGGTCTTCCAGGTCTTTTGGTGTTTCTGAGCTCACTGGTGCGTTCCTTCTTTTTAAGAATGTTCCAAGCAGTTGTTTTGGCCACGCCTAATGTTTTTGCTATCTCTCTGATGGGTTTGTTTTGTTTTTTCAGCCTAATGATGGCTTGCTTCACTGATAGTGACAGCTCTTTGGATCTCATCTTGAGAGTTGACAGCAACAGATTCCAAATTCAAATAACACACTTGAAATGAACTCTGGACTTTTTATCTGCTCATTGTAATTGGGATAATGAGGGAATAACACACAACTGGCCATGGAACAGCTGAGAATCCAATTGTCCCATTACTTTTGGTCCCTTAACACGTGGGAGGCACATATGCAAACTGATGTAATTCCTACACCGTTCACCTGATTTGGATGTAAATACCCTCAAATTAAAGCTGACAGTCTGCAGTTAAAGCACATCTTGTCCGTTTCATTTCAAATCCATTGTGGTGGTGTATAGAGCCAAAAATGTTAGAATTGTGTCGATGTCCCAATATTTATGGACCTGACTGTATATTACTGAGAAAAAATTAAATGACTTTTTTATCTGCAAGGTGCTGTGCCTCCCTATATGAGTGGTGGGCAGTGGGCACAGTACAGTCAGTGGGCCTGACACTCACTGGCAGGCAACTGCAATTATATTACAGAGAAAAAATGTTAAGACTTTTTTATCTGCAAGGTACTGTGCCACCTTATATGAGTGCTGGGCACAGTACAGTCAGTGGGCCTGACACTCACTGGCAGGCAACTGCAATTATATTACAGAGGAAAAATTAAATGACTTTTTTATCTGCAAGGTAATGTGCCACCCTATATGAGTGGTGTGCACACAGTACAGTCTGTGGGCCTGTGGCCTCTCACACACGGGCAGGCAACTGCAATATATATATATATAAAAAATAAATAAAAGGGCTTTTTGGGGTGCTGTCAGGACGCTGTCCTTACAGCAGATGAGTCTTTGAGGACTGGAGTGGACACAGAACACTGGCCTAGCTAACGCTTTCCCTAATAATTCAGCAGCAGCAGCACTCTCCCTGCTCTAACTAACACTGCAGCTTCAGAATGAATCTAAGAGGGCTGCCGTCCTTGCTTTTTTATAGGAGGTGGGAGGGTCTGGGAGGGAGGGTATGCTGATTTGCTGGAATGTGTCTGCTGACTGTGAGGTACAGGGTCAAATTTTTCTCAATGATGACGTATAGGGGGCGGACCGAACATCATATGTTCGCCCGCCGCGGCGAACGCGAACAAGCGATGTTCGCCGGGAACTGTTTGCCTGGCGAATAGTTCGGGACATCTCTATTGAGGACTTTATTTTACGTGAAAGATTTTTTATCGGAGAGACAGATGGATAGGAACAGGAGGGATGCTTGCTAAATTAACACTTATTGTATTAGGCCCAGGTGGTGGTAAAGAAAAGTGAGGGGATGCAGGCGGGGGTGGTGATTGTTTACGAGAGTGGTTCTGGTAGAGGAGAGTACTAACGGTCTCTCTCCTGAGTAAAGCAGTCTCAGTGGACCACTGCCCAGTTAGGGTGATTTTACCGGTACGGTGTTTAGGTTGTTGGATACGCAATTCTAATTCAGGGGGGTTTGGTGCCAATCTAGTAAGAGAGGGCCTGCCCGAAGATATATTCTGGCAACTGGACTGCTTGCCAGGTAATTTTATTGGGGCCCCAGAATTGGACTTGGAGTTGGAACAGCCTGGTTGATGAACCTTCGTACGGCTATTGTATATGGTTCTTGTCGGAATCCATCTCCTGTTACCTTTTAGGAAATGGTCGGAGGGGCCATGGGAGGGAGGGTCTTCCTTATTTGTTATGTTACTATGGGCATGAGCTGGGTACTTATGTGATGTTTGTTCCATATATTTCTTCCTTTCCCATACTCTAATGTTAGCACTTCAATAATCTGCCAAATCTCTCAAGAGTTTGTTACATTTATTCCTGACCTCGTTATACTCAAAGACCCGCAAAGTGGTTCTTTTGTTGGATAACTTGTGATTATTTTCGGATAGGGTATGTAAAGCATATTTCAATCTGGTCACCAAGTCTATGCAGATGCGTTTGCGTTTAGTGATGAGTGTCCTCACAAATTGAACAGAGCACTCATCACTAGTGTTGAGCAAACTTGTGTTTCAAGTTCGGCATCTAAAGTTCGGGGTCGGGTTATCGAAGAATTGCGTTATGGATTCCGCTACCACGGACCATAACTTATGGTCCGTGGTAGCAGAATCCATAACGCGATATTTCGATAACCCGAACCCGAACTTTAGACGCCGAACTTGAAACACAAGTTCGCTCAACACTACTCATCACTAATCTTGAGCCATCTTGAGCCATCACTAATCTTGAGCCACCTGGATGTTCGGGTTCGAAAAGTTCGGCCGAACTTCCCGAATATGTTCGGGTTCGGGATCCGAACTCGACCCGAACTTCGCCCCGAACCCAAACCCCATTGAACTTTTCGGCACTAAAAAAGCTGTAAAATAGCCCAGGAAAGGGCTAGAGGGCTGCAAAAGGCAGCAAAATGTAGGTAAATCCCCTGCAAACAAATGTGGATAGGGAAATGAATTAAAATAAAAGAAAATAAATAAAAATTAACCAATATATATTGGAGAGAGGTCCCATAGCAGAAAATCAGGCTTCATGTCAAGCACCACTGGAACAGGCCACTGTCAGATATTTTTAGGCCCCGGCACCCAGACAGAGGAGAGAGGTCCCATAGCAGAGAATCAGGCTTCATGTCATAGCAGAGAATCAGGCTTCATATCACCCACCACTGGAACAGGCCACTGTCAGATATTTTTAGGCCCCGGCACCCAGACAGAGGAGAGGTTCATTCAATTTTGGGTTGCCCCGCAATATAATGGTAAAATTAAAAAAAGAGGATTGAATGAAGAAGTGCCCTGGAGTACAAGAATATATGGTTAAGGGGAGGTAGTTATAAATGTCTAATCTGCACAAGGGATGGACAGGTCCTGTGGGATCCATGCCTGATTCATTTTTATGAACGTCAGCTTGTCCACATTGGCTGTAGACAGGCGGCTGCCTTTGTCTGTAATGACGCCCCCTGCCGTGCTGAATACACGTTCAGACAAAACGCTGGCCGCCGGGCAGGCCAGCACCTCCAAGGCATAAAAGGCTAGCTCTGGCCACGTGGACAATTTGGAGACCCGGAAGTTGAATGGGGCCGAACCATCAGTCAGTACGTGGAGGGGTGTGCACATGTACTGTTCCACCATGTTAGTGAAATGTTGCCTCCTGCTAACACGTTCCGTATCAGGTGGTGGTGCAGTTAGCTGTGGCGTGGTGACAAAACTTTTCCACATCTCTGCCATGCTAACCCTGCCCTCAGAGGAGCTGGCTATGACACAGCTGCGTTGGCGACCTCTTGCTCCTCCTCTTCATTCGCCTTGGGCTTCCACTTGTTTCCCTGTGACATTTGGGAATGCTCTCAGTAGCGCGTCTACCAATGTGTGCTTGTACTCGTGCATCTTCCTATCACGCTCCAGTGCAGGAAGTAAGGTAGGCACATTGTCTTTGTACCGGGGATCCAGCAGGGTGGCAACCCAGTAGTCCGACAGGCGAGAAGCGGCAGGATGTGAACGCCGGAAGCTCGCACAGACGGCCCGCACTTTATGCAGCAGCTCTGACATGTCGGGGTAGTTGTGAATGAACTTCTGCACCACCAAATTCAGCACATGCACCAGGCAAGGGATGTGCGTCAAACCGGCTAGTCCCAGAGCTGCGACGAGATTTCGCCCATTATCGCACACCACCAGGCCGGGCTTGAGGCTCACCGGCAGCAACCACTCGTCGGTCTGTTGTTCAATACCCTGCCACAACTCCTGTGCGGTGTGGGATATGAGTTTCAGAATGGCCTGCTGACGTTTACCCCGGGCTGTGCTGAAGTTGGTGGTGAAGGTGTGTGGCTGACTGGATGAGCAGGTGGAAGAAGTGGAGGAGGAAGCCGAGTAGGAGGCTACAGGAGGCAAAGAATGTTGCCCTGCGATCCTTGGCGGCAGAAGGACGTGCGCCAAAGAGCTCTCTGCCTGGGGCCCAGCCGCCACTACATTTACCCAGTGTGCAGTTAGGGAGATATAGCGTCCCTGGCCGTGCTTACTGGTCCACGTATCTGTGGTTAGGTGGACCTTGCCACAGATGGCGTTGCGCAGTGCACACTTGATTTTATCGGATACTTGGTTGTGCAGGGAAGGCACGGCTCTCTTGGAGAAGTAGTGGCGGCTGGGAACAATATACTGTGGGACAGCAAGCGACATGAGCTGTTTGAAGCTGTCTGTGTCCACCAGCCTGAATGACAGCATTTCATAGGCCAGTAGTTTAGAAATACTGGCATTCAGGGCCAGGGATCGAGGGTGGCTAGGTGGGAATTTACGCTTTCTCTCAAATGTTTGTGAGATGGAGAGCTGAACGCTGCCGTGTGACATGGTTGAGATGCTTGGTGATGGAGGTGGTGGTGGTGTTGGTGGTACATCCTCTGTTTGCTGGGCGGCAGGCGGCAGGTGCCAACATTCCTCCAGAGGCGGAGGAAGAGGCCGAGGCGGCGGCAGCAGCAGAAAAGGTAGCAGGGGGAGCCTGAGTGAGTTCCTTGTTTTTAAGGTGTTTACTCCACTGCAGTTCATGCTTTGCATGCAGATGCCTGGTCATGCAGGTTGTGCTAAGGTTCAGAACGTTAATGCTTCGCTTCAGGCTCTGATGGCACAGCGTGCAAACCACTCGGGTCTTGTCGTCACCACATTGTTTGAAGAACTGCCACGCCAGGGAACTCCTTGAAGCTGCCTTTGGAGTGCTCGGTCCCAGGTGGCGGTGGCCAGTAGCAGGCTTACTCTCTTGACGGTGGGTGTTCTGCTTTTGCCCACTGCTCCCTCTTTTGCTACGCTGTTAGCTTGGTCTCACCACTGCCTCTTCCTCTGAAATCTGAAAGTCAGTGGCACGATCTTCATTCCATGTGGGGTCTAGGACCTCATCGTCCCCTGCATCGTCTTCCACCCAGTCTTGATCCCTGACCTCCTGTTCAGTCTGCACACTGCAGAAAGATGCAGCAGTTGGCACCTGTGTTTCGTCATCATCAGAGACGTGCTGAGGTGGTATTCCCATGTCCTCATCATCAGGAAACATAAGTGGTTGTGCATTCTATGTCTTCCACCGCTGGGGAAGGGCTAGGTGGATGCCCTTGGGAAACCCTGCCAGCAGAGTCTTCAAAAAGCATAAGAGACTGCTGCATAAGTTGAGGCTCAGACAGTTTCCCTGATATGCATGGGGGTGATGTGACAGACTGATGGGCTTGGTTTTCAGGCGCCATCTGTGCGCTTTCTGCAGAAGACTGTGTGGGAGATAATATGAACGTGCTGGATCCATTGTCGGCCACCCAATTGACTAATGCCTGTACCTGCTCAGGCCTTACCATCCTTAGAACGGCATTGAGCCCCACCAAATATCGCTGTAAATTCTGGCGGCTACTGGAACCTGAGGTAGTTGGTTCACTAGGACGTGTGGCTGTGGAAGGACGGCCACGTCCTCTCCCAGCACCAGAGGGTCCACTAACACCACCACGACCATGTCCGCGTCCCTTACTAGATGTTTTCCTCATTGTTACCGTTCATCACAATAAGAAAAAAATTATTTGGCCCAATGTATTGAATTCAAATTCAGGCCTTTTTTTACAGGCACCTAACACTATCTGACTATCTATTTATGTACCGTATTACACTAATACAGGCACAGCAGTAACCACAGATTTAGCTGAATATAAATTGTAGGCCTAGTATTTAGGCCCTGGATGAAAGGTTTCCTTTTACGGACAGAATTACACTTGGAGATGCACGGTAGCGTGTGAAGTTATTGAGGATGACTCTATCAGCACTTGAATATGCCCCTTGAATGTAATATACCCTTTTACGGACAGAAATACACTATGAGATGCACAATAGTGCGTGCAAATTTAAAGGCTTATGCTATCAACAATTGTAATTTAACACTTTGTGTAATATACCCTTTTACGTAAAAAAAAATACACTTGGAGATGCACGCTGAGTGTGATATCCCCTTTTACGGACAGATTTACAATTGGCCTGCAACAGCAGAAACCACTGATTTAGGGTATTGCTATTTTGGGAATTGAATTTCAAGCCAGAACAAAAATTATGCTTTGACGGACACTATAAAACTTGTCCTACCACAGCTGGAACACCAGATTTAGGGTATTGCTATTTTGGCAATTGAATTTCACCCCAGAAAAAAATATATCCTTTGCCAGACAGCAGACAGTATTACACTTGGCTAGCCACAGCTGGAACACCAGATTTAGGTGATTGCAATTTTTGCAAGTGAATTTCACCCCTCAATAAAATATAGAAAATTCTATCCTGAGTTTCTAGGGGTGACAATAAGCACAGCCAAGCCCCTGATGTAGGATATAGCAAAAAAAACTAAAAAAAACTACTATTGATGGTTAAATGGACTTGGTGGCAGCTTGTGCTGGCGCACCACAAGACACAAAGTGGCCGCCGATCACCCCAGAAAAAAGTGACAGAAAAACGCTCTGGGCAGCCTAAAAACAGTGAGCAATTAACTAGCAGAAGTTGAATTATTCACAGCTGTAGATCGATCACTTCATTAAGTGTTTTTGCTGAGTTAATCCCTGCCTAATCTCACCCTAACAGCAGCTGCATCCTCTCCCTACACTGATCAGAGCAGAGTGATGTGCGGCACTACGTGACTCCAGCTTAAATAGAGGCTGGGTCACATGCTGCACTGGCCAATCACAGCCATGCCAATAGTAGACATGGCTGTGATGGCCTCTTGGGGCAACTAGTATGATGCTTGTTGATTGGCTGCTTTGCAGCCTTTCAAAAAGCGCCAGGAAAGCGCTGAACACCGAACCCGAACCCGAACTTTTACGTAAATGTTCGGGTTCGGGTCTGTGTCACGAACACCCCAAAATTCGGTACGAACCCGAACTATACAGTTCGGGTTCGCTCATCCCTAGTTCTAGATGGTTGACAATAGGTCTTGTTGTGATCACAACAAGACCTATGTCACTACCAGAGCTTTGGGACGTTCTCACAGCTCTGTTTCTCCACCCCTGTGATGATGTCACTACTAGAGCTTGGAGGAGTTCTCACTGCTCTGTTTCTCCGCCCCTGTGATGAAGTCTTTACTTTCTGTTTCCTTCCTCCCAGCTGTTCCTCCTGCGTTTGATTTCCCTGCCTTTAAATCACCCTCCTCCTATTGTAGGGCGTGGATTATATTTCTCATTTCAGTTGTAGCCCTTGCTTGAGTATCTTCACTTGTAGCTATCAGTTCACTGGACCTGTGTTCTGCTGCAGCAAGCACTCCGGATATTGCCAGCTGTCCTTGGATCCGTCTTCTCTGCGGCTGCAGCTCCTTCAGCTAAGTGTGCAGACTTTGTTGTGTACCTGGTTATTTTCTGACTGGATCTGAGGTGGCCACGGTTCCCTCCATATACTGAGCAGGGCACCGGTGGCCGTGCCCCTTCCACTATTGTAGGGGTTACAGTGGTCATCAGTCTTAGGTACGCGGGCATGCCTCGTTCCGCCATTTGGATCCGGACATGTGCTTTAGCAGCATAGGGAGAGCTTTGAGGGTCTGACAGGGGTCACCCTTTATCCTCCCTAGTTTGGGTCCGGTCAGTAGCTCTTTTTACTGTGTATACTCTTGTTGCTCACATACAGCCGTGACATTATAATCCACCAAAACCGTCCTTTTTTGACATGGATCCGCTTTCTGGCCTGGTTGACCGCATGCAGGGTCTTTCTTTGGAAGTAGCGGATCTCCGTCAATCTATGACTCAGCTTCAAGCATTGGGCTCTGCTCCGGCTCATGGAGTCTGTTGCGAGCGAAAGGTCTCACTTCCGGAAACGTTCTCCGGGGGCAGTGAGAATTTTGTTCGCTTCAGAGAGGCATGCAAACTCCATTTTTGCTTGTGTCCCCACTCCTCTGGTAAGGAGGAGCAGAGGGTGAGGATTGTCATCTCCCTGCTCAGGGGTAATGCTCAGACTTGGGCTTTTTCGCTGCCATCAGGGGATCCCTCTCTTCAATCCGTGGAAAGATTTTTTGTGGCCCTGGGGCAGATATATGATGACCCGGATCGTGTTGCTCTGGCCGAATCTAACTTACGTGTTTTATGCCAGAACAAACTGTCTGCGGAGCTTTATTGTTCTGAATTTCGGAGATGGGCAGCTGATTCAGGTTGGAATGATGCTGCACTCCGGAGTCAGTTCTGTCATGGTCTCTCAGAGAGATTGAAAGATGCGTTTGCTTTCCATGAGAGACCAACGTCCTTAGAGTCTGCCATGTCATTGGCGGTACGCCTTGACAGGCGTCTAAGAGAAAGAAACGAGACCTCTCTGTCCAGCCATTGTCAGTCTAGGGGCAATGGTGCGGACTCATTCAGTGTGCAGGGGCCTCATCCTGTCTCGCTCCCCTCTGAGGAGGAGCCCATGCAGCTAGGTCGACTTGCCCCTGATAAAAGAGGATTTAGTCCTCATAGTATGGTGTGTTTTTGTTGTGGGGGCATAGGTCATTTGGCAAATGTTTGTCCGTCTAGGAGATTCTTGAACTGTACTAAGAGCGATAATAAGAGAAAAACCTCAGAAGGTAAATCATCAAATTCTGCTTCATCTGCTACTTTGGGCAAAGTTGATGTAGGAATTGATGCTTTTCCTCTGACCTGCAGTTCCCGTTTTCTCCTGTCTGCCAGGGTGGCGCTAGAGAGCAAAGTCATTTCTTGTGAGATTTTTATTGATAGTGGAGCGGCCGTCAATCTTATTGACACTCAATTTGTAGCCATGCATGATTTTCAGGTTTGCACATTAGAAAAGGATATACCTGTTTTTGCTATTGACTCTGCTCCACTCTCACAGAGATCTCTGAAGGGCATTGTTCACAATATCCGGCTAGCTGTACGTGACACTCATGTGGAGGATATATCTTGTTTTGTCCTTAACGGATTGCCTTCTCCCCTAGTTTTGGGGTTACCCTGGCTCACTAGACATAACCCCACTATTGATTGGCAAGGAAGGCAAATAAATGAGTGGAGTGACTTTTGTAGAGAGAATTGTCTCACAGCGACTTTTGCAGAGGTGTCTACTAAAACTGTGCCATCATTTCTCTCTGATTTCTCGGACGTGTTTTCCGAGAGCGGTGTTCAGGAGCTACCTCCTCACCGGGAGTTTGACTGTCCCATTAACCTCATTCCCGGCGCCAAGCTGCCAAAAGCACGCCTCTACAATCTCTCACAACCGGAAAGAATCGCAATGCGAACTTATATCTCCGAGAGTCTCGATAAGGGGCATATTCGTCCCTCAAAGTCACCTGTGGCCGCGGGTTTTTTTTTTGTTAAAAAAAAAAGATGGCTCTCTGAGACCTTGCCTAGATTTTAGGGAGCTGAACCGTATCACGATTCGCGATCCCTATACCCTTCCTCTGATCCCGGACCTCTTCAACCAAATTGTTGGGGCCAAGGTGTTTTCCAAATTGGATTTGAGAGGCGCGTACAACCTGGTCAGGGTCAGAGAGGGGGATGAATGGAAAATGGCCTTTGATACCCCTAACGGGCATTTCGAGAATCTCGTTATGCCTTTCGGCCTGATGAATGCTCCGGCCGTCTTTCAGCATTTTGTTAATAGTATTTGCTACCATTTAATGGGGAAATTTGTATTGGTGTATCTTGATGATATTTTGATTTTTTTCCCCTGATGTTCAGACCCATCAGGATCATCTTTTTCAGGTTCTGCAGATTCTGCGGGAAAATAAATTGTACGCCAAGCTGGAGAAATGTCTTTTTATGGTATCGGAGATTCAATTTCTGGGTTTTCTCCTCTCTGCTTCTGGTTTTCGCATGGATCCGGAGAAGGTCCGTGCTGTACTTGAGTGGGAGCTTCCTGAGAATCAGAAGGCATTGATGCGCTTTCTGGGTTTTGCGAACTATTACAGAAAGTTCATTTTGAATTATTCCTCTGTTGTCAAACCCCTTACTGACATGACAAAAAAGGGGGCGGATTTTTCCTCTTGGTCGGAGGAGGCGCTTGCAGCCTTTTCTAAGATTAAAGATAGTTTTGCGTCTGCTCCCGTCTTGGTGCATCCCGATGTTTCCTTACCTTTTATTGTTGAGGTCGATGCTTCCGAGGTGGGTGTGGGTCTAGTTTTGTCCCAGGGCCCTTCTCCTGCCAAATGGCGACCCTGTGCCTTTTTCTCTAAAAAACTCTCCCCGGCAGAGAGAAACTATGATGTGGGAGATAGTGAGTTGTTGGCCATCAAGTTGGCTTTCGAGGAATGGCGCCATTGGTTGGAGGGGTTCAGGCACCCTATCACCGTTTTTACCGACCATAAGAATTTGGCATACTTGGAGTCGGCCAGGCGTATGAATCCGAGACAGGCCAGATGGTCTCTGTTCTTCTCCAGATTCAATTTTGTCGTTACATTCCGACCTGGGATCAAAAATGTGAAGGCTGATGCACTCTCTCGCTGTTTTCCGGGAGGAGGAAACTCCGAGGACCCGGGTCCTATTTTGGCGGAGGGGGTAGTTGTTTCTGCTCTATATTGCGATTTGGAGGCCGAGGTCCAGGCTGCCCAGACTGAGGCACCTGCCCGTTATCCTTCTGGGAAGTTGTTCGTGCCTCCTGAGCTACGTCACAAACTCTTCAAGGAGCATCATGATACGGTTATTGCTGGTCACCCCGGGAGTAGAGCCACGGTAGATCTTATTGCTCGGAGATTTTGGTGGCCGGCTCTTCGTAAGTCGGTGGAGGGTTTTGTGGCTGCTTGTGAGACGTGCGCTCGCGCTAAGGTCCCTCGTTCACGGCCTTCAGGTTCCCTTCTCCCGTTACCCATACCTTCCCGTCCTTGGACACACCTGTCCATGGACTTTATCACGGATCTTCCTCGTTCCTCGGGGAAGTCGGTGATCCTGGTGGTGGTGTACCGTTTTAGCAAGATGGCTCATTTCGTACCTTTCCCTGGTTTACCCAATGCTAAAACGTTGGCGCAAGCTTTTGTCGACCATATTGTTAAATTGCACGGCATTCCCTCTGATATTGTTTCCGATAGAGGCACGCAGTTTGTGTCCAGGTTCTGGAAGGCTTTCTGTTCTCGCCTGGGGGTTCGGCTGTCCTTCTCTTCTGCTTTTCACCCGCAGTCGAATGGTCAGACTGAGCGCCTCAATCAGAATCTGGAGACATATTTGCGCTGTTTTGTGGCAGAGAACCAGGAGGATTGGTGTTCATTTCTCCCTCTTGCTGAGTTTGCTCTGAACAACCGTCGTCAGGAATCTTCTGATAAGTCACCATTCTTTGGTGCATATGGGTTCCATCCGCAGTTTGGGACATTCTCGGGAGGGGCTCTTTCTGGTTTACCTGAGGAGGAGAGATTTTCCTCGTCTTTGTCTACCATTTGGCAAAAGATTCAGAGTAATCTTAAAAAGATGAGTGAGAAGTATAAGCGTGTGGCTGATAAGAGACGTGTGCCTGGTCCGGACCTGAATGTGGGTGATCTGGTGTGTTTGTCTACAAGAAATATTAAACTGAAGGTTCCCTCCTGGAAATTGGGTCCCAAGTTTATTGGGCCTTATAAAATCTTGTCAGTCATCAATCCTGTTCCCTTCTGTCTTGATCTTCCACGGGTTTGGAAGATACATAATGTATTTCACAGATCTCTCTTAAAACCATATGTCCAGCCCACGGTACCCTCCTCTTTGCCTCCTCCTCCGATTTTGGTTGATGGCAATCTGGAGTTTGAGGTTTCCAGAATTGTGAACTCTCGCATTGTCCGCGGTTCTCTTCAGTACCTCGTTCATTGGAAGGGTTATGGTCCTGAGGAGAGGATGTGGGTTCCGGTGTCGGACATTAAAGCCACTCGCCTCATCAGGGCATTTCATAGGGCTCATCCTAAGAAGGTGGGTCCTGGGTGTCCGGAGTCCACCCGTAGAGGGGGGGGGGGGGTACTGTCACTACCAGAGCTTTGGGACGTTCTCACAGCTCTGTTTCTCCACCCCTGTGATGATGTCACTACTAGAGCTTGGAGGAGTTCTCACTGCTCTGTTTCTCCGCCCCTGTGATGAAGTCTTTACTTTCTGTTTCCTTCCTCCCAGCTGTTCCTCCTGCGTTTGATTTCCCTGCCTTTAAATCACCCCTCCTCCTATTGTAGGGCGTGGATTATATTTCTCATTTCAGTTGTAGCCCTTGCTTGAGTATCTTCACTTGTAGCTATCAGTTCACTGGACCTGTGTTCTGCTGCAGCAAGCACTCCGGATATTGCCAGCTGTCCTTGGATCCGTCTTCTCTGCGGCTGCAGCTCCTTCAGCTAAGTGTGCAGACTTTGTTGTGTACCTGGTTATTTTCTGACTGGATCTGAGGTGGCCACGGTTCCCTCCATATACTGAGCAGGGCACCGGAGGCCGTGCCCCTTCCACTATTGTAGGGGTTACAGTGGTCATCAGTCTTAGGTACGCGGGCATGCCTCGTTCCGCCATTTGGATCCGGGCATGTGCTTTAGCAGCATAGGGAGAGCTTTGAGGGTCTGACAGGGGTCACCCTTTATCCTCCCTAGTTTGGGTCCGGTCAGTAGCTCTTTTTACTGTGTATACTCTTGTTGCTCACATACAGCCGTGACAACCTATTGTCAACTATCTAGGACTAATTAAGGACTTTATTCATAATGAAATTGATGGTTATTTTTTAACCATCTATCTTTCCCATGAGGATTACGTTTGTCCCTTAAACCCACCTTTTCTAATGATGAACTTTTCTCTAAAAGATGGCTCAAGATTAGTGATGAGTGCTCTGTTCAATTTGTGAGGACACTCATCACTAAACGCAAACGCATCTGCATAGACTTGGTGACCAGATTGAAATGTGCTTTACATATCCTATCCGAAAATAATCACCAGTTATCCAACAAAAGAACCACTTTGCGGGTCTTTGAGTATAACGAGGTCAGGAATAAATGTAACAAACTCTTGAGAGATTTGGCAGATTATAAAAGTGCTAACATTAGAGTATGGGAAAGGAAGAAATATATGGAACAAACATCACATAAGTACCCAGCTCATGCCCATAGTAACATAACAAATAAGGAAGACCCTCCATCCCACGGCCCCTCCGACCATTCCCTAAAAGGTAACAGGAGATGGATTCCGACAAGAACCATATACAATAGCCGTACGAAGGTTCATCAACCAGGCTGTTCCAACTCCAAGTCCAATTCTGGGGCCCCAATAAAATTACCTGGCAAGAAGTCCAGTTGCCAGAATATATCTTCGGGCAGGACCTCTCTTACTAGATTGGAACCAAATCCCCCTGAATTAGAATTGCGTATCCAATTTATAGTAGTATCAGGCCAAGTCCCGTTTGGGTCGGTTTTCAATTTATCGGCATAATCAGTTTGTATCAAGCTGATAACTTCCCACTTGACTCTTTTGATCAAGTCGGTGAAATCCGTAGTAAGGTAAGTCCATCCCGAGTCAGCCACATAACATCCGTTCAGCAGGGGTGACCCCCCTGGCCGATCCATGACAATGGATATGTTAAAAAAGAGAGAAAAAGGAAGGATGAGGTTAACACAAACTACCTAAGTACAGAGTAGACCAAAGGTAGTAATGAACCAGAGGCGCCAAAGGTGATGGAAAATGAAAGAAAATGAATGAGAAAGATGTGCAAAAAAGCGATAGAGAAGGCAGCTGGAATCAGTGCTAGCAAGGCAACACACTTAGTAGACAGGTAATAGGTCAAAACTAGGCCGTCAACAGTTGAAACGTCCGTAAAGGCCTTACAGAGAATTCTTTTTTAGAACAGGTCTCGCCAACAGCCCACAAAGGACCCTCAGTGCCTCCCTCCAGACAGATACTCAACAGTTTTTTAGCCCTGAGCCCTTTGGTCCTTCCCACAGATTCACCCCAATTGAGCACTCCGATAACATCCTGGACACTAAAGATAACCCACTTTTACACTCCAGTTTCCAGCCTAAAGAAAAAATGTCGAAACATAGATATTGAGGATGTATAGGAATTGGAAAACGGCGCTCCTGTAATCAAGAAATTGTAACCCAAACAATAAAAGGGACTATTAACAAGGAGATCAGTGATCAGAAAACATTGGAAAATGAAGTAGGTATATTTAATTTATCAAAGTACGTTCTCACCAGAAACTAAATAGAACTTTTGAGTAAGGGCCTTTCTTTCTGTTCTGCCAACCAACCAGATCTCTTTGAATTATTCATAGACCTCATCCAATTCATACATAAACTCACTCTTCATCATTTTACTATTAAAAATCTTTCACGTAAAATAGAGTCCTCAACTGCTCATCCTGTTGTTAATACCACCAAGTCCAATGTAATATCTATCTCCCCAGTGTTGCATTCGGACACAGGTTCTTTATTGAATGCGTTAGTCCACCTAGACGACCTTAGTTCCCAGCATCCCAACCATTCACCCGTCCACCTTCCATCTAATTTAGGACCAAGATCTACCTTTTATCCTCTTGAAAGCAAAGAACCCCATATAGAGATCTTTTACAACATGGTGATGTCAGATTTCAGAGAGTCCTTTCATACACTATCTTTGACAACTGGTAAAAACAACCTTAATCCTCATTTATCTAAGGCCCTACAGACCCTTACGGGTAGCAAAGAGATCGTTATTAAGAGCGCAGATAAAGTAGGTGGTATAGTGATTATGGATGCTTCCATTTATATGGGGGAATCCCTGCAGATTCTGTCTGATGAGACTTACTACCAAACTTTACCCTCTGATCCTACAAAAGAATATAGGAAACAATTAACAACACTGGTCGACGAAGGATATAGTTTGGGTATCGTTGATAAAAAGGAGAGCCACTTTCTTAAAATACCTCATCCATCTTTGGCACGGTTTTACTTTTTACCCAAGATTCATAAATCTTTAGTCAATCCACCAGGGAGACCCATTATATCACGAGTAGGGTCCCTTACCTCTAATCTTTCCGATTACCTAGATGGTATCCTACAAAAGTATGTTCTTCAGTTACCTTCCTATCTACAAGGTACATCCAATCTGATCACCACGCTTGACACTTTTATTTGGAAAGGAACTTATAGATGGGCTACACTTGATTTTAGTTCATTGTACAGCAATATAACCCATTCACTTGGTATACAAGCAGTAGAAAACACACTTGCTGCTGACCCCCTGATGCCCCCATCCCAGAGAATGTTCATTTTAAATTCCATACAGTACATTCTAAACCACAACTACTCCATTTTTCAAGATACCATTTATCAGAAGCGCAAAGGGACGGCAATGGGCACTAAATTTGCGCCTGCTTATGCTAACATTTTTATGGGGGCCTTTGAGAAGGAACATGGCTTCCCTACTCACCCGAGTATTAGGTTTTATAAGAGGTACATTGACGATGTGATCCTCATATGGGAGGGTGACTCCGATAATCTTTTATCGTTTGCTAATAACATCAATAATAACATCTGGAATATTACCCTCACATTAGAACAACACTCCTCCAAGGCCACTTTTTTGGATTTAGACTTAGAGATTATCAATAATACTATTACCACTAGAGCACATTTCAAAAAATTGGACACAAACAGTTACCTTGACTTTAAGAGTTGTCACCACAATAGGTGGAAAAATAATATCCCATATAGCCAGATGAGAAGGATCCGTAAAAACTGTTCTGATGACAGAGTGCTGAAGGAACAGCTTTCTGTTCTTAGAAAAAGGTTTCTAGATAAGGGTTATCCCAGAAATTTGATACGGGAATCAGAGAATAGGGTCCTCAAAACAAGTCAGAAAGAGAGTTTGGTAGGTAAGGTGAGAAAACAGAGCGATTCCACATTTGTTAGGTTTAACCTCATAACACTATATAATTCCAAACACTCTGAGATCAGAAAGATCTTGAACAAACATTGGACAATCCTCCGGAAAGACCCTATTATAGGCGCGACTATTCTTAAAATATCAAACCTTACTTATAGGAAATTGCGTACTTTAAAAAACATCATAGCACCCTTTTACTCCAAATTATTCCAGGATCCCTCTTCTTTTAAATCTAAAACCAATAAAACACACCTAAAAGTAGGCTCTTCTAAATGTGGGCTTAAAAGGTGTAAATGTTGCGCTATCATCGTTTGTGCAAAACAAGTTAAATTACCACCACCCACAGAACCCATTATACTACGCCACGCTATGAATTGTAGTACTTCAAACGTTATTTACCTTTTACAATGCCCTTGTGATCTCTTATATGTAGGACGGACCACTCAGTGTTTAAGAGAACGGATGAATGAGCACCGTTCAAATATACGATGGAAAATAGTAACCCACAGTGTATCCCATCATTTTTCATTGCACCACAATGGGGATCCGTCTACATTGAGGGTTACGCCCCTTGAATGGATCCCACATTCCTATCAGACATTATGTAGAAAGGAAATGTTCTGGATTTTTAAGCTTAATACCTTCACCCCACTTGGTCTTAATGAATCACTTGAATACACAAACTATTAAGTGTTATTAGTTTTCATTGATATTTATAATGTACACCATTTGTACAATCATGTTTTGATTATGTTTTTATTAATGTTTTATCTATGGAATACATCACCTTCTACACTATTATAGGTACACCGTTTTTACATATTATCACATTTTTATAAGTTATAATAGACTGTATTAACATTATCCCTTAGCGTCCATTATACCCTCTAGTGATTTATACTATTAGCATATGTTCCTTTTAGCATCATTCTTTATGCATTTATTTTACAAAATTTTGTATACACAAATTTTTGTATACACTATTACTGGTGCACCCTTTTACATATCATTCCATTTTTATATGTTATAATAGACTGTATTAACATTATCCCTTAGCATCCATTATACCCTCTAGTGATTAATACTATCAGCATTAGTGATGAGCGGGAGGTGCCATATTCGATTTTGCGATATTTCGCGAATATTCGATTGAATATTCATCTTATAGATAGTGGGGAACAGCGGCTACACCCACAGATCAGTGTTGGATATGAGGTGCTCTCCTCCAAAAGGCCTCACCTCAGGCCTAGAAAGACAAAATATATATACAAATTTTAGGAGGGGCACTCTCTGCAGACGGGAACACACATAAATCGTGGAATGAATAATCAATTACTTTAATTGGACGTCTACACTGCAAAATAAAATAGGACAATCCTTAAAATCTTAAAATAGTACACACTGTAAAATCACATAAATCAATGTAAAATACAATCCTAAAAAACAATCCTAAAAATCAATACACGTGAAAGAGGTAGGTGCTTGGTCCACCATATCTATGTCTCTATGTCAGGGATGATAGGTCCTTAGTACTGATGCAATATATTTGTAGTATCTTCAAAGGAAAGTTTAAAGTGCACTCCTGCCGTTCCTTAATGACAGTATGCAGTTAAAGCAGTTCAAAATTGTACCGTTATCCTAATACTGTAGGTCCAATCGACCTCAATAGTCCCTGGATCCGTGACTCTGGTGCGCTGCATATATCTGCCAGCCGGCTATAAGGTGCGCTGATAGTGTCCAGAGGTAAACATGAGTTAGCTTACCGGATTCTAATGTGTCCTCCTTGCCCGCCGCCTGATTCTCGGCGTCTCTTACCGGCCTCCCGCTCCACGGCGTCCCCCGCTGCCCTGCTTCTCACACTTCACGTAGCGTCCCACGTGGTGACGAAGCTGGCGTCGGTGCGGCGTATCACGTGACGGAGCTCCCCCTGCTGGTCAGCTGGGTATACTTGCCGGAGGTTTTTTTGGATCGGGCTTGCTTTGCTTCTTTAGACAGGCCTGTCGTATTAGTCGGATTTCCTTAGGTATTAGCGCTCACTTCCTGGGACCATACGCGTTTCGGGGGCAACCCCTTCCTCAGTGGATCTCAGGAGTGAGCCTTGGAGTTGATCTTTTATAGGCAAACGCCCATCAGTCCACATTGTTAATACATCACATCCAAATTCTGGACCGGATTCCCTGTTACTGATCCATATCTATTATGTTATATACAAATATATATACACAGTACTACACTATTGTTTACATAAATATACATATATAGTTCTTCTCACATATAGAAAAATATAGAATAGAATATAAAGGATAAAATCATCAGATCAATTAATAGTACATTTCTGACTAAACCATTAATTGTATATTATGGATTGTGCCATGATTTCCAAATAGAGAGGACAGTCTCTGTTACCACATAACAACTTGGTAATCACTGGGTGTTTAAAATATTTAAAATCAGGGTAGAATGCTATACATATTTCTGGAGAGGAGAACCTTGCATATATTTCATGTCCAGGCATAGAGTCGGTGAATCCAGACCCTGATGTCGGGTGATGTGCGGAGGGATTAGATGGAATAGGAGAGGGAGGCATGTGGGCAGAGGAGATCGGAGCTTCGATTATACGACCAGACTTCGATGTCCCATCCCCAAACAGGCCTCCCCCTCCTTATAAAGCCAAAAAGCTCCAACTCAGCATTCAAACCCCCCCGGCATCATGGTCTCAAATTCAAAAATACGCCTCGACTCCTGTCTGGACATGTGCGCAATATGGTTGCCTCCTCTCCATGGTCTCTTGACCTTCTCAATAGCTGCAAATATTAGTCCTGACGGGTCACTTCCGTGTGCCAATTTAAAATGTTTAGAAAGGGAGTGTGCCTCATAGCCCTTTTTTATGTTGGCTATGTGTTCTGATACTCTCTTCTTGAGAGTCCTCTTAGTCCTCCCTATATACTGTTTGTCACATCCGCATTGTAATAGGTATATGACGTCCGTTGTGTCACACGTAAGACAATCCCTAATATTTAGAGTAAAGGAGTTGGTAGTAGACTGCACCTTTTCTCTATTTTTTGGGAACTTAGTAATTTTGCAGTTAGCACACCTCCCACATCTAAAAAATCCTTTTGTGGCTAACCAATTTCCTCCCCCCTTTTTTGTTGTTATGGGGTTCTTGACCGTTGGGGCCACTTTTCCTGCTAAATTGGCAACTTTAGTGTACACTATATTAGGGGTGTCATGGAGATAGGGTCCTATAATCCTATCCTTTAGTAGATGATTCCAATGCCTCTTTACAATTCTTTCTACATTGCGATATTGGGAACTGAATGGTATGATGAGTCTAGGAGTATCATCATCTGCAGGAGCCTTCTTATTTAAGAAGAAATCCTTCCTCTCCATTTTCCTCACTTTTTCGAGGGATATATCAATGACTTTTAATGGATACTCTCTATCTACCAATCGGTTTTTCAGAAGTTCCGCTTCCTGTTCAAATTTATCTTCCATTGTACAGTTTCGCTTTAGCCTTCTGAACTGACTTGTCGGTACATTAGTCAGCCACCGTGGTAGGTGGCAGCTTGAGTACCTAATAAAACTGTTTTTGGAGACTGTTTTAAAATGAGTGCTACAAGTCAATCTGTTTCCCTCCACTTTAATATCGAGATCCAGGAACTCCACCTCTTTATCGTTCACAACTGGGGAAAATATTAGGTTCCTATCGTTTTCGTTTATCTGTTTTAAAAAACCATCCAGCTCCTCTCTTGTATTCTCCCAGATAAATAGAATATCATCTATATATCTCCGCCATAGCACCAGACCCGCCCCCAGCCTGGGTCTGATGACTTCTGATTCCCACTGTGCTAAAAATAAATTTGCATAGCTGGGGGCGAATCTGGTGCCCATGGCGGTTCCTGTTCGCTGGAGATAGAATTCTTGTTCGGAGGCAAAATAGTTATGTGTGAGGATGTACTGGACACCCTTTAATAGATATAACAGTTGATCTCCCTGTATACTGCCATTCCCAGAGAGCTGTATATTAAGGGCTTCAATTCCTGCATGATGTTCAATCACTGTGTATAGCGAGCTTACATCCAGTGTCCCCAAGATCCATCCATTCTTCCATTCCATTTCCTCAAGTGTCTTAACTATATCGGTCGTGTCACGGATATATGAAGGTGTCATTTTTACATATGGTTGCAACCATTTATCGATATATTGTGACAAATTGCACGAAATAGAATTTATTCCAGACACTATTGGTCGCCCTGGTGGGGACTCCAAATTTTTATGGATCTTGGGGACACAATAGAACATGGGTATTCTTTTTTCTGTCTCGATTATGTATCTCGCCTCCTGTTCCAGTAGGTATCCAGCCTCCGTCCCTTCTTTACAATAATTTCTCAATTCCTCATAAAATTTCTCTGTTGGATCTCCCTTTAGTTTTTCATAAGTTCCCCTATCGCTAAGTTGCCTCCTACATTCCTGTAGATAGTTCTCTGTACTTAAAATAACCACCGCACCCCCTTTGTCGGCTGGTCTGATGGTTATTTCCTCATTGGTTTGTAGTTGTTGGATAGCCCTAATTTCATCTCCAGTGATGTTATTATTAATTTTTCGACTTTTCATATGTCTAATATCTTGCTCTACATTTTTCCTAAATGTTGCCATATGTTCACTAATTTCCTGTATTGGATATTTTTTTGATTTGCCCTTCAGATCTGTATGTGCATATCTGTCTGTCTCTTCAGTCTGTTGGCTGTTGGTGACTATGGGGTTCTTTAGAAAATATCTTTTCAGACAGAGATGTCTAATAAATTTCTCCACCCCTATGTATGTTGAAAATTTATCCAATACATTAGTGGGTGCGAATTTGAGGCCTTTATTTAGCAATCTCATTTGGACCTCAGTCAATATTTTTCCACTAATGTTAACTATGTTCGTCGTTGTCGGTGTTGGGTTGTCTTGTTTTCTCTTGTTTGAATGTCGCCCCCTTCGTATCTTTCGCCGCGTAAATCTGTCTGTTGAGGTGAGTGATGGTATCTCATATGCCTCCTGTGTTGGAATTCGTGTTCCTGTGTGGGATATCTCGTGCTGCTGTGTGGATATTCCATTGGGCGTTCCCTCAAATTGTAATCGTGCTGAAGTGTCGGTCTCCTGGGGTTGTGTTCCCTCATTATTCCCGGTGACAGGATTGGGGTATGTGCCCGTTTCGTTCTTGTCTTGTGATGGGGTGGGGTTTGATCTAAAAAACGTGGTGATTCTAGTGCTTCATACCGATTTGAAGTAGTGATATTATATTGTCCTGTCTGTGATCTTTTCTCCTGTGTATTTCCTGTGTTTATAACATTTCTGTTTTGTGTTTCTCCCTCATTCTTTTTTCTGTTTAAATTGTGCAATTTTTTTGATTTTTTATACATTATTTCTTTTTCTATTGTGTCTAAATTTTTACAAATTTTTTTCCCGCCACCTCTCCACATTATCTGTGTTTGGAAGTGCATCCACTTCCTTCTTAAGGTTTTCAATCTTCAGTGCCAGATCCTCAGCGATCTGAGTTCTTCTTTTTATGATCATCTTTATTAACACTTCCGACTGAGCCCTTAAGAAGGCGTTCCATTCTCTATCAAAATTCTCCTCAAACAAGTCTGCCGCAGGGGTCTTTGTGAGTGATAACCCTTTCGGGATAATCCCTTTTTCCAAAAACTGATTTAGGGATTTGATTTAGGGATATTCATCTTATATTCGTCAAAATCGAATATTCGTCATTATGCTATTTATCGCGAATAATAGGGGATTAAATTAATCACGTATTGCGATTTTGTGTATTTTGCGAATATTCGCCATATTGCTATATATTCTTGTTTTAGAATATGAAGAATATGATGAATATTCTAAAAAACGAAGTTATAGCAATATAGCGAATATTCGTAAATTACACATATGGACTGCAATTTCACTAATGTAGTGCTATAATCTTTTTTTTTGTCAATTTTTTTTGTCTCTTTCTGATTCTAAAAAACGAATATATAGCACTATATCACATATATTTGTTTTTTAGAATATTCATTTTTCCCCCCCCCAATTAGTACAGTTATTGCTCTTCGGCATACTCCTCCCTGACAAGCGTCCCCGTCACCATGGGAACGCCTGGTGGTTAGAATATACCATCGGATCTGAGTTTTCACGATCTAACTCTGATCCGATGGTATAGTCTAACCACCAGGCGTTCCCATGATATGAAAGTATCTCTATGATACCTTCTGTGGACAGGGCCCTCTATTCCCTCATTTGCATATAGTCACATAGTCATCTTTTTTCCAGATCATCCCTATGTTGTTTTACCCTATTCTCCCACCATGTTGTCATAGGTGCTCCTATTATATTAGTACCCTGTAGTGATTTTAGTCTTCTGTATTTGAAACACATTTTGTTCTTTGCGCTCCAGCAGGGCGCATGTGCGCGAGCCACCATGCGTTCCAGCTGTGCGTTCCACCCTACATCATACCGGAAGTTAGTCCTCTTCCGGATCCCATTGTCTTTCCATCCTCATATGCATATAGTCACATTAGTCATCTTCAGATCCCCTTTATGTTGGTTTACCCTTATCTTCTACCCTGTTGTCATAGGCGTTCCCATTTTAACAGTTTTCTGTATCTAGAATGCATTTTGTCCATTGCGCTCAGCAGGGCGCATGCGCACTAGCCGTCATGCGTTCCAGCTGTGCGTTCCACTTTACATCAGACCGGTAGCTAGTCCACTTCCGACTACTGTGCATTCCATTTGTGTGCTCCATTTTAGCATACCGGAAGCAAGTGCACTTCCGGTTCACCGAGCGTCTCTTATTTAGTACCATTTCGACCACCAGTCTCTTACATTGGGCCCTACTTATACACTTTTACCACTTTCTATCTAACCTCTTATTTGGATATATCTAATTGTATGTATTGTTAGTTTGTATTACATGCATTCCACAGTGGAACGCACCACTTTAGGTTTGCCTCGGAAACCGGAAGTGACGTTACTTTGTCGGGAATTCTGTATTCTCCATGTGTGTGTATATATATGTGTACCAGCGATATCACGGTTTCTATTATTATTCTTGCTCCTGATGAAGGGGATTATTTGCCTTCCCCGAAACGTGTTGAGCCGCTTATTATTGCAATAAAAGGATTGATGAAGAGGTGCTGTCCCACGTGCCATTTATCATCTTCATGGTACGACTGGAGCGCTGAAGTCAATCTGTAACATACTACAGGCGATCCCAGCTGGGGGGTTGTTCTCCAGGTGTCTTGAGCTTCATCCTGGTGGCATACCCCCTGTGAAGTGAGTCCATCAGGGTGCTCCCCTGTTTGATTTTTATATATCAAGTATCACTTATAGTACGTGATACATAGTTCTAATTTTAATATAATGCCATTTAGGTGTGTATTTATTTCATGATTCATATAATTACTTTTCCATTTCTATATCTACTCAAAGCATTATAATTATATTACCATTACCATTGCCATAATAGCCTGGGGTCTTGGGAAAGTTCCCATAGCTGTCATGGCTAACTGTCACGGCGCAGTGTGGTAAAAACACTCCACACTGAACACAGAAGGGAAGGGAAAAGGTACTAGACATGGAAGCTAGGGTAAGGGGAATAGTCACACCTAGTGAGTCCCTACGCCAAGCCCTGACTGCTATCAGTATGAACAGACCTTGATGGTAATGTTCATACACAGGAACCTAAGCCCTATCTCACCCTAACAGGACCGTGCAGATAGTGTCAGGACAATGGATGACCTATTCCTTCCCAGATGAAGGAATAGGAGACCCCCTCAGGCCTAATACCAGACGGTAGGGGAAAACAACAAACAAATAAGGAGAAAAGCGTAACTTCCGAAAGTATGCGGACGAGCAGGAACTCAGATAGAACCAACACCAGCACTTCCACAAACAAGAAGCTATCAACTGCATAGCATGATTAGTGAGGCCAGACTAAATAGAGGAGAAGAAATGACCACTTAAGCTACACCTGAGATAAGAGGTGTGGTCATCCCCAGCAACAAGACAGAAAAGTGAAACCAAAGAGGCTGTCTCCTCGATATTCTAGTCCCTGTCACAGGCGGGACCTTGACACTAACTGCTTGAAATGCCGTGCCCATGACACAACTTATCAGGCAACCTCTCAGGATACAATAATGGTCTAAGGGAAAAGCCATCAGAAGATTCAGAAGATTGCATGTTTAAGTTCCCTATGGGGACTTAAAATTAGAGAAAAATATTAAAAAAATAAAAAATTCTAATCACCCCCTTTCCCAATATAAATAAATACAAAATTAAAAAATAAACATAACAGTCTATGTCTAAACTATTGAAATAAATATTTTTCCTACATGGTATATTCTGTAGCAGAAAAAAAAAATTGTCATATGTCCCATCAAAAAAATGTAATAAAATTATGGACAAAAATTTTAGGCGCACCAAAATAAAACTACAGTTTGCCTTACACAAAAAAGCCCACATAATCCTCTTTATACAGAAATATAAAAAAAAAGATTTTTGGCTGTCAGAATATAGCAATGCAAAGAAAAATTGGTTCAAAGGTTTGCTTAAATTTGTTATCGCCATAATCGTACTGGCCACAGAATAAGGTTATTGTGTCATTTTTAGTGAACAGTGAATGGCACAAAAACAAACCCAAATACCTTGGCAAAACTGCCATATTTTCTTCCAATTTCACTGCACAAAGACTTATCTTCCAATTTTCCAAGCTACGGTAAAATACTGCCATTAAAAAATACAACTTGTCCATCAAAAAAACAAGCCCCTTTGTGAACAGAAAATGAAAAGAATAATATATATTGCTCTTGGGAGGTGGGGAAGGAAAACGAAAAAAATAAATAAAAATTAAGTCATGTTCCGAAAGGGTTAAAGGGGTTGTCTGGGATTGGGGACATTGCTCTAATAGTACAAGTGTGGCATACACATTACATGCAAGCAGGTAGTACCTTAGGCACAGATTTCTGCAGCCCCGTTTTCATCTTTGAAATTCATGGCCGGAAGTTACTGGTTTCTTCTCCTCATTGACGTACTGGGTCCCTTGCAGGCCAGCAAAGCTTCCTCTTCCGCTGCTCAGGGAGCCCGGTGACATCACTGGCAGCAAATGAATGGAGGTGAATATTGATGAGGGGCGGAGTTACAGCAGCTGGCCGACATCCTGATAAACACCGCCCCTCCTTGACAACCCGTTAAGCCCCGCCCCTTGGTGTCCCATTAAGCCCCGCCCCTCCAGTCCGGTGAGCTTCAGAATGAATGGAGGTGAATATTGATGAGGGGCCAGAGTTATAGAGGAGCAGAGAGACAGCTGTAACCACCTGATGCTGCGCTGCCCCAGGATCCACAGGGCAGTGCAGCACATAGAAGTGGCGAAAATAGCTGAAAATATATGGAGGCACCTTTATTTAGATGTACATTGTGAGTAAACGTGTTTTTTTAAAAAAAAAACATTTGGTCCCGGACAACCCCTTTAAGGTAAGAATCTCTCACATACGGTAGGGAGCATCATACAATGGCACATGGAGCCTGGCTTTGCAATGTGCATGAGGCCTTACAGACAATTTACTAAAAATGATAGTTGAGGATACAGTGACAACCAGGGAAGCAATGTTAAAGGGGGCAAGAGTGCAAATTCTTCATTGGTCAACACAAGCTACTGAATTTCATCTGACATATATTATACATTGTAAATCTGGAGACATCCACACAATACTGTAAGTCATTTCTCTGTTCTGGACATGGACTTATTTAGGATCTAATAGCATTTGATGGTTGCAAAGCAGTATAACTGCATGTGAGGTGGTTACCAAATCCCATTGACTAGCTCAGTCAAAGTGATATTTTGGATACCAGAAGCAATTATGTTGAGTAGTTTATTGGAAGTCATTAGTGATAAAGAATCCAAAGTGCATATGAAGGATACTTAAGTAATGCAAGTAGTAAAATAATTTATGACAGATAGTGAATAGCTGTATATTTTATAAGTTTTGCATTTTCATTTCCAAGCTGAAAGTTCTAAGAACATAGCTGAACATGCAAGTAAGCATAAGTCAATGTACGCTTATCAACAATGATATTAATTATGCATACTGAAGAGTTCATCCAAGGACTTTGCTTATAAACAGATTTATTACTGAACCTTAGATGTATGCTGACTACAGGAACAATTGTGTGGAATTAATGGTTGTAAAAGAACATTAAACTGCTCATTTGAAATATATAGGCGCATTGTTTTAATAAGGGAATAATTGTACTAATGATTTTCAGTCTGAGATGAAAGTGTTTATACAAATTTGCTGCCCATTTTTCAGTTCATATGCTACTAGCTGTTCAGGCTTGCATTAACGGGATTACATACATGTTAAGAATATGTTCACATATTATTAGCTATGGGCAATGCATTGCTATCAATAAAGCTTCAGTGTCACTTGTTTAAGGCATCATGCGATCCAATGCAACATTTTTTTTTCCCCGTTTAGGTTCCGTTTTTTTTTGCGTTCCATATACAGACCGTATACGGAACCATTCATTTCAATGGGTCTGCAAAAAAAACGGAATGTACTCCGTATGCTTTCCGTTTCTGTATTTCCGCTTTTCCGTTCCGTTCAAAGATAGAACATGTCCTATTATTGTCCGCATATCACAAGGATAGTACTGTTCTATTAGGGGCCAGATGTTCTGTTCCGCAAAAAACGGAATGCACACGGGTGTCATCTGTATTTTTTGCGGATCCATTCTTTTCGGACCGCAAAACACTGAAAAAGCCATACGGTCGTTTGCAATAGGCCTAAGGCAGTGTATTTAACACTTAGAGGGCCTTTTGATTTTCAATTTTAGATTTTTCACTCCCTGCCTTCCCAGTGATATAACTTTTTTAATTTTCCATTCACATAGCCTTATAAGGGCTTATTTTTTGCGGGACAAGTTGTACTTTCTAATGGCACTATTTAATAATGCATATGTTATTACATGAAGGTTAACCAACATGAGAAAAAATATTAACTCCCTTAAAATAAAGGGAAATGTATCTAAGCTCAGTTGACTAGGAACCAACAAATGAACCTACATAAAAAAACATGAGTCCTTATAGCTCAAAAAATCTTTATTAAATTAATATACTAGACATAATTAAAAAGAGATGAATCACATCAATTTAAAGTGTGGTACTACCCAAGGGAAATAGGGAAGTATAGTTTGTACTAAGTGGAGGGTAGCTATAACAGGAAAATTATTCTTTATTTGCAATTTAAGGCATTTTATTCATATCACATCACGTAGAATTCATGGTCCAGTAATATCTCTCAAGCGCAATTGATTATGGGTATTAGATTATGTGACCGGTTGTTCCGGCCTGTCAAGGCCTTCCTCGGCGGTCTATTATCTCTCCGTGGCTTCAATATGGTCTCTGCGCTGGATCACCTCGAGGAAGGCCTTGACAGGCCGAAACGTCCGGTCACATAATCTAATACCCATAATCAATTGCGCTTGAGAGATATTACTGGATCATGAATTCTACATGATGTGATATGAATAAAATGCCTTAAATTGCAAATGAAGAGCCGTGTGCCGCAATTTTCTATTTTACTTGCTACGACTGACAAGCCCTTGCTGGCACTGGCAATTGCCAGGCCGGGGAGGGTCCCAGTACTTCAGGAAGTCATGGTGCCCGTGTTGTACCAGGGCAACATTTTCCAGGTCAAGTCCCCCAGACAGCAAGGAAGGGAAAGACCCAAAAAAGATGCAGAGTGTGTTCCAAAGGGGGGATAAGGAAAGACACCATTTACCACTGCAAAACATGCCCTGAAAAACATGGCCTGTGCATGCAGGAGTGTTTTAAAATCTACCACTCATCCATGGAGTATTGATTTAATTTCATCCTTGATGTACCTTGTAGTTTTACCACCTTATATCTCTGATTTAGTCCGCATAGCTTACAGATCAGCTTTTCGCCAACCACTACATATTCATTTCTGTGAAACACCTGTTAGGTCAAAAGTGCCCTTTCCACCACTTAAAATGTTCGTAGGGGGGGTGCTGTTTCCAAAAGGGGGTCACTTCTTGGAGTTTTTAATTTCTGTGGACCTCAGGAATCTTTTAAATGCAACATGCTACCTAAAATCCATGTCTGCCAATTCAGGCCTACCAGCAAAATCCATATTTTTCTGTTTTCCTGCTGTGCGCCCATACAGCAGGCTACAAGCACATATCGGGTGTTTCCTGAATGGGGGGGAAATGGGGAACACAACCTGGGGTGCATTTTCTCCTTTAACCTCTTGTGAAAGTGAAAAATTGGGGTCTGTTAGTAAGAAAACAGTTCTTAGAAAACAGTAGAAAACAGTTAGGACATGCTTACAGATATTGATGAGACGAGCTGGTGTGTGCGCGCAACACACCAGCACGGCTACTAATAGAAAGGTCTATTGTCACTGCTGAGAAGCCAAGCAGTGAACATATTTAACCCCTACATTTTCACAGTTGACACTGTGTTTTCCACTGTAGTGTTTTAAACATTACCAACATTTTCTACCAGTATGTTAATAAATGAATTATAATAAAGGTTACGTTTTTTATCTAATAGTAGGCGAAAAATAGGGCTATCTTCATATGCAACATAGCTCCCAATTACCATTCCAGCTAAATCCGCTCTCCTAAAGCCATATGTGCTCCTTCCACTCTGATGTCTCAGTTTTTGAGTACATATGGGGTGTTGCCGTATTCGTGGGGAAATGGGGAACAAAATGTGGGGAGCATTTTGTCCTGTTACCCTTTGGGAAAGTTAAAAATGTGGGTTTAACCGCCTACGGACTGCCTAACGCAGGATTGCGTTCCGGAGGCGGTCTATTCATTCCTCCTAGACGCATATACGCGTCATCTCGCTAGACGCGAGATTTCCGGTGAACGCGCGCACACAGGAGCGCGCGTTCACAGGAACTGCAGGTAAACGAGCTGATCCACAGCCTGCCAGCGGCAATCATTCGCTGGCAGGCTGTAGATCCGATTTTTTTTAACCCCTGAAAGGTATATTAGACGCTGTTTTGTTAACAGCGTTTAATATACCTGCTACCTGGTCCTCTGGTGGTCCCTTTTGCTTGGATCGACCACCAGAGGACACAGGCAGCTCTGTAAAGTAGCACCAAACACCACTACACTACACCCCCCCTGTCACTTATTAACCCCTTATTAACCCCTGATCACCCCATATTAGACTCATTGATCACCCCCCTGTCATTGATCACCCCCCTGTCATTGATTACCCCCCTGTAAGGCTCCATTCAGACGTCCGTATGTGTTTTGCGGATCCACGGATCGGATCCGCAAAACACATACGGACGTCTGAATGGAGCCTTACAGGGGGGTGATCACCCCATATAGACTCCCTGATCACCCCCGGTCATTGATCACCCCCCTGTAAGGCTCCATTCAGACGTCCGTATTGCGGACAAGAATAGGACATGTTCTATAGGCTCTACAAAAAGCGCAGTGTTCGCCCGATCAGGCCTGATCTTGTGCGCACACTTGCGTTCAGTCCGCCCCACCGCAGTGACAGAATTATTTTTTTTCTGATCACTGGAAAACATCGTAAAATCGCTGCAGCACTATAAAAAGATCACTTTTGAGGGGCATGGCGAGTTCATAGAAGATTTTTTTTGTGTCAAGTTAGCGGAAATTGATTTTTTTTTAATTGTTTTTTGTTTTTTCTTACAAATTCTCATATTCCACTAACTTGTGACAAAAAATAAAATCTCACATGAACTCACCATACCCCTCACGGAATCCAAATGCGTAAATTTTTTTAGACATTATATTCCAGACTTCTCCTCACGCTTTAGAGCTCCTAAAATTCCAGGGCAGTATAAATACCCCACATGTGACCCCATTTTGGAAAGAAGACACCCCAAGGTATTTCGTGAGGGGCATGGCGAGTTCATATTAAAAAAAAAAAATTCTCACAAGTTAGTGGAATATGAGACTTTGTAAGAGAAAATTAAAATTAAAAAAAAAAAAAAAACATTTTCCGCTAACTTGTGCCAAAAAAAAAATATTCTAGGAACTCGCCATGCCCCTCACGGAATACCTTGGGGTGTCTTCTTTCCAAAATGGGGTCACTTGTGGGGTATTTATACTGCCCTGGCATTTTAGGAGACCTAAAGCGTGAGAAGTAGTTTGGAATCCAGATGCGTAAAAAATGCCCTGTGAAATCGTAAATATTCTCATTGGAATTTGGGCCCCTTTGTGCACCTAGGCTGCAAAAAAGTGTCACACATGTGGTATTGCCATACTCAGGAGAAGTAGGGCAATGTGTTTTGGTGTGTATTTTTACATATACCCATGCTGGTGAGAGAAATATCTCTGTAAATGATAACTTTAAAAAAATTTTATACAAAGTTGTCAATTTACAGAGATATTCCTCTCACCCAGCATGGGTATATGTAAAAATACACCCCAAAACACATTGCCCTACTTCTCCTGAGTACGGCGATACCACATGCGTGACACTTTTTTGCAGCCTAGGTGCGTAAAGTGGCCGAAAGTCCAACGAGTACCTTTAGGCTTTACAGGGTTGCTCACAATTTAGCCCCGCCCAAAATGCCAGAATGGTAAACACACCCCACAAATGACCCCATTTCGGAAAGTAGACACCCCAAGGTATTTGCTGAGGGGCATATTGAGTCCATGAAAGATTGAACTTTTTGTAACAAGTTAGCGGAAATGGAGACTTTGTGAGAAAAAAAATAATAATAAATTTCTGCTAACTTGTGCCAAATAAAAAAACTTCTATGAACTCGCCATGCCCCTCACGGAATACCTTGGGGTGTCTTCTTTCCAAAATGGGGTCACATGTGGGGTATTTATACTGCCCTGGCATTTTAGGGGCCCTAAAGCGTGAGAAGAAGTCTGCAATCCAAATGCCTAAAAATGCCCTCCTAAAAGGTACTCATTGGAATTTGGGCCCCTTTGCGCACCTAGGCTGCAAAAAAGTGTCACACATGTGGTATTGCCATACTCAGGAGAAGTAGGGCAATGTGTTTTGGTGTGTATTTTTACATATACCCATGCTGGTGAGAGAAATATCTCTGTAAATGATAACTTTAAAAAATTTTTATACAAAGTTGTCAATTTACAGAGATATTCCTCTCACCCAGCATGGGTATATGTAAAAATACACCCCAAAACACATTGCCCTACTTCTCCTGAGTACGGCGATACCACATGCGTGACACTTTTTTGCAGCCTAGGTGCGTAAAGTGGCCGAAAGTCCAACGAGTACCTTTAGGCTTTACAGGGTTGCTCACAATTTAGCCCCGCCCAAAATGCCAGAATGGTAAACACACCCCACAAATGACCCCATTTCGGAAAGTAGACACCCCAAGGTATTTGCTGAGGGGCATATTGAGTCCATGAAAGATTGAACTTTTTGTAACAAGTTAGCGGAAATGGAGACTTTGTGAGAAAAAAAATAATAATAAATTTCTGCTAACTTGTGCCAAATAAAAAAACTTCGATGAACTCGCCATGCCCCTCACGGAATACCTTGGGGTGTCTTCTTTCCAAAATGGGGTCACATGTGGGGTATTTATACTGCCCTGGCATTTTAGGGGCCCTAAAGCGTGAGAAGAAGTCTGCAATCCAAATGCCTAAAAATGCCCTCCTAAAAGGTACTCATTGGAATTTGGGCCCCTTTGCGCACCTAGGCTGCAAAAAAGTGTCACACATGTGGTATCGCCGTACTCAGGAGAAGTTGGGCAATGTGTTTTGGGGTGTCTTTTTACATACAGTCATGTGAAAAAATTAGGACACCCTTTGAAAGCATGTGGTTTTTTGTAACATTTTTAATAAATGGTTATTTCATCTCCGTTTCAACAATACAGAGAGATTAAAGTAATCCAACTAAACAAAGAAAACTGAAGAAAAGTCTTTTCAAGATCTTCTGTAAATGTCATTCTACAAAAATGCCTATTCTAACTGAGGAAAAAGATAGGACACCCTCACATGTATTCCCTCTTAAATTGGCTCAGATCTCACACCAGGTGCACATAATTAGTAGATCGTTACTCTGCATGTTGAATGAGGCTTGCCCTATTTAAACCTCAGACATTTAGTTTGGTGTGCTCCTGACTGTTGAAGTGAGAGTGAGCACCATGGTGAGAGCAAAAGAGCTGTCAGAGGACTTCAGAAAAAAGATTGTAGCAGCCTATGAGTCTGGGAAGGGATTTAAAAAGATCTCAAAAGATTTTGAAATCAGCCATTCCACTGTCCGGAAGATAGTCTACAAGTGGAGGGCTTTCAAAACAACTGCCAACATGCCCAGGACTGGTCGCCCCAGCAAGTTCACCCCAAGAGCAGACCGCAAGATGCTAAAAGAGGTCTCCAAAAACCCTAAAGTGTCATCTCGAGAACTACAGCAGGCTCTGGCTACTGTTGATGTAGAAGTACATGCCTCTACAATCAGAAAGAGACTGTACAAGTTTAACTTGCATGGGAGGTGTGCAAGGAGGAAACCTTTGCTTTCCAAGAGAAACATCGAGGCCAGACTGACATTTGCCAGAGATAAAGTTGACAAAGACCAGGACTTCTGGAATAATGTTCTTTGGACAGATGAGTCCAAAATTGAATTATTTGGACACAACAGCAGAGGACATGTTTGGCGTAAACCAAACACAGCATTCCAAGAAAAGAACCTCATACCAACTGTGAAGCATGGAGGTGGAAGTGTCATGGTTTGGGGCTGCTTTGCTGCAGCAGGACCTGGTCAGCTCACCATCATAGAATCCACGATGAATTCTACTGTGTATCAGAAGGTGCTTGAAGAACATGTGAGACCATCAGTTAGAAAATTAAAGCTGAAGCGGAACTGGACCATGCAACATGACAATGACCCAAAACATACTAGTAAATCAACCAAAGATTGGCTGAAAAAGAAGAAATGGAGAGTCCTGGAATGGCCAAGTCAAAGTCCAGATTTGAATCCCATTGAGATGCTGTGGGGTGACTTGAAAAGGGCTGTACGTGCAAGAAACCCCTCAAACATCTCACAGCTGAAAAAGTTCTGCATTGAGAAGTGGGGTAAAATTTCCTCAGACCGATGTCGAAGACTGGTAGATGGCTACAAGAACCGTCTCACTGCAGTTATTTCAGCCAAAGGAGGTAACACTCGCTATTAGGGGCAAGGGTGTCCTATCTTTTTCCTCAGTTAGAATAGGCATTTTTGTAGAATGACATTTACAGAAGATCTTGAAAAGACTTTTCTTCAGTTTTCTTTGTTTAGTTGGATTACTTTAACCACCTCAGCCCCCAGTGCTTAAACACCCTGAAAGACCAGGCCACTTTTTACACTTCTGACCTACACTACTTTCACCGTTTATTGCTCGGTCATGCAACTTACCACCCAAATGAATTTTACCTCCTTTTCTTCTCACTAATAGAGCTTTCATTTGGTGGTATTTCATTGCTGCTGACATTTTTACTTTTTTTGTTATTAATCGAAATTTAACGATTTTTTTGCAAAAAAATGACATTTTTCACTTTCAGTTGTAAAATTTTGCAAAAAAAACGAGATCCATATAGAAATTTTGCTCTAAATTTATAGTTCTACATGTCTTTAATAAAAAAAAAATGTTTGGGTAAAAAAAAAATGGTTTGGGTAAAAGTTATAGCGTTTACAAACTATGGTACAAAAATGTGAATTTCCGCTTTTTGAAGCAGCTCTGACTTTCTGAGCACCTGTCATGTTTCCTGAGGTTCTACAATGCCCAGACAGTACAAACACCCCACAAATGACCCCATTTCGGAAAGTACACACCCTAAGGTATTCGCTGATGGGCATAGTGAGTTCATAGAACTTTTTATTTTTTGTCACAAGTTAGCGGAAAATGATGATTTTTTTTATTATTTTTTTTTTCCTTACAAAGTCTTATATTCCACTAACTTGTGACAAAAAATAAAAACTTCTATGAACTCACTATGCCCATCACGAAATACCTTGGGGTCTCTTCTTTCCAAAATGGGGTCACTTGTGGGGTAGTTATACTGCCCTGGCATTCTAGGGGCCCAAATGTGTGGTAAGGAGTTTGAAATCAAATTCTGTAAAAAATGACGAGTGAAATCCGAAAGGTGCTCTTTGGAATATGGGCCCCTTTGCCCACCTAGGCTGCAAAAAAGTGTCACACATCTGGTATCTCTGTATTCAGGAGAAGTTGAGGAATGTGTTTTGGGGTGTCTTTTTACATATACCCATGCTGGGTGAGATAAATATCTTGGTCAAATGCCAACTTTGTATAAAAAAATGGGAAAAGTTGTCTTTTGCCAAGATATTTCTCTCACCCAGCATGGGTATATGTAAAATGACACCCCAAAACACATTCCCCAACTTCTACTGAATACGGCAATACCAGATGTGTGACACTTTTTTGCAGCCTAGGTGGGCAAAGGGGCCCACATTCCAAAGAGCACCTTTCGGATTTCACTCGTCATTTTTTACAGAATTTGATTTCAAACTCCTTACCACACATTTGGGCCCCTAGAATGCCAGGGCAGTATAACTACCCCACAAGTGACCCCATTTTGGAAAGAAGACACCCCAAGGTATTTCGTGAGGGGCATGGCAAGTTCCTAGAATTTTTTATTTTTTGTCACAAGTTAGTGGAAAATGATGATTTTTTTTTTTTTTTTTTCATACAAAGTCTCATATTCCACTAACTTGTGACAAAAAATAAAAACTTCCATGAACTCACTATGCCCATCAGCGAATACCTTGGGGTCTCTTCTTTCCAAAATGGGGTCACTTGTGGGGTAGTTATACTGCCCTGGCATTCTAGGGGCCCAAATGTGTGGTAAGGAGTTTGAAATCAAATTCTGTAAAAAATGACGAGTGAAATCCGAAAGGTGCTCTTTGGAATATGGGCCCCTTTGCCCACCTAGGCTGCAAAAAAGTGTCACACATCTGGTATCTCCGTATTCAGTAGAAGTTGGGGAATGTGTTTTGGGGTGTCTTTTTACATATACCCATGCTGGGTGAGAGAAATATCTTGGTCAAATGCCAACTTTGTATAAAAAAATGGGAAAAGTTGTCTTTTGCCAAGATATTTCTCTCACCCAGCATGGGTATATGTAAAATGACACCCCAAAACACATTCCCCACCTTCTCCTGAGTACGGAGATACCAGATGTGTGACACTTTTTTGCAGCCTAGGTGGGCAAAGGGGCCCATATTCCAAAGAGCACCTTTCGGATTTCACAGGTCATTTATTACAGAATTTGATTTCAAACTCCTTACCACACATTTGGGCCACTAGAATGCCAGGGCAGGATAACTACCCCACAAGTGACCCCATTTTGGAAAGAAGACACCCCAAGGTATTCGCTGATGGGCATAGTGAGTTCATGGAAGTTTTTATTTTTTGTCACAAGTTAGTGGAATATGAGACTTTGTATGGAAAAAAAAAAAAAATCAGCATTTTCCACTAACTTGTGACAAAAAATAAAAAATTCTAGGAACTCGCCATGCCCCTCACGGAATACCTTGGGGTGTCTTCTTTCCAAAATGGGGTCACTTGTGGGGTAGTTATACTGCCCTGGCATTTTCCAGGGGCCCTAATGTGTGGTAAGTAGGTAAATGACCTGTGAAATCCTAAAGGTGCTCTTTGGAATATGGGCCCCTTTGCCCACCTAGGCTGCAAAAAAGTGTCACACATGTGGTATCGCCGTATTCAGGAGAAGTTGGGGAATGTGTTTTGGGGTGTCATTTTACATATACCCTTGCTGGGTGAGAGAAATATCTTGGCAAAAGACAACTTTTCCCATTTTTTTATACAAAGTTGGCATTTGACCAAGATATTTCTCTCACCCAGCATGGGTATATGTAAAATGACACCCCAAAACACATTCCCCAACTTCTCCTGAGTACGGCGATACCAGATGTGTGACACTTTTTTGCAGCCTAGATGCGCAAAGGTGCCCAAATTCCTTTTAGGAGGGCATTTTTAGACATTTGGATACCAGACTTCTTCTCACGCTTTGGGGCCCCTAGAATGCCAGGGCAGTATAAATACCCCACATGTGACCCCATTTTGGAAAGAAGACACCCCAAGGTATTCAATGAGGGGCATGGCGAGTTCATAGAAAAAAAAAAATTTTGGCACAAGTTAGCGGAAATTGATATTTTTAATTTTTTTCTCACAAAGTCTCCCGTTCCGCTAACTTGGGACAAAAATTTCAATCTTTCATGGACTCAATATGCCCCTCACGGAATACCTGGGGGTGTCTTCTTTCCGAAATGGGGTCACATGTGGGGTATTTATACTGCCCTGGCATTCTAGGGGCCCTAAAGCGTGAGAAGAAGTCTGGAATATAAATGTCTAAAAAATTTTACGCATTTGGATTCCGTGAGGGGTATGGTGAGTTCATGTGAGATTTTATTTTTTGACACAAGTTAGTGGAATATGAGACTTTGTAAGAAAAAAAAAAAAAAATTCCGCTAACTTGGGCCAAAAAAATGTCTGAATGGAGCCTTACAGAGGGGTGATCAATGACAGGGGGGGTGATCAATGACAGGGGGGGTGATCAATGACAGGGGGGGTGATCAATGACAGGGAGGTGATCAGGGAGTCTATATGGGGTGATAACCACAGTCATTGATCATGCCCCTGTAAGGCTTCATTCAGACGTCCGGATGCGTTTTGCGGATCCGATCCATCTATCAGTGCATCCGTAAAAATCATGCGGACATCTGAATGGAGCTTTACAGGGGGTTGATCAATGACAGGGGGGTGATCAGGGAGTCTATATGGGGTGATCACCACAGTCATTGATCATGCCCCTGTAAGGCTTCATTCAGACGTCCGGATGCGTTTTGCGGATCCGATCCATCTATCAGTGCATCCGTAAAAATCATGCGGACATCTGAATGGAGCTTTACAGGGGGTTGATCAATGACGGGGGTGATCAGGGAGTCTATATGGGGTGATCACCACAGTCATTGATCATGCCCCTGTAAGGCTTCATTCAGACGTCCGGATGCGTTTTGCGGATCCGATCCATCTATCAGTGGATCCGTAAAAATCATGCGGACGTCTGAATGGAGCTTTACAGGGGGGTAATCAATGACAGGGGTGTAATCAATGACAGGGGGGTGATCAGGGAGTCTATATGGGGTGATCACCACAGTCATTGATCACGCCCCTGTAAGGCTTCATTCAGACGTCCGGATGCGTTTTGCGGATCCGATCCATCTATCAGTGGATCCGTAAAAATCATGCGGACGTCTGAATGGAGCTTTACAGGGGGGTAATCAATGACAGGGGGGTGATCAGGGAGTCTATATGGGGTGATCACCACAGTCATTGATCACGCCCCTGTAAGGCTTCATTCAGACGTCCGGATGCGTTTTGCGGATCCGATCCATCTATCAGTGCATCCGTAAAAATCATGCGGACATCTGAATGGAGCTTTACAGGGGGGGTGATCAGGGAGTCTATATGGGGTGATCACCACAGTCATTGATCATGCCCCTGAAAGGCTTCATTCAGACGTCCGGATGCGTTTTGCGGATCGGATCCATCTATCAGTGCATCCGTAAAAATCATGCGGACATCTGAATGGAGCTTTACAGGGGGGTGATCAGGGAGTCTATATGGGGTGATCACCACAGTCATTGATCATGCCCCTGTAAGGCTTCATTCAGACGTCCGGATGCGTTTTGCGGATCGGATCCATCTATCAGTGCATCCGTAAAAATCATGCAGACATCTGAATGGAGCTTTACAGGGGGGTGATCAGGGAGTCTATATGGGGTGATCACCACAGTCATTGATCATGCCCCTGTAAGGCTTCATTCAGACGTCCGGATGCGTTTTGCGGATCGGATCCATCTATCAGTGCATCCGTAAAAATCATGCGGACATCTGAATGGAGCTTTACAGGGGGGTGATCAGGGAGTCTATATGGGGTGATCACCACAGTCATTGATCATGCCCCTGTAAGGCTTCATTCAGACGTCCGGATGCGTTTTGCGGATCCGATCCATCTATCAGTGGATCCGTAAAAATCATGCGGACGTCTGAATGGAGCTTTACAGGGGGGTAATCAATGACAGGGGTGTAATCAATGACAGGGGGGTGATCAGGGAGTCTATATGGGGTGATAACCACAGTCATTGATCACGCCCCTGTAAGGCTTCATTCAGACGTCCGGATGCGTTTTGCGGATCCGATCCATCTATCAGTGGATCCGTAAAAATCATGCGGACGTCTGAATGGAGCTTTACAGGGGGTTGATCAATGACAGGGGGCTAATCAATGACAGGGGGGTGATCAGGGAGTCTATATGGGGTGATCAGGGGTGATCAGGGGCTAATAAGGGGTTAATAAGTGACGGGGGGGGGGTGTAGTGTAGTGTAGTGGTGCTTGGTGGGACTTTACTGAGCTACCTGTGTCCTCTGGTGGTCGATCCAAACAAAGGGGACCACCAGAGGACCAGGTAGCAGGTATATTAGACGCTGTTATCAAAACAGCGTCTAATATACCTGTTAGGGTTAAAAAAAAACACATCTCCAGCCTGCCAGCGAACGATCGCCGCTGGCAGGCTGGAGATCAACTCTCTTACCTTCCGTTCCTGTGAGCGCGCGCGCCTGTGTGCGCGCGTTCACAGGAAGTCTCGCGTCTCGCGAGATGACGCATATATGCGTGACTGTGCGCAGGGCTGCCACCTCCGGAACGCGATCCTGCGTTAGGCGGTCCGGAGGTGGTTAATCTCTCTGTATTGTTGAAACGGAGATGAAATAACCATTTATTAAAAATGTTACAAAAAACCACATGCTTTCAAAGGGTGTCCTAATTTTTTCACATGACTGTATACCCATGCTGGGTGAGATAAATATTTCTCTAAAATGACAACTTTGTATAAGAAAATGGGAAAAGTTGACTTTTACAGAGATATTTCTCTCACCCAGCATGGGTATATGTAAAAATACACCCCAAAACGCATTGCCCTACTTCTCCTGAGTACAGCGATACCACATGTGTGACACTTTTTTGCAGCCTAGGTGCGCAAAGGGGCCCAAATTCCAAAGAGTATCTTTACGATTTCACAGGGCATTTTTTACGCATTTGGATTCCAGACTTCTTCTCACGCTTTAGGGCCCCTAAAATGCCAGAGCAGTATAAATACCCCACAAGTAACCCCATTTTGGAAAGAAGACACCCCAAGGTATTTCATGAGGGGTATGGTGAGTTCATGTAAAATTTTATTTTTTGTCACAAGTTAGTGGAATATGAGACTTTGTAAGAAAAAAATAAAATTTAAAAATCATCATTTTCTGCTAACTTGTGCAAAAAAAAAAAATTCTAGGAACTCGCCATGCCCCTCACGGAATACCTTGGGGTGTCTTCTTTCCAAAATGGGGTCACTTGTGGGGTATTTATACTGCCCTGGCATTTTAGGGGACCTAAAGCGTGAGAAGTAATTTGGAATCCAAATGTGTAGAAAATGCCCTGTGAAATCCTAAAGGTGCTCTTTAGAATTTGGGCCCCTTTGCGCACCTAGGCTGCAATAAGTGTCACACATGTGGTATCTCCGTACTCAGGAGAAGTTGGGCAATGTGTTTTGGTGTGTATTTTTACATATACCCATGCTGGGTGAGAGAAATATCTCTCTAAAATGACAACTTTGTATAAAAAAATGGGAAAAGTTGACTTTTAGAGAGATATTTCTCTCACCCAGCATGGGTATATGTAAAAATACACCCCAAAACACATTGCCCTACTTCTTCTGAGTACGTCGATACCACATGTGTGACACTTTTTTGCAGCCTAGGTGCCCAAAGGGGCCCAAATTCTAAAGAGCACCTTTAGGATTTCACAGGGCATTTTTTAGGCATTTGGATTCCAGACTTCTTCTCACGCTTTAGGTCCCCTAAAATGCCAGGGCAGTCTAAATACCCCACAAGTGACCCCATTTTGGAAAGAAGACCCCCCAAGGTATTTCGTGATGGGCATAGTGAGTTCATGGAAGTTTTTATTTTTTGTCACAAGTTAGTGGAATATGAGACTTTGTAAGAAAAAAAAAATCCTCATTTTCCGCTAACTTGTGACAAAAAATAAAAACTTCAATGAACTCACCATGCCCATCATCGAATACCTTAGGGTGTCTACTTTCCGAAATGGGGTCATTTGTGGGGTGTTTTTACTGTCTGGGCATTGTAGAACCTCAGGAAACATGACAGGTGCTCAGAAAGTCAGAGCTGCTTCAAAATGCGGAAATTCACATTTTTGTACCATAGTTTGTAAACGCTATAACTTTTGCGCAAACCAATAAATATACACTTATTGCATTTTTTTTATCAAAGACATGTAGAACAATAAATTTAGAGAAAAATGTATATAGAAATGTCATTTAAAAAAAAAATTACAACAGAAAGTGAAAAATGTCATTTTTTTGCAAAAAATTCGGTCAATTTCGATTAATAGCAAAAAAAGTTAAAATGTCAGCAGCAATGAAATACCACAAAATGAAAGCTCTATTAGTGAAAAGTAAAGGAAGTAAAATTAATTTGGGTGGTAAGTTGTATGACCGCGCAATAAACTGTGAAAGTAGTGTAGTGCAGAATTGTAAAAAGGGGTCTGGTCATTAAGGGTGTTTAAGCTAGTGGAGCTGAGGTGGTTAAAGCAACTTTTTTTTAGAAAAAAAATGCAATTTTTCTTTTTCACTGCAAAGTGTTTCCTAATTCTGTAACACACCTTTGAGGTCAAAGTGCTCACTACACACCTTGAAGGATTCCTTGAGGGGTGTAGTTTCCAAAATGGGTCACTTTTTTGGGGGTTTGCACTGTAGGGCCACCTCATGGTGTCTTCATATGTGACATTGCTCCCAATTACCATTCCAGCTAAATCCGCTCTCCAAAAGCCATATGGTGCTCCTTCCACTCTAAAGCCTGCTGTGCGCCCATACATCATTTTTTGAGCACATAGGGGGTGTTTCTGTAATCTCCAGATTCAGGGTAATAGATTTTAAGTTTTGTTTGGCTGATGTGTTGCAGAATTTTTTTAAAATGTAAAATCTGCTAATTCTCATGGGGCACCTAAAGGGTTAACAAAGTTTGTAAAATCAGTTTTGAATAGATGAGGGGTGTAGTTTCTAAAATGGGGTAATTTTTGGGTGGTTTCTAATATGTGAGCCCCACAAAGTGACTTCATAACTAAACTGGTCCTTAAAATATAAAAATATTTGAACATTTGCTTCTAAACTTCTAAGCCTTCTAACATCCTGAAAAAATAAAATATCGTTTTCAAAATGATCCAAACATGAAGTAGACATATGGGGAATGTAAAGTAATAACTATTTTTTGAGGTATTACTATCTATTTTAAAGTAGAGAAATAGAAATTTGGAAATTTGCTAATTTTTCCAAATTATTTGTAAATTCGGTATTTTTGTACAAATAAAAATTTTATATTTTGACTCAAATTTACCACCGTCACGAAGTACAATATGTGACGAGAAAAAAATCTCAGAATGGCCTGAATAAGTAAAAGCGTTTTAAAGTTATCACCACATAAAGTGACACATTACTAAAGTCAGATTTGCTAAAAATGGCCTGGTCCTTAAGGTGAAAAATGGCAGGGTCCTGAAGGGGTTAATGCTGTAACACAAGGAAGCACTGTCTGTAGAAATGTGCCAATTTGTTTAAAATACAGTGTTACACCATTTCTACAATATTTTCTATGGATAAATATGACTTCAAGTCAGTTTCTGAATAAGAATGATCTATAACACACCTTTAATGTAACAAACTTACAATATTGTGAAATGTAAACCCCAAAGAGGTTACGGTAAGTTTACAGATTTATGGGAATTGAAAATATAATTTACTGTAATAAAAGCAATATAGTCACAAGTAAAGTACATCTTGACAGAAAAAATGTATACTGCTTGCAGTTATAATAATAACTATGGATTCATTCTTTCATGGAATGTTTGATTTAATTGCAGTTCATGCATAAAAAAATCAATGCTGATTATCAGCATTTCAGAAAGTGCTGAGTGCAAGAGAGACGTCTTCTGTGCATATTACGGAACATGATGTGTGTGGCTATTTGACAGAATGAAATACACCAAAAATATATATAATTTTAGTTACAATGACAATATTTCTGCCTCTTTTTTTTACTAATATTTTTGAGACAATACAATGAGTATAACAGAAATACAATAATAAAATAATCAAAGACTAACCATATTCCAGCATCCGAGCCAAAGATAAAATCCTTAAATGTTTATTTCATGCTATTAAAATCCATACAGCGGAGGGATAGCCGTCTTTTTTGTTTATTTGTAAATAATAAAATAATATTCTGATAAAATAAACTAAGCTAACTAATATTAGAATATTATTTCAATCTTTTTCTAATATGGTGGTGACACTGTTATCTCTAGCTTGCGATGGCTCTTTTTTGCCACACACAAAAAAGCAGCAACTGTTAATTGTGTGAGAGAGACTGCAACTGCACAGCCTTCTGCAATGATTCTCTAACAAGCATCTTACTACAATGTATTCAATTCAGCATCTGGACAGCGCTTCTAACATTGAAAATTCTAAAGTAGAAGTAAATATATAAAATGTTGCTTCATGACCTCAGACTAAATGGAAGCCACCCAAGTGTCAAAGAGTGCATATCTGGATAAGAATTTGCTTTCGCTGTATATGATAAATACATTGAAACAGTGGCTTGCTCTGAACAAGCCTTGAAAAAGTCACCCTTATATTTGGAAGCAGCAGCAGTACAGTGTGGATGTGGAAAGGGTAAGCTGTGAAGGGGTAAAAGTGGTAGAAATAACAGGGGCAGCAGTAGCAACACAGCATGGAATAGACAAGAGAGTAAATGTGGCTGTGTAGGGGTAGTAGTAGTAGTAGTAGTAGTAGTAGTAGTAGTAGTAGTAGTAGTAGTAGTAGTAGTAGTAGTGGTGGTGGTTAGGCAGTAGATGTGGAGCTGTGTAGGGGTAATGGTAATGGCAGTAGGGAGAGCAGCAGCAGCCATTCAGTATGGAACATGATGGTAGGCAGGCAGACAGTAGTAGTGGCATGATTAGGCTGGTGTTAAATAGACACCATCAGCAATGGCAGATCTATTAATCGGCCTCAGCCACAGGTGTGGGAAAATCCTCATGATTCCATGCCTAATTTATTTTGACAAATGTGATGTTTTGCACACTTATGGAGGACAACCTAGTCCATTTGGGTTTGATAACGCCACTTGCAACACTGAAAACCCTCTCTGACATGACAATGGAGGCTAAATAAGCCAGTACAATGATAGCAAACAGGTCCAGCCACTGTTCCAAAGTGCCTTCCCAGAAGTCCAGGGGGTCAGGGAACAGGGTATGGGCCTGAGAAAGAGTACAGTCCAGTTACAAATAAATCTAGGTGGTGCATGTCCATTTGCTGATGTGTGTCATGTTTGTGCAGCAGGGGACAAACTGTTCTTCTATGTAGCAAACTAAACTGGCTGCTGCAGCTTCTGTTATTTGTTGTAGCAGAGACAGCAGGACAGTGATGACTTAAATTTCTGTGAAGGCGCAGAACTGCACCACATTTGGAGAATGATAAGACACACTTAATAGACAGCAGGCCAGAAGTATGAATGCCATAGAGAAGACTAAAATTTTGGTGAAGACGAGGAACTGTGCCACATTTGAAGAATGGGGCACATTTTATGGACAGCTGGCCAGAAATAATAATGCCTGCTTATGAAATTTTGGTGAAGGTGCGGAACTGCGCCACATTTGGAGAATGATGAGACATTTTATGGCCAGCTGACAAGCAGTAACAATGGCTGCCTGCTGAATAAAATTTTGGTGAAGGTGCAGACCTGTGCCACATTTACCATATCTGAGTGGTACAGCAGCAACTGCACCACCAGCAACTTGGCCAGGTGGGAGTACAACTAGCACACAAGCTAATTGCTGGTTGTGAGTAGTTTTCTCATGGCCACACATTCTGTTATTCTATGTCTCACAATGGAGTTGAGGACAAGGAGGTGGAGTGTGAGCAGGAGATGAAGTAGCTAATGATGATGGGAAGGACACTGTTCTTATGCACCCTGGCTGCCACACAGAAGTCAAGGAGTAGGAGGATTGACTTGTTCCGACTTCTGACCAGTTCTATTTTCCCTCTGGATCCAGTGATTCTGCCTCATGTGCTGCAAAGTTAGCTGTGCTTGTGTTTGAATTCCCATGCCTTATTTTAATCATGCAGATCTTGCATACAGCAGTGGTTTTGTTTGCCGGCCATAAAGAGAAAGATTGGCATATGGGGGATACTAACACAGAGTTAGGTCTGGCACATTTTGAGCCTGCACCCACAGTATCACCAGTTCTTGTGCTGACCAAAATTGATACAGATATGGCCCTAGCAGTCCTTTTGGAGGTTTTGGTTGTATGTTGTCTCCACTCTTTAGTGCGGCCACCGACCTCCTCTTCTGATGTCACCACCTCCTCATCACCACAATCTAGCTCCCAGGCCCTACCCATCACACAATCATCATCTTAATCATCATCATAATCCCCACCCTCCCCACATGTCATCGTGGCCGTCTTGGCCACCTCCCAATTCCCTACTCTGTACTTTCACTGTTGCCATGGTTACCACTTTTCCTACTGCTACCACTGTGCTGCTGCTACTACTACTACTAATACCAACAACATAGCTATATATGGCATCCCCCAACTTCACCTAAACCTCCTCCTCATGGCAGTCAATTAGCTGATGCTTCTCACATAAGTCATCAACAGCAAGACTATCTTAAGAATCTTGCATAGCACATGGCTCACTAGCATAGATGATGCAAGTGAAATGCTTTTCAGGGGCCACAAGGAGGATGGCAGAAAGAATGCACTGACCCCTGGCTCAAAAATATGGTGTCAGACTCACAGGTGACATTGACATTATCCTGCTGTGACTAAGAGGATGAGTGACCCATCTAGTCCAAAAATGTTATCTTCTTTGTCCTGCTACTGCTGGCTGGATGGGTGGTGCCTACTGTGTTGCTGTTTGCACTTCTACAGCCAGCCAGCTACAGTACATTCTTACTCGGGGATTATGAGGCATGTTTCTTTTGTTTTCTACTCTGTAATTTAACAGCATTTTATTATTAGGTCTATTTCAACAATGCCAAGCCACAGGTTTGGTACACTGATTATTAAATGGTAGTAAAATTTCAAGTGTTTTTTTCTGTAACTAACAGACTGAGGTACATTAAAATGTCCCTCTTCTTTTACGAACACAGTGTACCTTAGTATTGACAATTTACAATAGTATATTGACACAGACCAATGTGTTGCATTTACAGTACCTAGTATATTAATGCAACAGTATGTAAAAGGTACGCTTCAGTATTAAAGTGCGCCTAGCACAAACAATTCCGTAGCTATTATTCAGTTCTTTCTGTATAACGGATGAAGTACTTCTTTAGCCCAGGAAGAGTCAGACACAATGCTGGTTCAAGCTGGAGTCAGTGTAAAAAGCTCTCCAATAGACCTCGGACTCCTTTTTTATTAAGGCAATAGAACGACGCCCAGTAGGAGATGGCTTTACAACTTCAGCCAGTCAGCCTAAAAAGTACAGGTACATACCAAAAGGACAGGGGAGGGCACTAACATGGCAAAACAGTGCAATGCACACACCTCATCCCTGTATACAAGGAAGGATGTCATGTCCATTGTCCGATCAGCCAGGTGGCCGCCCATCCCCCATCACTGTCAGCATGGACCCCATTCAATATTGCTCAGAGTGACCAGTATCTAGTGATGATTATTCTACTGGTTCTTATAGATTTGAGACTATCTGCGGGACATTGCTACGGCTATTGTCAATATATGGTACGAGTATACCGACAAGGCAGATATGCATGTCTTAAAAGCAGATATGTATCCAGAAAGGGATAGCGAAGCCGCTACAGAGGTATAATATGTATCTCTCGTTATGCAGACTTTAGTTCTCTAATGTGTATAGACATTTGAAGTCAAGAAGCCCAGCACATTGCACTTAGTGCTCACAAACCGGCAAACACCCCCCCCCTCCACACACACACACTGAGAACACGTCTCCAAGCCCATGAGAAGGTTTTTATACTGACGGTTTTACCGCTGGTCCCAATTCAACCCAAGTACCCTCTGCTAGAGCGTTCCTCGGTTAAATCCGACACAGGGAGACAGATGACAATCTATAAAACACACACACATTCTAAAATAAAATGTCCGCATAATTCCATATAATAAAATTTCCACAACAAGTATAATGGGTTAAAATACTTTAATAATGCAAGTGTATAATACTTTGAATTTAACTGTTATGTTAACACAACAGTATGATGTGTTAAACTGCTCTATTAATGCAACAGTATAATGAATTAAATTTAACTGGTATATTAACAGAACAGTTTATTAATCTTAACTAGTATATTAATGCAGTAGTACAATGCTTTGAATTGAAGTAGTATATTAGTGCAGTAATACAATGAGTTGAACTGCGCAATTTTAAACAGTGGCAAAATTGCAGCTGCTTTTTGGAAAGAAAAGGTGGAGTTGTGCAGCGTAGCCAGCCAAATGTATGCTGCGGTGCTGGAATTGCCTAGGAATATGCCTATAAAAATCTTATGAACTGTACAAGCTTCAAGTTTTAAAAAAAGGTTGGCTGCCTGCTAAAAATAAAAAGATATTTCTGCAGGTACAGCAGGATTTTAGCTATTACAGTGTGAAGCTTTCCATTTGCAGCAGCTGCCCTCAGTTCAAAACTCACACACAGGAGTCTGAGTGACCCTATGCTTTCAGTGTCTGATAAAACCCTTTTCTCTACCGATTGATTCAATCTACCCAACAAAATATGTCCCTAAACTATCCCTACAACAACCTAAGATTTCTGCCTGCAATTGCATTTTGTCAGACACATTCAAAACATGTCATCTCACATCAAAAGCTGCATTCAGAATAGCGCAAGCCCACATACTTGAGGAGGAGAAAGAGGAGTCCGAGTTGGAGGATAAAGAGGATGATGATGGTGATACAGGCCACGACACCCAATCGTCTCAGTGGGTGACGGAGGTGGAAAGAACTAGCTCCTTGGGCACGCTGGCCTGAATGGCGATCTATAAACTCACTTGATTACACATTGATAGGCAGATATCCAGATAATTACTGGATAGCCATGCTTTTAGACCCTCGCTACCAAGGCAAAATTGGGGAATGTTTTCCTCTGGCATGAAGGGAGGACATATTACGTTACTACCAGGAAACACTGTGCACAAAGCTTGCCGCAGCTTACAGCGAGCAGACACCTGCCGACAGCATGTCTGACATGTTCTCTCAAGCCATTTTTTTTCTTTATACACCATGGAATTGGAATATAAAAAAGCATGAAACATGTGCCTTTTTAAACACACTGTATGTTAAAACCATGAAAAATGTGCGTTAACACATAGTTATGTATGCCAGTGTCACTCAGACATAATTTACGATTACTGTCATTGCATGCCAGAGCTTGGGGAGGGAAAAAAATAATAAAAAATAAACAAAAAGATCTAAGTTTTCCTAAAAATTATGGTAGTCATTTATGAATTAATATAGACCAGTTTTGTGGCGTATATCTGTCACAGATTGCGGTGCAAAGGTTATTTGCGTCTCAATCTGCAACTTTTCCCCGCTTACACCAGGTCTGAAAAAGGGGACATGGCATGGACGAAAAAGGAAAATCTATAATTTTCTATGCTTGTTTTAGGCGTACAAAATGGTCTAAATTTAAATCAGCAAGGAAGCTGGCATAGATTTAGACTGGTGGTGGATACACCAAAGTTATGTAGAGGCAGGTGCTGTCTAAAACGACGGTCTTAATAAATGAGTCCTTGGAGGCTAGAGGGGGATACTCATTTTCAGGGCAACTGAAGCAACTTTGGTTCGGCCCGAACTGATTCAGGTCTGAACTGAATTATTTTAAAAAAAATTGGTTTTTGGGGTGACAAGATAACAAAAGATGTCAAACTGTGAAATTTTACCTATTTTTTCCGTTCCGCTTCTCACTATGGAGGAAAAATTTTTTTTTTACTTTTACAGTTGGGGCATTTAGGAAAACGATTATAGCAATTAGGTTTATTTTTCAATTGTTTATTATTATACGTAAAATTGGAAATAGGAGGGGATTAGAATTTTTTATATTTTGTGTTTTTTTTACTTTTTAAAAACTTTTACACTGTAATTTTAGTTTAGGGGACTTGAACTCGGATCTTCTAATCACTTGTCCCATAGAGTGCAATAGAATGCTACTGCAGTCTGTGGGAATTTCACAGGCTGCCTGCCCGGCTATGCCTTCAGCATGGCTTTTCAGGCAGTTAGCTATGACTGGTCTGGAAACCTTCAGAAGGCCCCAGGTCTCATAGCAACCAATTGGAGCCCCTTAATTTCACTGCAGGGGCCTCGGGTCAGAGGACAGAAGTTCTCTGGATGTGGTGGCTACTTTGTGCTATTTATTACTTTTATGTAATAATCCTAAATTTCTCTCTCTTTCAATACTTTTTACATTTAGATGTAATGAAATGTACAGTATAATATTTTTTTTATATTTTTTTTTACATATTTGCAAAGCAAAACAAGAGGAAGGCTCAGTTATGGTTCATTGCCAAAATAAATACACTGAGTTCATTGAATTTACAATTTATCTCCCGTGCCTTTCTGCATGCTGGTCCAAAAAAAAAAAAAGAACATTAAAGCATATGGTTTATTTTTATCAGAACTGACAAGGCAGAAAATCTTCCTCTCAAATGAATAAGAAAATATAAAATTACCAAGTTTACTAATGAAAAATGACATTTGATTTCAGGAAGTTATATTTACCTACAATAAGCTAATGTTCTGATTTGTAAGCCGCAACAATGATGAATGTCTTGCTTTGTATCTATTGTACAATGCACCCAGTATTTCTAGTTTATGATCTTTTTGCTTATGTGAAGTGTAAAAAAGGAGGCTTTATCAATGGGAATAAATGATAAGTACTCGTACTGTGCATCATGCAAAACAGATCAACTACACTGTCAGCTTTTATGCTATACGGGATTACTGTAACTCTCTTGAATACAAATATTACATTTCAAATAATACGTTACTTAGTTAAGTGTTTGCTTGTTGTAGTTTGTTTATGTTTTAGCACTAGATATTTTTTAAATGAACTTATAAGTAACATCATCATTTCATTTCTCTATCTTGGGCAAGACCAAGTGCTGAAATAATTATAATTAAATCATTAAATATTAAAGAGGACCTTTCATGTTTTTTTATTTATTGAGAAAAATACCTTTACTTGCTGATGCTGCCACACTGTCTGATTTTTTAAAATATCGCTCCTGCGCCCCACTGTGTTCCAGCTCAGTATGCTAATACTGAGCATTGGTACAGGGAGGAGGAGACGCCAGGGTTTCTCAATGGGCACCTCCTTCTCCCTGGCTGTGCCGCAATCCAATAACAGCGGAGAGCGTCACAGCAAGGGAGAAAACAAAAAGTACCTTCTCCCTGGCTGTGACGCGCTCCACTGTGATTGGATCGCGGCACAGCCAGGGAGAAGGAGACGCCCATTGAGAAACCCTGGCATCTCCTCCTCCCTGTTTCGATGCTCAGTATTAGCATACTGAGCGTGAAAACTACGGGGGAACATAGCGGGTCGCAGAACCAATATTTAAAAAAATCAGCAAGTAAAGGTATTTATCTCAATTAATAAAAAAAACATGAAAGGTCCTCTTTAACTTTAAATGTGCTGAATGCTTGTAGTTACTATTCAATTGAAAAATTATAAAAAAAAAAAAAAAAAGCATTTAGTTTAGGCACTAACTTTAGCACAGAAAATATGTTTTGATTAAAAATTTATTTAGTCAAGAACATGTTGTGCTATGCTAGAAGATTATAATAATTGCTTTAATGTTACATAAAAATAAATTAACCCTTTAAAGCCATTTTTCACCTTTGTGAACAGCACAGTCTCTCCCGTGACAGGGGTCAGAAGATCTAAGAGACTGGCTGCACGTGATGTGATCTGACAGCCTCTTTGTTTTCACTTGTTTCTGTGTTGTTGCTGGTTTGACCACAACTCTTGTCTCAGGTGTAGCTTAAGTGGTCATTCCAGCTCCTCTATTTAGTCTGGTCTCACTCATCATGCTATGCGGTTGATAGTTCCTTTCTGGTTGTGGAAGTGCTGGTGTTTGGTTCTCCTCTGAGTTCCTGCTCGTCCGCGTACTTCAGAGTTAAGTGTCTTTTTCTTATTTCTTGTTTGTTGTATTCCCCTATCTCTTGGTATTAGGCCTGAGGGAGTCTCCTGATCCTTCAGCTGGGAAGGAACAGGTCATCTCTTGTCCTGACACTATTTCCAGGGCCCTTTAGGGTAAGATAGGGCTCTAGGTTCCTGCGTATGAACATTTCTACCATCGAGGTCTGTTCATACTGTAAGTAGTCAGGGCACGGTTTATGGATTCACTAGGTGGTGACCTTTCCCCTTTCCCTAGTTTCCAGGCCTAGTACCATTTCCCTTCCCTCTTGTGTTCGGTGTGGAGTTTACTACCTGGGGATGAGAGTCAAAGAGTGGGTATTATCATGTTGTTGCTTAAAGACGACGCTCAGTCTTGGGCTTTTTCTGTACCGATCGGTCGGTAGATTAATTTTTCAGAGCGCTAGGTCTTATCTACAATGACCCAGATTGGATCTCCCTGGCCGAGACCAAGTTACGTGAGTTACAGCAGGAAGAGCGTTCTGCTGAGATCTATTGCTTTTAATTTAGGAGATGGGCTATGGATACGGAGTGAAATGATCCAGCTCTCCGTAGCCAATTCTGTCAGGGATTATCCAAGAGGCTAAAGGATGAGTTGGCCTTTCACAAAAATTCTGAGTCATTGTAAGCGGCTATGTCCCTTGCTGTATGTATGGATAGACACCTAAGAGAGAGATCATTGGTTCCTCACTCTCAAGATGAACTATCATATAACGTGGCGGCTTCCTCTGACACCTTTGGTGGAGAGACTCCTGATTTTATGCCTTGTGACGAAACTATGCAGTTAGGGGGAGCAACCCCTGTGCCTGCTTGCAAGAGTATTAGTCATAAAAAGGGAGTATGTGTTTTCTGTGGAAAAAGGTGACATTTTGTTAATGTTTGCCCTGACATTCTGCGTCAAGGTGAAAACAAAAAAAATACTTAATTCCCATCTTACTCTTGGTGGTGTGGGTGGAGAGTCAAAGAACTTACTTTTGTCATTTACTGGTAGTACCCGATTTCTCCTGTCTGCCAAGTTGTCTCTCGAGGTGTTTATTGACAGTGGGGCAGGAGTTAACCTAGTTGATGGTCAGTTCGTCTGTTTGCATGGGTTGACAACAAGTGCATTAGAGAAACATATTTCGGTGTTTTCAATAGACTCCGCACCACTTACTCAGAAATGTTTGTCACTGATGGTGCAGGACATCCGTTTAAGAGTGGGTGATTTTCATCAAGAATCCAATTCGTGTTGGTTCTGGGTTTACCATGGTTGAGCAAACATAATCCTACCATTGACTGGCAAGCAAAACAGATTCTCGATTGGAGTGATTATTGCATGGACAACTGTCTTAATTAGTGTTGGGCGAGCATGCTCGGCTGAACATCAATTCGGCTCGAGCATCGCTATGCTCGGCACATCACGGTGTTCGGCCGAATATCGCGTGTGCTCGAGCGCGATGCTCGAGTCTCCTCCCCGCACGTTTGTTGGCTGCTACGCAGCCAATAAATCTGCAGGTAAGTACTGCCATTCACTATAATTCCGTAGCCAAGTTGTCTACTAGCATAAACGCATCATCGGGTGGATGACACGTGTTTGGCTCAGTCTTAGTCAGGGAGAGCTGTGCTGAAGAAGGGACAGATTGTGTAGGGAGTGAAATACTAATATTTTTATTGAAAAAACTTGTTAGAGACCCAAAAGTCCTTTTAAGGACTATTGTTGTATCTGGCAGCAATATAATTATTAGCGCAACCTGCACTAAATTGCGTGGAATTGTTAGAGACCCAAAAGTCCTTTTAAGGACTATAGTTGTATCTGGCAGCAATATATATTTTTAGCGCAGCCTGTGCTAAGTAGCATGCAATTGTTTGGCCGCTGCAGACAGCGACATTATCTGCGCTACATCTCTTGTATAACGTTTGCGTATCCGAAATATCAGTGACATTCAGTCTAATTTTTTTGCTGCTGGTGGCAGCGACATTACCTGCGCTACATCTCCAGTATAACGCTAGCGCATCCGAAATATCAGTAACATTCAGTCTAATTTTTTTGCTGCCGGTGGCAGCGAGATTACCTGTGCTACATCTCCTGTATAACGTTTGCCCAGCCAAAATATCAGTGACATTAATTCAGTGTAATTTTTTTATTAGCCTGTGGTGACATCGACATTACTTGCGCTATACGTCCTGTATAACGTTTGTGCATCCTAAATATCTGTGAGATTAATTCAGTGTAATTTTTTTATTAGCCGGTGGTGACAGCGACATTACTTGCGCTATACCTCCTGTATAAAGTTTGTGCATCCTAAAATTATCTGTGACATTCAGTGTACTTTTTTCATAGACGCTGCGGACAGCGACATTATCTGTGCTACATCTCCTGTTTAATGTGTGTGCATCCTAAAAATATCTGTGACATTCTGTGTACTTTATTTGCGCATACACTTACAAAACCTGCGCTACTGTACGTGTGAAATACTTGCAAGCATATATACCATTTAATATGTGCAAGGTGAGCAGTAAGGGATGCGAAAGTGGCCGTGCTGCTGATGGTGCACGCAGAGGCCATGGCCGTGGGCTCGGTAAAACTGTGCCTGCTGCCAGAGCACAAGAGACACACTCAACCACAATACCTAGCTTCATGTTCCAGTTTGCAAGGTGGCGCAGGACACCACTCTCGTAGTAAGACCAGTGCGACCAGGTGGTCGGTTGGATTGCATGGAGATAATGCTTCCAGTCGGTTAAGCACCACCCTGTCTTCCACAAAGTCCAGTCTCAGTAGCCAATATTCTGGTCAACAGAGCCCACACCTTGATCCTCCTTCCTCCCACCATGGAGAGTCTTGGCAAACAAGTTATCCCACACTCGGATATTCCGAGGAGCTCTTTTCAGCATCATTCCTTGATTTGGCCCTGTCGCCAAGGCCGCTTGAAGAGGGACATGAGGAGATATTGTGCCCTGATTCCCAAACTCTTGAGCATCCACAGTCATAAGAAGATGACAGTGGGGAACGGCAATTAGTGTTTCACGAGGTGGATCATAATGATGAGACACAGTTGACAATAAGTCAACCGTAATTAGAGTCTCAAGAGCTTGATGATGAGAATGAGACACAGTGGTCAATAACTGAGGTTGTTGTTAGGTCAACAAGTCAGGAGGATAATCAGAGGGAGGAAGTGGAAGAGGAGGTGGTGGACGATGAAGTCACTGATAGTGTTGGTCGAGAACCAAAGTGCTCAAGTGCTCGTGTGCTCTGGTGCTCGAGTAGAACACTTCCCGATGCTCAATGGAAGTCAATGGGAGAACCCGAGCATTAAAACATGCACCCCCTGTTTTGAAGAGGGGAGGGTGTCTGGACTCTAGTTCAGCTTAGGAGTCTCTGCTTTGACTCCATATATAGCTATGTCCATATATGGAGTCAGTGCTTGGGGACACCCAGTGTATTTAAATCTAATTTAGCCTCTATTTCTGAAAAGTTTCTGGCAGGATTCAAACTCACAACCTTCTACATTACAGCCAAGAATCTTAACCACTACACTATAGATCTGCATGGCCAGTTACTTTAAAATACTTTAGGACTACTTAAAGGGGTTCTGCAGTTTGTTTAAACTGATGATCTATCCTCTGGATAGATCATCAGCATCTGATCGTCGGGGGCCGCCGCGCCCAGGCAAGTTGATACTAGTCTATCTGTCCAGAGGATAGATCATCAGTTTAAACAAACTGCAGTACCCCTTTAATAGTAGTATGATATTATTTTAATTTTAATTTTTTTTATTTTTTTGTAGCTGGCCATGCAGCTCTATAGTGTAGTGGTTAACATTCTGGGCTGTAATGTAGAAGGCTGTGAGTTTTAATCCCGCCAGAAACCTCACCATTACCAGCATCAAAGCACCCTAATAGGTGGGCCGAATGCCTGGCTCCACAATCAGTGTCTGCTGGTCACACCACTGCCTCCTCTTCCCCTGTGTTATGTGTTGGCCAATCCCCTGTCCAAGACGCAGGCCCGGTTGCCTTCTGCCATGCACCTGGGCCTTTGCAAGCACCATCAGCTAGCACATCCACTTCTGTGTACTAGCGCAGCATACAGATGTCTATACTTCAGACCTTTGAAAGCGCAAATACCCAGCCACCCACCCACAGGCCATAGCACTAAATGCGCACCTTTCCAAATTGCTAGCCCTGGAAATGTTGCCATTTAGGCTTGTGGACACTCTGTCCCCAGCCGCCAAAATTTTTCACAGTGTGCAGTCCCAGCCTTACACCAGCATGTGTCTCGTAACATCACCCGTGCCAATACCAACGCATTTATTGGGAAGGTCCACTTAACGACTGACACATGGACAAGTGCTTTTGGCAAGGGATTCTACATTTCCATGATGGCACACTGGGTGAACATTGTGGAGGCCGGGAGCGAGTCATACCCTGGGATGGCACAGGTGCTACCGACGCCAAGGATTGCGGGCCCTCCTTCCATCAGGGTTTCCGGCACCACCTACGTTAGTGGCTGCAAACCCCCCTTCTCCTCCTCCTCCTCCTTCATTTCCACCTCTGAATTATCATATTGCAGCACCAGTCAGACATCAGTCAGTAGCTCGAAGCAGTGTAGCACTGCACTGGGGAAGCTGCTATAGGCCGTGCTTGAACTGATCTGCTTAGGTGATGAACAGTACACCACTGCAGAGCTATGGCAGGGGATAAGGGACCAGACTGAGCTGTGGTTCTCGCCACTCAACCTACAACTTGGCATGGTTGTGTCTAATGATGGCTGTAACTTGGTGGTGACTTTGGAGCTCAACAAGCTCACACACATAACATGACTTTCCCACGTGTTCAACCTAGTGGGTCAGTGGCTTCTGAAAACCTACCCCAATTTGCCTGAGCTACTGGTGAAGGTGCACCGCGTGTGTGCACATTTCCGCAAGTCTTCGACAGCTTCCGCCAGTCTGGAAACGCTGCAGAAGCACTTGCAATTGCCAGCTTACTGACTGTTGTGCGAGGTGAGCACGCGCTGGAACTCCACGTTCCACAGGTTGGCCAGGCTTTGTGAGCAGCAGAGGGCAGTAGTGGAATACCAGCTGCAATATGTCTCCTTTCCAGTGAGCTTCCGCTCTTCACAAGCGACTAGTGGGCATTAATGTCTGACCTCTGTGATGTTTTTCGCAACTTTGAGGATTCAAAACAGATGGTGAGCGGCGATGCCGTTATTATCAGCGTAACCATCCCACTTCTATGTCTACTCAAATGCTTGCTGCTGACAGTTAAGGCAGAAGCTTTGCATGTGGAAGAGGTGGAAATGGGGGAAGACAGTACACAGGGTGATAGCCAGACCACCCTCAGTTCGTCTTCTACGCGTGAATTGGATGATGATGAGGAGGAGCAGGAGACGGTTGCCTCTGCTACATAGGGTAGTATCCATGGAAGTTTTATTCCATCTGTTCAGCATTGATGGGTAGAAGAGGAGGAAGAGTATGAGGAGATTAAGAGTCATCCTCCTGATGAGGACAGCGAAACCTTGTCTGTTGGGACTCTGGCACACATGGCTGACTTTATTTTAGGCTCCCTTTCCCATGAACTTCGCGTTGTACGCATTTTAGCCAAAACCGATTACTGGTTGTTTACCCTTCTCGACCCCCGCTACAAAGAGAACTTCTCATTTCTCATTCCTGTGGTGGAAGAGAACTTCTCATCTCTCATTCCTTGTGGAAAAATTGCTCCAAAAATTTCCAGCTGACAATGCTGGCTGCAGAGTACGTAGTTCCTTGGCCAACCGAAGAGGGGATACGAGGGCAGTTCCAACAGAGGTAGGGCAAAACTCTCCAAGGCCTGGGACAGTTTTATGACACCCCGCCAGCACCCTCAACCTGATGCACAAGGAAGGAAAAATTTGGGAAAATGGTGAAGGAGTACGTAGCAGACCGTGTCAGAGTCCTCAGTGATCCCTCTGTGCCTTACAACTATTGGATGTCCAAGCTGGACAGGTGGCACGAACTGGCGCTCTACGACTTGGAGGTGCTGGCCTGCCCCGCCGCCAGCGTTTTATCAGAGCGCGTATTTAGTGCTGCTGGGGGCATAATAACTGATAAGCGCATCTGCCTGTCAACTGAAATGCTGACCAGTTGACTCTTATAAAAATGAACAAGTCCTGGATTGCCCCTGACTTCTCTACTCCACCAGAGGAAAGCGGCTGAACATAAAGGAACTCTAAATGTGGCTTTTGTGGTGTATTGAATACACTGTATTCCCATGCACCCATTCCACCACTAAAAAGGGTATATGGCTCAATCTCCCTTTTCTCGTATTCCTCCTCCATCATATCAACATGCTTATTAGGCTGCCCTCGCTCCTAATGTTTTAAAGGGTCAGCTCAGCAGCAGGCCCTCACCCATTATGTTATGCAGGGATGCTCAACCTTCGGCCCTCCAGCTGTTGCAAAACTACAACTCCCAGCCTTCCCAGACAGCCTACAGCAGGGCATGATGGGAGTTGTAGTTTTATAACAGCTGGAGGGCCACAGGTTTAGCATCCCTGTTTTAGAGGGTCACAGCAGGCCCCGCCCATAATGTTTTTGAGGGTCACCAGCAGGCGCTCACCCATAATTATTTAGAGGGTCACCAGCAGGCCCTCGCCCATAATGTTTTTGAGGGTCATCAGCAGGCTCTCGCCAATAATGTTTTAGAGGGTCACCAGCACGCCCTTGTTCTTAATGTTTTTGAGGGTCACCAGCAGGCACACGCCCCTAATGTTTTAGATGGTCAGATCAGCAGCAGACCCTCACCCCTAATGTTTTACATGATCAGCTCAGCAGCAGACCCTCATCCCTAATGTTTCAGTTGGTCAGATCAGCAGCAGGCCCTCGCCCCTAATGTTTTAGATGGTCAGATCAGCAGCAGGCACTCGCCCCTAATGTTTTAGAGGGTCAGCTCAGCAGAAGGCCCTCGCCCCAAAAGTTTTAGAAGGTCAGATCAGCAGCAGGCACTCGCCACAAATTTTTTAGATGGTCAGATCATCAGCAGGCACTCGCCCCTAATGTTGTAGAGGGTCAGCTCAGCAGCAGGCCCTCACCCCTAGTGTTTTAGAAGGTCAGATGAGCAGCAGGCACTCGCCCCTAATGTTTTAGAGGGTCAGCTCATTATCAGACCCTCGCCCCTAATTTTATTTTTTTATGGTCACATCAGCAGCATACCCTCGCCCCTAATGTTTTAGATGATCAGATCAGCAGCAGGCACTCGCCCCTAATGTTTTAGAGGGTCAGCTCAGCAGCAGACCCTAGCCCCTAATGTTTTAGATGGTCAGATCAGCAGGCCCTTGCTCCAATAGTTTTTGAGGTTCACCAGCAGGCCATCAATCATAATTTTTCAAGGGTGTGTATGATGCCCTCCTTTATGTGTAATAAATGGTGTATTGTAGTGCCGATTCCTTGTAATTTTTGGCAGCCCTTTCACTTTATATACAAGTAAATATACAGGAATGAATGTTTCCTAACAATTTTTCCTCTAAAATCAATTTTATCTTTGGTTTTGTGAGTATTATTGTCAGTCTGTAAAAGTGGTGTACTACTCAGACAACATCGTTCTCAGCAGCGACCTGGGAGTCCAAGATGCATCCAGACATCCTCCCCATGCTGTTCCTGAACCATTTCAGTGGTGTTTCCATCAATTTCTGACCTTTTCATGTGAACCAGACACCCTCCCCTCTTCAAAGCAGCGGGTGCCTGGTTTAATGCTTGGGTTCTCCCAATGACTTCCATTGTGCTTGGGTGCTCGGTAGAGTACACAAGCATCCTGAGATGTTCTACTCGAGCACCCAAGCTCGATCAACACTAGTCTTAATACATCTCTTTCTGTCTTGACCACTAAAGCTGTTACCTCTTTCATTTATGATTTTTCTGATGTATTTTCTGAGAGTGGTGGCCAGGGTTTACTCCCACACCAGGAATATGATTGTTCTATCAATCTTATTCCCGGAGCGAAGTTGCCCAAATCTAGGTTATATAACCTTTCTGAACCTGAAAGAACGGCCATGCGAGAGTATATTGCCGAAAGTTTAGCTTCCAAGTCCCCAGTGGCAGCAGGGTTTTTCTTTGTAAAGAAGAAAAACTGAATTCTTAGGCCATGTCTGGACTTCTGTGAGCTCAATCGAATTATGGTCCGTGATCCATACTCCCTTCCTTTGATTCATGACTTGTTTAATCAGATTGTTGGTGCCAACTTGTTCTCCAAGTTGGACCTAAGGGGGGCATATAATATAGTCAGGATCAAGGAAGGGGATGAATGAAAGATGGCGTTTAATAACCCAGAGGGTCATTTTGAGATTCTGGTCATGCCGTTTGGGTTAACTAATGCTCCTGGGGTTTTCCAGCATTTTGTTAATGATATATTTCATCATCTGGTGGGGAGGTTTGTTGTTGTGTATCTGGATGACATACTAATTTATTCTCCAGATATGGAGACTCATCAGGATCACTTGAGACAGGTGTTACATATCCTAAGAGAAAATAAATTGTATGCTAAGAGGGAGAAGTGTGTATTTGCAGTTCAGGAAGTCCAATTTCCTACTCTCATCTTCAGGTTTTCGTATGGATCCAGAGAAGGTCCGTAATGTGTTGGACTGGGATCAACCCGAAAATCTGAAAGTGCTTATGCGGTTTTTGGGGTTCACCAACTACTACTGTTAATTTATTTTGAACTACTTGACTGTGGTTAAACCTTTAACAGACATGACTAGGAAAGGTTTGGATGTCTCAGTCTGGTCTGATGGGGAATTACAAGCTTTTTCTACAGTGAAGGAATGTTTTGCTTCTGCTCCTATATTGATGCAACCGGATGTGTCACAGCCATTAATTGTGGAAGTTGACGCATCCGATGTAGGAGTAGGAGCGGTCTTGTCGCAGGGTCCTTCAACTAGTAAATTGCGCCCATGTGCATTCTTCTCTAAGAAACTCTCGGCTGCAGAAAGGAATTATGATGTGGGTAATAGAGAGTTGCTGGCCATTAAGTTGGCTTTTGAGGAGTGGCGTCATTGGTTGGAAGGAGCAATTCATCCTATTACTGTGCTAATTGATCATAAAAATCTGGCATCGGCTAAACGACTGACCCCAAGGCAGGACAGATGGTCACTGTTTATTACCAGATTTAATTTCATCATCACCTATCGCCCTGGGGTTAAGAACGTCAAGGCTGATGCTTTGTCGCGTAGCTTTCCTGTGACCCATCCTCTATATAAGCTGGAGTCACATAGCGCTGAACATCACTCTGCTCTGATTAGTGTAGGGATAGGATGCTGCTGCTATGAGGGAGAGAATAGGACAGAATCTTTAATCAGAAGTGCTTGTTAACTCAGCGATCTACCTAGATTTTATTTTGTGGGTGCAGTGCACAATCCTTTTACCCTGCCCTGAGCCCAGTGACCCAGAAAAATAACTTTTATCCGTCTGTTAGTTAGGTGGGCGGCGGGCATTTTATGCAAGTTCTGTGCAACAGCACAGCATGTGTGCATTTGTGACAGTCAAATAGAAGCTTGAACCACTGCAATTATATTCTGGGTTTTAAAAAAATCACCCATTTTTGGCAAGACCCTACATCTGTGGCCTTTGCAGCATTAGTCGGTGTGCAATTTAAGCTAGAAATACAGCAATAATTTTCTGGGCAGCTGCATCTGTGATTGTTAAAAACAAGCTTGAAATACTTCAATAATTTTCTGGGTTTTAAAAAACACCCATTTTTGGCAATACCCTCCATCTGGGGCCTCTGCCGCATTAGTCAGTGTGCAATTTAAAGGGATTCTGTCATCAGATTTAACCCCTCTAACCTAAACATATGCTCATGTCCAGACTAATAAGAAGAATCCTAAGCTGGCCTTATTAAACCTCACTGTGGCTCTATTTGCCCAAAAAACTGGTTTTCATAACTTGTCAATCACTTACTTAAGGTGCCCAAGGGGAGGTCCATTAATACAGGGTGCCCGGCCGCACCCCTCGCCGTCCGGTGCCCAGCGCCGCCTTCCCTGTCTTCAGCGCCGCCTTCCCTGTCTTCAGTGCCGCCTTCTACAGCTCAGCGCCGCCTCCGCAATCCTCCCCGTCCCTCTGCCAGATCCTGGCAGCAGCTTTGTTGAGCGAAGTGCGCAGGCGCCGGCCTGATGCGCACTTTGCTCAACGAAGCCACTGCCAGGAGTCCGCACGGGCGCATCAGGCTGAGCCTAGTGCACAGGCGTGGGATCTGGCAGAGGGATGGGGAGGATTGCGGAGGCGGCGCTGAGCTGTAGATGGCGGCGCTGAAGACAGGGAAGGCAGCGCTGAAGACAGGGAAGGCGGCGCTGAAGACAGGGAAGGCAGCGCTGGGCACCGGACGGCAAGGGGTGCGGCCGGGCATCCTGTATTAATGGACCTCCCCTTGGGCACCTTAAGTAAGTGATTGACAAGTTATGAAAACCAGTTTTTTGGGCAAATAGAGCCACAGTGAGATTTAATAAGGCCAGCTTAGGATTCTTTTTAGTTAGTCTGGACATGAGCATATGTCTCATATGTTAGATTAGTCTGGACATGAGCATATGTTTAGGTTAGAGGGGTTAAATCTGATGACAGAATCCCTTTAAGCTAGAAATACAGCAATAATTTTCTGGGTTTTAAAAAACACAATTTTGGGGCAAAATACTGAATTTTACAGCCCTTGCTGCATCTGTCAGTGTGAAATTCAAGCGTTATTGTCATGGTCTTACCTTCTTGCTGTTCTCCTTCGTTTGACATGTGCTGGCGGCCATCTTGGTTTCTGGGTTTCTTGTAGCCTTCCACCCTGCGGCTCCTCCTTCCCACTGGGAGGAGCTGGATGCCTAGCTCACATATATAGGAGGTCTGTGGCTTCAGTTCCTTGCTTGGTCCTCTTGTGTTCACATGCTTCCAAGACTGCTGCTGCTTCTGGTTCCTGATCCTGGCTTCGTCTGACTACCCTGCTGGTTCCTGATCCTGGCTTCGTCTGACTACCCTGCTGGTTCCTGATCCTGGCTTCGTCTGACTACCCTTCTGGTTCCTGACCTCTGGCTTCGCAAAGACTCTGCTCGGCTTCACCATCCGTTTGGACTTTTGCTTTACAGCTTTATTTTCAATAAAGCCTTCTTATTTTCTCTTATCTCTTGTGTACGTCTGGTTCATGGTTCCGTGACATTAGGACCAAGCCATGAATTCTGACGGTACAGGGCCATCCTCGCTACCCACGCTGGTTGCCAGACTTGATCAGCAGGATCACCTGTTGGGTCGGTTCGCTGTGGCGTTGCAAACCCTGCTTGAACGCACGGCTCATTTCGCTCCCGTTGCCGATGGGTCGGTTGTCACTCCTGGGCTCGCTCCTACTGCCGCTCCGGTTGTTGCGCCAGAGTCTACCCCGACACCTGTTGTTGCGCCTGCGGTGTTTCGGGGTATGACCGGTTCTGCCCCTCTTCCACAGCGCTTTGGGGGAGAGCCAACTCAGTGCCGAGGTTTCCTTAACCAGGTGGGCATTTATTTCGAGTTGCTGCCACATGCCTTTCCTACTGAGAGATCAAAGGTGGGCTTCTTGATCTCGCTGCTCTCGGACAAGGCCTTGGCCTGGGCCAGCCCTTTATGGGAGAACAACAATCCGGTGGTTGCCGAGTTTTCCGGTTTTGTTGCTTCTCTTCGGAAGGTATTCGATGTGCCGGCTCGTGCTGCCTCTGCTGCGAAGCTCCTTATGTCCATCAGACAGGGTTCACGATCCGTAGCTGAATACGCCATTGAGTTTCGTACCCTGGCAGCAGAGGTGGGCTGGAATAATGAGGCTCTGGTCGCTGCTTTCTCTCATGGTCTCTCGGATGCCTTGAAGGATGAGGTTGCAGCTAAGGACCTACCAGTTGAGCTCGAGTCTCTTATTTCTTTCCTGATTTTGATTGACACCAGACTCAGGGAGAGACCTTCCTTTAAGGAGAACCTGCGGAGGTCTTCTAACAGATTGGTGCCTACGTTTGCTGTCCCACCCGTGCCTCCCTCTCCTCCCACGCCTCCTGGGGATGACTTGGCTGGGGGTGAACCCATGCAGCTGGGGTTTGCTCGCCTGTCCGAGGGGGAGAGGGCACTCCGGAGACGCGAGGGCCGATGCATGTACTGTGGTCTCGGTGGGCATTTTCGGTTGGCATGTCCGAACCGTCCGGGAAAACGCTCGTACCTGAGATCCTGTCGGGGGCAGATCTTGGGTGGAGTCTCCTCGTCCCCGGTTTCCCGTGTTGACAAACCACTGATCACTGTTGTCCTCTCCTGGGTCGGGGGCTCGGTGACGACCCAGGCGTTGGTGGACTCTGGTGCTGGTGGTTTGTTCATTGATAGTGTGTTCGCTGCCGCCAATTCCATTCCTCTGCAGGCTCGAGGTTCCCCACTGGCTCTTGAGGCGATAGACGGCAGACCCCTTCTGCCGCCACACGTGACTCATGAGACCCTTCCAGTGGGGATAGCCATTGGTGCCGTTCACAGAGAGTCGGTCTGCCTCCAGGTTATTTCGTCTCCACACTACTCGGTGGTCTTGGGGTACCCCTGGCTCCAGAAGCATAATCCGACTTTCGATTGGAGATCGGTCGAGATCCTCTCGTGGTCACCGCAGTGTGGGGCTAGTTGCATCCATGGGTCTGTCAAGTTGCTGTGTACTTCCTCGGACTCTCTGTTGCCTCCTGAATACGAGGAGTACCGGGATGTATTCGATAAGGTGCGCGCGGTTGCCCTACCTCCGCACCGCCCATACGATTGTGCCATAGAGTTACAATCTGGTGCCGTTCCTCCTCGTGGCAAAGTCTATCCACTGTCGGTAGCGGAGAATGAGGCCATGGAGGAGTACGTGAGGGAGGCGCTTTCACGCGGACACATTCGCAAATCTTCGTCCCCGGCAGGGGCTGGATTTTTCTTTGTGAAAAAGAAGGGCGGTGAGTTGAGGCCTTGCATCGATTACAGGGGTCTCAATCGCATCACGATCAAGAACGCTTACCCGATACCCTTGATTTCCGAGCTGTTCGATCGCCTTAAAGGGGCCACGGTCTTTACCAAACTCGACCTGAGGGCGGCATATAACCTGGTAAGGATCAAGGCGGGCGATGAGTGGAAGACCGCGTTTAACACCAGGACCGGTCATTATGAATCCTTGGTTATGCCCTTTGGGTTGTGCAATGCGCCCGCAGTCTTTCAGGAATTCATCAACGATGTTTTCCGTGACCTGTTGCAGCAGTGTGTGGTGGTCTATTTGGATGACATCTTGGTATATTCTGAATCCATGGAGGCCCACATTCTGGATGTCAGACGAGTGTTGCAACGGTTACGAGAGAACAAGCTGTTCGGTAAGCTTGAGAAATGCGAATTTCACCGATCCCAGGTAACCTTCTTAGGTTACATCATTTCCGCTGAGGGGTTCTCCATGGATCCTGAGAAGGTTTCGGCTGTCTTACAGTGGCCCCAGCCCAGTGGTCTTCGTTCCCTGCAGCGCTTTTTGGGCTTCGCCAATTATTATCGGAAGTTCATCAGGGACTTTTCCATGCTGGCCAAGCCTCTCACGGATCTGACCAGGAAGGGCAGTAATTCCCAGGTCTGGCCGCTCGAGGCCATCCGAGCTTTTGAGGCCCTAAAGTCCGCCTTTGTGTCGTCTCCGATTCTGTCGCATCCCAACCCTGGGTTGCCCTTTGTCCTCGAGGTGGACGCGTCTGAGACGGGAGTAGGCGCCCTTCTGTCTCAGCGTAGAACACCAGAGGGTCCTCTGCTTCCTTGTGGGTTTTACTCCCGGAAACTGTCTTCCGCGGAGTGCAACTATCAGATTGGTGACAGGGAGTTTTTGGCCATCGTGCAGGCCCTTAAAGAATGGAGGCACTTGCTCGAGGGTTCGGTGGTTCCGGTTCTCATCCTGACGGACCACAAGAATCTGACCTACCTTTCTGAGGCCAAGAGATTGACACCACGTCAGGCCAGATGGGCTCTGTTCTTGTCACGTTTTAATTACGTGGTCTCCTACCTACCCGGTTCCAAGAACATCAGGGCGGATGCCTTATCACGGCAGTACTCCGAGCTGTCCAGGGAGGAGTCGATTCCGACTTCGGTCATACCTCCGAATCAGATCCTGGCCGCCATTCGCACCAGCCTGACCTCTCCCCTGGGTGAGCAGATTTTGGCGGCTCAATCTGGTGCTCCCTCTGGGAGACCCAACGGCAGATGTTTTGTGCCTGAGGAGTTGCGCACTCGGTTGTTGCGAACCTACCATAACTCCAAGACCGCGGGGCATCCTGGAAAGAATCAGCTGTCCTGGGCTGTTTCACGTCTGTTCTGGTGGCCTTCCCTACGTTCCGACATCGCCGCATATGTAGCGGCATGCTCCGTTTGTGCCCAGAGTAAGTCCCCTCGGCACCTTCCGTTGGGCCTTCTGCAACCCATAGCCACCTGGGAGCGCCCATGGTCACACCTGGGGATGGATTTCATTGTGGACCTCCCTGCATCCCGAGGCCATACGGTCATTCTCATGATTGTGGATCGGTTTTCCAAAATGTGCCACTGTGTTCCTCTCAAGAAGTTACCCTCTGCACAAGAGTTGGCCACGATTTTTGCCAGGGAGGTCTTCCGGTTGCACGGTTTGCCCAAGGAGATTGTGTCGGATCGGGGGAGTCAGTTTGTGTCCAGGTTCTGGCGCGCCTTTTGCTCCCAGTTGGGGATTCATCTCTCCTTCTCCTCGGCCTACCACCCTCAGTCCAATGGGGCCGCAGAACGATCCAATCAGGCCTTGGAGCAATTCCTTCGTTGCTATGTCTCCGACCACCAAGACAATTGGGTTGACCTCCTGCCTTGGGCTGAGTTTGCCAGGAACACGGCGGTGAACTCTTCTTCTGGGACGTCTCCCTTCATGGCCAATTATGGGTTCCAACCTGCCGTGTTACCGGAGGTATTCTCTCCCCAGGATATTCCGGCTGTGGAGGATCACCTTTCCGTCCTACGTGCTTCTTGGGTACAGATCCAGAAGTCCCTTGAGGTCTCTGCGCAGCGCCAGAGACTCCAGGCTGATCGCAGACGAGCGCCTGCTCCTTCCTACCAGGTCGGAGACCCTGTATGGTTGTCCACCCGCAACCTCAACCTTCGAGTGCCCACTCCCAAGCTGGCGCCTCGCTTTGTTGGTCCCTTCCGAGTGCTTCGCAGGGTAAACCCGGTAGCCTATGCCCTTGCGCTTCCTCCCGGCATGCGGATCTCCAACGTGTTTCATGTCTCCCTGTTGAAGCCACTGGTGTGTAATCGTTTCACTTCCTCGGTTCCTCGGCCTCGTCCGGTCCAAGTGGGCAATCGTGAGGAATATGAGGTGAGCAATATCCTGGACTCACGCCTGGTCCGCGGTCGGTTGCAGTTTTTGGTCCATTGGCGTGGTTATGGTCCAGAGGAGCGTTCCTGGGTTCCCTCCGCAGATGTCCATGCTCCTGCCTTGCTCCGAGCCTTCCATGCACGCTTCCCTCAGAAACCGTTTTGTGCTCCGCGGAGGAGGGGCCCTTGAGGGGGAGGTACTGTCATGGTCTTACCTTCTTGCTGTTCTCCTTCGTTTGACATGTGCTGGCGGCCATCTTGGTTTCTGGGTTTCTTGTAGCCTTCCACCCTGCGGCTCCTCCTTCCCACTGGGAGGAGCTGGATGCCTAGCTCACATATATAGGAGGTCTGTGGCTTCAGTTCCTTGCTTGGTCCTCTTGTGTTCACATGCTTCCAAGACTGCTGCTGCTTCTGGTTCCTGATCCTGGCTTCGTCTGACTACCCTGCTGGTTCCTGATCCTGGCTTCGTCTGACTACCCTGCTGGTTCCTGATCCTGGCTTCGTCTGACTACCCTTCTGGTTCCTGACCTCTGGCTTCGCAAAGACTCTGCTCGGCTTCACCATCCGTTTGGACTTTTGCTTTACAGCTTTATTTTCAATAAAGCCTTCTTATTTTCTCTTATCTCTTGTGTACGTCTGGTTCATGGTTCCGTGACAGTTATATACTGCTGTCATATTCTGTTAAAAAAAACACCCTTTTTGGGCAAAATAATAGCATTTTACAGCCCTTGCAGCATCTGTCATTGTGAGATACACGCTTTAGATACTCGTGTGCCATTCTGTTACTAAAAAAACACACATTTTGGGCAAAATACTTAATTTGCGGCCATGTCTGCATCTGTCAGTGTGAGATACACGCTTTAGATACTGCTGTACTATTCTGTTATTAAAAAAACACCCATTTTGGGCAAAATACTTAATTTGCAGCCTTGTCTGCATCTGTCAGTGTGAAATTCAAGCGTTATATACTGCTGTCATATTCTGTTATTAAAAAAACACCCTTTTTGGGCAAAATACTTAATATTGCAGCCTTTGCTGCATCTGTGATTGTTAACCCTTTCATGACCAAGGGTCATTGATGCCCCAGTGTCCAGGTCAAATTTTATAAATCTGACATGCGTCACTTTATATGGTAATAGCTTTGGAACACTTTTATTTATCCAAGCCATTCTGAGATTGTTTTCTCGTGACAAATTCTAATTCATGATAGTCATAAATTTGAGTCAATATATTTCACCTTTATTTATGAAAAAATCACAAATTTACCAAAAAGTTAGAAAAATTCTCAATTTTCAAAATTTCAATTTCTCTGCTTTTAAAACAGAAAGTGATTCCTCATAAAACATTTATTACTTAACATTCCCCATATGTCTACTTTATGTTGGCATCATTTTGGAAATGTCATTTTATTTTTTTAGGACGTTAGAAGGCTTAGAAGTTTAGAAGCAATTCTTAAAATTTTTAAGAAGATTTCTAAAACCCACTTTTTAAGGACCAGTTCAGATCTGAAGTCACTTTGTGAGGCTTACATAGTGGATACCCCCACAAACGACCCCATTGTAGAAACTACACCCCTCAAGTTACTCAAAACTGATTTTACAAACTTTGTTAACCCTTTAGGTGTTCCACAAGAATTAAAGGAAAATGGAGAATAAATTTCTAAATTTCACTTTTTGGCAGATTTTCCATTTTATTAAATATTTTTCTTTAACACATTGAGGGTTAACAGCCAAACAAAACTCAATATTTATTACCATGATTCTGCGGTTTACAGAAACACCCCACATGTGGTCGTAAACTGATGTAAGGGCGCACGGCAGGGCGCAGAAGAAAAGGAGCGCCGTATGGTGTTTGGAAGGCAGATTTTGCTGGACTGGTTTTTAGATGCCATGTCCCATTTAAAGCCCCCCTGATTCACCCCTACAGTAGAAACTCCCAAAAAGTGACCCTATTTTGGAAACTGGGGGATAAAGTGACAGATTTATTGGTACTATTTTTCGGGCCATATGCCTTTTTGATCGCTTGGTGTTGCACTTTTTGTGATGTAAGGTGAAAAAAATTGCTTTTTGGCATTGTTTTTTTTTTTACAGTGTTCACCTGAGGGATTAGGTCATGTGATATTTTTATCGAGCATGTTGTTACGGACGCGCCAATACCTAATATGTGCACTTTTTTTTTTTTCACTTTACACAATAATGGCATATTTGAAAAAAAAAAATTATGTTTTAGTGTCTCCATGTTCTGAGAGCTATAGTTTTTGTTTTTTTTAGCGATTTTCTTATTTAGGGTCTCATATTTTGTGGTATGAGGTGACAGTTTTATTGATACCATTTTGTGGGACATACGCCTTTTTGATCGCTCGGTGTTGCACTTTTTGTGGTGTAAGGTGACAAAAATGGTTTTTTGACCCAGTTTTTTTTTTTTTATATGGTGTTTATCGTACGGGGTCGATCATGTGATATATTTATAAAGACTGTCGTTACGGATGCGGTGATACCTAATATGTGTAGTTTTTCTTTTCTTTTTCATTTTTTAGAGGAAAAGGCAATTTATTTTTTAAAATTTGATTTTTATTTATTTATTTATTTTTACTTTTATTATTTTCACATTTTTTTATATCAAGTCCCACTTGGATCTTGAAGATCCAGTGGGGCTGATGGCTGTACTATACTTTGCAATGCTTTTGCATTGCAAAGTACAATACTATCAAATGTCCTGTAGATGGCAACACCGGGCGCTTTTGCAAAGCGTCCGGTTGCCATGGCAATCATTGGCGCTGCCATCACAGCGCGGCACCCCCGATGGTTGAGAGAGGGAGCCCCCTCCCTCTATTAACCCCAAGGATGCCTCTACCGCAGCATCTAAGGGGTTACAGCAGAGTGTCAGCATACAGCTGACACTCGCTGCTGATGTCGCTTTAAATACTGCTGTGCTATTCTGGTATTAAAAAAAAACACCCATTTTGGGCAAAATACTAAATTTGCAGGCCTTGTCTGCATCTGTCATTGTGAGATACACGCTTTAGAAACTGCTGTGCTATTCTGTTATAAAAAAACACCCATTTTGGGCAAAATACTTAATTTGCAGCCTTATCTGCATCTGTCATTGTGAGATACACGCTTTAGATACTGCTGCGCTATTCTGGTATTTAAAAAAACACCCATTTTGGGCAAAAACTAAATTTTGGCCTTGTCTGCATCTGTCAGTGTAAGATACAATCTTGAAATACAGCAATAATATTCTGGGTTTAAAAAAACACTCATTTTGGGCAAAGTACTCAATATTGCAGCCCTTGCTGCATTTGTCATTGTGAGATACACGCGTTAGATACTGCTGTTCTATTCTGTTAGTTTTTTAAAAAAACACCCATTTTGGGCCAAAATTTTAATTTACAGCCTTTGCTGCACCTGTCAGTGTGAGATATATGCGTTAGATACTGCTGTTCTATTCTGTTATTAAAAAAACACCCATTTTGGGCCGAAAGCTCAATATGCAGCCTTGTCTGCATCTGTCAGTATGAGATACACCCTTTAGATACTGTTGTTCTATTCTGCTATTAAAAAAACACCTATTTTGGGCAAAAAACTTAATTTTGCAGCCTTTGCTGCATCTGTCATTGTGAGATACACCCTTTAGATACTGTTGTTCTATTCTGTTTTAAAAAAACGCCCATTTTGGGCAAGATCCTAAATTTGAGAAATATGAGGAGAGCGTCAAATAAGGGACGTGGCCCCGGTCGTGGTGCTGCTGGTGGAGATCCTGTTGCAGTGAGAGGACGTGGTCGATCTGTGCCGGATACATGCACAAGTGAAACACCTTCCTCAGGTGCAAGTAAGCGAAAGAACCTTCAGCGTTATTTGGTCGGGCCTAATGCGGCTCTATGAATGGTGAGGCCAGAACAAGTACAGGCGATAGTAGATTGGGTTGCTGACAGTGCCTCCAGTTCCTTCACATTGTCTCCCACCCAGTCTCCTGCTGAAAGATCAGAGTTAGCACCTGCAGCATATGTCCATCAGTCTTTCATCTCACCCCCTTGCAAATCTGCCAAGCAGTCTGAGCCCAAAGTCATGTAGCAGTCTCTTCTGCTTTTTAATGACTCTGCTATCAGGGTGTCCCAGGGCCATCCACATAGCCCTGCCCCAGAAGTGGAATATATTAAGTGCACTGATGCCCAACCACTTATGTTTCAAGATAAGTACATGGGAGGACCACCGCAGCACGTCTCGGATGATGACGAAACACAGGTGCCAACTGCTGTGGCTTTCGAAAGTGTGCAGACCGACAAGGAGGGCAGGGGTGAAGACTGGGTGGAAGATGATGTGGAGGACGATGTGGAATCAAGGTAATGCGAGTGACCTGTGTAGTTCGGAGGAAGATGCGGTGGTTGCACAGAGCCACCAGCACAGCAGAAGAGGGAGCAGGATGCAAAAGCGGAGCGGCCGTCCCCTAGACAGTATGCCTGCTACTGCCCACCGCACCAAGGGACCGAGCACACCAAAGCCAGCTCCAAGGAGTTCCCTGGCATGACAGTTCTTCAGACAATGTGCTGACGACATGACAAGAGTGGTTTTCACACTGTGCAATCAGAGCCTGAAGCGAGGCATAAACGTTCTCAACCTGAGCACAACCTGCATGACCAGGCATCTAAGTGCAAAGCACGAGATGCAGTGGAGTAGAGATGGCCTTGCGGTTCGCCCGGCGATCGTTTCGCTGAAAACTCTGCGTGTTCGCGATTCGCCGAACATGCGAACATATGCAGATAATCGTGCCCGCCATATTCTTTTACATTGTGAAGAACTTTGACCCATGACACATCCATCAGGTGGTACAGGACAGACAATTGAGATGTTTCAGCACATGGACATACCCCCTACCTTATAAATAAACCTGATCTGGCCGCCATTTTACATTCAGTTTTTTGCCAGTGTAGGGAGAGGTTGCTGTGTGGAGCAGGGACAAACTGTTAGAGACACCAAAAGCTAGCTAATTTGGCCACAAAAGTCTTTTTAAGGACTGGTATAGGTGTGCTATCGATAGGTGTGATACACAGAGGGGTGAAATTTAGTTATGATATACTTTTATAATGAGTCAAAAACACATAGATCTATATAGTGATCACCTGGAAGTCAGGGGGCTAGGGGCTTACCAGGGCCATTTTTATATAGGGTAAGGTTCCGGACGGGGTCACTCTTATCAGGGCGGGTGGTCTGTGGTTAGTCTATCAGGGCCAGAATAGCACCCCCCTGTATGGCAATATCAGGGACAGTTCTTTGCCCACCCTGTCCTTCAATACCACATCAACATCTCGCCCAGGGATAGATGGTGTTTGCTTTCCCTCCAGGATTCATGGATGTGCACTGGAACCCCCCGGATTGTGGTAGGACATATGGTTTCTGATTTGGTGCCGCCGAGCACCTGATTTAGTGCCGCCGTGCACTTGTTATTGCCTACCACATCTATGTTTTTTGCTTAACTTTAACAATTTAATTTATTTTAATTTTGAGGGATATCTTTTCCATTCACAGGTCTGCAAAATGGGTACGCATCTGTTCCACAATTTTGCGGAACCGGTCCAGACCCATTCAGCATTCGTGCTTCCGTTTCCGCAAAAAAATAGAACATGTCCTATACTTGTCCGCAATTGCAGACAAGATTAGGCGTTTTATATTATAGTGCCTGCGATGTGCGGTCCGCAAATTGCGGGATGCACATTGCCGGTGTCCGTGTTTTGCGAATTCGCAAAACACTTACAGACGTGTGAATGGAACATCATAGTAACATTATTAAAAGTTAAGTTTTATCTTTATGTATATTCTAATGGATTGCTTTCCTTGTACAATGTTATAATACACTTTCTATGTTAGAAAGTATATTATAGTGCATTTATATTGTGCGGCAGTTGTGTGCGGTTCTGCTGCGATACTGCAGGTATATAGAGGGACAAGCATTATTGGAACAAATAATTTCTACTGGTGTGATATACCAATCCCCCCAATTTTTTTTTTATTGAAGTGGGGTGTTATATACCAATCTACTTTCTTTATAGTGCATTTGGGTACTGTATAGTGCATTTGCGCATGCGCGTACGTGAAAATTATATTGCCGATATTTTGCATTGAAAGAAATAATGAATGGAGATCGCAAATTCGAATAATACATCTGGTATGTCACTGTCCATGTTGTGGGACTATTTGTGCACTTCTAGTAATTATTTCTTGGCTGCAAATATGAGCTGAAAGTTTTTCAGGTTCGCCTGCCATTAAAATGAATGGGACCCGCCGCGAACTTGCGGTTCGCGAACATTTGATCGCATTTGTGCAATTGCGTTCGCGAACCGTCTTGGCAGATGTTCGTCCATCACTACAGTGGAGTATACACCTCAAAAACCAAGAAAGGTCTCTGGCTCCTCCTGCTTCCTCTTCTGCTGCAGTCTTGGCCTCTTCATCCACCTCTGGAGTGACAGTGCCACCTGCCACCCCGCAAACAGAGGTTCTGCCAGCAATACTACCACCTGGGTCACCAAGCATCTCCACAATGTCCCACGGAAGCGTTCAGCTCTCCATCTCCCAAACACTGGAGCGGAAGAGGAAGTACCCCCCTACCCACCCGAGATCCCTGGCCCTGAATGCCAGCATTTCAAAATTAGTGTCCTTTGAAATGCTGTCATTCCGTTTGGTGGAGACGAAGAGTTTTAAAAGCCTTATGGCGGTGACTGTCCCACAGTACGTCGTGCCCAGCCGCCACTACTTTTCCAAGCGTGCCAACCCTTCCCTGCACAACCAAGTAGGGGACAAAATCAGGTGTGCACTGCGCAACGCCATCTGTGGCAAGGTCCACCTTACTACGGACCAGTAAGCACGGACAGGGACGTTATATTTCCATAACAGCACACTGAGTAAATGCAATGGTGGCTGGGCCTGAGGCGGATAGCAGTTTGGCGCATGTCCTTCCAACACCGAGGATTGCAGGGCGCTTCAGTTTGCCTCCTGTTGCTTCCTCCTCCTACTCTGCTTCCTCATCCTCTACCGGCTCCTCATCCGGTCAGTATAACACCTTCACCACCAACTTCAGCACAGCCAGGGGTAAATGACAGCAGGTGTAAGGTATATCAAAACTAGGCAACCCATAAAAATAAACTAAAATAGATAACCTTTCCAGCTTCAACAATCACAGGAGACTGGCTGGAATAATTAGAAAAGACTAATTCACTACATTTCTTTAAATAACCAGTAGATGGCAGCAGAGTGTTTAAAGCCTGAATACAAGCACAGTTCCTAATAACATAGGAACTTTAAACTACAGATCTCTAGTTCCTAGGGGGGATAGACTGTTAGCATTCTGCCTCTTACACTCAAGGTCATGTAATTTTGTCTTGCAGGTAAGAGAACACACATTAAGGGTAATTAACAGGGTAAAATTGTTATATTCAGGTCCCTGTAATCAGCTAAAGCTGCTGGTAATACAGTGTGAGTAGATAACACACTGCATAAATGTTAGTGAAGTACACAGACATGTCACATGGTACTAATGCATAGTGAATGTGATTGTTATAGGAGCTGATGCCCATATATATGATTATACTGAACTATTTGCTTATTGTGACACAGGTTCAGTAATAACAGAGCTGCACATGATAATTGTTATATCTTATAAGAAGGCTACATCTGTTAATGTTAAAGTCAGTATTGAATAGATAGATGTATATTAATATGTGTAGACAGGATAGACTGTTACCATCCTGCCTCTTATACTCAAGGTCATGTAATGTTTCACCTAGCCCGCTCCCTTCGCACATTGGAATTATTAACCATACTTTCAGCATATGTGCAACACAGGCAGTTTTAAAACTTATCTGGGGGACAAACCCCACACCACGCAGGAGCTGTGGACGGGCCTTGAACAACAGACCGATGAGTGGTTGGTGCCAGTGAGCCTCAAGCCTGGCCTGGTAGTGTGCGATAATGGGCGAAATCTTGTAGCAGCTCTGGGACTAGCCGGTTTGACGCACATCCCTTGCCTGGCGCATGTGCTGAATTTGGTGGTGCAGAGGTTCCTTAAAAATTACCCCGATATGTCAGAGCTGCTGCATAAAGTGCGGGCTGTCTGTGCGCGCTTTAGGCATTCTCACCCTGCTGCTGCTCGCCTGTCAGCGCTGCAGTGTAACTTCGGCCTTCCCGCTCACAGCCTCATATGCGACGTGCCCACAAGGTGGAACTCCACCTTGCACATGCTGGCCAGACTGTGCAAGCAGCAGCAGGCGATAGTGGAGTTTCAGCTGCAGCACGCACGGGTGAGTCGCTCTGCAGAACAGCACCACTTCACCATCAATGACTGGGCCTACATGCGAGACCTGTGTTCCTTGTTGCGCTGTTTCGAGTACTCCACAAACATGGCTAGTGCTGATAACGCCGTTCTCAGCGTTACTATCTGCTGCTGGCGATGATGGAAAAGGATGTGGCACAGGAGGAGGAGGAGAAAGAGGGATCATTTCATAGGGTTTCCGGCCATTCATTCACAAATGGCTCCGAGGGTGGGTTCCTGCACCCACACACGCCAGCTACACCATTGTCCAGCCAGGGCACAGTTCTGGAGGCTGACGAGGTGGAGGATGAGAAGGAGGAGATGGAGGAGGAGGAACCGTGTTCACAGTAGGGTGGCACCCAAACCAGCTCATGGCTATCACTAGTGCATGGCTGGGAGGAGACAGAGGACACAGACTATACACCTCCCACAGAGGACAGCTTTTCGTTGCCTCTGGGCAGCCTGGCACACATGAGCGATTACATGCTGCAGTGTCTCCGCAATGACCGCCGAGTTGCCCACTTTCTAAATTGTGCTGATTACTGGGTGGCCACGCTGCTGGATCCCCGTTACAAGGACAACGTACCGTCCTTAATTCCGTCACTGGAGCGTGATCGCAAGATGCGTGAGTACAAGCGCACGCTGGTAGACATGCTGCTGGTGGCATTCCCACCTGATAGCGGGGGCACAGTGGAAGCACAAGGTGAAGGCAGAGGAGGAGGAAGAGGTCGCCAACGCAGCTGGGGCACTACCAGCACCTTAGAAGGCAGGGTTAGCATGGCCGAAATGTGGAAAAGCTTTGTCAGCACGCCACCACAACCAGCACCACCAGCTGATATGGAAAGTCTTAGCAGTAGGCAGCATTTCAGCAACATGGTGGAGCAGTATGTGTGCACACGCCTACACGTACTGAATAACAGGTCTGCCCCCTTCAACTTCTGGGTCTCCAAATTTGGCACATGGCCTGAGCTTGCCCTTTACGCCGAGGTGCTGGCCTACCCTGCAGCCAGTGTATTGTCTGAACGTGTGTTTAGCACTGCAGGGGGTGTTATCACAGACAAGGTGGACAAGCTCACGTTCATTAAAATGAACCAGGCATGGATCCCTCAGGACTTGTCCGTACCTTGTGCAGAATAGACATGTATACCGGCCTTAACCAGCCATTGTTATACTACAGCGCAATTGCTCATTGTTGTATTTTTCACACTCTTTTGGAGTGTACCCTAATTAAAAAAATAATAAAAATTATTAAAAACAAAAACCAGTGTTGGCTACCTCGTCCTCCACCTCCGCATACACCTACACCGCTACGTCCACCGCCTCCTCAAACTCCTACTCTATATGGACCTCCACCTCATAAATCAATGATTTTTTTTTTGTATGTATTTTATTTTATGTCATTTTACTAATTTGTCTGTTACATTTTCGGGTGAAAATCACCAATTTTTGGGTGTGATGTTCCCTGGCTCTACCTTGTTGTCACGGCTGAGGATGGGGGAAATCCTCAGCCGTGCGATGTCAGATGCTGTTGGCCTACTCGGCCAGGAGAACAGGATAGGGAGCAGGTCACCTCCTAACAGCGTCCCTACCCTGACCCTAACTCCTAACTGCATGGGCCGACCTTAAAGGTAGGAGGACCCATGTGCAGGAACCTCGGATCCCTAACTCACCCTCCGTCCGGTCCCTGCGCTAGGAGTCAGGGTAAGACGACCTACTCCTCCTAGACGCGGAGGAGCAGGAGTCTCACTGGCCAAGCTGTTGGGAAAAAGGGGAACACAAACAGCTTTACGGGTATGGCAGGCGAACTAGAAGTTCCACCAACCTGCCACAGCCTTGCTGACTGGATCCCTGAGCAACAGGAATCCAGAACCGTAAACTGCACAAAGTAACAAGGAAGGTCCCAACAGAACATCACATACAACATGACATACAAGAAGACATAAACATAACGACAATATCTTTATGACCACAGGGGTGGCTCTCACAGGCAGGAAGAAACACAGGAGGCTGCTCCAGCCAGCATGACTGAAGCAACCTCCTGAGCCATGTAAAAGTGAGAGGCTTTATAGGCCAAGTAGCCACACCCACAGTCAGACACACCCAGTGACACACACGCACACTGGGAAGGGAGTTAACCCTTCCAACACCACAGAAGGGAAAAACACCACTTAAACGGGAAGTGCACACAATACATACAACGTGCATAACATACACACACACACCTAACATAAAGGTTGCTAGGTGTAACCGCATGAAGATGCCGCAAGCTGCCTAGCACCAGCTCAGGCTGCTATCTGCGACAATCTCCAACCACATGTTGCCCGCGGCAACCACAAGTGAGGCAACACACAAGTAGCCCTCACCTGTGGTTGAACTACCAAAAACAAACCGCAGGCAACCGCATGCGGTTAAGGAGTCACGGTCATAGCCATGGCCGTGACACTTGTAGACAGGTTACATTTCACTAATTTGTCTGTTACATATTCGGGTGAAATTCACAATTTTTTGGGTGTGATATACCCCGGCTATACCTAGTAGACAGGTAAAAACATTTCACTAATTTGTCTGTTACATATTTGGGTGCAATTCACCAATATTTGGGTGTGATATACCCCTGCTCTACCTAGTAGACAGGTAAAAACATTTCACTAATTTGTCTGTTACATATTTGGGTGCAATTCACCAATATTTGGGTGTGATATACCCCTGCTCTACCTAGTAGACAGGTAATATTTCACTAATTTGTCTGTTACATATTCGGGTGAAATTCACCAATTTTTGGGTGTGATATATCCCGGCTCTACTTAGTAGACAGGTAACATTTCACTAATTTGTCTGTTACATATTCGGGTGAAATTCACACATTTTTGGGTGTGATAGACCCCTGCTGTACCTAGTAGACAGGTAAGCAAATTTCACTAATTTGTCTGTTTCATTCTCGGGTGAAATTCACCAATTTTTGGGTGTGATAGACCCTTGTTGTACCTAGTAGACAGGTAAAAACATTTCACAAATTTGTCTGTTACATTCTTGGGTGACATTTGACAATTTTTGCCGTGATTAAACCCCTGCTCTGCATAGGTGATAGGGACATAAATTTCAAAAAATCGTCTGTTACAAGGTGACATTTTACCAATTTTGTCGTATACAAACCCCTGCTCTGCATAGGTGACAGGAAATTAAATTTACTAAATTGTTCTTTAATTGATGCGCGCCCCCTCCTTTCATTCAATGCTTAAAGTTTAACAACTTGCCCCACATTTGCGCTTCAATAATTTGTCCCAGTTTTCAGCACGATCATATATCATTTAAAAAAATTAACCTCCCTTGGATGTGGTCTCTCTTTCTCACACTCCCTCTCCGGCGTCGAACCCTGATTTGCCCGATAACCATGATCAACATGGTAGGCTCAGAAAAGAACATCGAAAGTTGATAGAGAAAATATCCAAATGGATCGTGGACTTCATGGTGATGTGCGATCGGGCAGAAGTTATCTAGAGTCAACAAAGCGGCAGGAGGGCTTCTCCTGTCTAACGTTTCCAAATCCTAAATACCCCAGTGACATTCCCTATAATTTTTTATTAATCATTCCAATAACAGGGCATCTTAAGTGTGCTGTATTGTTATCTATCGTCACTACCTCCCCAAGTCGGGAGTGGGTAATTGCCGTACGCCCCCTCCTTTCCTTCGATTCTTCTGCTTTAAGACCTTTTCCCACATTTCCGCTCGATCACAATTAAATTTCATCCATTGATCTCCTTTGGATGTTTTCTCTCTTTCTCACGCTCCCTCTCTGGCGTGGAAGCCTGATTAGCCGCTAAACGTGTTCAACATAGTAGGCGCAGAAAAGAACATTGAAAGTTGATAGAGCAGATATCCAATTGGATCGTGAACATCACGGGGACGTGCGACATGGTGGGGCAGTATGTGTGCACACGAACACGACCTACTCGAACTGACTGATGGGTCTGCCCCCTGCAACTTCTGGGTCTCCAAATTGGGCAAATGGCATGATCTTGCCCTTTACACCTTGGAGGTGCTGGCCTGCCCTGCAGCCAGTATATTGTCTGAACGTGTGTTTAGCACGACTGGAGGGGGTTATCACAGGCTATATTTCCCAATGTTTTGGGGTGTACCCTAATTTTAAAAAATTTTAAAAAAATGTAAAACCAAAAAGCAGTGTAGGCTACCTCCTCCTCCTCCACCGCCGCTTCCACCTACACTGCCACATCCACTGCCCCCTTAACCTCCTACTCCATATGGACCTCGTCCACCTAAATCAAGATTATTTTTTATTTTTATGTATTTTATGTTATTTAAAGTCATTTCCCTATCCAGATTTGTTTGCAGAGCACTTGCCATGCTCTTAACTACATTTTGCTGCCATTTGCAGCCCTCTAGTCCTCTCCATGACATTTTTAGAGCCATTTTAGTGCTCAAAAGTTTGGGTCCCTATTGACTTCAATGGGGTTCGGGTCAGGGTCAAATTCGGGTCCCGAACTCTAACTTTTTTGTGAAGTTCGGCCGAACCCTTCGAACCCGAACATCCAGGTGTCCGCTCAATTCTAATTTTAACACAGATTTACCTAATTCTTCTGTAAAAACTGCGATTTTGGTGGTTTCGCTTTAGTAAGATGGAGCACTTAATAGCATTGCCAGGTCTACGTAATGCTAAAACTCTTGCACTAGTATTTGTCGATAACATCGTGAAATTACATGGTATTCCTGCTGATGTGGTGTCTGATAGGGGGACTCAGTTTGTTTCCAAATTCTGGAAGGCGTTACGTACGTGTCTGGGGGTACAATTGTCCTTCTCTTCGGCCTTTCATTCTCAGTCGAACGGACAAACTGAACGCAGTAATCAGAATCTGGAAATTTATTTGAGATGTTTTGTCTCGGAGAATTAGGAGGAGTGGTCAAGAGTTTTGTATTTAGCCGAGTTTGCTATAAATAACAGTAGACAGGAGTCCACCGATAAGTCATCGTTTTTTGGGGCATATGGGTTCCACCCTCAATTCGTCACATTTTCTGTTATGGAGACTTCTGATATACCTGAAGAGGAATAATTTTCCTCTTCTTTGTCATCTTTTTGGCAGAAAATTCAAAATAATCAGAAGAAAATGGTCAACAAGTATAAACATATGGCTGACAAGAGACGTATGAATGGTCCGGGCCTGAGTGTGGGTGATTCTGTGTGGCTGTCCACAAGAAACATTAAGTTGAAAGTACCTTCTTGGAAGTTGGGTCCAAGGTTTATTGGTCCATATAAGATCACTGCCATTAGTAACCAGGTAGCCTTTCGTCTTCAACTTCCTCGGTCTTTGAAGATTCATAATGTGTTCCATAAGTCGTTGTTGAAGAGAGATGTTGAACCGTCCTCCTTGCCTCTTGCTCCTGTCATGGTGGGCGTTAATCTGGAATTTTAGATTGCCAGGATAGTTGACTCCCGAATTCTCCATAGATCTCTCCAGTATCTCGTTCACTGGTGGAGTTATGGTCCAGAGGAGAGGATGTGGGTTCCAGCGGCTGACATTAATGCTAGTTGTCTGATGAATGCCTTTCACAGACCTCATCCGGATAAAGTCGATCCTGGGTGTCCGGAGGCCACCCATAGAAGGGGGGTACTGTCACGGTCTCTTCTGTGACAGGGGTCAGAAGATCTAAGAGACTGGCTGCATGTGATGTGATCTGACAGCCTCTTCGGTTTCACTTGTTTCTATGTTGTTGCTGGTTTGACCACACCTCTTGTCTCAGGTGTAGCTTAAGTGGTCATTCCAACTCCTCTATTTAGTCTGGTCTCACCCATTATGCTATGCGGTTGATGGCTCCTTTCTGGTTGTGGAAGTGCTGGTGTTTAGTTCTCCTCTGAGTTCCTGCTCATCCGCGTACTTCAGAGTTAAGTGTCTTTTCCCTATTTCTTGTATTCCCCTTTCTTTTGGTATTAGGCCTGAGGAAGTCTCCTGTTCCTTCAGCTGTGAAGGAACAGGTCATCTCTTGTCTTGACACTATTTCCAGGGCCCTAGGGTCAGATAGGGCTCTAGGTTCATTCCTACCATCGAGGTCTGTTCATACTGATAGTAGTCAGGGCTCGGTTTAGGGATTCACTAGGTGGTGACCTTTCCCCTTTCCCTAGTTTCCAGGCCTAGTACCTTTTCCCTTCCCTCTTGTGTTCAGTGTGGAGTTTACTACCCACACCGTGCCGTGACACCAGGCTTAATTTTGCAAATGTGACATATTTCACTTTATGTGGTGATAACTTTAGAATGCTTTTATTTATCCAAGTCATTCTGAGACTGTTTTCTTGGGACGTCCTGTACTTGATGTTAGGGGTAAATTTGGGTAGATAACTTTTACCTTTATATTATAAAAAATCAAAAATGTACAGAAAATTTGGGAAAAAAACTTTTTCAACATTTTTATTTCTACACATTAAAGGCAGAAAGTGATACCTCATGAGAGGTTTTATACACTGCTCAAAAAAATAAAGGGAACACTTAAACAACACAATGTAACTCCAAGTCAATCACACTTCTGTGAAATCAAACTGTCCACTTAGGAAGCAACACTGAGTGACAATCAATTTCACATGCTGTTGTGCAAATGGGATAGACAACAGGTGGAAATTATAGGCAATTAGCAAGACACCCCCAATAAAGGAGTGGTTCTGCAGGTGGTGATCACAGACCACTTCTCAGTTCCTATGCTTCCTGGCTGATGTTTTGGTCACTTTTGAATGCTGGTGGTGCTTTCACTCTAGTGGTAGCATGAGACGGAGTCTACAACCCACACAAGTGGCTCAGGTAGTGCAGCTTATCCAGGATGGCACATCAATGCAAGCTGTGGCAAGAAGGTTTGCTGTGTCTGTCAGCGTAGTGGCCAGAGCATGGAGGCGCTACCAGGAGACAGGCCAGTACATCAGGAGATGTGGAGGAGGCCGTAGGAGGGCAACAACCCAGCAGCAGGACCGCTACCTCCGCCTTTGTGCAAGGAGGAACAGGAGGAGCACTGCCAGAGCCCTGCAAAATGACCTCCAGCAGGCCACAAATGTGCATGTGTCTGCTCAAACGGTCAGAAACAGACTCCATGAGGGTGATATGAGGGCCCGACGTCCACAGGTGGAGGTTGTGCTTACAGCCCAACACCGTGCAGGACGTTTGGCATTTGCCAGAGAACACCAAGATTGGCAAATTCGCCACTGGTGCCCTGTGCTCTTCACAGATGAAAGCAGGTTCACACTGAGCACATGTGACAGACGTGACAGAGTCTGGAGACGTCGTGGAGAACGTTCTGCTGCCTGCAACATCCTCCAGAATGACCGGTTTGGCATTGGGTCAGTAATGGTGTGGGGTGGCATTTCTTTGGAGGGCCGCACAGCCCTCCATGAGCTCGCCAGAGGTAGCCTGACTGCCATTAGGTACCGAGATGAGATCCTCAGACCCCTTGTGAGACCATATGCTGGTGCTGTTGGCCCTGGGTTCCTCCTAATGCAAGACAATGCTAGACCTCATGTGGCTGGAGTGTGTCAGCAGTTCCTGCAAGACGAAGGCATTGATGCTATGGACTGGCCCGCCCGTTCCCCAGACCTGAATCCAATTGAGCACATCTGGGACATCATGTCTCACTCTATCCACCAACGTCAAGTTGCACCACAGACTGTCCAGGAGTTGGCAGATGCTTTAGTCCAGGTCTGGGAGGAGATCCCTCAGGAGACCATCCGCCACCTCATCAGGAGCATGCACAGGCATTGTAGGGAGGTCATACAGGCACGTGGAGGCCACACACACTACTGAGCCTCATTTTGACTTGTTTTAAGGACATTACATCAAAGTTGGATCAGCCTGTGGTGTGTTTTTCCACTTTGATTTTGAGTGTGACTCCAAATCCAGACCTCCATGGGTTGAAAATTTGATTTCCATTTTTTTATTTTTGTGTGATTTTGTTGTCAGCACATTCAACTATGTAAAGAACAAAGTATTTCAGAAGAATATTTAATTAATTCAGATCTAGGATGTGTTATTTTTGTGTTCCCTTTATTTTTTTGAGCAGTGTATTTTTATTTTAGATTCCCTATATGTCTACTTTATGTTGGCATAATTTTAAAAATTACATTTAACTTTTTTAGGGCAATAGAAGGCTTAGAATTTAAGAAGCAATTTTTAAAATTTTCTATAAAATTTTCAAAATCGACTTTTTCAAGGATCAGTTCAGTTTTGAAGTCACTTTGAGGGTCTTACATAATAGAAACCACCCATAAATGACCCCATTTTAAAAACTACACCCCTCAAATTACTCAAAATTGTTTTCACAAACTATGTTAACCTTTTTAGGTGTTCCACAAGAATTAAAGGAGGCAAAATTTACAATTTACAGTTTTTGTGCAGATTTTCAATTTTAATCCAATTTTTCTTATAACACAGCAAGGGTTAACAACAAAACAAACCTCAATATCTATTACCCTGATTCATCAGTTTACAAAAACATCCCATTTATGTTCGTAAACTGCTGTATGGGTACACGGCAGGGCGCAGAAGGAGAGGAGCAAAATATGGTTTTTGGAGAGCAGATTTAGCTGGAATGGCTTTTGAGTGTTGTGTTATATTTATAGACACACTAAGGCACCCCTACAGAAGAAATCCCCTAAAAGTGACTCCATTTTGGAAACTACACCCTTCAAATAATTTATTGAGAGGTTTACTGATGACTGTGACGTCACAGGCGTTTTATAATATTTAGAAAAACATGGCTGTGAAAATGAAAATTTTTATTTTTTACAAGAAAAAGTCACTTAAGACCAAATTTTTCACTTTAACAAGGGATAACAGAAGAAATGCACCCCATAATGTGTTACCCAGCTTCTCCTGAATACGGCAACACTCCATACGTGGTCGTAAAACTGCTGTATGAGCAGACGGCAGAATTCAAAAGGAAAGGATTAGCATCTGCATTTTCTAACGTGGAATTTGCTGAAATAGGTTTAAGGGCCATAGCTTTTTTATTTTTTTTGTTGATTGAGCTGTGTGGGGGCTAATTTTTTTGCAGGATGGGCTGTAGTTTTTAATGGTACAATTTTTTGATACCTATGACTTTTTGGTCGCTTTTTATAAAAAAAAATTGTGGAGTGTTTTTTATTTTTATTTTTTATGAGTTTCACCAAGTGTTATATTTGATAAGATAATTTTATTCTGTGGGTTGATACGGTTATGGCGATACCGAATTTATATTGTTTTATTTATGTACCACTTTTATATCATAAAATCACTTTTTATAAAAAAAAAATTTTTACATCACCAAATCGAAGACCCGTAACTTTTAGATTTTTCCATCAATGTAGCTGTGTGAGAGCTTGTTTTTTTGCAGGAAGGGCTGTAAGTTTTACTGGTACAATTTTGGGGTCTGTATGACTTTTTGAGCACTTTTTATTCCATTTTTCAGGAGGTGTAGCAGGCGAAAATTGCATTTCTGTTAGTGTTTTTTATTTTTATTTTTTGGGGGTTCTCCATGTGGTATATCTGATAAGATATTTTATTCTGTGGGTTGATACGTTTATGCGTTTATGGCAACAAAAAATTTGTAATGTTTTTTTTATGTTCTATCACTTTTATATCATAAAATCACTTTTTATTAAACATTTTTTTTTGCATCACCAAAATCTAAGACCCATAATTTTTTTATTTTACCATCAACATAGTTATATGAGGGCTTATTTTTTGCTGGATAGCCTGTAGGTTTTATTGATATCATTTTGGTATGCATATGATTTTTTTTATCACTTTTTATCCATTTTTTTTGGAGGGGGGGGGTGGTGAGTAATAAAAACTGCAATTCCGCCATAGTTTTTTTATTTTTACAGCATTTACCATGCGGGATTAGTACCATAATAATTTTATAGATCAGGTCTTTACAGACGCAGCTATAGTGAGTAGTTTGTTTTATTTTTTAATCTCTTATAAATGAGTGGATATGTGAAAAGGCTATTTATTTTCTTTTTCATTTACATTTTTATTTATTTATTTTTTACATTTATATCTTTAACTTTTTTTTTTTCTCATACTTTTTTTAAATTAAGTCCCACTTGGATCTTGAAGATTCAGTGGGGCTGATGGCTGTACTATACTTTGCAATGCTCTTGCATTGCAAAGTATAGTACTATGAGGTTTCCTGGTAGATGGCAACACAGGCCCTATGGATGCCACTGCTGCCACATCTAAGGGGTTATAGCAGAGTGTCAGCATACAGCTGACACTTGCTGCTGATGGCCGCCGCCTTCACATTCAGGAGGACTGCAACAGGGGGGCAGATAGGGGCAGGGGGCTCATAAGGGGGGCAGGGGGCACAGACCGGCACAGTTAGGGACACAGGCGGGACAGTTGGAGACAGGGGCCTGCACATGCATAACACGGCCGGAAAAATTAAAAGGTACTGCGCAGGAGGCAGAAGATTTTAGGACACACATCAGGGGGCACAGATTGGGGATGAGGACACATCAGGGGGCACAGATCTACTAATGCCTGATTTCAGGCTCTGATCTGCAGAGTGCAGATCAGAGCCTGAAACCAGCATTTTAAAACTGCCGTGCTCCAATTGGTTAGTCTGAAAAGACTAACCAATCTGAGCGATCGTCGGCAAGGGACCACTCTAATTGGTCCCTTGCCAGCATTACCGGGCTCTGCACTGTCCCTGACAGCAGCAGTGCAGGGGCAGAAGCTTTAATCCAAGTGCTTATGGCAGTCGTGAACGGGTTAATAATTACGTTTTCCAAATTTGTTTCATATTATTTTGTTTTCAAACTATTAACCTTAATTGTTGTTCTTTTACTGTTTATCATTTTAAATTTCCATTTTATTCACTTTAATGAATGAAAAAACATACATTTTTGATAATTCAAGACATTGGTACAACATATTTTCATGCATCAATTTTTACATTGAAATAGAAGGGACTTGGGATGAACAAAACTGATTTGATCAATCACATTTGTTGTTCCAATGACTTTTTTTTAATTCTGGACAACCCCTTCAACAGGTGAAATGGATTTGCTGATTTGCTAACATTGTTTATAACTGAATAGGAAAATGGTGAATACAATACTTTCCTGTCACCACAATGGATGACAATTAGAGATGAGCGAAGTTTTGAAAAATTAGATTCAGCAACTTCGCCAAAGTTAGTCAAGAAATTTGACTGCCTTAGGGTATGGCCACACGTAGCAGCAGTGCTGCGGGCCGGTTGTGGCACCTTTAAACAGGGGCTGTTGCTGGTATGGGGTTTAGCTGATTAGGTGGAAAGACAAATATGCAAAATATTGCTGTTCTGGCCTGCAATCTCCTGCATGTTTTTTGACAGTAAACACAGAATATTAATCAGTTCTGGCATACCCACTTCTCTAAACCCAGCGCTCTGCTGCCCTACAGGTGGGAGCCCTTCTTCTGCCATCTGCTTTTCTACATCATCTAATCAATGAGAATATGTCATCAGGAATATCCAGCATCTCTCTGCATCTTGCTGACTTTTCTAGAACAGGATGGTATTGGTTTTTCTAGGACTGGATGGTATTGGTTGGCATGCTGGCACCAGAATAATAAAGGCTTCCATCATATTGGTATTGAATTACATTTAAAGGGCTTCTGTCACCCCACTAAACAGTTTTTATTTTTTTTGGTTACTTATAATCCCTATACTGCGATTTATGCATACATACTGTAATTAATCATTTTGGTTCAGCAGATTCTGTTAAAAAATTACTTTTAAAATATGCAAATTACCTGTCTACCAGCAAGTAGGGAGGCTACTTGCTGGTAGCAGCCGCATCCTGCTATCCTAAAGACGCCCCCTCCGCATGCTGATTGACAGGGCCAGCGGACTGGATCTTTCTCTGCTGGCCCTGTTTGCATTGAAAATCTGGCGCCTGCGCCGTACCTGTCTTCAGTCGGCGCAGGCGCACTGAGAGGCGGACGCTCCATCCTCAATGCACCTGCGCCGATGACGTCACATCTACACCCGGCGCAGGCGCATTGAGGATGGAGCGTCCGCCTCTCAGTGCGCCTGCGCTGACTGAAGACAGGTACAGCGCAGGCGCCAGATTTTGAATGCAAACAGGGCCAGCAGAGAAAGATCCCGTCCGCTGGCCCTGTCAATCAACATGCGGAGGGGGCGTCTTTAGAATAGGAGGATGCGGCTGCTACCAGCAAGTAGCCGCCCTAATTGATGGTAGCAAGGTAATTTGAATATTTTAAAAGTAAGTTTTTAACAGAATCTGCTGAACCAAAATGATTAATTACAGTATGTATGCATAAATCGCAGTATAGGGATTATAAGTAACCAAAAAAAAAAAAAAACTGTTTAGTGGGGTGACAGAAGCCCTTTAAGGCTACTTTCACACTCACGTTTCACGTATCCATTTAAAACGGATCCGTCTGAAGAATTGTAAAACGGATGCAAACGGGGGACTTTTTAACGGATCCATTCAAACAGATCCGCCTGTAAAGCGGATCCGTTCTTTACATTTGCTTCCGTTTTGGCTTCCGTTTAGCGGATCCGTTTTTAAAGAAGAGGGTGTGCCTTAAAGAGTCCACTCACTTTGACAGTGTATTTAAGCAGGTAAACCTCCATTCAGGCTCATTGTATTCTGGAACCATGTTGCCTGCACACTTGCATCTGAGGTTTCTAATCCTTAAAGCGAGATGGAGAAGACGAGACCAGGAAAGAAGAAGACGCCGATATTGGATACACCCTATAACTTCCAAACGGATGAGCAGAGGCATTTTTACAGTCCTGTATTTGGAGTTTCGTGCGAATCCTAAAGAATTTTTCAATTATATGCGCATGACTGTTGATAGTTATGACCAGCTGCTGCAGCGCATTTTATCATGCATACCCGCTACAGAAGGGCAATTTCTCCTGCAGAGCGGCTAATGGTGACAATAAGGTGAAATATTTGTCTTTTTTGGATTGCTGTATATATATATTGTGGTCAAGGCTAAATACGAAACTTGGGCAGCGTGCCTGCCTGGAACCTAACCGGCTGAGGTGTGCCTGGAGCCGGGTATGAGAGTAGCCTAAAAGGGGGCTACCCTAAGGAGGACCCTTGAAATGAAGGGAATGGGTGGGTGGGACCAAGAACCGGAACGCCCACTGTGATGAGGTAAGTGGGGGTTTAAATAGGCTCAAGCCCCTCCCACAAATGCAGGCTGAACCTCAGCCTTACCAACTTGTGGTCAAGGCTAAATACGAAACTTGGGCAGCGTGCCTGCCTGGAACCTAACCGGCTGAGGTGTGCCTGGAGCCGGGTATGAGAGTAGCCTAAAAGGGGGCAAAATGACAACAAAATAGTTAAGGTGTAAGACTTTATTACCTTATAACACCAAAGACCGAAATGCCTGCGAAATCTCCACCTGCGGGTTAGGTATGTATCTGGTGAAGCAAGACGAACGCCATCTCCCCATCTTTCGGATGACGTGGGCGGGGACCCCCTGCCGGGAAGCCGCGGAGGCTGCCCCAATGCGGAAGGAATGACCGGATATTGCTCCTGAGTCAAACCCTAAGCCAGCAGCCACCGTGCGGATGTGGCTGATGAATTGCGCCGTGGTGAGAGCTCCCTTCAGATGGGGTAGCAGAGGGCTGTGAGGTGGCGCATCCCGGAGGGCGAGGATGAGCTGGTCAAATACCTGTAACGGGCACCATTCATTACTAGTGGGAAAAAACTGGACCTCCACCGGGGGGCCAGTTTGACTGGTTTTGGAGATAATTATCTTCAGCGCGTAATGGTCAACCACCCTCACCAGCTGCTCTCGGTGCAGGCTGCACCGTCCCGCCGTGCTGCACGTGAACTCGCCTGGCCTAAGGAAGCCGTAAAAAGCTAAGTACATGGCAGCTTTGATGATTAAGCTGGAAAAGGGCCCAAAAGGAGCACCATCCAGGGCTGAAGATAATTTCCGGAACATCTCTCCCGTGACGCCCTGCCTGCGGGACGAGGGATTGGACCCACTCTTCTGGACCCCTCGTAAGGTGGCCTTGACTGCATGCGCAGAAAAAATGGACCCGCCCCCTGGGTTGCGGAGCATGGTGTGGTGTTGGACGCCTGCTAGGTACAACTTAATGGTGTTGTAGGAGAGGTGTAACTGGTGGTGGCAATGGGCGATGAAGGCCATGATGTAAGGAATGTCCGCCAGGCCCGCCTGCGGGTGCAGACGTGAAAACTCCTGGAAGGTTTTCAGGCCTGAAAGGTAGTTCCTGGCCGTGTTTGGGGCAAGGGACTGCTGCGCCAGGTCCCTTGCTGACGAGACGAGCAAGCCTAGTCCATTGACAGGGAACTGAAAGGCGGGGTGGGATATCTGCGTGGCTCGGCCTCCGGCATGACCTGGAAGAAGAGTTCAAAATTAAACCTAGACAGTGCGTCGGCTGCCACATTCCTCTCCCCCGGGATGTGGCTACAATGCACATGGAAGTTATGTGACAGGGCCAGCCAAACCAGCTGGCGCAACAGCGCCATGATCTTGGGGGACTTGGCCCTGCCCTTGGCCAAGATGTCGACCAAGGCCTGGTTATCTGTCACAAACATCACCGGCAAGTTAGCCCAGAGGTGGCCCCATGCCTGAGCAGCTGCCACGATGGGGTATAATTCCAACAGAGAGGAGGTGCGGATGGATTCAGCCTCCTCCAAGATGGTACTGGGCCAACGATCCGCTAGCCACTGGGAACCCCAAATGGCAGCGTAGCCGCAAGATGCAGCTGCGTCTGAAAAAACGGTCGGGCAGGAGGAAGACCAAGGTGACACAAAAAAGGAGACGCCGTTCCATCGGGACAGGAACAACTCCCACATGGCCAGGTCTGCCATGGCCTGGCCGTCCAAACGGATGATGCTGTCCTGTTCGGGTGCTGAGGGAAGAAGCTGGAGCAGCCTTGACACAAAGGTTCTTCCCTGGGGCATAATCCTGGAGGCAAAGTTGAGCCGCCCCAGAAGAGACTGCAACTCGACTCTAGTGAGGCATCCCGTGGCTGCCGCATGGGAAATGACCTCCCGACACTGAGTGAGTTTCTCCTCCGGTAGGCTGGCTTGCAACAGAACCGAATCCAGGACGATGCCCAAGAATGAGACCCTCGTGGCAGGACCCTCAGTCTTTGACTCCGCGATCGGAACAGCCAGACTGGCGAACAATCCGAGGAGGATGGTGAGTATGCTGGACCCGCCCTGCGGATCCTCGACAACCAGAAAATCGTCGAGGTAGTGGATGACCGACCGGAGGCCTCCGTGACGGATCAGGATCCAATGCAGCGCCTTGGCCAGCTGGTCGAATAACCACGGGCTACTCTTGGATCCAAACGTGAGCCTGTTGGCGAAAAAATACTGGCCGGCCCACTCAATGCCGTAGAATTGCCATAACTGCGGCAGGATGGGCAGGAGTTTAAATGCATCCGCAATGTCAACCTTTGCCAGCCAAGCGCCCCTACCATGTGACAGGATGGCCTGGATGGCGTCGTCCACCGAGGAATAACGCATGGAAAATTCCTCTGAGGGAATCAGAGAATTAAGGCTTGGAATACCGGACACATGAGGGGCGGACAGATCATAAATTAATCTTTTTTTTATTAGTGTTCTTTTTTGCCACTAAGCCGATGGGGTTAATGCGCCATGAGGAAAACGGGATGCATGGGAACGGGCCTATGAGGAACCCCTTGGAAACTTCCGACTGGAGCAACTCGCTAGTTGCTGGAGGGTCCAGGGTGGCGGACAGCAGATTCCTGCCCTGCCAGGGCACCTGCGGCAGGGTGATGAGCCCTGTGTGGAACCCCTGGCGGAAGCCTGCCAACAGGAACGCCACGAAGTCTTGATCGTGGTGATCGTGAAGGAGTGCCGCCAAGAGGTCCACGTTGATGTCCGCTAGTCAGGAACCTTTGGAAGATTTCTTTGGGCAGGCGGACCGTGGGTGGGCCCTGAAGCACATGGAGCAGACGTGGAGTGACCTGCAGCTGGCATATGAGCACCCCCCTGAATTAAAGTTATTACAGACCTGGCTCTTCCCCAGGTAGACAATAGGTCTGCCGAGCTTATCTGTGGAGGGGTTGGACGGAAATGATCCGGAGGTCCCCGGGATAGCCCTGTCCTGAGGCGGGTGCGCAGCATTGGGGCACCACTCTGAGGAGTGGAAAATCGACTGACACGCCGCACAGTTGGGAGCCCTGAGGCCAGCGAAGTGACGGCAGAAGAGCTCGGTGTCAATCAAGGACCAGCTGGTGACATACTGGAACTGGGCCAGAGCTTCCGCCGCCTTAGCTGCAAAGGAACGGTGGTAGTCATAGAAGGCCGACCCACCATACTTGTGCCCTAGGTCAGTGACCAGGTACAAATAGCTGTCAAGCTCCTCTCTTCTCTCCGGCTGTGCGGTGCAGACGATGTCCCTGAAGAGGCTGAAGGCCAGGACAAATTCCGGAATGGACAACTTGCGGTTGAGCCGCGAATCCTTGGCCCGAAGGACCACCGACACATCGCCACAGTTGATGACCCGGTTCTCGGGAACATCTTGAGCGGCAATGAGGATTGATGCCAGATTGACATCTTTCCCTGCCAGGATGTCTCTCTTAAGGTTATCAGGAATGAAGTGAGAGGGGGACACATGTGGAATGGGTCTTGGCGTACCTGAAGCCAGCCAGCCTGATGTAGAGGGAGTCATCAGCGGAACGGGAGCCGGCGGTACAACCGGTGGCCGGGATTCGAGCTCCGAAACCCTTGCCCGCACATCCGCCACCGAGTCCACCAAGGAATTCAGGGTCGCCTGTAGCTGCACCAGGGACAAATGGATGGCCGACGCCTCTGGCTGCACTGTTGTGGTGCTGGGGCTGGTCATGAGCAGTTTGTATAGCTCTGCCTTTCTTGCGGTGGCCGGATGTGGAATGCCTCTTCGGTTCAACTCGGCCAACAGTTTTGGGATGGTCCAACTCCGAAGGGATGAGGGACCCGCTTGGCTTGACACGATTGAGCCGGAGATGGAAAGGCCGTCCTCCATGTCCGAGGCCCGAGACATGGCAGAGCAGCTAAAAAAAAAAAAAAAAAAAAAAAAAAAAAAAAAAATCGAGGGTGACGATGTACTGGAATTTGGATTGGTGCACGACAGAGAGACACGTACCGGTAACGGAATTCACGAGACGGCTCAGTCGAACCTGGCCTAACCGAACAGACGAAGACAATTAACGCGTGGTTATGACTTGACTGGGACCGAGGTGGTGCCCGTGCGAACTTACCTGAACAGGACCGAAAGGAACGGAGAACTGGGAACAAACTTCTGTAAATAAAGCACAGGCAAAAAAACATTTGAAAGTGCAGAGGACACGGGTGCCCACCAACCTGCGGAACCAGGCGAACTGGCCAGGCTGGGGCTCACCCTAAGGCCAAGTGACCATCCGAGCGCATCGGATCGAACACCTGACCGAAAAGAGAGCCGCCTGAGCGTACCAGGCGGTTTGACAGGAGAGAAGGCGCGTAGCCATGAAATAGAGGCTGCGCGTAGCAGCGGCCCGCGAAGGGCAGTGGTAAGTCATAAACCTAGGAGTTACGGAAAGCAAGAATGACCCGGGGAGAAGCCGAGGACGGCCCCTTTGGAAGACTTGAAAGCCGAAGGACAGGTGCGTGAACCCGTGTGATAGACAAGAAAAAACATGAAGACCTGGGCGTACCAGGAGTGAACCGAGCCCCGGGCGTACCAGGGAAGGAGGAGGTGCCCCCAACCGCGACCGGACACCCGACTGTGACCGGCCGACAATGACTTGGCAACCAGACAAAACCCGGCGGCCTGGGCGAAACCAGGAAGACCAGACACCCTGGCCGTAACCAGGTGCCCGAGGTGTGGTGGAGCCAGATCGGTCCTACGTGGGACACCTATCCTTGTCCATACATGGAAAATAAATTTTTTATTTATTTATTTATTTTTTTTTTATTTTTTTTTAATTAAAAGGGGGTTAGTCTGTGTCGACTATATGGCGGGTTTGTGCCGCAAATACTTATATATTAATGTTTTGTTTTTTTTTTTCAAGTCTATGCGGACTATATGGCGGGTTTTTACAAAACGTACTTATTTTCATTACCCTCTTTTTTTTTTTTTTTTTTTTTTTTTTATGCGGACTATATGGCGGGTTTTTTCAAACGTACTTATTTTCATAACCCTCTTTTTTTTTTTTTTTTTTTTTCTATGCGGACTATATGGCGGGTTTTTTACAAACGTACTTATTTTCATTCCCCTTTTTTTTTTTTTTTTTTTTTTTTTTCAGACTATGCGGCGGTTTACCGCACCCACTTTACACCAATTACTTATTTCATTATTTATGAATTCTTCATTTTACTACTTCCTCCTTACTTCCCCCCCATCCCCCCCGTCCGGCCTGGCTGCCCGTGAGCCTGCGCCCCGCGTGGAACGCAAGCCGACATTGCAGCCAGGGAGACCGGGCAGGGGGCGGGTGACGTCACTGAAGCGCCGGAAGAGGAGTGCGTTCCAGGCTGGAACGCACGCCTATGTGCACCGGCTTCCATGCCGCACCGAGGTGCAGCCTCGTTCAGGAACCCAACCCCCCCCCCCCCCCTCCCCCTCCCCCTCCCCGATGATCGGGTAGCTGTTGGCCGGCGTCGTTTCATCCCTGCTGCCGCCGGAAGCAAGCGGAGCGGCGGGGACCGGAACCAGGAAGTGCGTGCGTTCCACCCTGGAACGCACGCCTTCTTGCGCCGTGCCGGGAACGAGGTGAGCCGGCCAGACCAGGGAAAACCTCCCCCCCCTTTAACCGGCATGATGAGCCGGCCGGCTGCCGGGTGCGCTTCCTGACGCCATACCGCCAGGAAACACAGGGAGACGAGCGGAGGAAGAGGGGACCTGGAAGCCCGTGCGCTCCACGCTGGAACGCACGGCAGCATGAGGTGGAGGGAGGGTGCCAGACCGCCGCAGTCCTTGCCCTGCGAAAGAGCCCCCCCCCCCCCTACTTACCACCAGGAGACACGAACTCTGCAAGAGGCGACCGTAGGTACCAGGAACACACGAACACTAGCCAGTGAATAACCAAGAACCGGAACGCCCACTGTGATGAGGTAAGTGGGGGTTTAAATAGGCTCAAGCCCCTCCCACAAATGCAGGCTGAACCTCAGCCTTACCAACTTATATAGAATTTTCTTTTTCTTATATTTGTATTTTTTTTTTAAAGGTTTCTTGCTACCCAATATCAAATGGGAATTTCTACGATCTCCGGAGTAGTCAAAGATACTTGTCGTGGATTGTGGGAGGTATTGCATGAGGATTTCATCCCACATCCAACAACAGAACGGTGGCTCCAAATAGCAATTACAAGGATTGTAAAACCTTCTGGAAGTGGATCTGAATTTTTTAACTACTAAAAATATGTCTCCATTATCTTAATGGCCATTGCAGATGCTGATTATTGATTTGTCGCAGTTGACATTAGAGCGTATGGACGGACAAATGACTCGATGGCTTTCAAAAACTCCTCTATGGGATGCCTCCTGTATTCAAAGCAATTTGGATTACCACCTCCAAGACCTTTGCCAGGTACCGATGGACCTTCAATGCCATTTGTCATAGTAGGGGACGAGGCGTTCCAAATGTGTGAGAATCTCATAAAGCCATACTCCAGCCGTGACTTGAACTCTACAAAGCGCGTATATAACTACAGACTGACATGAGCTAGATGACTGGTAGAGTGCGCCTTTGGCATTTTAGTTGCAAAAGGGCGTATTCTCACCAAAGCCATTAATCTCCATTAATGTGGAAACCATAGACGATGTAGTCAAGGCTTGTGTAGTTCTACATAACTATCTTTTATCTGAGGAACCCCTGCGCCTGGACCTGCAAGAGGTTGATTGTACACTCACCAGGCTGCAAAATTTGTCATATCGCTCAACCCTTGTCGTCGCCACAAGGAGGGACCGTTTCGCCGATTACTTTGTTTCTGATGCGGGTAGAGTGAGTTGGCAGGATAATGTTTTGTAATTGTTTTTAATGTTTTCTCTTATACTAAATAAAAATTTGTTTTTTATTACACCTGTCTTCAAATTTTTATAATCGACCAACAAGAATGGTTATGCTAAACTAGTGATATTTTGTATTTTACGACAACTCATAATCTGCCTTGCTGAACACGGACATATCTATATTTTAAACCCAATTTCAACACTGAATATCGCATGGTATTGGCATTTTATGGAGAAACCTTTTATACGAACTATGTTCTCCATAGTGCTGCCAGGCAAAGGCCTTTGTTCATCTGTGAGTCCCGTGGCATCACCTGCACTATTGGGCCAGCTGTAGTCCTGCCATAGCCTGTCAAACTGCTATGACATTGCTAAAGCCTGGCCATTACAGACTGTGAAATAAACAACACACTGTTTGGCGGAATCCTCCGCTTAGCAGTGTGTTATTGTCAGCCATTTCACTGTGGGAGCCTATGCATGGTAAGGGAAAGCATTCTAGCTTGAACTGCTGAGTTCTTTGGCTGAGTCCAGGTCCTTATTCGGCTCTGAACCCGGACAAAAACTTAAACAGCATTAAGTTCCTTTCCTGTCCCTTGTGGTAATGACGCTACTTTATGTGACAGCTTCATCTTTGCTAAAGAGCAATATATACATTTTTTGCTCTCTAGTAAATTAATTGTTGATGATGCTGATTCAACTCCCACACGGGTTCATGTGGATTTGCACCAGATTAGCTAATGAACAAGCTCATTTGCCCCTGAAGAAGCCAGAACTCTGGCGAAACATGTCAGGGGGCAGTCTTAGATTTTAACTGCTCTGCACCTCCTCATTGTTACCAACACCTAACGGTGATGGTGTTGGTGTAGATCAAATTTTCAGTGCACTGTGGCACATGTTGCTGGACACTGAATCCCTGGTGCGGTTCAGCCAATCTAGCTTGTGAACCAAGTCCACAACCAATGTAACACACACATAGTGGTTTGTGTTTTGCTCTCACACCACTTCAGTAGGCTGTCTAAACATCATTTCAGTGTGAAGCATCAATGCGGACAGTGTGATGGCAGTGTGCCACAGCAGCACTTAGTTTATAAGGGACCACCATTGAGAGAGAGTGCACATCTCTCTCCCTTTAATTTAGTGCAGTATCTTCACTAATAGAGTTGAGGTGCATTGTATTTTTAATTTTTCATTCCTAGGTTGTTTCAGTTCAATAAAGGGTGCATGTTGCATCCATCTATAATATAAAAATATATATATCTTTTTAGAACTATACTAATAAAAGTGAAGTTTTAAAAAACCTGGGTCAAGATAGGTTTTCTTGCCTAATCAGGCATTTGTAAATAGACTATTAAAATAACCTTACCCAGGTTGGTCCCAATTATTATATATATATAATAGTATAGTAAAGTAAAATTATTTTATTTAACAATAATTTTCAGATTTTTTTTTATATAAACAATAAATAAAAATATATATATATATATATATAAAAAAAAACAACTATTAATTATGAAAACGTCGAGGGGAGGTGGAGCGTTGCGGGGTGGACATTCTTGAACCGGCAGCAGTATCCCCCTGTCTTTTGTGGAGGGATTAAAACGACGGGCCGCAGGAAAAGATGCAGGAGGGATTTGAGGGGTGTGGAGAGTTGAAGGGTCGGAACTGGAATGTTCCCGAGCATGTGTAGAAGAAGGAGTTTGAAAAGAAGTTGGAGCGATATAGTGAGGAGGAGATGGTGTAGAAGAAAAAGATGGAAGATTGTACACATGCTCGGGGGGGGAGTGGGAAAGGGACGGATGGCGGGAATGGGAAGCTTGGCGGAAAGGGACTTGATGAAAAGAGTAGGATGGGGGGTAGGTGTGGGACGGGAGAGGTGCAAAATTTCCCACGACCAGTTCTACATCACATTTTTAAACTCATGCACCTGCTCGGGAGTCATTTGGTCCATTCGGGGGACTAAGGTTTGCACGTAATGTTAGTGAGGTGTGAGTTAACGCACCACCTCCGCCCCCTCCAGTCGGCGTGCCAAGTCATCTAGCGCTCGCCTCATTTCATCTGCAAAACCTCCTAGAGCATCGGAAATTATCTCTACAAGGTTCCCATAGTCCTCCCGACAGCTCCTACCGGATCTCCTGCTATTCAACATAGCTCTCACATTTTGTCTCCAATGTGAGGGCGTATGCTGAAAAGAGGGACCCGGTAGGGTACCAGGATTGACCCAAACCGGTGTATGAGGGACAGGAGGGCTGGGGGTGGCGGACGGTTCTGGGTCCACTTCAAGAGCTGGTTTAGGCGCCCGAGTGCTGCTGGCAGTTCTGTGGAGAAAAAAAAAAAGGCTTTGTATTACTGCATCCAGGTTATATGCTATGCCTACCTCTTAATGTAGGGGGCTGCCAGAAACAGAGATGTCAACCAATCCTCTGTCTCAGACAGCCCCTTGCTGTCAGAAGTTGAGAACAAATGTTCCTCCGACCGTAGGGCGCTGCCAGAAACAGAGGTGTCAAATGATCCTCTGTCTCAGACAGCCCCTTGCTGACAGAAGTTGAGAACAATTGTCCCTCCGACAGTAGGAGGCTGCATGAAACAGAGGTGTCAAACGATCCTCTGTCTCAGACAGCCCCTTGCATGCAGAGGGAGAGGAAAGCAAAATTATTGTATATTTATTTGTAGAAAAAAAAAATTACCTTCTAAGCGCCAGCTTCTGTCGTAAGAACCCCAAGTCCGTACTGTACATATATGGCAGCCTTGAGGTTGGTCCTGATCCACTCGGGGCCTGAACTTCCTTGTTGTAGTCTCTCTTGAAGCAGTCCCGGATAGACCGCCACCGAGTCATAACCTTGTCATCTGTGAAAAAAATAAAATAAATACAATATTAGCATGGACTTAGGTTTACATTATACATGAGGTAAAAATACATATTGTTGTACTTACCACATTCTTTCTGAGCCGCCACATTTAGATCCCCCCAGCCAGTGAACAACGAGTCACAGATCTGCCTTCAGAGCCACCGGGTATGGTGATGTTCGACATGGTAGCAGTCGATGTGGTCCCATAAAGTGGGACGCGCCTCCACCAGCTGCATAAGGAGTTTGTTGTCTATATGAGGGACAACTAACTCCATATCTTCCCCGGTGGAGACTGCTCTGTTTGCCTCTGCATCGTCTTACCATGGACTGATAAACAACAAGGCTTTTAGAGATACTTTTATAACCCTTTCCAGCTTTATGCAAGTCAACAAGTCTTAATCGTAGGCCTTCTGAGAGCTCTTTTGTGTGACTCATCATTCACTTCAGGCAATGCTTCTTGTGAAAAGCAAACCCAGAACTGGTGTGGGTTTTTCCATAGGGCAGGGCAGCTGTAACCAACACCTCCAATCTCATCTTATTGATTGGACTCCAGTTGGCTGACACCTCACTCCAATTAGCTCTTGGAGATGTCATTAGTCTAGGGGTTCACATACTTATTCCATCTGCACTGTGAACGTTTACATGGTGTGTTCAATAAAAACATGGTAACATTTAATTATTTGTGTGTTATTAGTTTAAGCAGACTGTGATTGAAGAAATTGATTCACACCAGGCATCCCAAGAATATTGCTGAACTAAAACAGTTCTGTAAAGAGGAATGGTCAAGAATTACTCCTGACAATTGTGCACGTCTAATCTGCAACTACAGGAAACGTTTGGTTGAAGTTATTGCTGCCAAAGGAGGTTCAACCAGTTATTAAATCTAAGCGTTCACATACTTTTTCCACCTGCACTGTGAACGTTTACATGGTGTGTTATAAAAACATGGTAACATTTAATTCTTTGTGTGTTATTAGTTTAAGCAGACTGTGATTGTCTATTGTGACTTAGATGAAGATCAGATCACATGTTATGACTAGAGTTGAGTGAACACCTAGATGTTCGGGACCCGAACTTGATCCGAACTTGGACCCGAACCCCATTGAAGTCAATGGGGACCCGAACTTCACTTTATTATTTTCCGTTATAACATGGTTATAACAGAAAATAATAGTATTAGCTTTTTCCGATCTGAGTTTTCACGATCGTGAAAACTCAGATCCGACAGTATATTCTAACACAGAGGCGTTCCCATGGTGATGGGGACGCTTCAAGTTAGAATATACTGAGAACTGTGTACATAACTGCCCTTTGCTGCCTGGCAGCACCCGATCTCTTACAGGGGGCTGTGATCCGCACAATTAGATCGGGTGCTGCCAGGGAGCAGGGGCCAGACCCCCCTCCCTCCTCAGTATTAAAATCATTGGTGGCCAGTGAGACCCCCCCTCCCTCCCTCTCCAGTATTAAAATCATTGGTGGCCAGTGCTGACCCCCTACCCCCGCCCCCCCTATTAAAATCATTGGTGGTTAGTGCGGCCCCCCCCCCTATTAAAATCATTGGTGTGCAGTGCGGCCTCCCCTCTCCCCCCCACCCCTAATTAAAATCATTGGTGGCAGTGGCCACAAGTTAACAACCCCCCTCCCCCCCATCATTGGTGGCAGCGGAGCGGCAGTTCCGATCGGAGTCCCAGTTTAATCGCTGGGGCTCAGATCGGTTACCATGGCAGCCAGGACGCTACTGCAGTCCTGGCTGCCATGGTTACTTAGCACTTTTAGCAGCATTATACTTACATTATACTTGTGTCCGGCCGGGCGCTCCTCCTACTGGTAAGTGACAGGTCTGTGCTATAAGCAATGCGCCGCACAGACTTTTCACTTATAAGTAGGAGGAGCGTCAGCCGGCCACAGACAGCGCATGTAAGTATAATGCTGCTAAAAGTGCTAAGTAACCATGACAACCAGGACTGCAGTAGCGTCCTGGCTGCCATGGTAACCGATCGGAGCCCCAGCGATTAAACTGGGACTCCGACCACACTGCCGCTTCGCTGCCACCAATGATGGGGGCGGGTAGGGGGGTTGTTAACCAATGATTTTAATTTGGTGGGGCGAGAGGGGAGGCCGCACTGGACACAAATGATTTTATTAGGGGGTGGGGGGGCCGCACTAGCCACCAATGATTTTAATAGGGGGTGTGGGGCCACACTAGCCACCAATGATTTTAATAGGGAGGGGGGGCCGCACTGGCCACCAATGATTTTAATACTGAGGAGGGAGGTGGGTCTGGCCCCCTGCTGCCTGGCAGCACCTGATCTCTTACAGGAGGCTGTGATCCGCACAAATAACCCCTCAGGTGCCCATATTATTCCAAAGGGTTCACATACTTTTTCTTGCAACTATATATTGTGGGGATTCGCTCTTGTAGACAGGACAAGCGAGGCAAAGATACGTTTGTAACTCAGAAACTTCAGTGTTTTATTCACACTTATGGTAACAAAACAGTACGACAGTCCATTTGCAGTTTTGGTGTTCGTTCACACCTAGACAGTTCATACAGTAAAACAGTCACCTCTTATCCTAGGTGTTAGTTCACACCCGATCGGCATTGCTTAGGACAGAGCAGACCTCCCAAACTCAGGCCTCCAGCCTAGCACACGGCTCAGATCTCAATCCAGCGATTGCCAGAGCTCCTCTGTCAGAGAGAGAGGTAATTACCACCAGCTGATACTGCTGGCTGTTTTTTTTTTTTAATAGGCCAGACAAGACCCGGCCTGGAACGTGAGGAGTAGTCACCCACCCAGCACTTTGACTACTCCCAGTAAGAGCCATCCCGGATTAGCTATTACAGCTATACTAAATAGCAAGGTGTTAAACAACAACTGTTGCTGACACATGAAAACTGGCTCTTACTCCATCAAGGCCAGGAACCTTGGTGGCAAATACCTTCCGTCAATGACAAATCACAAATCGCTGCTCCTACCTGAAACAGCTCTGCTTACTAAAAGCTCTGCGTAGCACATGCTATGTCAGGCTTTAGCAGAATAAGTGCAGGCAGAAGCAGCGATCTGCTATGCGAGCTCCTGACTGCGCCTGCTCCGCTCTGCTATAGCCTTTCATAGCACATTGGTATAGGCTTTTAGCAAAGCGAAGCAAGCAGGCATAGGCAGGAGCTCACACATGCCATCTTGCCTGATCTGTTCTTAACAGAATTTAGAAAGCATTATGAAAATTGCCTTAGAGTAGCCCCATGGGACATAGACACGATGGTCAGGAGAGGACCTCATTGACTTCTATGGGACAGTCCTCTAGGCATGTTCTGTGACCTATGCAGAAGGAAATAATAGATATGCTTTGATAATCACCTATTGTGAATGGTGGATCCTGTCTGGTGGATCACAGAGGTGATTTCTCTTTATCATGACAGGCAGGTTTAGAATAATATATAACTGCATTAAAGTGACCTGTACAGACCAAGAACTGGCACCTATTAGTAGTTTTGATCGAGCACCAAAGTGCTCTACCGAGCACCCGAGCATAATGGAAGTCAATGGCAGAACCCCAGGCACCCCCTGCTCGGAAGAGAAGAGCGTGTGTGGTTCACAAAAAAAGGTTAGAAATTGATGGAAACCCCATCAAAATGGCTTGGAAACAGCCTTAAGAAGATAGCTGGTTGCGTCTTGGACTCCTATTATCTATGACATACAATAAACACAAAGTCTCTATGCCAAAAGCCAGGTATGTGCAAGCCATCAATCTATCCATAATACAGATAACAGGCTTAGTCAGCATACCTTACAATGGCAGCCTTGTGCACTGTGAGAAAGTAAGAGAGCCAGTAAGCCTCAAAGTTACTTCAGATCTGTTGAATGGCTTAAGTGGACCTGCGGACCTAGATCAATATCATTAGGGTGACAAAAAGTTTTCAGATTGTCCTAACATAATATTCAATAACCTTTCTATACAGTTTTGTCATGTAAAAACTAATTTGCATAAACATGGCATATGGGAAAGACATGCAAATTAGCAGAATTTGCCTTGTTTTTCAGCTGAAAAACCATCTGCATGGAAAATGTGCGATCTACACTACTCATGAACAGCACCATCTATTGGTTTCATAGTCTTATGACAAGACTAATAGTGTAGCCTTTTGCAGGGAAAATTTGCGATAAAAACTCACGATTAGAATATTCGCGATCTACGCTACTCATGAACAGCGCCATCTATTGGATTCATAGTCTTATGACTAGATTATTAGTGTAGCCTTTTGCATGGAAAATTCACGATAAAAATTGCGATTAGAATATTTGCGATCTACACTACTCATCAACAGTGAAATCTATTGGATTCATAGTCTTGTCATAAGACTATGAAACCAATAGATGCCGCTGTTCATGAGTAGTGTAGATCGTGAATATTCTAATTGTGAATTTTTATCGCAAATTTTCCATGCAAAAGGCTAAACAAATAGTCTTGTCATAAGAATATGAAACCAATAGATGGCGCTGTTCATGAGTCATGAACAGCGCCAACTATTGGTTTCATAGTCTTATGACAAGACTAATAGTCTTGTCATAAGACTTTGAAACCAATAGATGGCGCTGTTCGTGAGTAGTGTATATCGCAAATTTTCCATGCAAATGTTTTTTTAGCTGAAAAACAAGGCAGATTCTGCTCATTTGCATGTCTTTCCCATATGCCATGTTTATGCAAATTAGTTTTTACATGACAAAACTGTATAGAAAGGTTATTGAATATTATGTTAGGACAATCTGAAAACTTTTTGTAACCCTAATGATATTGATCTAGGTGCGTATGTCCACCCTAGCCATCCAACAGATCTGAAGTAACTTTGAGGCTTACTGGCTCTCAGTCAGATGAGAGCTGGTTTTTTAATGTCTCATAGTGCACAAGGCTGCCATTGTAAGGTATGCTGACTCAGCCTGTTATCTGTCTCATGGATAGATTGATGGCTTGCATATACCTGGCTTTTGGCATATAGCCTTTGTGTGGTTGTCTATTGTAAGTCGCAGATAATAGGAGTCCAAGATGCATTGAGCCATCCTCTTAATGCTGGTTCCAATCCATTTCAACCTTTTTTTGTGAACCAGATGACCCTCTCTTCTTCAGAGCAGGGGGTGCCTGGTTTGATGCTCGGGTCTCCCATTGACTTTCATTGTATTAAATTGTACTTGAGCACCCACAGTATTCGGCCGAGCATTCCGATGTGCCGAGCATAGCGATGCTCGAGCCGAACAGCAGTTCGGCCAAGCATGCTCGCTCAACACTAATTATTTAGGCTTAGTGGGCAGTGCAAAAACTGCAGGAATTTATGTTTTTTGTTTAAATATAGATGTTGACATGAGAAATTTAAAATAACATCATATAAAATTCTTTAAAAATATGTTAAACATAAAAACGTGATTTAAACTGCAGGTCATTTTCTGATGACATATTCCCTTTAAAGGTTTTTTTACAATGTCGGATGCAGCGCCAATAATGAGCGCTAATATATTATGTTCACTTCCAAAATGATGGCTGGATAACTGAGTTTCAACATTTCCGACCTCTAAATGTCGCTGACCATCATAAAAAAATGGGCGCATTTCAAAAAAGTTTTTTTTTTTATCATTATCCTTACAATGAATTCCTATGTAGGCATCAACTATTGGTTAAATAAAATAATTCCAAACATTTAACCCATGATTATTAGATAACAATGAAAGGAGGAATCTGATTAGTTGCTATGAGCAACTAAGCCAGTTTTCCTTTACCTCAGTTTTGATAAATCTCCCCCTATGTCTCTAAATGAAAAGAAGCAAACATTCAGACAGGAGTGTCCAAACTGTAAACTTGGTGTACATCGTGACTTACTGGTAAATCTAAACTCTCCCATTTCAGGCTGCAGTAGTTTCACACTAGTGTTAGACATCTCTGGCAGCCTTTTCCATCAGGGAGCAGCCTGCTGGAGATGTCTGGATCCGGAATTGCCTGACGCTACCTGACACCCACTGGCCCAATACTCTATTATAGGGACCGGCTGAAATCCAGCCGTAACGTGGCAAACATGACGAGGAAGAAAGCCGTAGCAATGCCGGAATGCAGAGAGATCTCTGCCAGAACAGCCTGCCGGAGATGTCTAATGCTAGTGCAGAACTAACCTTATGGTATTATGTTCTGTCCCTAGGTGGAAGAAATCTGTAAGATAAAAATAAACTTTTTACCACATGCAGTTTACAGTAGAACTGCAGCTGTTAAATATATTCAAGCGCCACAAAATAGTGTTATTATTCACACTAGGCTATTCAGCAATATTTTTATCATTTAAATATCTATGCACATACATATTCCCAAATCTGATTTACATGTCTCTGTCCTCACTTGAACTCTCTGAAGCAGCAGCTCAGTGAAGTTTGTGGTTGTCAGGGAAACAAGGTTCCCGTAGTAAATGCTGCTAAAAAAAGAAATTGGGAGCAGCTCGACACTTCTGTTAGATAAAACATGGAGGCTAAAAACAGAAAAGAATGAGTTCACCTCCCTGATGCTAACACTCATTAAGGTCACGTCTCAGATAATTGCTGTCAAAAAGTTAATGAACTCTGTACGTCTATTTTCTGTAATTACAATTTCAAATAATCTTATTTATTATTCATGCAAGAGCGAGTTATTTCAAGCAAAACTTGTCTAATGAATGCCCTATTCCTGTGTCTTCTTTTAGACTCTTTCCTTTGGTTGGGGGGGGGGGAGGGCATTATTGAGGTGGTATACTGCTCATCAGATCACATTATTATATTTGTAAGAATATTACAGAAAAAATATATATATACAGTACAGACCAAAAGTTTGGACACACCTTCTCATTCAAAGAGTTTTCTTTATTTTCATGACTATGAAGGCATCAAAACTATGAATTAACACATGTGGAATTATATACATAACAAACAAGTGTGAAACAACTGAAAATATGTCATATTCTAGGTTCTTCAAAGTAGCCACCTTTTGCTTTGATTACTGCTTTGCACACTCTTGGCATTCTCTTGATGAGCTTCAAGAGGTAGTCCCCTGAAATGGTCTTCCAACTGTCTTGGAGGAGTTCCCAGAGATGCTTAGCACTTGTTGGCCCTTTTGCCTTCACTCTGCGGTCCAGCTCACCCCAAACCATCTCGATTGGGTTCAGGTCCGGTGACTGTGGAGGCCAGGTCATCTGGCGCAGCACCCCATCACTCTCCTTCATGGTCAAATAGCCCTTACTTTCAAAGTTTTCCCAATTTTTCGGCTGACTGACTGACCTTCATTTCTTAAAGTAATGATGGCCACTCGTTTTTCTTTACTTAGCTGCTTTTTTCTTGCCATAATACAAATTCTAACAGTCTATTCAGTAGAACTATCAGCTGTGTATCCACCTGACTTCTCCTCAACGCAACTGATGGTCCCAACCCCATTTATAAGGCAAGAAATCCCACTTATTAAACCTGACAGGGCACACCTGTGAAGTGAAAACCATTTCAGGGGACTACCTCTTGAAGATCATCAAGAGAATGCCAAGAGTGTGCAAAGCAGTATTCAAAGCAAAAGGTGGCTACTTTGAAGAACCTAGAATATGACATATTTTCAGTTGTTTCACACTTGTTTGTTATGTTTATAATTCCACATGTGTTAATTCATAGTTTTGATGCCTTCAGTGTAAATCTACAATTTTCATAGTCATGAAAATAAATAAAACTCTTTGAATGAGAAGGTGTGTCCAAACTTTTGGTCTGTACTGTATATATTGTGAGGATTCGCTCTGGTAGTTAGGACTAGTGGATGCAGTATAGAGGCAAAGTACACGGTTCTTGAATCAAACAGCGGTGTTTATTCGTACATTGATGCATAACAAAATGCAGATAAGGTGCATGACAAAACGCAAGTGGCTTGGTGTTTGTTCAGACACAAGGAAAGTCCATAAACAATAAAATTCACACCCTATTAGCAGTCCAGCCTCATCAAGTCCATTGGCGGCCTGTTCGCCTTTAGAGGGGCCCGAGTCCTCCAGCCCGGCTCAAACCTCAAATCCCAGCACAGCCCTTAGTTCACAGAACACAGACTCCTGAGCTCCACTGTCAGAGGAAGTTAAATCCACACATCTGGCAGTGCTGGCTGGTTTTTATGCCTGGCAAAACCCGACATGGAACATGGTGAGTAGTCACCCACCCAGCACTTTGACTACTCCCAGAAAGAGCATCCAGGATCAGCTATGACATCCATGCTAAATCTCACGGTGTCAATTAGCAATAGCTGCTGCTGACACATAAAATACCGGCTCTTACGTCACCGAAGCCAGGAACCTCGGTGACACATACCCTTCATTCACGATGATTCCAGGTACCTTTTACAATATATATATATATATATATATATATATATACAGGGTGGGCCATTTATATGGATACACCTTAATAAAATGGGAATAGTTGGTGATATTAACTTCCTGTTTGTGGCACATATGTGAGGGGGGAAACTTTTCAAGATGGGTGGTGACCATGGCGGCCATTTTGAAGTCAGCCATTTTGAATCCAACTTTTGTTTTTTCAATAGGAAGATGGTCATTTGACACATCAAACTTATTGGGAATTTCACAAGAAAAACAATGTTGTGCTTGGTTTTAACATAACTTTATTCTTTCATGAGTTATTTACAAGTTTCTGACCACTTACAAAATGTGTTCAATGTGCTGCCCATTGTGTTGGATTGTCAATGCAACCCTTTTCTCCCACTCTTCACACACTGATAGCAACACCGCAGGAGAAATGCTAGCACAGGCTTCCAGTATCCATAGTTTCAGGTGCTGCACATATCGTATCTTCACAGCATAGACGATTGCCTTCAGATGATACGAGATGTGCAGCACCTGAAACTACGGATACTGGAAGCCTGTGCTAGCATTTCTCCTGCGGTGTTGCTATCAGTGTGTGAAGAGTGGGAGAAAAGGGTTGCATTGACAATCCATCACAATGGGCAGCAGATTGAACACATTTTGTAAGTGGTCAGAAACTTGTAAATAACTCATGAAAGAATAAAGTTACGTTAAAACCAAGCACACTGTTGTTTTTCTTGTGAAATTCCCAATAAGTTTGATGTGTCAAATGACCCTCTTCCTATTGAAAAAACAAAAGTTGGATTCAAAATGGCCGACTTCAAAATGGCCGCCATGGACACCACCCATCTTGAAAAGTTTCCCCCCTCACATATACTAATGTGCCACAAACAGGAAGTTAATATCACCAACCATTCCCATTTTATTAAGGTGTATCCATATAAATGGCCCACCCTGTATATAGTGATGGACGAACATCTGCCGGGACTGTTCGCAAACCCGATCAAATGTTCGCGAACCGCAAGTTCGTGGTGGGTCCCATACATTTTAATTGCAGGCGAACCTGAAAAACCTTCAGCTCATATTTGCAGCCAAGAACCCCCATCGATCAGATGCTGATGATCTATCCAGAGGATAGATCATCAGTTAAAACAAAGTGCAGAACCCCTTTAAGCAAAAAGCATAGCTGTGGTAGGCAATAACAAGTGCTCGGCGGCACTAAATCAGGTGCTCGGCGGCACCAAATCAGAAACCATATGTCCACAATCCGGGGGGTTCCAGTGCACATCCATGAATCCCGGAGGGAAAGCAAAAAACATCTATCCCCTGGCTAGATGATAATGTGGTATTGAAGGACAGGGTGGGCAAAGAACTGTCCCTGATATTGCCCTATAGGGGGGTGCTATTCTGGCCCTGATAGCCTAACCACAGACCACCCGTCCAGATAAGAGCGACTCTGTCCGGAACCTTACCCTATATAAAAATGGCCCTAGTAAGCCCCTAGCCCCTAGGCCCCTGACTTCCAGGTGATCACTATATAGATCTATGTGTTTTTGACTCATTATAAAAGTATAAGTATATCGCACCCCTCTGTGTATCACACATACAGATAGCACACCTATACTAGTGCTTAAAAGGACTTTTCTGGCCCTATTAGCTAGCGTTTGGTGTCCCTAACAGCCTGTCTCTGCTCGACACAGCAACCTCTCCCTACACTGGCAAAACACTGAATTTAAAATGGCGGCCAGATCAGGTTTATTTATAAGGTAGGGGGTATGTCCATGTGCTGAAATGTCTCAATTGGCTGTCCTGTACCACCTGATGAATGTGTCATGGGTCAAAGTTCTTCATAATGTAAAAGAATATGGCGGGCGCGAATTTCTCCATATGTTCGCATGTTTGGCGAATCGCGAACACGCAAAGTTTGCAGCGAAACGACCACCGGGCGAACCGCAAGGCCATATATATATATATCATCATGCTTGATAAAGACCGCATTGAGCGGTTGAAACGTTGCAGAGGGGAATAAAAGGATCCACTATTTTTTCACCTTATGCTTGGAGTGCTGCCTCATCCTTTTGAATCTATATATACACTCACCTAAAGAATTATTAGGAACACCTGTTCTATTTCTCATTAATGCAATTATCTAGTCAACCAATCACATGGCAGTTGCTTCAATGCATTTAGGGGTGTGGTCCTGGTCAAGACAATCTCCTGAACTCCAAACTGAATGTCAGAATGGGAAAGAAAGGTGATTTAAGCAATTTTGAGAGTGGCATGGTTGTTGGTGCCAAACGGGCCGGTCTGAGTATTTCACAATCTGCTCAGTTACTGGGATTTTCACGCACAACCATTTCTAGGGTTTACAAAGAATGGTGTGAAAAGGGAAAAACATCCAGTATGCGGCAGTCCTGTGGGCAAAAATGCCTTGTGGATGCTAGAGGTCAGAGGAGAATGGGCCGACTGATTCAAGCTGATAGAAGAGCAACGTTGACTGAAATAACCACTCGTTACAACCGAGGTATGCAGCAAAGCATTTGTGAAGCCACAACACGCACAACCTTGAGGCGGATGGGCTACAACAGCAAAAGACCCCACCAGGTACCACTCATCTCCACTACAAATAGGAAAAAGAGGCTACAATTTGCTAGAGCTCACCAAAATTGGACTGTTGAAGACTGGAAAAATGTTGCCTGGTCTGATGAGTCTCAATTTCTGTTGAGACATTCAAATGGTAGAGTCCGAATTTGGCGTAAACAGAATGAGAACATGTATCCATCCTCTGATGGCTACTTCCAGCAGGATAATGCACCATGTCACAAAGCTCAAATCATTTCAAATTGGTTTCTTGAACATGACAATGAGTTCACTGTACTAAAATGGCCCCCACAGTCACCAGATCTCAACCCAATAGAGCATCTTTGGGATGTGGTGGAACGGGAGCTTCGTGCCCTGGATGTGCATCCCTCAAATCTCCATCAACTGCAAGATGCTATCCTATCAATATGGGCCAACATTTCTAAAGAATGCTATCAGCACCTTGTTGAATCAATGCCACGTAGAATTAAGGCAGTTCTGAAGGCAAAAGGGGTCCAACACCGTATTAGTATGGTGTTCCTAATAATTCTTTAGGTGAATATATATATATATATATATATATATATATAGAAAAATAAGGCAGCACCGAAGATTCAATCAGTGGAAGGGTGCACGGCCCAAAGGTGGATAAGCAGTCCTTTCAATACAAAAATATAAAAAATAGGCAGCACTCCAGGAAATAAATGAATAAACAATCACCTTTTATTCACCCATGTGGGCAGCGCAACGTTTCGGCTCAGCACCTGCTTGAGAAAGGCTCTAGTGCTGAGCCGAAACTTTGCGCTGCCCACATGGGTGAATAAAAGGTGATCGTCTATTCATTTATTTCCTGGAGTGCTGCCTATTTTTATTTATATATATATATATATATATATATATATACCCAAACAGTGTGATCTGCTGGACTTCTAGAAAAAACTACAGGTCTGGTCTACAGGTGACCATAAAGTCTAGAGCAGAGATAATAAACAGGTGGCCCACCAGCTGTTTGAATGCTTGCATGTCCCAATTCTTATCTTATCATGTCCTTCAGGATGCAGATATAGTTGAGTACAATGGTAAAGCAGAGAGCCGTCAGCTCCGTGCTTCACCATGGCCCTGCTGTCCGTAGTTCAGTGCAAGCAGGTGCAATATAGTGACGTCATCCTCCCTACTGCACTAAGCCATGGACTGCGCAGCACAGATGTGCTTCACTCTGTTCGTTGGCGGAAGGTGGAGTAGGTAAGTATTCAAAGTGGAGGCACTTAAGGAGGTATAACTATGGGGGAGGTAATCTAAGGTGACATAACTCTGTTAGGGGGGGCTATCTAGGGGACATAACTGTGTGGGATACAATATAGAGGACATAGCTGTGTGATGGACCATCTAAGGTGGCATAACTCTGTGAGGGGGCCACTAAAGGGGACATAGCTGTGAGGGGGGAACACTGTGTGCGATACCATCTAAGGGTGCCTGTGTTTGAGGCGCCACCTAAGGGGTCATAACTATGAGGGTGCATCATTGTGTGGTAGGGGACACTTAAAGGGGTATAATTGTATGAGGGTGTATCACTTTTTTTTACTTTTTTTGTTTTTGTTTATATAATAGTAAATCATAGAATTTTCTAGTATTTATGTATTTAAAATTCTGCATACATACCTTACTTATATCAGACCCCAATATGCAGAAGAATGGCATAGCCCATTTATCAGTCCCATGTAATGTATCCATGGCCTAACTGGAACATGGCACCAGTCATGTGACACTCTTTACCCCCCAACTTTCAGTAAGCAGTGTTACATGATATACATGTGCTGGGTCAGCACCCAGAACACATTCATGTGATATTTAAATAGGGCTAGCGGTGGAATTATGATATTTTTTTTTGTGTGTGATTATTACACTAACTACAACATTCTCTGCCTGTCTGTTGTGATTTGTAAAATAACTGTCTGTCGCTAAGTGATGTTTGCCAAGTTATTAATAAAGTTTAGAGTTTAGTCGGATTTATATAAATCAGATAATAGTGTCTCAGATGATACGATTGATTCATACTTGGACTCCATCTCCCTTTCAGTTCTTACAGATATTCAAAAAGAATTCCTGGATGCGGATCTTTCCTTGCAGGAGTTGGAGGCCACTTTGAAAAGCTGTGTTGGAAACTCCTCTCCAGGATCTGATGGACTCCCATACAAATTTTATCGTAAATACGGGGAGACTATTCTGCCCAGTCTTATGAAGGTATTTACTGAGTCAATAGAGTATGGCAATCTTCCGGAATCAATGACAGAAGCATTAATAGTGTTAATATTGAAAAAAGGTAAAGACCCTTTAGATATGGGCTCATACAGGCCGATTTCTTTAATTAACACTGATACAGTATCAAGCTTCTCTGAAGGATTCTAACTAAACAGCTGTCTAAAGTAATTTCATCTATTATACACCCTGATCAAAATGGGTTTATCCCCAATAAGGGAACTCATTACAATTTACATAGTCTTTTTACTAATATTCAGTCCCCCCGGGGGGGTTTCTCGTTCCATCCTGTCACTGGACGCTTTTAACGCCTTTGACCGGGTGGAGTGGAGATTCCTCTGGAGGGTGCTGGGAAGGATTGGATTTCGTAGCAAGTTTATAAATATGGTCAGGCTTTTGTACAAATCCCCCAAGGCCAGACTGAGTATTAATAGGATGTTGACGAGGTGTATTCCCTTGCGCAAAGGTAACCGACAAGGATGTCCACTCTCCACATTACTATTTGACCTATATATTGAGCCTCTTGCTGCTAGGATTAGGAAGGATACCACTATTTAAGGGTTTGGAACATTGTGATTAGAAGACCGCATCTCTCTAAATGCGGATGACTTTTTATTTTATATACAAAATATTGATAGGGCACTCCCGAAGGTTATTCAGGCAGTCAACTCTGTCGGTGAAGTCTTGGGTTTTGATATCAACTAGTCCAAAACTATCCTTATGCCTTTAGATAGAATTAAACCTCTTTACTGAGGATCTTTCAAGCAATCTGATGATCTCTGATACATTCGAATATCTGGGTTTTACTATTTCACCTAAGATCGAAGATTTTCAGCAGCTTAATTTAATTTCATTGATATCTAAACTGCAATATGGCTCTGACTTTCGCTATCTAGAGCCGATTGAATTTCCTTGGTGAAGATGGTGATCCTTCCCCAATTATTGTATATCCTCAGAAACTCCCCAGTATGGATTAAAGATATGATTTTTAAACTTATCGAAAGAATCATTAACGAATTACTCTGGGGGAGGAAGCGAGTTAGGCTTAAATTGGAGTATTATTACAAGCCCATGGAACAGGGAGGGTTAAACGTTTCCTGTTTCAAGGGATATTTTTTAGCATCACAGTTATGGATATATCATGAATGGGAGAAAAGCCCACTTTGTAAGACTCTGGTGAAGATTTCCGCATGCGATAACTTTTTTACTTTATTGGAATCTGGCCAACTAATTAGTCCCCGACAGGACTATACAGTCGCTGCAAAGCTATTTAGCAAGTCATGGGGTACTATTAGAGAATGGCTAGGAATAAAGTGATTTCTTTGTTCTACGCCCCTATGGTATAATTATTACTTACCGGCCTTGGTTGAACTGGCTGCGGATCACTATTGGCAAAAGAACAATATTTTTTATTTTACTCAGGTGGTTGAAAATGGACATATTCTTTCATTTTTAGATTTAGCACAAAGGGAAAATATATTGAATCTGTCCTGGTTTAGGTATTTTCAATTACGTTCTGCTCTTTCTAGTATAAAAGAAAAATCTTTGCTTCACATAGATACTTCCACATTTTTAAATGTTTCTCATAGTTTTAACCACATATTGGTTCAATTTAACATTTTCCACAGGACTTATATTACACCTATATAGTTATATAAACGGGGCTTGAGAAACACTTCCAACTGTCCACTGTGCAACTTACTGAGGCCGACCAACTCCATATGTTCTGGACTTGTAAAAAATTCAAAGAATACTGGGGGGCAATCTACAAATATACTATTCGTAAATTGAGAGTGGCGACTCCATTCACAGTAGAGTCATGGATTCTGGGTAACCTTTCTAAGGTTGGGTGCCATAAATATAAAAAGATTCTTTTAGCAAAAATTATGTTTTTGGCCAGGCTTTTGATTGCACGGGCTTGGTTTGCACCTAATACTCCAACTATAAACATATGGCTAAATCTCGTTAATAAGATTAAAAGATATGAAAACATTCTATATAAACAGAGAAATTCTGGGGATAAATGGTACAAGATATGGGGAAAATTTAATTGTTAAATTTTCCTGCCTTCTACCTCCTTCTCTTTTCCCCATATGTTATTTTATGGGGGAACTGGGAGACGCATCGCAAAAGGGTTGTGGGGTTGGTAGGGAATTGGGGAGTAAGGGTTAAAAAAGTGGAAATAATAACAATTTATGCTCGATGTATAGAAATATTATGGTTTGTTTTTTGCTAAATAAAATATTTAATTAAAAAAAATATAAAGTTTAGTGTTAAAAAAAATGCACACAGAAATCTTCTAGAGAAACCCTGACAGACATGATGACATAGATCCGCAGGTCGATTCGCTCAGGTCTAGTGATGAGATTATTGCAGTATACTAATATTTAGTGATGGACGAACATCTGCCGGTACAGTACGCGAACGCGATCAAATGTTCGCAAACCGCAAGCTCGTGGCGGGTCCCATTCATTTTAATGGCAGGCGAACCTGAAAAAACGTCAGGTCATATTTGCAGTAAAGAAATAATTACTAGAAGTGCACAAATAGTCCCACAACCTGGACAGTGACATATCAGATGTATTATTCGAATTTGCGATCTCCAGTCATTATTTTTTTCAATGCAAAATATCAGCAATGTAAGTTTCGCGTATGCGCAAAATAGGTGCAGCCTACTACCGCAATCAAATGCTGCACTACCCCAATGCACTATATAGAAAGTATATTAATGGTATATAACACCCCTGCTTCTATCAGTTTTTTGAGGGGGCAACTGGGATATCACACCAGTATTCACAGTAGTGTCATCATTCTAAAATATAACTTTTAATGTTAATATATAATAAGATCAGTACACCCTTCATATATAATAGATAATAAATGATGAAAAAGAAAAGAAAAACAATAACCTCTGGGCAAGTAGGATGTTAACTAATGCAATGTTAGTAATCTGGTTAGTAGATGTAAATAAACCTGCTAGGGACAGTAGCCCTAGTTCTAGCCCTGATTGTAATAGCCCTGCCTAATTACGGAATAGCCGCCCCGATAGGGGCGATCCCGTCTCTCGTGCCTCCTGGTGTCCCTAATAGACCCTGTAACGGGAATAGCTATCTAACAGGGAACCCTAGGTGAAAGTCTGGGCTATTCTACAATAAAGAAAATAATAAATGTATAAAGATACCAAAATTAGGTGACAGTGACACCCAGTTACCAAATGTGAAAAAATAATAAATCAAAACAGTCAATTGTCCAATAGCGTCCCTACGCGTTTCGCCTGGTTGGTATCAGGCTCATCAGGGGACATATTTGACAGATAGTACCAATCACCGTGAGATACTACAATTATTATTAAACATATATAAATTTATTTTCCTTTTGATATATTTTATATATTTCTCTGTAGATATTCAGAGAAATCTAGAAACATATAATGAACAGGCCAATAGCTATAAAAAATGCTGGTCAATCAATATAATATAATGATCCAGATAATTAGTATTAGCAGGAAAGTAATGAATAGATAAATGAATGGAGTAGGTCACAATATTATTCTAACAGACCAAAACACCCCTCACGTCTCCTGCTGATATATTATGGCCAATGCTGAAGTATACCACATCAAATATTCAAGTATATAACCTACAATCAAGTTTTAGTGCAACAATGTCTCAATAATTAAACCAGGCCAAGTAAATGACATATAAATTTTAGTGCGACAATGTCTCAATAATTAAACCAGGCCAAGTAAATGACTTATAAAAAGCACAAGTCCATATTAATGATATAGCAATATGGACTATTATAACTATCACTCCACATCACTCAGATATAGCATCACTGATGAATGTGTGATACTGTGTAGTATCAGATAGTTACTACTTGCATGCCCCTTTGAAATGAAAACGGCTGGTAGTGGTCCCCATGGGTAAAGATGTTTGTGGCAAGCAGCGTCCTCTGTGACCGGCATTCGGTGGTGAAGCGGCGAGATATTGCCGGCGTTCCTGCCTTTTAAAGCGCCACTTCCGGGTTCGGGTCACATGGGTAGATCACATGATGATGACGCGTATGACGTCACACGCTCACACACCGTCCACAGTGAAGGATGAAGCGACCAGCGTCAGTCTTGCGACGCACAGACGTGACCACTATGCCGGTCATGTGGTTGATTACGTCAGTCCGGTCACATGATTCAGTAGGTGACAGGACATTTCAACCATCAAGAGGGGGCAAGGTATATGCGAGCAAGATGTTTGGCTATAAGAATTTAATCTAAATGTCCAACTCTATATTTGTATGTATATATGCCGCCAATTATGCAGAGTACATACAATAATCACCAGCCTGAATATTTAAATAGGTATTTGTTGAACTATATTAAATACTTGAATTAATGTTTCCATAACTAATTTTAACAATTGAAGGGTGATTCATAATAATGTATATGCGGGGTAAAATCAGATGCAATTAATCCCCTGTTAGATATTAATTATGATATAATATATGGAATATGATAATCCAAAAAAATATAGATAGCACGTCCTAAATGAAGCACGCAAAATCTATGCATTCATTTAAACCAGCTGGTGTGACAGTATTTTTAAAAAACGAATCCTTGAACATATTGGTGATATCCGTAACAAACGGGATAAGCCTATCTCTAGACACGTGTGGAACAGACATGCTGGGTCTGTTAAAATCATACATTTTTTGATGATTGAGGTAGTCAAAATGTCTAAAAGAGGTGGCGATTTGGACAAATTGCTTAAACAGAAAGAATCCAGATGGATTTTCAGGTTGAATACTGTCACACCAGCTGGTTTAAATGAATGCATAGATTTTGCGTGCTTCATTTAGGACGTGCTATCTATATTTTTTTGGATTATCATATTCCATATATTATATCATAATTAATATCTAACAGGGGATTAATTGCATCTGATTTTACCCCGCATATACATTATTATGAATCACCCTTCAATTGTTAAAATTAGTTATGGAAACATTAATTCAAGTATTTAATATAGTTCAACAAATACCTATTTAAATATTCAGGCTGGTGATTATTGTATGTACTCTGCATAATTGGCGGCATATATACATACAAATATAGAGTTGGACATTTAGATTAAATTCTTATAGCCAAACATCTTGCTCGCATATACCTTGCCCCCTCTTGATGGTTGAAATGTCCTGTCACCTACTGAATCATGTGACCGGACTGACGTAATCAACCACATGACCGGCATAGTGGTCACGTCTGTGCGTCGCAAGACTGACGCTGGTCGCTTCATCCTTCACTGTGGACGGTGTGTGAGCGTGTGACGTCATACGCGTCATCATCATGTGATCTACCCATGTGACCCGAACCCGGAAGTGGCGCTTTAAAAGGCAGGAACGCCGGCAATATCTCGCCGCTTCACCACCGAATGCCGGTCACAGAGGACGCTGCTTGCCACAAACATCTTTACCCATGGGGACCACTACCAGCCGTTTTCATTTCAAAGGGGCATGCAAGTAGTAACTATCTGATACTACACAGTATCACACATTCATCAGTGATGCTATATCTGAGTGATGTGGAGTGATAGTTATAATAGTCCATATTGCTATATCATTAATATGGACTTGTGCTTTTTATAAGTCATTTACTTGGCCTGGTTTAATTATTGAGACATTGTCGCACTAAAATTTATATGTCATTTACTTGGCCTGGTTTAATTATTGAGACATTGTTGCACTAAAACTTGATTGTAGGTTATATACTTGAATATTTGATGTGGTATACTTCAGCATTGGCCATAATATATCAGCAGGAGACGTGAGGGGTGTTTTGGTCTGTTAGAATAATATTGTGACCTACTCCATTCATTTATCTATTCATTACTTTCCTGCTAATACTAATTATCTGGATCATTATATTATATTGATTGACCAGCATTTTTTATAGCTATTGGCCTGTTCATTATATGTTTCTAGATTTCTCTGAATATCTACAGAGAAATATATAAAATATATCAAAAGGAAAATAAATTTATATATGTTTAATAATAATTGTAGTATCTCACGGTGATTGGTACTGTCTGTCAAATATGTCCCCTGATGAGCCTGATACCAACCAGGCGAAACGCGTAGGGACGCTATTGGACAATTGACTGTTTTGATTTATTATTTTTTCACATTTGGTAACTGGGTGTCACTGTCACCTAATTTTGGTATCTTTATACATTTATTATTTTCTTTATTGTAGAATAGCCCAGACTTTCACCTAGGGTTCCCTGTTAGATAGCTATTCCCGTTACAGGGTCTATTAGGGACACCAGGAGGCACGAGAGACGGGATCGCCCCTATCGGGGCGGCTATTCCGTAATTAGGCAGGGCTATTACAATCAGGGCTAGAACTAGGGCTACTGTCCCTAGCAGGTTTATTTACATCTACTAACCAGATTACTAACATTGCATTAGTTAACATCCTACTTGCCCAGAGGTTATTGTTTTTCTTTTCTTTTTCATCATTTATTATCTATTATATATGAAGGGTGTACTGATCTTATTATATATTAACATTAAAAGTTATATTTTAGAATGATGACACTACTGTGAATTCTTGTGCCCTGATCACATTCTACTATAGAATTCCCTGAACAGGATTATGTTCAATCTGTGAATAATATCACACCAGTAGAAATTATTTGTTCCAATGGTGTTTGTCACTATCTGTAGCTGAGGTAACGCAGCTAAACCGCAAACAAATGCTGCACTACCCAAATGCACTATATAGAAAGTATATAACACCCCTGCCTCAATCAGTTTTTTTGGGGGGGGGCAACTGGTATGTCACACCAGTAGAAATGATTCTTTCCAATACCGTTTGTCACTGTGTGTAGCAGAGGGAACGCAGCAAAACAGCAAACAAATGCTGCAGTACCCAAATGCACTATATAGAAAGTATATTATTAGTATACACCCCGCTTCTATTAGTTTTTTTGGGAGGCCACTGGTATATCACACCAGTTATAATTATTTTTTTCCAATACCGTTTGTCACTCTGTGTAGCAGAGGGAACGCAGCAAAACCGAAAACTAATACTGCAGTACCCAAATGCACTATAAAGAAAGTATATTGTTATATAAAACCCGCTTCTATCAGTTTTTTTGGGGGGCGACTGGTATATCACACCAGTTATAATTATTTTTTTCCAGTACCCTTTGTCACTCTGTGTAGCTGCGGTATCGCAGCAGAACGGCAAACAAATGCTGCACTACCCAAATGCACTATATGGAAAGTATATTATTGGTATATAACACCCCGCTTCAATCAGTTTTTTTGGGGGGCGACTGATATATCACACCAGATATAATTATTTTTTCCAATAACGTTTGTCACTGTTTGTAGCAGAGGGAACGCAGCAAAACCGCAAACAAATGCTGCAGTACCCAAATGCACTATATAGAAAGTATATTATTGGTATATAACACCCCGCTTCTATCAGATTTTGGGGGGGCAACTGGTATATCACACCAGTTATAATTATTTTTTCTAATTGCGTTTGTCACTCTGTGTAGCTGCAGTATCGCTGCAGAACCGTTCACCACTGCTGCACAATACAAATCCACTATAATATGCTTTCTATATTATGTAAGTGTATTACACCCTTCTGTACTGCACACCTATCAATAGCACACCTATACCAGTCCTTAAAAGGACTTTTGTGGACCTATTTGATAGCGTTTTTGTCCCTAACAGTCTGTCCCTGCTCCACACAGCAACCTTTCCCTACACTGACAAAAGACAGAATGTAAAATGGCGGCCAGATCGGTTTTATTTATAAGGTAGGGGATATGTCCATGTGCTGAAACGTCTCAATTGGCTGTCCTGTACCACCTGATGGATGTGTCATGGGTCACAATGTAAAAGAATATGGCGGACACGAATATCTCCATATGTTTGCAGGTTCGGCAAATCGCGAACAGGCAAAGTTCGCCGCGAACCGACCGTCGGGCGAACCGCAAGGCCATCTCTACTAATATTATCCACCTGTTAGATACCTGGGAAGTTATCTGAAAGCCAGGTCATATGATACGTGTGAGGGTCACATGTTTTACCACATGACTGACGCCATGTTTAGTCCTATCTAGCTCTCCTACGAAATCATTTTACAGGATTAAATTGTAATGTTGGGCGAGCATGCTCGGCCAAACACTTTTTTACTCGAGCATCGCGATGCTCTGCACATCACAGTGTTTGGCTGAACACCGCGCGTATTCGAGCGCGATGCTCGAGTCTCCTCCCCGCATGTTTGTTGGCCAAAAAAGGTGCTCGGGGTACTGGCACTCACTGTAATACCGTAGCCATGTTGGCTACTGGCATTACAGTGATTGGCTGACCGGAGCGCGTCATCGGGTGCTATATAGCACCCGATGACACGTGGTACGGCTCAGTCTTAGTCAGGGAGAGCTGCAGAAGAAGGGACAGATAGTGTAGGGACAGGAATTGGTTTGTTTGTTAGGCAGGGTTTACTGGTGAAAAGTGTTAGAGACCCAAAAGTCCTTTTAGGACTATTGTTTTATCTGGTTCTAATTAAATCACAAATCACAACTCCAACAACATGACTTTATACAAAATCACTGGTGTTTATTAATACATATAGAGTTGCAACCAATCCTGGCCACACAGACATTAAGAACACTTAAAATGTCACTCAGACTGCAGACGTATGGTAATTACAGTACATATAAGTAAAGTGCAAGTGCCTACATAAATATGCAACAAAAAGATACAGTCAGTGCCTGTCAGAGAGTATTGTCCAGTCTACAATATATTATCAAGAGGTCAAATTATAGACCCTAGACTGCATGGACATCAACTCACACTATGTTATATTCAAATTAAATACATTAAACAAAGAATAAAGCATACTGACCAACGTATCTAACACAGCACCTGCAGTCCGTGCCCCGACGCGCGTTTCGCCGTCAGCTTTTTCAAGGGGTAATGACAAACACTTAATAGCCAGATATACACTGCGTGCAGAATTATTAGGCAAATGAGTATTTTGACCACATCATCCTCTTTATGCATGTTGTCTTACTCCAAGCTGTATAGGCTCGAAAGCCTACTACCAATTAGGCATATTAGGTGATGTGCATCTCTGTAATGAGAAGGGGTGTGGTCTAATGACATCAACACCCTATATTAGGTGTGCATAATTATTAGGCAACTTCCTTTCCTTTGGCAAAATGGGTCAAAAGAAGGACTTGACAGGCTCAGAAAAGTCAAAAATAGTGAGATATCTTGCAGAGGGATGCAGCACTCTTAAAATTGCAAAGCTTCTGAAGCGTGATCATCGAACAATCAAGCGTTTCATTCAAAATAGTCAACAGGGTCGCAAGAAGCGTGTGGAAAAACCAAGGCGCAAAATAACTGCCCATGAACTGAGAAAAGTCAAGCGTGCAGCTGCCAAGATGCCACTTGCCACCAGTTTGGCCATATTTCAGAGCTGCAACATCACTGGAGTGCCCAAAAGCACAAGGTATGCAATACTCAGAGACATGGCCAAGGTAAGAAAGGCTGAAAGACGACCACCACTGAACAAGACACACAAGCTGAAACGTCAAGACTGGGCCAAGAAATATCTCAAGACTGATTTTTCTAAGGTTTTATGGACTGATGAAATGAGAGTGAGTCTTGATGGGCCAGATGGATGGGCCCGTGGCTGGATTGGTAAAGGGCAGAGAGCTCCAGTCCGACTCAGACGCCAGCAAGATGGAGGTGGAGTACTGGTTTGGGCTGGTATCATCAAAGATGAGCTTGTGGGGCCTTTTCGGGTTGAGGATGGAGTCAAGCTCAACTCCCAGTCCTACTGCCAGTTTCTGGAAGACACCTTCTTCAAGCAGTGGTACAGGAAGAAGTCTGCATCCTTCAAGAAAAACATGATTTTCATGCAGGACAATGCTCCATCACACGCGTCCAAGTACTCCACAGCGTGGCTGGCAAGAAAGGGTATAAAAGAAGAAAATCTAATGACATGGCCTCCTTGTTCACCTGATCTGAACCCCATTGAGAACCTGTGGTCCATCATCAAATGTGAGATTTACAAGGAGGGAAAACAGTACACCTCTCTGAACAGTGTCTGGGAGGCTGTGGTTGCTGCTGCACGCAATGTTGATGGTGAACAGATCAAAACACTGACAGAATCCATGGATGGCAGGCTTTTGAGTGTCCTTGCAAAGAAAGGTGGCTATATTGGTCATTGGTTTGTTTTTGTTTTGTTTTTGAATGTCAGAAATGTATATTTGTGAATGTTGAGATGTTATATTGGTTTCACTGGTAAAAATAAATAATTGAAATGGGTATATATTTGTTTTTTGTTAAGTTGCCTAATAATTATGCACAGTAATAGTCACCTGCACACACAGATATCCCCCTAAAATAGCTAAAACTAAAAACAAACTAAAAACTACTTCCAAAAATATTCAGCTTTGATATTAATGAGTTTTTTGGGTTCATTGAGAACATGGTTGTTGTTCAATAATAAAATTAATCCTCAAAAATACAACTTGCCTAATAATTCTGCACTCCCTGTATATAATCCCTATAGTGGGCGGAACAATCTCCATCTAACCAATGGACTAAAGGATACGTTGACGAGGGGGCAAAATATCAGAACTCCTCACCTGTATATCACAAGCTCACACACCCGTCTGAACAGATAAAACCGCAGATGAAGGTCCTGCGCGACCGAAACGTCCGGTTTACGAAAATGTTCTAATTATGAAATAGATTGGGCTAATGGATGATAACACTATATGATACAAAGAAATAAATCAACTGAAATTGCAAATACTGAAAATTGTGAGCCTCAATTTTACTCCTACCACCTACATTCATGGCCCCCCTTCTCCTCCTCCCCCCTTCTCCCCCTCCCCCTTCTCCTCCTCCCCCTTCTCCTCCACTTCCACCTCTGAATTCTCATCTTGCAGCACCAGTCAGCCATCAGTCAGTAGCTAGAAGCAGTGTAGCATTGCAGTGAAACATATTTGCTTAGGTGACAAACAGCACACCACTGCAGAGCTGTGGCAGGGTATAAGGGACCAGACTGAGCTGTGGCTCTCGCCACTCAACCTACAACCAGGCATGGTTGTGTCTGATAATGGCCGTAACTTGGTGGCGGCTTTGGAGCTCGGCAAGCTCACACACATACCATGCCCACGTGTTCAACTTAGTGATTCAGCGGTTTCTCAAAACCTACCCCAATTTGCCTGAGCTACTGGTGAAGGTGCACTGCGTGGGTGTCCATTTCCGCAAGTCATCTACAGCTGCCACCGGTCTGGCAATGCTGCAGCAGTGCTTGCAATTGCCAGCTCACCGACTGTTTTGCGACGTAAGCACGCGCTGGAACTCCACGTTCCACATGTTGGCCAGGCTTTGTGAGCAGCAGAGGGCAGTAGTGGAATACCAGCTGCAACATGGTCATCGCCTTTCTAGTCACCTTCCACTCTTTACAAGCAACGAGTGGGCATAGATGTCTGACCTCTGTGAGGTTTTACACAACTTTGAGGAATCAACACAGATGGTGAGCGGCGATGCCGCTATTATCAGGGTAACCATCCTACTTCTGTGTCTACTGAAACGCTCGCTGTTCACAGTGAAGGCAAACGCTTTGCATATGGAAGAGGTTGAAATGGGGGAAGACAGTACACAGGGTGATAGCCAGACCACCCTCTGCTCATCTTCTCAGGGCGATTTGGACGATGATAAGGAGGAGGAGCTGGAGACGGTTGCCTCTACTACAGAGGGTAGTACCCATAGCAGGTTTATTCCATCTGTTCAGCGTGGATGGGCTGAAGAGGAGGAAGAGGATGAGGACAGCGAAGTCTTGTCTGTTTGGACACTGGCTTACTTTATGTTATGCTGCCTTTCCCGTGACCCTCGCGTTATACGCATTTTGGCCAACACCGATTACTGGTTGTTCACACTTCTCAAACCACGCTACAAAGAGAACTTCTCATCTCTCATTCCTGTGGTGGAGAGGACTAGCAAAATGGTGCAATACCAGAAGGTCCTTGTGGAAAAATTGCTCCAAAAATTTCCAGCTGACAACGCTGGAGGCAGAGTACGTAGTTCCTTGGGCAACCGAGGAGGAGAGACAAGCGGAACACACAGCAGTTCCAACAGAAGCAAGGCAACACTCTCCAAGGCCTGGGACAGTTTGATGATACCCCACCAGCACCCCCACCCTGATGCGTGGCCTATTGTCACAAGGAGAGAAAGTTTGGAAGATGGCGAAGGAGTACGTAGCAGACTGTGTCAGTGTCCTCAATGATCCCTCTGTGCCTTACAACTATTGGGTGTCCAAGCTGGACATGTGGCACGAACTGGTGCTGTACGCCTTGGAGGTGCTGGCCTGTCCTGCCGCCAGCGTATTTAGTGCTGCTGGGGGCATAATAACTGATAAGCGCATCCAACTATCAACTGAAAATGCTGACAGGTTGACTCTTATCAAAATGAAGGCCTGGATTGTCCCTGACTTCTCTACTCCACCAGAGGAAAGCGGCTGAAAATAAAGGCACTATAAATGTGGCATTTATGGTGTATTGAAAAACTGTATTCCCATGCACCCCTTCCACCACAAAAAAGGGTATATGGTTCAATCTTCCTTTTCTCGTCCTCCCCCTCCATCATATCAACATGTTTATTAGGCTGCCCTCGCTCCTAATGTTTTTGAGGGTCAGATCAGCAGCAGACCCTCACCCCTAATGTTTTAGAGGGTCACCAGCAGGCCCTTGCCCATAATGTTTTAGATGGTCAGCTCAGCAGCAGACCCTCACCCCTAATGTTTTAGAAGGTCAGATCAGCAGCAGATCCTCACCCCTAATCTTTTAGAAGGTCATATCAGCAGCAGACACTCACCCCTAATTTTTTAGAAGGTCAGATCAGCAGCAGGCCCTCGCCCCTAATGTTTTAGAGGGTCACCAGCAGGCCCTTGATCCTAATGTTTTTGAGGGTCACCAGCAGGCCATCAATCATAATTTTTCAAGGGTGGGTATGTCGTCCTTCTTTTATGTGTAATAAAGGGTGTATTGGAGTGCCGGTTCCTTGTAATTTTTGGCAGCCCTTTCACTTAGTACATAGGCTTTATGAGTGTAGGAGTCCCACTACCTGAACAATTGTACCACAATGTGAATGAGGCCCTGCTTTATGTAATATACAGGTCGTATCGGAGTGCCTCTTCCTTGTAATTTTTGGCAGCACTTGCACTTTATATACAAGTAAATATATAAGAAAGAATGCTTCCTAACAATTTTTCCTCTAAAATCGATTTTATCTTCGGTTTTGTGCGTATTATTGTCAGTCTGTAAAAGTGGCGTACTACTCGGACAACATCGTTCCCAGCAGTGACCTGGGAGTCCAAGATGCATCCAGACATCCTCCACATGCTGTTCCCGAACGATTTCAGTGGTGTTTCCATCAATTTCTGACCTTTTCCTATGAACCAGACACCCTCCCCTCTTTAGAGCAAGGGGTGCCTGGTTTAATGCTCGGGTTATCCCATTGACTTCCATTGTGCTCGGGTGCTCTGCTGAGCACCCGAGTATCCCAAAGTGTTCTACTCGAGCACCCCAGCACTTTGGTGCTCGATCAACACTACTAAAATGGACTGTACTATTTTTGTTCTTTAATTAAATAGATTTAAATTAGAAAATTGTTCCACATCCTATTCTCTACATAAATAAATGTACCATAATTTTCGCTTTATAAGACTCACCTTTTTCCCTCCAAAGGGTAAAAAAGGTAGTGCGGTTTATAAAGTGAAGGTAACAAAAAGCAAGATGGCCAGCACTATTGTAGGATCCTAGGAGTTCATTCTAAGCAAGCTCCTGAGCCTGCGACTGAACTGTAGGGTGGGCTGGCGGCTTCAATGTATGCTAACTGATGCTACCAGTCCGTTCATCTTTAATATGCCCGCCTCTATTGCATGACCTCAGGAGCTCTTAATAAAGCTCCTGTGCCTGCGTCTGAACTGTAGGGCGATCTGGCGGCTTCACTGAATGCTAACTGCTGCTGCCAGCCTGTGTGTCCTTACAATGTCTGCTCACATGTCAGGTCCATAGCATGGAAAGAGGATGGTGGAGAGCATCACCTTCTCCTCTGTGCTGTACCGTACACTGCACCGTTCGGCTGATTGGTGGTGAGTGCCGGTGGGAACTGCTCCTGCTGCCCCGCCTCCACCAGTCATCCTCCTCCTGCCGTACCTGTTGCCCCTGAGTTTTGGCCTGTGACCTAAAGTTCCTGGGTGAGTGCAGCTCAGGGGCCAGTCTAAAAATGAAATGTGTGTCAAATATGACTATAAATCCCCTCAGCCATAGGAATCCACCCATGTCCTGCAGTATATGGGTGGATTCCTAAGGATGAGGCGGGTTATAGTCATATTTAATGTAAACACTGTCCAGGGACTGTTCTGTAATTATCATGTGTTTATATTAAATATGATTTATAAGAATATTCCATTCATGCATGGCAACAAGAACTAATATAGAATTAAGTATGACTACATACTAAAACAGTATTGGACAATAATAGAGATGAGCGAATTTCATGTTATGAAATTCGTTCACGCTTCGTTTGGTGGTAAAAGCAGAATTGTGTTATGGATTTCGTTACCATGGACGATAACGCAATTCTATGATGGAATGCATAACGGAATGCCGTTATTCATTCCGTCATAATAGAAGTCTATGGCCTGCATAATACAAATACATTTTGTTAAAAACTATTTGGGCCCGTCTGCCAAACGACAAGGCGATCTCTGTAAGACGGGAACCTAAGTTATACATTTCATTTGTATGATTTAAGGGTAACTATGTACAGTATTTTAGTCACTTTTTAATAAATGTTTTTTTTTTTTCAGAGGGAAAGTTGACCAAACACAGCGTTTCCGGCATTTTGTTTTTAATTATGGTGTTCACTGTTCAGGATAAAAAAAAGTATGTATTATTTGCCATTCTGCAGTGCAGTTACTTTGTACTACAGCCTTTTTTGGGGTGTATTAGTATTAAAAACATTAATTAATTTCCTTTTTATTTAATTATTTTATCTAACAGTATGTCAGACAGACAAGTGACAGGCCCTTCAAAGGGAACAGGCAGTGGCCAAAATGTTTCTGTCACAGGAAGCAGAAGAAGGGCGGGTGGCAGCAGGAGATGCAGCGAGAGGCCTGAGCTCCCAGTGTAATCTAGCGGCCGCGTCTTGACCAGCAACCCTGCGGTTCTTGAATGGTTGAATCGGTCTTCTACTTCATCGCAAGTGACATCAGACACCCCCAGCCAAGAGTCGGTGGGTTCATCAGACCCAACGCTTAGTTGGCATGGCCCGGGAGCAGGCGCTGTGCCCTCACCTGTCCTCAACCTGCCTTTGTCCTTTTCTGTTCCGTCTGCTAGACAAGTATTATATGCCGTAGGCTCCGCTCCACTTTTCAGCGAGGATGAGCTACTAGAGGACAGTCAGCAGCTACTGCCCAGCCAATATCTGGAGGAGAGATCCGCTGCGTCTTCCAGTAGGCAGGCAAGTAGTGATGATGAGAGTCGAGTGGGAGCTGATGTTGCGAGCAGTCAGGCTCCTGGCCCTGAAACCATTGAGACAAGTTGGTAGCGTGGATGGGAGTCAGCATGGTGGCAGCAGTGGGAGGTCAGGGGTCAAACGTGCCCGGGGTAGACCGCCTGCTTCGCAGGGGACTACCTGCCTGGGAAGTAGTGGTGCAGAAGTTCACGGAGGCAGCAGTATCAGGCAGTCAATATGGAGTGTTGGGGGAAAAAGGCCATACTCGGCGGTGTGGCAATTTTTTTGTTAGGCCGCCGGAGGAGGTGAAGTTCCGAATTTGTGGGCAGAAGGTGAATCATGAGCAGGGCGCCAATGTTGGCACCACCGCCCTGCGTCAACACATGCAGCGTCACCATAAAGTGGCCTGGGAGAACCGTAGCTCCGATGTGATGGTCCATCCTGCCACAGCAACCGCTGCATCACCCAGTGGCACGCAGCCAATTTCATGCAGTCAAGTCTCCACCACCTGAGCCGAAGGGTGATGTCTGTCCTTCCAATGATCTACTGGTCCTGATGCTCCTGCTCTTCCTCCTTCCTCCTTCCTACTCCTCGACAGTCATTCCGTCAGTAATCGATTACCGAAGCGAATGCCAAGAGGCAACAGTATGCGTGCACTCATCCAACGGCGCAGAAGCTGAACTTGCTCATGGCCAAGTTGCTGGTGCTACAGTCCCTCCCTTTCCAAGTGGTGGACTCTGCACCTTTCAGAGAACTGATCGGTTGTGCTGAGCCGAGGTGGAGAGTCCCAAGCTGTAATTTCTTTGGCAAAAAAGCAGTACCAGCCCTGCACACATATGTAGAACAGAAGGTCGGCCAGTCCTTGAGCCTGTCGGTGTCTCCCAAAGTGCACGTCAGTGCCGATGTGTGGAGCTGTAACTACAATCAAGGATAATATATGTCCCTTACGGCCCACTGGGTAAATCTGGTTCCCGCCCAGTCATTCCAGCAACTTGGCCAAGTGACTCCGCTTCCGCCTCCATGTTCTCATGCCTTTGGTCCTGCAACAATGTCCGCCTCTGCCTCCTCATCCTCCACCGTGTCCTCAGCCTCCACTGCAGGGACAAGTCACAGTGCCCAACCAGCATACCACATGTGCAGGGCATGGTGGTGTCATGCTGTTCTGCACCTAGTTTGCCTGGGTGAACGGAGTCACACAAGGGAGGAACTACTCTGCGTCCTTCATCAAGAAATCGAATCCTGGCTTTCTCCTCGACAACTAAAAATTGGAACCATGTTGACAGAAACAGGAAGAACATGGTGTTGGCGCTGTGTCAAGGAGGGCTGAGCCATGCGCCCTGCATGGTGCACTTCTTCAATCTGGTTGTAAAGCGGGTCCTGAAGTCTTCCGCCTATCTGCAAGACATCCTGAAAATGGCCAGGAAACTTTGCATGCACTTCAGCCACTCGTACACCGCAAACCACACCCTCTTTCAGCTGCAGCGGCAAAACAGCGTCCCCCAACATAGACTGATATGCAACGTTTCCACCCGTTGGAATTCCACCCTCCATATGTTGGAGCAATTATATGAACAGAGAAAGGCCATAAACGATTTCTTGATGATACAGGCTGACAGAGGTATTTCCCTGTGTAACTTCGATGTTAGCCAGTGGCAGCTAATGTGTGACACCAGCCGTTTGCTCGGGCCCTTTGAGGAGGCCACTTTATTTATCAGTCACCAGGACTACGGGATGAACAACGTTATTCCACTGATTCATATCCTGGAACAGATGCTGCTAAATCCGGCTGGCCATTGAACAGGAGACGTGGCAACTATATCTCATGGGCACATGAGCCCTGTGGGGGCTGAACTAGCGGAGGAGGAGGACATTCGATCACAAGCAGTGTGTAGAGAAATGGGTGGTTTTTCCACACAGGTGACAGGAGAGGAGGAACAGGTGGAGCAGGAGCAGCCAGGGGAGCTACAGGGCGATGAGGAAGATGAGGCAGAGGAACCAGCCACACCGGGGCAGTATGCAGTGAAGATGGAGGCAGGGAGTTCCTTCAAGTCACTTGCGCAAATGGCCCGATGCATGCTCACTTGTATGCGTAGTAACAGGCAAATTGTCACCATTCGCCAGAGGAATGACTAATGGCTCTGCACCATGTTAGACCCTTACTACTGGTCCAAAATTGGGGCCTTTTTTACACCCACTGAGAGGGAGGTCAAACTGAACTACTATCAAGACATCCTATGTAGTCAGTTGGCCTCTGCACTCACGTTTCACTGCCATGGCTGCTGGGGGAGGTTGGGGGGGCAGGAGCAGCACCAGCAATATCAGCAGCAACTTAAGTCTAGAGTTGCTGATGAACAGTTTTCTTCACCCGCCTACTAAAGAAATACTCACTAGCAGCAGCAGGTAGACATAGAGCAGAACCTGAACCAGCAGGTTGTGGCGTACTTGGAGTACACCCTGCCAACCACATAGAAGATCCCCTGGACTACTAAGCAGCCAAACTCAATTTGTGGCCGCAACTAGCCGAGTTTGCCCTAGACAACAAGCTTTCCTGCCCGGCCAATAGTGTGGCATCAGAGCGGGTGTTTAGTGCGGCAGGGGCCATAGTTACCCGAAGAGGAACTCGCCTGTCCACCCAAAATGTGGAGAAACTTACCTTTGTGAAGATGAATCATGCATGGATCAGCCAGGATTTTCAAACATCAGTGCCTGATGCATCAGACTAGATCATCCATGGTGCCACACCTACAAAAGAGGCCCGTTTCTTCTGTCTACCTTCTTCAGCTACTATTCAGATACTGCCACCCGCCTGATGCCACACCTGATGCCAGGTGCTCCTACTGCGAGCCACCATCTTCAGCTGGTACTGGTATTGCCCCCCACCTCCCCACTCTGTCTCTGTGCCACTCTGTGGTCTCCTCATGCTGCTGCTACATCAACACTCTGTGGACTCCTCATGCTGCTGCCACCTTTACACTAAGTCACTGGGCCACTCTGGGGTCTCCTCATGCTGCTGCCACATCACCACTCTGCGGTCTCCTCATGCTGCTGTCACCTCAACACTATGTCACTGGGCCACTCTGTGGTCTCCTCATGCTGCTGCCACATCACCACTCTGCAGTCTCCTCATCCTGCTGCCACCTCAACACTATGTCATTGGGCCACCTCCTCATGCTGCTGCTGCTACATCAACACTCTGTGGTCTCTTCATGCTGATGCCACCTTAACATTATGTCACTGGGCCACTCTGTGGTCTCCTCATGCTGCTGCCACCTCAACACTATGTCAATGGGCCACTCTGTGGTCTCCTCATTCTGCTTCTACATCACTACTCTGTGGTCTCCTCATGATGCTGCCGAATCACTACTATGTGGTCTCCTCATGCTGCTGCCACCTTAACACTATGTTATTGGGCCACTCTGTGGTCTCCTCATGCTGCTGTCACCTCAACACTATGTCACTGGGCCACTCTGTGGTCTCCTCATGCTCCTTCCACATCACCACTCTGCAGTCTTCTCATCCTGCTGCCACCTCAACACTATGTAATTGGGCCACTCTGTGGTCTCCTCATGCTGCTGCCACATCACCACTCTGTGGTCTCCTCATGCTGCTGCCACCTCAACACTATGTCACTGGGCCACTCTGTGGTCTCCTCATGCTGCTGCTACCTCACTACTAAGTCATTGGGCCACTCTATGGACTTCTCATGCTGTTCCCACCACCCCTACTTCATGACTGGGCCACTATTTTGCAAATTGGCCTGGTTGAAATCATTATTTATTTGACCCTTCTAATCTGTCAGAAGCAAGGAAAAATGAGATGCACATGTAGCAGCTGTAAGGCCTGCATGACATGGTCCCTATTTTGCATCTGAATTGGCTTATAATTTAGTAGCCAAAATCAGGAGTAGGCACAAAACACAGAAGACATGCAAATATTCCATTCACGTGTCATCTCTGTTTTGGATCCACTCCTGTTTTTTTTGCTTTAGCAATACTGATGGATTAGTGACCAAATGCTAACCGAGTGAAGGAGGATGCTCAACAGACGGGATCCATTTTTTTGGGGGTTATTGTTCTGACAGATCAGAGAAAGGGCAAAGTAATCAGTGACGTCAACATAAACTTACTGCTGATACCCTCTCCACTTTGTCAGGGGGGGGGCTCTACTTGTATAAGCATTTAATAGAACTGGTTTTGTAGAAATTTATGTGGAATCAGTTGATGACTGTGTAAAAGGAGTGTGCTCTTTCACGTAGGATCTTGGGCCTCTCCACGGTTCTTTATACCTGGCGCTAACATCGACCTGTAAGGCTGAGTTCATACTTGAGTTATTTGGACAGCTTTGGCCCCATGACTGCCCAAATAAGTGAAGTGTGCAGTGATTCTATGAGCAACGCCTGTCATCTGCATGTCATACTGACTCACAGTATTGTTTCACTACCACAGCAGACTCCCTATGTGTGTTACTGCAAGGCACAGTGTTCTACACCACTACAAAAGGCTATCTGCAGCCAGGAAATAGCAGTTTTTTAACGCTATTTGCTTCGAATAAAAATAGATCGAATCAAATCTTTCCAGAAAATTCGGCGAACCGACCAAATTGAATTATTGAGAAATTTGCTAATTTCTAATTGTAGTCTACGGTGCTTGTGACATCTTCCTATTAATCTTTGCCCAAAAATCTTAAAGGGCATCTGTCAGCAGATTTGTACTTATAAAATGGGCTGACCTGTTACATCTGCACATGGCAGCTGAAAACATACATTTCTGCTGGTCCCATGTTCATATGTGCCCGCAATGCTGAGAAAAATAAAGTTTTAATATGTGCAAATGAGCCTCTAGGAGCAATGGAGGCATTGTCATTGCAGAGAGAGCTGAGCCCATTGCTCCTTTAATAAAAGGATAACATTTGCAGTTCTGGGAGTTAAGCACTGTACTATTGTAAATTTAATATTTAAATGTAATAAATTGTCCTTGTTACCCTAAGCTACCCATAACTTTGAAGAGTAATAGTGCTGCTTAGATGTCTGAACCTTTTGATGGCCAGTATGCTAAAAGTTAATCTGTTTCATACTAGAGCATGAAGTGGATACCTGTGTGTACTTCTATGTTAACAGAATGGCATCTTGTTGACTATAATGACTGGTGGTAGCAGCATATTGTATGAATATGGAGACTAGGTTGGGGAGTGTTAACTCGTCTTTTAGCCTTAAACAAAATGTGTATGAGAGAGTGTGAATAACCCCTGAACTAACATCCAAGTCAAGTGGGCAGTGAATGTCAAACATGAAAATAATTTCTTTACTCCTTGGCACACCCACAGCGATGGGTTATGTAACACCTCCACATTGAAACTCCTGACCTTTGACCAAGGAATTACTGTATGTCCCTGCTGTTGCAGACAGCATAAAAATAAAAAGGCAGCATGCATCATCACATGCCAATTTGCGGGCCAAAAATTATTCATACTCATTGAAGACCCAAAATAATTGCATGCGTAATACAGATATGAAAAACCATGTGATTTAGATCAATATTAGATCTGTATTAGGAACAGGAACTTGTATCAGACTGGATTTTTTGGCAAGAAAGAGTCAAAAGAAAGCGCCAGAAAAGAAACGCCATACCACATGAACATGGAGAAGCTCAAAGTGGTGGTATAGTTGAGACCTTACATGTGTATGTGCAACCAGGGAGTCCCCCTACAGTGATCTCCACAAGAAAGCTGCATCCTGGAAGCATGTGTGCTAGATATGGAATGGATATGAAAAAAATACAAACCCAGAAAATAAAAATAAAATATTTTACTCAACTAAGTGATATATTGCTTTACATTGTGTGCTCCCTTTATTCAGTGCTGCCATATCTGCTCCTTATATATGCTGTCCCAGCATAGCCCAAACAGTGCTACAAAATAGTTTTTTTTTCCCGTGGCTCTTTGTTGATCCAAAAGCACTGGGGCAATGGTCAAGATGAATTCTGCAATAAGGTTGTACAAATGATGAAAGGGGCACATGTTTCTGAAATGTAAATGTATATAAATAGGAACTGTATTTAGTTTATTCTTTGGCCAGCTAATATCCTTTTTTTTTTTTCAAATGCTTATTGTATGTGCAACCTTGATGAACATAGTAAAATAGTAACATAGTTTATAAGGCTAAAAAAAGACATCTATCCATCCAATTCAAACTGTTATCCTGCAAGTTGTTCCAGAGGAAGGCAACAAAAAAAAACCTGTGAGGGGGAAAAAAAAAATCTTCCTGACTACAATCAGGCAATCAGAATAACTCCCTGGATCAACGACCCATCTCTAGTAGCTATAGCCTGTAATATTATTACACTCCATCAATACATCCAGGCTCCTCTTTCCTCTTGTACTCTTTTAGTGAATTCACCATCACCACCTCATTGGGTATAGAGTTCCATAGTCTCACTGCTCTTACCGTAAAGAATCCTCTTCTACGTATGTTTGTGTACAAACCTTCTTTCCTTCAAACACAGAAGATGTCCACTCGTCACAGTCACAGTCCCGGGGATAAATAACTGATGGGAGAGATCTTTTTACTGACCCCTGATATATTTATACATAGTTATAAGATCTCTCCTCAGTCATCTTGTTGGATCGGATCCGCAAAACACAAACGGACATCTGAATCAAGCCTTACAGGGGGGTGATCAATGACAGGGGGGTGATCACCCCATATAGACTCCCTGATCACCCCCCCGTCATTGATCACCCCCCTGTCATTGATCACCCCCCTGTAAGGCTCCATTCAGATGTCCGTATGTTTTTTACGGATCCACGGATACATGGATCGGATCCGCAAAACACATACGGACATCTGAATGGAGCCTTACAGGGGGGTGATCAATGACAGGGGGGGTGATCACCCCATATAGAGTCCCTGATCACCCCCCTGTCATTGATCACCCCCCTGTCATTGATCACCCCCCTGTCATTGATCACCCCCCTGTCATTGATCACCCTCCTGTAAGGCTCCATTCAGATGTCCGTATGTTTTTTACGGATCCACGGATACATGGATCGGATCCGCAAAACACGTACGGACATCTGAATGAAGCCTTACAGGGGGGTGATCAATGACAGGGGGGTGATCACCCCATATAGACTCCCTGATCACCCCCCTGTCATTGATCACCCCCCTGTAAGGCTCCATTCAGATGTCCATACGTGTTTTGCGGATCCGATCCATGTATCCGTGGATCCGTAAAAAACATACGGACATCTGAATGGAGCCTTACAGGGGGGTGATCAATGACAGGGGGGTGATCAATGACAGGGGGGTGATCAGGGAGTCTATATGGGGTGATCACCCCCCTGTCATTGATCCCCCCCCTGTAAAGCTCCATTCAGATGTCCGTATGTGTTTTGCGGATCCGATCCATGTATCCGTGGATCCGTAAAAAACATACGGACGTCTGAATGGAGCCTTACAGGGGGGTGATCAATGACAGGGGGGTGATCACCCCATATAGACTCCCTGATCACCCCCCTGTCATTGATCACCCCCCTGTAAGGCTCCATTCAGACATTTTTTTGGCCCAAGTTAGCGGAATTTTTTATTTTTTTCTTACAAAGTCTCATATTCCACTAACTTGTGTCAAAAAATAAAATCTCACATGAACTCACCATACCCCTCACGGAATCCAAATGCGTAAAATTTTTTAGACATTTATATTCCAGACTTCTTCTCACGTTTTAGGGCCCCTAAAATGCCAGGGCAGTATAAATACCCCACATGTGACCCCATTTCGGAAAGTAGACACACCAAGGTATTCGCTGAGGGGCATATTGAGTCCATGAAAGATTGAAATTTTTGTCCCAAGTTAGCGGAAAGGGAGACTTTGTGAGAAAAAACTAAAAAAAAATCAATTTCGCTAACTTGTGGCAAAAAAATAAAAATTCTATGAACTCGCCATGCCCCTCATTGAATACCTTGGGGTGTCTTCTTTCCAAAATGGGGTCACATGTGGGGTATTTATACTGCCCTGGCATTTTAGGGGCCCTAAAGCGTGAGAAGAAGTCTGGGATTCAAATGTCTAAAAATGCCCTCCTAAAAGGAATGTGGGCCCCTTTGCGCATCTAGGCTGCAAAAAAGTGTCACACATCTGGTATCGCCGTACTCAGGAGAAGTTGGGGAATGTGTTTTGGGGTGTCATTTTACATATACCCATGCTGGGTGAGAGAAATATCTCGGTCAAATGCCAACTTTGTATAAAAAAATGGGAAAAGTTGTCTTTTGCCGAGATATTTATCTCACCCAGCATGGGTATATGTAAAATGACACCCCAAAACACATTGCCCAACTTCTCCTGAGTACGGAAATACCACATGTGTGACACTTTTTTGCAGCCTAGGTGGGCAAAGGAGCCCACATTCCAAAGAGCACCTTTAGGATTTCACAGGTCATTTTTTACACATTTTGATTTCAAACTACTTACCACACATTAGGGCCCCTAGAATGCCAGGGCAGTATAACTACCCCACAAGTGACCCCATTTTGGAAAGAAGACACCCCAAGGTATTCTGTGAGGGGCATGGTGAGTTCCTAGAATTTTTTATTTTTTGTCACAAGTTAGCGGAAAATGCTGATTTATTTTTTTTTATTTTTTTTCTTACAAAGTCTCATATTCCACTAACTTGTGACAAAAAATAAAAACTTCCATGAACTCACTATGCCCATCACGAAATACCTTGGGGTATCTTCTTTCCAAAATGGGGTCACTTGTGGTGTAGTTATACTGCCCTGGCATTTTAGGGGCCCAAATGCGTGCAAAGTAGTTTGAAATCAAAATCTGTAAAAAATGGCAGGTGAAATCCGAAAGGTGCTCTTTGGAATGTGGGCCCCTTTGCCCACTTAGGCTGCAAAAAAGTGTCACACATGTGGTATTGCCGTACTCAGGAGAAGTTGGGCAATGTGTTTTGGGGGGTCATTTTACATATACCCATGCTGGGTGAGATAAATATCTTGGTCAAATGCCAACTTTGTATAAAAAAAATAGGAAAAGTTGTCTTTTGCCAAGATATTTCTCTCACCCAGCATGGGTATATGTAAAATGACACCCCAAAACACATTGCCCAAAAAAGTAGAAACTCCAAAAAAGTTACCCCATTTTGGAAACTACAGGATAAGGTGACAGTTTTGTTGGTACTATATTAGGGTACATATTATTGTTGGTTGCTCTATATTGCACTTTTTGTCAGGCAAGGTAGCAAGAAATAGCTGTTTTGTTTTTTTGGTAATTTACAACATTCATCTGACAGGTTAGATCATGTGGTATTGTTATAGAGCAGGTTGTTACAGATGTGACAATACCAAATATGACTACTTTTTTGGGGTGTTTGTTTCAGTGTTACATAACAAAGCATTTTTTTTAATGATTTTTTTGTGTCTCCACATTCTGAAACCCATAGTTTTATTTCTTTTTTGGGCGACTGTCTTGTGTAGGGGCTCATTTTTTTCAGGATGAGATGACGGTTTGATTGGTACTTTTATAGAGTGCATATAACTTTTTGATCACTTGCTATTACACTTTTTGTGATGTAAGGTGACAAAAAAAGGCTTTTTTTACACCGTTTTTATATAATTTCTTTACGGTGTTCACCTGAGGGGTTAAATCATGTGATATTTCTATAGAGCGGGTAATTAAGGACGTGGCTATACATCATATGTCTACTTTTTTTTATTTATGTAAGTGTTACACATTTATTTAATTTTTAAAACAAAAAAAATCATACCCGGCTGAACCCGCCAGACCACAATATTATGATCTGCTGCACGATTGCAAAATTGGCTGCAGCCTGACATATTTACTCTCACTGCTATGTTGTATTGGCTGTTGGTGGATGTGTTTTGGAGGGTTTTTGTCGTACCCTCTCCAGCACTGGATTGGCCAGGTGTCTCCTGTTAATGCCTTGGAGATGGTCGACCTGGTGGAGCGCTACGAGGCCACCAGAAATCTGCAGGGGGGTTCTTTTGGGAGGGGGCCAGTCAAACTCCGGAAGTCTGAACTCCAAACCCGGCGGCTGGTGCCAGCCAAACCCGCCCGGGTTGTACCCCTGCAGATCCAGCCCGAGAGGTCTGCTGGCGGTGTCACGAACCTGGTATCATGCCCCGTCCTGACGGTGTGCGGAGGTCGGCCAGAATAGCAGCATGAGTTTAGTGTTTTGTTTTGGAGCCGTGCTGGATCCGCCTCCCATCAGGTGCACTTGGTGGGGTTATGAGTTTAAATAGCACTCCACCCCAGTACTCTGAGCGGATTATATTCATCACTTTGGTCTTGGAAGCTAGAGAGGAAGGTTGTCTGTTCCAGCGCAGAGAGATAAGTGTGGTTTCTTGTTTGATTGTTTGGTGTCATCTCTCCCATCCAGGTTCTGTGCGAGCAGGCTGCTCGTATTTCCCCTCTTCACCATCTCAGGGAATTTAGGGTGTTTCAGTCCAGGCACGGGGACACATCATACCTACCATTAAGGTCTGCATGTGGGCTGAGCATTGCAGGGAGAGAGGTCAGGAATAAGTTAGGAGGTGACCCTTCCCCTGCCTCTCGCCTAGAGCCTGGTTGGTGGTTTAACAGTTAGTCTGTGTGCACGTCCGCCGTGACACCTGGACACATAAGAGATGACTGTCCTCATCAGGGTGAACAGATGGAAACCAACTATGGCTTCCGCCACTCATTGTATGCCAGGAAGCTGTGCGCCACAGGTACCTCCGAGACTGTAGACAATAGTCACCTATGCCAGGAGTAAGTGGGGGACATTCTAGCGGTGGCACTGCTGGATTCAGGTAGCCTGGTGTCCCTCGTAAGAGCTGCCCTGGTGCTGCCTGCCGAGTATACTGGCCGAAAAGTCGGCATTGTATGCATTCATGGGGACTTAAAGGACTATCCCACCGCCCTGGTCTCTCTGTCAACGATGGCCGGCAGTTGGACACATGAGGTATCCATCACCACAAAATTATCGTATGAGTTAATAATTTGCAGAGACTTCCCCGTGTTCCCGGCACTATTGCCGGATACGAAAGTTACCGATACCCAGGAGACAGATGTAACCCTAGCAGAGTGGCCCGGCTCAGGGGGGAAACCAGAACCTGAGTCAGAAGGGCCAGCAGTAGGGGTGACCGCCACTTCGGTGGAATAGGGGGAGACAACCCCGCTAAGTGTGATGGTGGGAAATGTGGGGGACTTGCCGCCGGGTCCTGAGCTGGCAGACCTCAATGTCTCTGGGGATAATTTTGGTACAGCACAGCCCCAGGACCCGACTCTGTCTCGAGCCTGGGAAAATGTGGTAATAGTTGAGGGTCAGCTGCAACAACAGGGAGCCGAGTCTATGTTCCCCCGTTTTGTGGTTCAACAGGAGATGCTGTACCGGACAAATAAACTACGGGGTGAACATATTGAACAGCTGGTGGTGCCCAAGGTGTATCGCAAGCTCGTGTTGAAGTTCTTCCACCAACATGTTCTTGGGGGACACCTGGACCAGCAGAAAACTCAGGACCGGATTCTACAGCGGTTCTACTGAGCCAGGTGTTCAGAGAGGTGGAAGAGTATTGCAAGTCTTGCCCAACCTGCCAGATAACCAACTCCCAGCCACATTTCCGTAGTCCCCTGGTCCCTCTCCCGATTATTGAGGTTCCATTCGAGCAGATCGCTATGGATCTCATAGGCCCAGTACCAAAGTCCGCTAGAGGGCACCATCATACATCAGCCAAACTCATAGCTAAGGAGTTAATGGAGATGTTTTCCCGAGTGGGTCTGCCTAAAGAGGTTCTGACTGACCAAGGGACTTTTATGTCCAAGGTCATGAGAGAACTCTGTAAGTTGCTCCACATAAGACAGTTGCGGATCTCCGTCTATCACCTGCAAAAGGACAGCCTGGTGGAGAGGTTTAAACAAACATTAAAAAATATGTTAAAGTGAGTGGTGTCTAAGGATGGGAGGGACTGGGATCTTCTTCTGCCCTATCTCATGTTCGCGATAGGTGCCACAGGCCTCTACTGGGTTCTCGCCCTTCGAACTGCTATACGGCAGACACCATCGCAGTCTGTTTGACGTGGCCAAAGAGGTGTGGGAACAAGAACCCACACTGCACAAAAGTGTTGCTGAGTATGTCACCTAGATGCAAGGACGGATGGATACAGTGTTACCTTTGGTTAGGGAGCATATGGAGGCAGAGCAGAGAGCCCAGAGTAGGGTCTATGATCAGCAGGCTCGGGTCCGGAACTTTAACCCGGGTGATCGGGTATTGGTGCTGGTACCAACCGTAGACAGTAAGTTCCTAGCTAGGTGGCAGGGACCCTACGAGGTGCTTGAAAAAATTGGAGAGGTAGATTACAAGGTACATCAGCCGGGGAGGCGAAAGCCGGAGCAGGTGTACCATGTGAATCTGCTCAAACCCTGGAAAGATGGGGAAACCTGTACGGAAGACAGCCCACATCCAGGGTTTCTAGGGGAAGCGGATTCAGTCCCTCTGTCTGAAGCAAGGGAAGCAGCTGCCACAGTGAAAATTGCTGACAGCCTCTCCTCTAAACAGGCTCAGGAAGCCAGGGAGTTCGTTAGTCGGATGTGTTCTTGGACCTTCCTGGATGCACTTCCCTAATCCGACATGACATTATCACTGAGCCTCAGGCAAAGTCTGGTTAAAACCATACCGGGTACCCAAGGCTTGGTGACGAGCCATCGCGGAGAAAGTGCAGCTAATGCTACAGCTAGGTGTCATCGAGGAGTCAAAAAGTGAATGGGTCAGTCCGATAATCTTAACACTCAAGCCGGATGGGACATTGTGATTCTGTAACGACTTCTAAAAACTGAATGAGGTATCCAAGTTTGACGTATATCCTATGCCCCGAGTAGATGAGCTTATTGAGAAGTTAGGCCAAGCCCGGTATTTTTCTGTGTTGAACCTCACCAAAGGGTACTGGCAGGTACCCTTGACGGAGGCTGCCAAGGAAAAAACGGCTTTCATCATGCCAGAGGGGCTGTATAAGTACAAGGTATTACCCTTTGGTCTACATGGCGCTCCCGCCATGTTTCAAAGGCTAGTGGACATTGCACTCCATCCACATCTGGACGATATCGTTACCCACAGCACCAACTGGGAAAGTCACCTACCTAAAGTACAGGCTGTAGTGGACTCCTTAGGAAGGCTGGCTTAACCGCTAACACAAAAAAGTGCGCGATAGGGTTTGAAGAGACCAAGTACCTGGGGTATGTAATTGGGCACGGAATTATTAAACCTCAGGTAAGCAAAAGTGAGGCAATTCGGAATTGGCCACAACCGGTCACTACTCGGCAAGTAAAGTCGTTCCTGGGAATGGTGGGATACTATATGAGGTTTGGCCCCCACCTTGCTACAGTCGCTGTCGCTGTTGGTTACGCCCAACTTCAAGAGGGAGTTTGAGGTATAGACCGATGCCTCTGAAGTAGGCCTTGGAGCTGTACTTTCTCAGGACATCAATGGGGAGGAACATCCCGTTATTTTCCTGAGCCGCAAACTTACCCCAGCTGAGACTAGGTACAGTATAGTGGAGAGAGAGTGCCTGGCCATCAAGTGGGCACTCAAGTCTCTCCACTATTATCTGTTGGGGAGAAAGTTCCGTCTGGTAACCGACCACTCCCCTTTCAAGTGGATGATTCAAGACAAAGAGAGGAAAAGAGAGGGTCACCAGGTGGTTTTTGACTCTACAGAACTTCAAGTTTTCCGTGGAACATAAGGCAGGCAGGTTACAGGGAAATGCAGAAGCCCTGTCCTGGGTACACTCTCTGGCAGGTGTTCACCCCCTCAGGGTTGAACAAAGGGGGGAGGTATGTAGGAAAGCGCAAGGGGCCGTCATTGACGGAAGACATGTGTCACTGAGGTTCCTGGCCTCTGTGAGGTAAGAGCCGGTAATTTTAAGTGTCAGCGGCAGCTAGTGCTGACTGACACTATTGGTTATTTAGTGTGGCTGTAAAGCCGATCCGGGCCAGCTCTTACTGGGAGCAGCCAAAGTGCAGGGTGGGTGGCTGTTCCCCACGTTCCAGGCCGGGTTTTGGTTAGGGATATAAAACCCAGCCAGCAGTCTCAGCTGGGTGTGGATTATCCTACATTTCACAGTGAATCTGTGGAGTCTCTGTGGTTTGAGATCTGCATGATGTGTGCAGTACTAAAGGGCTGAGAGCCACATTGCTGGGAAGCAGGCCCTAAAGCCTGTTGGGGACTTCTACTTCCAAAACCGCTGACAAGGTGAATTCTTTTCGTTCTGTGGACTTGCCATGGTGTGAATGAACACCAAGAAAACGAACTGTAATTTTTGTTTATGTGTGAATAAACACTGCACTTTTTAACTCGTAGAGGACCCGCGCCGTACATGTACGGCGCAGATATCTGTAACTTAAGGACCAGCGCAGTACATGTACGGTGCGCTGATCGGGCAGGTGCAGGAGCTGCGCCCACCTGATCAACAGCAGGGCCGGCATTAGTGAAAACACAGATGCTGGCACATTAACCCTTGATGTTCCGCGGTCAGCGCTGACAGCGGCACATGCGATGTCCTCACGCGAATCGGAGCTGCCATCGGGTCCCCGTGCTGCTGTGACGGGGACCCGATGGCATGGAAGGCAGTGCGATGCCTTCCTTAGGCATCGGCGCTGCCTTCGGGCGAGAGCCTGTGCAATCGAGCCCCCTGGATCTCACAGGCAGGAAGCTGTATGAGTAATACACACTGTATTACACATACAGCCAATGCATTCCAATACAGAAGTATTGGAATGCATTGTAAAGGGGATCAGACCCCCAAAAGTTGAAGTCCAAAAGTGGGAAAAAAATAAAGTGAAATTTTTTTGGAAAAAACTAAAGTTTTCCTCCCCAAAAAATTAAAAGTTTCAAGTAAAAAAAACAAAAAAAAAAAAAACACATCATTTTCTCCAAATAAAGTAAATAAAAATTTGTAAAAAATAGGGGAAAAAAGAAAAGTAGACATATTAGGTATCGCCGCGTCCATATCGACCGGCTCTATAAAAATATCACATGAATTAACCCCTCAGATGAACACCATAAAAACAATAAAATAAAAACTGTGCTAAATAAACCATTTTTTTTAAAAGTAAAACACCAAGCAATAAAAAAGGCGTATGCCAACCAAAATAGTATCAATCTAACCGTCACCTCATCCCACAAAAAATGAGCCCCTACCTAAGACAATTGCGCAAAAAATAAAATAAAAATATGGCTAAGAATATGGAGACACTAAAACTTATTTTTTTGGTTTTAAAAATGCTGTTATTGTGTAAAACTTAAGTAAATAGAAAATGTACACATATTAGATATTGCCGCATCCGTAAGAACCTGCTCTATAAAAATATCACATGACCTAATCCCTCAGGTGAACACCGTAATTTAAAAAAAAATAAAAACGGCGTTAAAAAAAGCCATTTTTTGTCACCTTACATCACAAAAAGTGTAATAGCAAGCGATCAAAAAGTCATATGCACCCCAAATAATGCCAATCAAACCCTGATCTCATCCCGCAAAAATGGTACCCTACCTAAGAGAATCGCCCAAAAACTGAAAAAACTATGGCTCTCAGATTATGAAGACACTAAAACATGATTTTTTTTTGTTTCAAAAATGATATTGTGTAAAACTTACATAAATAAAAAAAAAGTGCACATATTAGGTATCTCTGCATCCGTAATAACATGCTCTATTAAAATATCACATGAATTAAACCCTCAGGTGAATACTGTAAAAAAAAAAAAACACAGTGTAAAAAAAGCCATTTTTGTCACCTTGCATCACAAAAAGTATAATAGCAAGCGATCAAAAAGTCATACTCACCCCAAAATAGTGCCAATCAAACTGTCATCTCATCCCGCAAAAATCATACCCTACCTAAGATAATCGCCCAAAAACTGAAAAAACTATGGCTCTCAGACTATGGATACACTAAAACATAAATTCCCACTTACCAATACATTCACCCCGAGTCTCGCCAGGATCTCACCTTTTACTGTCGGGTAGTCGGCCGCTTGATCATCGGGGAGATCAAAAAATACTTGCTGGGGACCAGACGCCTGGAATGGAGTGACGACCTCAGCCCTCTGGTCTCAGGGTAACTTTTCCCATACGGCCACCTTTTCGAAGACCGCCAGATAGGTCTCAACGTCATCAGAGGGGGTCATCTTAGGAATCGCAGCGTAGACAGCTTTCAAGAGCATCGTGGTCGTTCTGGGACGCTCCTGCCGCTTGCAATGCCATTACATGTCGTAATAGCAGCTGGTTAGTTTCTTGTTGCTGCTTGTTAGCCTCCCGCTGCTGCAAGTTAGCCTCCACGAGGGCTTTCACGACCGCCTCCATTTTGTCAGGGAACACGAGTCGTAATCTTGCCAAATTAATGTATGACATGCACTTGTGCAGGGGAAAAACTAAATTTTTTAGACCTTCAGGCCTGCCTCAATGCGTTTGCACGCATCCTCCACCAATTGTGGGGATTCTCTCTGGTAGACAGATTAGCAGATGCAGTACAGAGGCAAAAACAAAGTCTTTGACTTAAACAATGCAGTGTTTATTGACACATAAACAAAAATGACAGTTTGTCGTCTTGGTGTTCTTTCACACCATGGCAACTCCACAGAACATAAAGCATTAACCTTGCCAGCAGTTTTGGCAGTAGAAGTCCCCAACAGGCTTTAGGGCCTGCTTCCCAAACAATGCAGCTCTCAGCCCTTTAGTACGGCACACATCATTCAGATCTCAAACCACAGAGACTCCACAGATTCACTGTGAAATGTAGGATAATCCACACCCAGCTGAGACTGCTGGCTGGGTTTTATATCCCTAACCAAAACCCGGCCTGGAACGTGGGGAACAGTCACCCACCCTGCACTTTGGCTGCTCCCAGTAAGAGCTGGCCCAGATCGGCTTTACAGCCACCCTAAATAACCAAAAGTGTCAGTCAGCACTAGCTGCCACTGACACTTAAAATTACCGGCTTTTACCTTACCGAGGCCAGGAACCTCGGTGACACATATCTTCCGTCAATGACGGCCCCTTGCGCTTTCCTACAGAACAAATAATTTCTACTGGTGTGATATATCAGTTGCCCCCAAAAAAACTGATTGAGGAAGGGGTGTGATATACCTTCTTCCACAAATACTGCTCTTCTATAGGGACTTTTGTCACAGGGTCATTTTGAAAATGACAGGCAGCGGAAGAGGCAGGCCATTCCGCAGGGGTGGTAGGGGTCGAGCAGGTTCACCAGGCCAGAGCCTAAGTGGGACATTGCAGAAGGTGCGTGCGATTACGTCAAAGAATGCACCAGACTTGGTTGAGTGGCTCACTTAGCCTTCCTCTTCTGCGCCCTCCTCATCCTCTCTATCTGCACCCTCTTCACTCACTGCTGTGTGCACCCCCAAAGACACCACCACCACCATATCCAGTCAGAGTAATTATTTTCCCATCCATTCCAAGACCTTACCGATACGCAGCCATTCTTGTCATCGGATCAGGAGGAGGAGGTATCAACGGTCGCCACCCAGCAGTCTGACGATAGTACCCAGATCAGCCCAAGGAGGGTGGTCCCTGCTGTTGCTGCCTACTCCGAGATCTCTAATGTCAGTGGTGGTGAAGGGGACGATGATGACATGTCTATGGACGTCACGTGGGTGCCCATAAGAGAGGAAGAGGAGGGGAGTTTAGAGAGAGAGACGGAGCAGCAGATAGGGAGGAGAAGGAGGAGAAACAGGCACAACTTACAGTGCACAGGAGGCAAAAAGCAGACTGCTAATGTATCTGGAACGAGCCATCCACCATGCACGGTCACATCTGGCGCTCCCAGGACGCCGGCACATGGCTCCAGAGTGTGGGCTTTTTTTAACGTCTTTGCTGCTGACAATAGTGTCGCCACCTGCAGCCTGTGCTGTCAAAGCTAAAGTCGTGGTAAGCCCAACACTCACCTAGGTACGACCGCCTTAAGAAGGCATCTGGCCTCCCATCACTGAGCCCAGTGGGAGCAACACCGACAAAACTCACAAAGCCACACTCCCGGCGCTCCACGTCCTGCCTCTTCTTCTCCTCTCACTTCCAATTTGTCCTCCACTCCACCTTCCACCGTACTGTAATCGCTCTCATCTGGCAAACGGCAGGCTTACGTGGCCCAAATGTTCGAGCGTAAAAAGATGATGACGCCGGATAACCCTCTTGCCCAATGGCTGAGCGCTGGCTTGTCGAAACTGCAAGCACGCCAACTACTGCCATATAAACTGGTGGACTCGGAGGCCTTTAGAAAATTTGTGGCCAATGGCACACCACAATGGAAGTTCCCGGGAAGGAAATATTTCTCCCAGAAGGTCTTCCCGGAGCTAGATGGCCACGTTCAGCGGCAAGTGAATGTATCTCTTAGAACACAGTATCGGTGCCAAGATGCATCTGACCACAGACTCGTGGTCTAGCAACACCACCTTCTCATCAGACGTCTGATTTGTGACTGCCCGACGTGCTGGAACTCCACCTTGTATATGCTTGATAGGCAGCTCCAGCAGCAACATGCTGTTAATGACTACCTGTATGAACTCTGCGGCAGGACAGGTTCATGGGGAGCTTGGTTTTTTTTCACCGCGCCAGTGGCTGCTTATGCGTGGCGCATGCAGACTTCTCCGGCCATTTGATGAGATTACCAAACTGGTAAGTCGCAGCCAGGGCACCATCAGTGACAACGTACCTTACGCCTTTTTTCTGGAGCGTGCATTGCATCGTGTCATTGATCAAGCCGTCGAGGAGCAGGAGCAGGAAGATGAGGAAGTCGCAATGCTGAATGAATTCCCAGGGGGGCTACTCCATCTGAGACAAGGAGTCTGAAGAGGAGTCAGAGGAGGATGGTTCCGGGGTGGAGGAGGATCAAGACGAGTCTGCTTTAAACTTTTCTGGGATCCCTGGTGTTGTCCGTGACTGGGGGGAGGAGACCGAGGATGACATTATCCTGGACGATGAGCAGGAGCTAGGCCACTCCACCGCTTCCAGTTTAGTGCAAATGGGGGCCTTAATGCTCCAGTATTTACAGAGGGACCCCAGTATAAAAAGCATAAAGGGCAAGGACCAGTACTGGGTGGCAACGTACTTAGACCCCTGGTACAAAAACAAAATGGCTGACATGTTACCAGCATCACAGAGGGCTGTCAGAATGCAGCACTTCCAGGCCTTGCTTCGAGAAATGCTGCATTCTGCTTTTGCGGGTGCTAGCAGAGGGATTTCCACTCACAGAGAAACAGTTGCAGGTACCAGTGCATGCAAGAAGAGGGCGCTTTGAAGATGTGTTTGTCACTTCGGATATGAGATCATTCTTGCAGCCAAACCATCGACAGCCGCCCTCCAGATCCATTCGGTCTAGGCATCACTCAGTTAGTCACGCTCCTCCCACTTCATTGATGAAGCAGGAGCAGGAGCGCAACTGACTGACTGACATCACACGCCGGCCAGAGCGCTGCATTCATAGAGTGAGTACTGTTTCAGGCGATTAGACTAGTTTATCAAAGGAGAGCCATTGCTTCAGCATTAAAGAAATAGACTTTACATACAAAAAGACTGCTGTGCGCGGGGCCTGGTGTAATACAGTGACTACACTGGGCCCCGTTGCCAGCCTCCAGCCCCTCCTCCCACCCTGCATAACTGTAACTGATGTATCATGTGCAGCATACCGGCCCGCGATACATCAGTGTCAGCCATGTAAAAATGACACCATCGCTTTATAAGACGCACTGCCATTTTTCTCCCTACTTTTGGGGGGAAAAAATTGTGTCTTATAAAGCAAAAAATTACGGTACTTGTTCATTTATGTACGCTGAATGCATAATTTTTGGGGCCTGTAGTCCACTGGCCTGCTGTAAAATTGATATCCAATGACAGTGTAATTTACCTCCAGCCACATACATTCTTTTACGTACAGTAACATTTTTATCTATTGACCGCATAATGTACCTCGAGCCACATAAATCAGAATTTCTGCCAGGTGAATGCTAATTTTTAAGGCCTGTACTCCCGTGGCCTTAAATAAAAATTTTCTAGGCTCCGACAGGGCACATTTCAGAGAATTTCCCTTTAAGACGCTTAAGAAATGTTCCCTGATTATGACACATATTTTTTTGTTGGAATTTTTGCCATTGATTCCCCTCTAGTATGTCACTGTCCATGTTGTGGGACTATTTGTGCACTTCTAGAGTCGTGGCCAAAAGTTTTGAGAATTAGATAAATATTGGAAATTGGAAAAGTTGCTGCTTAAGTTTTTATAATAGCAATTTGCATATACTCCAGAGTGTTATGAAGAGTGATCAGATGAATTGCATAGTCCTTCTTTGCCATGAAAATTAACTTAATCCCAAAAAAGCCTTTCCACTGCATTTCATTGCTGTCATTAAAGGACCTGCTGAGATCATTTCAGTAATCGTCTTGTTAACTCAGGTGAGAATGTTGACGAGCACAAGGCTGGAGATCATTATGTCAGCCTGATTGGGTTAAAATGGCAGACTTGACATGTTAAAAGGAAGGTGATGCTTGAAATCATTGTTCTTCCATTGTTAACCATGGTGACCTGCAAAGAAACGTGTGCAGCCATCATTGCGTTGCATAAAAATGGCTTCACAGGCAAGGATATTGTGGCTACTAAGATTGCACCTCAATCAACAATTTATAGGATCATCAAGAACTTCAAGGAAAGAGGTTCAATTCTTGTTAAGAAGGCTTCAGGGCGTCCAAGAAAGTCCAGCAAGCGCCAGGATCGTCTCCTAAAGTGGATTCAGCTGCGGGATCGGAGTGCCATCAGTGCAGAGCTTGCTCAGGAATGGCAGCAGGCAGGTGTGAGCGCATCTGCACGCACAGTGAGGCAAAGACTTTTGGAAGATGGCCTGGTGTCAAGAAGGGCAGCAGAGAAGCCACTTCTCTCCAAAAAAAACATCAGGGAAAGATTGATCTTCTGCAGAAAGTATGGTGAATGGACTGCTGAGGACTGGGGCGAAGTCATATTCTCTGATGAAGCCTCTTTCCGATTGTTTGGGGCATCTGGAAAAAGGCTTGTCCGGAGAAGAAAAGGTGAGTGCTACCATCAGTCTTGTGTCATGCCAACAGTAAAGCATCCTGAGACCATTCATGTGTGGGGTTGCTTCTCATCCAAGGGAGTGGGCTCACTCACAATTTTGCCCAAAAATACAGCCATGAATAAAGAATGGTACCAAAACACCCTCCAACAGCAACTTCTTCCAACAATCCAACAACAGTTTGGTGAAGAACAATGCATTTTCCAGCATGATGGAGCACCGTGCCATAAGGCAAAAGTGATAACTAAGTGGCTCGGGGACCAAAACGTTGACATTTTGGGTCCATGGCCTGGAAACTCCCCAGATCTTAATCCCATTGAGAACTTGTGGTCAATCCTCAAGAGGCGGATGGACAAACAAAAACCCACTAATTCTGATAAACTACAAGAAGTGATTATGAAAGAATGGGTTGCTATCAGTCAGGAATTGGCCCAGAAGTTGATTGAGAGCATGCCCAGTCGAATTGCAGAGGTCCTGAAAAAGAAGGGCAAATACTGACTCTTTGCATAAATGTCATGTAATTGTCGATAAAAGCCTTTGAAATGTATGAAGTGCGTGTAATTATATTTCACTACATCACTGAAACAAAGATCTAAAAGCAGTTTAGCAGCAAACTTTGTGAAAAATAATATTCTCAAAACTTTTGACCACGACTGTACTAAGTATTTGGTGGCTGAAAATATGAGCTGAAGGTTTTTCAGGTTTGCCTGCTTTTAAAGTGAATGGGGCCCCACGCGAACTTGCGGTTTGCGAATATTTGATCGCGTTCGCGAACTGTCCCGGTTTATGATAACTTTTCAGGGGCCCTTGATGGTGATAAATTGTAAGATACAAGTCATTGTCCTTTTGCAGTGAGGAGGAAATAAGGCAGTTTTTTTTTGTAAAACAGTTCTTTGCTACAGATTCAAGTTCATGTACATCATTTATAGTTCTCAGCATGCATGTACTGGCAATTCTTACACAAGATGCAATTTTATGGTCTCACAGATCACATGGTTGCAGAAGTAGTTAAAGCAATTTTCTTCACACTGCACTTCTCTAGCTGACTTTAGCATACACATTCAGAAATAGGAGTGCAACCACAAGGCAGACCCCAAAAATCATACCACGTTATGCACCTTTTGCCCAGATTGGTATTCTTCTTATAGCTGGCCAGGCTGTTTGTAATGTACAGTATGTCCAGGCATCGTAAAATTCTAATCTCCTGAACAAGTTTGTTGTAGAGCCTATAAAGACCTTTCAGACAACTTGTATTCACGGAGCCTCTACACACACTTTCCTCTTAACACTGGAATGCTTTTCAAACATATAATTTGTTCTTATCTCTTTACATCTTTGTGAATGGTCTTATCCAGGGCTGTCTCTTTGCATCTACATCTGCCCTCATCATTGTCTAGGCCAGGGATGGCCAACCTGCGGCTCTCCAGCTGTTGGAAAACTGCAACTCCCAGCATGCCCAGTCTGCCTACAACTATAAGCCTACAGCAGGGCATGGTGGGAGTTGTAGTTTTACAACAGCTGGAGAGCCGCAGGTTGGCCAGTCCTGGTCTAGGCAATCGTTTTGATCTAATTTGTCCCTATGGGGAGAAATACACAGCCCCACCTAGTGATATTAATTAGACTTAACTCCCGATGCACCAAAAGTACATGAAATGCTTTTATTACATAAATCCACATTTCAATCCTTTTCGCATTATACCACTACCGTAGTAGTTGGACACTACATTAGCTTTTATTATTACTTTAATAAAAATTTCTTCAGCACTTTTCAGTTCAGCTGCTGATACCATGCTAAGCCTCAAGCTGTCAATCTGTCCATAAAAATGCTTCCATATTCTGACCTTTTCAGCATTCAATTCATTCAGCAGTAAAAGATGTATTGCAAAAATTACTTTAATTATACAAGTGGTTTGTATTTGTGAGTATTTTATAGTCTACATAGATAACGAAATCCCACCTGTTTCCATTTATAGTATTTTTTGTAAGTGCCAGAAGAAGCAGTACATTATGAAACGGAAGAACTTTAGCTCCATGTGCCTGAGTTCTTGGTACAGTATGATCATGAAGTTCTTAGGCTCAGTTCCAAATGAAACTGCCGGTGCACAATGTTCACATTACATTAGTCCCTGATAACAGATATAAATATATCAGTGGAGTAATTATAGTATACAGTGTTCCTCACTGAAATCACGGGAGAGTTGAGTAATGTGCCAAGCTTTAGTTATGCTTCAAAGTGCAGTGGCTTTTTCTCCCTACAAGACACAGAAAAACTGGCAATATTTAAGTATATAGTTTGCATATTTTACTTCTTACTATGTATTATTTTTCAAAACTGACATTATTTTCTCTAGCGGTTTACGTGAACTAAACAATCAATGAAATGTTATTGTGTACAATATGTCAGGGCTATAAATGATAGCCTCTTATAAGTTTGTAACTTGGCAACTACTGTATTCTACTCCACCACAGATATGACGTAAGAAAAGTCATACCAACCAAAACGTTGCTTTTTGCTATCTGGATATTATGTCATTATTATATGTGACTGTTGGGAGAAATATGCATCAAATCTATGCATTTGTTTCATACAATATTATATAATAAACGTCTATTTGTGCATCGCTAGAAGTCTACCTTTGAACTCAGAACACTGTATTGTGGGTTTTCCTTCAGAATTAAAGTGTGCAGTTTCACCAATTCCTGCAGCCTCCAATGAATTATCTGCAGTAATATAATAGAAATATAACATTGAAAAATGTTTCACCAGGGCAGGCTCTTTTTCATAAAATGATCGGTCTTGTGTTGTATTAAAGGGGTTGTCTTGTGACTAAAAGGAAACATGAATGTCATCGGATACTATCAAGCCTACCCTCTAAGAGTCAGACCTAAACTCTATGCAAGAGCAGCTCCCACTCTGGGGAACCTGTTCCGACCATGCATTACAGGTCATGAAACAATAGGGGTCAATTACTAACAGATATACGTCACCTTTTTTATGTATATCTGTTGCCGATTGTGGCGCAAAGGTTATTTGTGCCGCAATCTTCAACTTTTACCTGCTCTTGCCAGGTCTTAGAAAGGGGGCGGAGAGGTGGACTGGCCGGCAGGCCCATCTCATTTATCATTTTCTACTTCTATTTTAGGCATAGAAAATTGATTAAATCTACACCAGCAAGGGAGCTGGCATAGATTTAGACAGGCAGTGGATAGGCCAAAGTTTTACATAAATTCGGCGCATCAACACCTCCAGCTAAAGGGGTGTCAATAAATGACCCCAATATGTATATTTCCTTGCAGGGACCACATGTGATTTCCAATGTTGGATAGTGGTTTTAAAAGCAAAAACTTTGATCTTCCATCTGATTGGTACCCCAGTATCCGTTCATAAAAAAGTACTCAAAAGTACCAGGAGAGTTTGAAAACTAGATTAATATACATTCAAGAAGACAAGTCAAGGCTGCAAGGAAGTATGCCATGTGACACTTTGGCTCTGCCAAATGGTTCAAATAATACACATTTTGGAAGGAGAATAAGCTACCTCTGTATTTAATCTTAATCACAAAATGTCTTTCACAGCAACTATTCCACCTATGCTGCTTTTTTATCTACTGTTAATATAACTTTACACATTCATTCTTCAAGTTTTGCCACACCATAATAATAATTTCTATTTTGCTCTCGTTGTTTAATTGCTTTTAATGACTATAGGCCATTTAAATGTTTGATCATAACCAGGAGATGTGCCTATCATTCAAAAGGATTTGCGGAGTGAAATATCTTTCTGGTTGCTTGTGTTTATTTCACTTTATTTTATGCACTTATATAGTGCTACTATATTCCATGGCACTTTACAGACATTAGCATCACTCTGTCCCATATGGGGTCACAATTTAAGTTCCCTATCAGTATGTTATTGGAGTGTGGGAGGAAACCGGAGTACCCGGAGGAAACCCACGCAAACACGGGAGGAATATACAAACTCCATGCAGATGTTGTCCTTGGTCTGATTCAAACCCAGAACCCCTGAGCCACCGCTAACCACTGAACCACCGTGCTGCTGTACTTTCTGCCAGCCTTCAATAGTATGTAGTGTGGGATTTCCGTCTCCTTATGTTACTGCTATCCTTTTAACAGAGCACCTTATATTGGATGATGTAGTGTTTGATGCCTTCTTTTGGTAACTCACATAAGTGCAATGTTACAGTATAAAAATAATCATCACAAACATCGCCTATTTGTAAGGGCCTAAAAGATTAACTAAACTTTTATTTAACTTTTATTATTTCACTTTTATTACACAGTGAATGGTGTGCGGGCAGAAACACTCAGCTTGGCTAAATATTGGCATAGCACATTGGTAGCCTGTAATGATGTGCTATGCCAGGATTAGCTGAGTGGAGATGGCATAGGCAGGTGCAGCTATGTGTGCATTTGAGACATTTAAAAGAAGGGCATTTAGGACATTTAAAAAAGAGTTAAATAAAAGTTTAGTTACTCTTTAAATGATAATGCCATAACAGTATATTACATTGACAGCATAGCACTTCCAGACATTTGCCTAACTAAGAGTGCTGACATCACCATGGACTGCAAAAAAGAGATAGTTTACCTAATGGTAGTGCAACATAATACCTAATTACCACCATACAGCATTCAAACATTACCACCGGTGATAAAAGCACCATAAAGTAATATGCTGCTCACAATCTTTGAGTGTCAGACCTTCAGTGGCACCTCCTTTAGCAGTGATGGCTGCCCCTAAGGCCATCATTGCCTGTAAACAGCTTTGGCATTTTAAATGTAAGTGTAGTCCTGAACTCTAGTTCTGCTATTGTAAATGTATTATGCACTTGTAAAGCCTTTGCATTCTAAATTCATCAGGAACAGGTCAAGTGCGCAGCTGTTGTGGCTTTTTATGAGTAAATTGTTCCTACAGCTGCATCTATCAAAAACTGTGTTAAGTCTCATGCAGACGTCTGTGGATACCGGACTGGCATTGCAGGAGCGCACGGCGTCATAGCGACCAATGACGCGGTGTGCTCCTGCAATGCCAGTCCGGTATCTCACGGACCGTGTTCCACGGACGTCTGCATGAGGCTTTATACTTCCGCAAGTTAAATCTCCAGTTGTGTGGGGGATGCCTAAAGAAGTCAAACATTCCAGAAAGAACTGTGCCCCATTTATTTTTGGTAGGTACAGTGTCAAACATTTGATAGTAGCTGTACCTTATAGTCACTGTTTCAAGTACTACCAGTCATTGAATGGGAACCTTCATTGCTTGCTTTTAGAAAATAGAAATGTAGTTATGCCACAGAACAAGCCAAGCATCTGCATGTCCATTCGATGACCAGGACAGGTTTCACTGCAATGACTACAAAAAAGGAAACCCAGAGGAATCAATATATAAAGCATATTGGGGAGAAAAGTATACTTTTCCATTAAAAAACAAAGCGCTTTATTTTCTTAGCCCTTTCATGGGGAACTTGGACACAAATTTTAACAAAATGTTGGGGCCAGCCATAATGAAGATACAGTTGTGTTCAAAATTATTCAACCCCCAATGCTGTAAAGGGTTTTAGGGAATTTAGTGTACATTTGTAATTGTGTTCAGAATGAAATCTTACAAGGACTTTTTAAAGAACCAAATGCAACTAAAATGACATCAATTTTTTTTGTAATACAGTATTAAATGTTTTTTTTGTGATTTCTTCATTGACACAATTATTCAACCCCTTAAAGACTACCACTCTTAAGAACAGAGGTTCATTCAAGCGTTTTCGATCAGGTATTGAAAACACCTGTGGATGTCAAGGAGCAGCAATCAAGCATAATAAGCACCAATTAGGCAGATTTAAAAGGACTGTGATACTCAGCTCCTTCTAGACATTTACTGGTGTGTTTACAAACATGGTGAAGTCAAGAGAATGGTCCAGGAAGACAAGAGAAGAGGTGATTTCTCTTCACAGGAAGGGCAATGGCTATAAGAAGATTGCAAAGATGTTAAACATACCAAGAGACACCATAGGAAGCATTATTCGCAAATTCAAGGCAAAGGGCACTGTTGAAACGCTACCTGGTCGTGGCAGAAAGAAGATGCTGACTTCAACTGCTGTGCGCTATCTGAAGCGCAAAGTGGAGAAAAGTCCCTGTGTGACTGCTGAGGAACTGAAAAAAGATTTGTCAGATGTGGGTACTGAAGTTTCAGCTCAGACAATAAGGCGCACACTGCGTAATGAAGGCCTCCATGCCAGAACTCCCAGGCGCACCCCCTTGCTGTCTCCAAAGAATAAGAAGAGTCGACTGCAGTATGCCAAAAGTCATGTGGACAAACCAAAAAGTTTTGGGATAGTGTTCTGTGGACTGATGAAACAAAATTAGAACTGTTTGGGCCCATGGATCAACGCTATGTTTGGAGGAGGAAGAACAAGGCCTATGAAGAAAAAAACACCTTGCCTACTGTGAAGCATGGCGGGGGGTCAATCATAGTTTTGCTTCTACAGGTACAGGGAAGCTTCAGCGTGTGCAAGGTACCATGAATTCTCTTCAGTACCAGGAGATATTGGATTAAAATGTGATGCAGTCCATCACAAACCTGAGGCTTGGGAGACGTTGGACCTTTCAACAGGACAATGATCTCAAGCATACCTCCAAGTCCACTAGAGCATGGTTGCAGATTAAAGGCTGGAACATTTTGAAGTGGCCATCGCAGTCACCAGACTTAAATCCGATTGAGAACCTCTGGTGGGACTTAAAGAAAGCAGTTGCAGCGCGCAAGCCTAAGAATGTGACTGAACTGGAGGCTTTTGCCCATGAAGAATGGTCGAAGATACCCGTAGATCGCTGCAAGACACTTGTGTCAAGCTATGCTTCACATTTAAAAGCTGTTATAACTGGAAAAGGATGTTGTACTAAGTACTAAGATTGAATGTCACTTGGGGGTTGAATAAAACTGATAATGATGTAAGCACAGAAAATACATTTGTGGTAATTTCATCATAAATGTTATGTTATATTTGTCTGACTTACAAGTGCCTCTTTGATTTAATTGTAAACAAGATGACTGAAATTATCAAAATCAATGTCAAACTGGCCAAAACACTCAATTTCAGTGGGGGTTGAATAATTTTGAACAGAACTGTATATTAAGAACAATAATTTTTTGTTAAGCAGAAATATATTTACAAAAGATGCTCCTGTGCATGCCTCCCTAATGAGGACTAGATAATGCAAAAGTATCTAATAAGTAGTATGCATAAGGGAAGGTCCCTATTGTAAACCTCAGAATGAGCCCCATATTGGTGCTAGGATTTATCATTCAGAATAGAATAGTCTTTTGTTCCCCCTTCAAGCATTTTCTAAAAACTTAACAAGGCAATTCTTCTGCAGATGAGAGACATAGGTTGTAGCCAGCCAGGAACTAACAGGATGGTACCATCAGGGCTGGGTCTCCTCTCTCCAGGGGCCCCATAATAACTGTGTGGACTGCTTTAAAAGACATAATATGATGTAAAAAGCAAATGTTACAAACAAATGGTTGCAGACTGGCCATTTGGGCATGAGACCATGTAGAAGAGGAAGATCTATTATTCTGGATGGTGCATACTTCCAGTGGTTGCTAGCTAAAGACTATTATCCTATGTTCACACATATGGTAGTATTGGTCCTGAAAAATACAGAGCTAATTTCAATCTCTGAAATCCAGGCTTTTTTTTTTTTAATGTGTTCCTCTTTTCAGCAGCATTTTCAGCTCAAAATATGGTCAGGGGAAGTTTAGTCTGCAGCCAAGGGAAGCTAATCCCAAGTCAGACACAAAAGTCAGAAGCCTCAGCCAGACCGCAGAGTCAGATTAGGGAGCCAGCTAACAAAAGCTAAGGCTGGACTCACCAAAACCTTCAGAAGCCAAGTAAGCTGACAAGTAACTAACCCTATGAGTTGTGCGCAGACGTAGGGTGCCCTCAAGAGAGGAATAACAGAAACCCAGACTGTTGAGGAGTATAAGAAGAGACTAGTGGAGACAAGACTCCATTAGCACCCAATGTGAGAAAACAGTTAGGCTATGGTGCCTGTTCACAGTCTCCAGTAAAGTACAAGCTGTATTTGGAGCCACATTCTTCTATGGACAGTGTGGATTTAGGGTATGGCCAATTCTGCATACAGTTTTGGAAGTCAAAACCAGGAAACAATAAAAAAAAAAGAGCAGAAGTTGTATCTGTCCTGTATACTTTCCTCTCCTTTTATGATCTACTCTTTATTTTGGCTTCCAAAACTGCAAGCAGGAACCTTACTTTGTGGCCGTACCCTCAGGATAAATTCACAAACTTCAAAAATGTATCTGAATACTTTCCACCAAAACAATCCCATTTCAGATAAGGCCTCATGTACATGACCATATCCATATTTCCGTCTGCAAAGCACGGATTTGCAAAATATAGATGTCTTCCAGCTGCATTCTGCATCAATAGAAATGGCTATTCTCATCTGCAAAGTGGACCAGAATAGGACATGTTCTGTAATTCACAGAATGACCACATGGATCTGCAAAAAAATACGGATTTGTGCTTGACCCTATAAAACTGAATGGATAGCACACGGATGAAAAATACAGTTGTGTGCATGAGGCCTAAATGGAACTTATTTTCCATTTGATAAATTTCTGCAACAAATCTGCCTTTATAATTTAGTACTTGATGTTAATGAGTTTCTCTTTCCTGATTGTGGGCAATAAAAAAAGCATACAATTTTTTTCCTGTATTATAAAGCACAGACAGTTTGTTTTACTGGGGAGAACAATAGATAATAATATAGGAAGTTGTTTAAAATATCAACAAACAAATTGCAGGAAATTCGAACAGGTTTTGAATTGCTATTGCTGTGTGACTAAGTCCAGAAATATTTCCAATTTACCCAAGGTGTAGTTCCTGATAAACCAGTTGTGACATCTTAAGCTTCAGTTGTACAAAGGAATGAAAGGTTTTCACAAAGCTCTCTCTTATGAAAGACACCAATGCGTTACTCAATTCACAGTCCACCTACACATAAACACAATCATTACCGCCCTCCCCTAAAGCAAAGATTGGCTTATGTTCGGACTTGAGAGAGGGCAAATTCAGTGAAACTTCAAAAGGTGAATCATTTCCTTTGATAGGCATTTATTGAGTCTAGATGCTTACACACACACACACACATATTTTTTATCTATAAATGTATATACAGTATATATATTTATACGTACATATTTATATATGTAGAGATACCAGTTAGAAGTAGCATCTAGACCACTTGCCTAGTATTGCATAAATTATAGATTCCCCCTTCTCTGGACCCCCACAAAATTTCAAAAAATTAACTTTACAAAAATTACATCAACATAAACGACACTGTTGAGTAATGTGCCCTTGTATCCACTATATATATTTTTTTTAAATGTCAAGAGCTGTGTTTCCTCTACTAAAGGGAATTCCCCAGATGGAAATAACAGCAGAATGCAGAACTTCAAGCTCTCCATATGTGATCTCCAGGTATCTAGTACGCATTACTTCCACGTTCACAAGACGTGATTCCAATATGTACTCGTATATTACATCAATGGAATTACACAGCTCTGATAGGAGTCAATTTCCTTACATTCAATGTAATTTGTCAAGGCTATTTCTGCTTTATGTAGAAATCTCATATGGTGTTCAGTTTATGACTGCTTGTGGAAATAAATGAATATTTCATTTCATTTTGAATAGTTGTGTTTGCCTTTAATATTTTACTCCTGTTCTGTAACTGTAAGGTTGGATGTTTAGTATCTGGTTGTTAACTGTAAACTGAAATCCTTTCACTTCAGGGAGAGAGAGCAGAGAGTGAACAATAAAAGCAGTTGAAGTATTTATAACTGAAAAGCGGGATGCCAAGGCGGGCTTGTCATTCACATTCCTTACATTTTGCAAGGTTTTTCAATTTGACCGCATGTGTATGGCTTGCAGTGAGAAAGCAACGTAAGTGCACAGACCATGCTTCATTCTTATAAGGAGATGTAGCCTGGACTCTATTGTCTGTTTTAAACAAAATATGCCATATATTAAAACGGTGATGAACTCATAGTGAATATGCATTTTAATTACATACAGTTAAATCCATATATATTTGGACACTGCCACAAATTTAGTTTTTATTACCTGTTTACTAAAACATATTCAAGGTATAGTTATATAATGGACATGGACATAAAGTCCAGGGTTTAGGAATTTCAGCTCTTTCACATGTGGCACCCTGTTTTAAAGGGACCAAAAGTAATTGGACAATTGACTCAAATGCTGTTTCGTGGGCAGGTGTGGGCAATTCATTAATTATTTCATTCTCAATTAAGCACATAAAAGGCCTGGAGTTTATATGAGGTGTGGTGCTTGCATTTTGAAGATTTTGCTGAGAAGTAAAGATGCGGTCAAAGGAGCTCTCCATGCAGGTGAAACAAGCCATCCTTCATCTGCGAAAACAGAAAAAAAAACATCCGAGAAATTGCTACACTATTAGCAAAATCTACAGTTTGGTACATCCTGAGAAAGAAAGAAAGCACTGGTGACCTCAACAATGCAAAAAGACCTGGACGCCCACGGAAGACAACAGTGGTGGATGATAGCAGAATAATTACCATGGTGAAAAGAAACCCCTTCACAACAGCCAACCAAGTGAACAACACTGTATAGAATATAGGCCTATCAATATCCAAATCTACCATAAAGAGAAGACTGCATGAAAGTAAATACAGAGGGTTCACTGCACTGTGCAAGCCACTCATAAGTCTTAAGAATAAGAAGGATAGATTGGACATTGCTAAAAAAAAAAATCTTAAAAAACCATCACACTTCTCGAAGAACATTCTTTGGACAGATGAAACCAAGATCAACCTCTACCAGAATGATGGAAAGAAAAAAGCATGGCGAAGGCATGGTACAGCTCATGATCCAAAGCATACTGTAACGGACCGTTCAGCACACAACTCCGTTCAGATGATATTCCCCTTTCCAATTCACAGGCAGCTACTGCAAGCACCAGTCTGCCGAACTGCAAACTACACGAACACTGGAAACCGCGGAACAGGAAAAGCATACAATCAGCTTACACTCCTGGCAATCAGCATACAATCCAATTCCCCCAATAACGAGATGACACTTCGCTTGAGGGTTAAGCAGAACACTTTAATGGGTTATTTTTCAGCCTTTTATGCAGGTCTCCTAGCAAGGGACACTCCCCCTGGGGCCCTTGTAAAAGACTGTGACAGTTTATATTTTAGCCAATCACATGCATTTACAGTATTGAAACCTTACCAGCAATTATACACAAAATCCCCTTCCCTCTGTCTGTAACACAATCAACAAAATACAATGAGCATTGTCTGTGACGCAATTAACTAACACACTGGCATTGTCTGAGACGCAATCCACAAAATACAATTACCAAACGTAATGGGCTAACTTAATCACTCACAGACAGAAAACACACATTTTTTCCCCCAAACACAGAAAACACCCCAAAACCCCACATATCCCCATAATGTATACATCCATGGATAGCTCTGATCTGGGTGAACAACATATCCAAAAATCACCCAGATCCGAGCAGGGGTTCCCGAATTCCATGGAAGTCACATTTGGCCGGCCGCAAGCATGGCTTTCCTGCCCAAAACAGTTCCACAGATTTAAGCTGTGCGGCCGGTCTGTCTTCTCCTTCAAAGTTAGTAAGGGCCATAATCCTGGGGCAGGAGGCGGGCAAACAGCCCCCTCCAAAACACTGTGACGAAGTGGCTTTCGCCACACATACCATATCATCTGTAAAACACGGCGGAGGCTTGGGCATGCATCGCTGCCAGTGGCACTGGGTCCCTAATGTTTATTGATGATGTGATACAGGACAGAAGCAGCCGGGTGAATTTTGGGGTTTTCAGAGACATACTGTGTGCTCAAATCCAGCCAAATGCAGCCAAACTGATTGGTCGGTGTTTCATAATACAGATGGACAATGAACCAAAACATAAAGCCAAAGCCACCCAGGAGTATATTAAAGCAAAGAAATTGAATATTCTTGAATGGCCGAGTCAGTCACCTGATCTGAACCCAATAGAGCATGCATTTCCCTTGTTAAAGACTAAACTTCAAACAGAAGGGCCTACAAACAAACAGCAACTGAAAACCGCTGCAGTAAAGGCCTAGCAGAGCATTAAAATGGAGAAAACACAGCATCTGATGATGTCCATGAGTTCAAGACTTCAGGCAGTCATTGCCAACAAAGGGTTTTCAACCAAGTATTAGAAATTAACATTTTATTTACAATTATTTAATTTGTCCAATTACTTTTATGGCCCTGAAATGAAGGGATTTAAAAAATGCTTTAGTTCACATTTCTTTGCAATCATTTTGTTCAACCCACTGAATTAAAGCTGAAAGTCTGAACTTCAACTGCATCTGAATTGTTTTGTTCAAAATCCATTGTGGTAATGTACAGAACAAAAATTTGAAAAATGTTGTCTCTGTCCAAATATATATGGACCTAACTGTATATAGAGTCAATGAGCAAGTTGCTACTTTACAGTAAAATTCCATTAATTCTTTGCCTATTGATTGTGAAATCTTATAGATTCTGCACTCTTGAAGAACAATTCCAGATTAGTTTACCTAAAGGTGCCTTCACATGTGGCAGAATGCTTTGTGGAAAAAGATGTATTATAAATAGTTCTCCATATATTCCTATGGATGGTGTTGGACTAGAGTTCCTTGGCCCCACCAAAAGAAATTATTCTCGGGTAGGGATGAGAAAACTTATGTTTTCAAGTTTGGCGTACAAGGTTCGGGTTATCTAAGAATTCTGTTATGGATTTCGCTACCACAGACCATAACTTATGGTCCGTGGTAGCAGAATCCATAACGGAATTCTTAGATAACCCGTACCTTGTACGCCAAACTTGAAAACACAAGTTCGCTCAACACTATTCTCAGGTCCAATTCCCATATCATCAGTAATAGGTTTTGATTCAATTAAATAGACCCTAGTGGCAATTGATTGGCTCCAAAGTCAGCTCCAAATCATTTTTTTTTTTAATTTCCTGGACCTTTGGGTGCTACTATGGTATCAGAACCTTAGCCCATCATAAGGATCCTGTGTTACTCAAACACTGGCTATTAAGTTTAGGTGAAAAAACATACAACTCTAAGGCTCAATTCACACCTGAGCGTTTTACAGCGCGTTCCTACGCGCTGTAAAACGCTCAACAAGGAGAAACCAATGCTTCCCTATGGGAATGGTTCTCACCTGGGCGTTTTACAGCGCGTACGATCGCGCTGTAAAACGCCCGACGCTCACACAAGTACAGGAGCGTTTTTTTGGGCGCTTGTCGCGCGTTCCCGTACTATAGACTTTCGGGAACGCGCGACACTGTGTGTACGCTTGTCTCTGTATGCGCGTTTGTAAACGCCCGTACAATCGCGCATACAGAGCGCTCCTTTGAGAACGCTCAGGTGTGAATTGAGCCTTAAGATCTGCACCTCCATGGACCAATACCAGTTTGCTTACAGAGCACATAGGTCGGCTGAGGATGCCGTGTCACTTACCCTTCACACTGCGCTGTCACACCTGGAGCAGAGAGACAGCTATGTGCGGATGCTGTTCATTGATTACAGCTCGGCCTTTAACACCATCCCTCCCAACAAGTTGGCAACGAAACTGAACAACTTGGGTCTCAGCTCACACCTGTGCAACTGGATACTGGATTTTCTTACAAAAAGACCACAAGTCGTACGCATGGGCAAGCACTTTTCTTCATCCTTAACACTAAACACTGGGGTACCGCAAGGCTGTGTGTTGAGCCCTCTCCTTTACTCCCTCTTCACAAATTACTGTAAACCTATTCACAATATCAATACCATTATAAAATTTGCAGATGACACGACCGTGATAGGCCTAATCTCCAACAATGATGAAACAGCCTATAGGAAAGAGGTTGAGAACCTAGAGAGATGGAGTAAGAACAACAACCTCATACTTAATACCAAGAAAACAAAGGAGCTAATTCTGGATTTTAGGAAGAAGAAACGAAATCGACACCATCCCATTAGCATTAATGGTGGAAACGTGGAGATAGTTCAAAGTTTCAGATTCTTGGGAGTTCATATTAGTCAGGACCTGTCATGGATAAAAAACACAACAGAAATGACCAAAAAAGGCCTTCAGAGGCTTTATTTTCTGAGGAGTCTGAAGAAAGCATAACTCCCAAAACAGCTGCTAGTCAATTTTTACAGGTGCACCATAGAATCTGTTATCACATACTGCATTACAGTGTGGTACTCCGGCTGCTCTTCTGAGGACAAGAAGACCCTCAAGCGCATCATCAGAATGGCTAGCAGAATCACTGGTACTCAGCTACCATCACTGGAGGACATCTTCACTGCTCGCTGCAGCAACAGGGCAAAAATCATCTGCGGGGATCCAACTCACCCCGGCCACAGCCTTTTCATTCCCCTACCCTCTGGTAGGCGTCTTAGAGCCCTACATGCCCGCACCACTAGGCTGAAGAACAGCTTTTACCCCAAAGCAATCAGTCTCCTAAATGCTCAGAGACTATTGCCCCTTCCAAGGATAGAAACTACCACAGACTGAAAGTGACTGCTGCATTCATGAACCCATGATGATCTCTTGTCTGCAGTGGTGTCTGATCAGTGTGTATATATACTCATAAGCACTTCCTACTTTGCTCTTGCTATATATATATGCTGTGAACTGTGAATAGTAATGCTTTCTAGTGCAATGTTTTGTTTTGTTTTTCTAGTGTAATACTTTAGTTTAAATGTCAGTTCTTGTTCCTCTGTCCATGGCATCTAGGATTGCTCCAAACAACATTTCATTGTATTGTACATTGTATTACATTGTATTACATTGTATTGTACAGTGACAATAAAGGCATCTTATCTTATCTTATCCACCTGAAATAAAGACTGGTAAGTACTTACCTGACAAGTCTTATGCTCCTATTCTCCTGACCGGGCTCTATTTAGCCAACTGCAGGAGTGATGTCACATCAACAACACATGGCCGCTGCCGCTATTCACTGGGTTTGTCAGATACACCTTTGTGCCCAGTCTGGGAAACACAGCCCAGTCATAGTGTTTTATGATAGTCACTTATTATCAGATCGCAGGTCTATTGTATTCACATCATCATGTGAGTACAGTACAATAGTCCTGCAATGCGATAGGAACTGACTATCATAAACACAATGATGCAGTCAGTTCGAGTCAGGAGAGCTGTGGTCAGTCAGGGAGATGTGGTTGAAAAATGGACCGTGTTTGCCGGACCGGGCACGGTCCTATGAATCAGCCCTAAGTGTACACCATGTTGTTGCTTACATCAGTGAGACCATTTCATGTGTATGACCCATATATCTGCAACTGAAAGACTATACAGTTACCAAAAACGTGCAGTATGGATTACACTTGCACTTTTCAATACAGTTGAGGCCGCTGGATCTTGACATGCTTTGGTTAAACTAATGCATGAGGGTAACTTTCTAAATTTTCAGCTAGTTTTACATATGCACTTACCTATCTATCATCTGTGCATTAATACATAATGTGCACTTTTATATAGCTTTTTGCTTTTAGTAGAAGAAATGCAAAGACCAGTGGCATTGCGAGTGGGGTGCACCGGGTGACACCAGTCTGATGGGGTGAGTGCATAGGCTTGATTCCCCAGGCATAGGCTTGATTAACGCATTTTGGAAGCGCTGATTAGTACCAGAGGACCGGGAAGCGGTGAAGGATCTGTACTCACTGCTTTCTGGTCCTCGGCTGTCTGCTGTGCAGGGCTGCGCACAGTATGAGTCGCTTTGTGACGTCACGCTGTGCACGCCAGCAGACAGCAGGAGGAAGAAGATCGCGGGAGGTGATGGTGAGGAGCGGCGGCGTCCAGGAGCAGGAGAGGTAAGTGTTTTATTTTTATCTGAGGCTGCTGGTGGGAATCAGGGCATAATGGCCAGGTTGCTGGGGGCTGAGAGGCATAATATGGGGGGGGGGGCTGAGGCATAAATTGGGCTGAGAGGCATAATGGGGGGCTGAGGTATAAATTGGGATGAGAGACATAATGGGGGGGTGAGGCATAAATTAGGCTAAAAGGCATAATGGGGAGGCTGAGGCATAAATTGGGCTGAGAGGCATAATGAAAGGGGGGTGCCTGAGGCATAAATTGGGCTGACTCGGCGAGGCAATGGCATAATGGGGGCTGAGACTCCTGAGAGGCATAATGGGGGCTGAGAGTCAAAATGGGGGCTGAGAAGCATAAGGGCTGATAATGGGGGCTGAGAGGCATATGGGCTGATTATGGGGGTAATGAGAGGCATGGGCCTCTTATCTGAGGTCTGATTGGGGTTCATTTACATTGGGGTCTGATTTGAGGTCTTATTGGGGTCTTATTAACATTGGGGGTCTGATTGGGGCTGTCAGCTGAGGTCTGGTTAACATTGGTGGTCTGACCTGAGGTGTAATTAAAAATATTTATTTTTTCTTATTGTCTCACTCTAAAACCTAGGTGCGTATTATAGGTCTCCTTCCTGAACTGCAGAGCGGTGCCCACTTCCATCCCTGAGCCCAGCTGCCCAGAGCACTAATCCTGAGCCTGCTGGAGTCTTGAGAACTGTAAGTATTTACAGTAATTCACTGTAAGCTAATATCTATATATCTATATATTACTTGTTTTATGTGAGTAAGGGTGCTGGGTGGTTGGAGAAAGGGGGTGGAGAAGGAGGAGGGAAGGGTACAATACTATCTGCACAAAAAAAAAAAAAAAAAATAAGTAAGCACCACATTATTTTCAGTCCTCCACCACAAAACAATCTGGAAGTGCCCCTCCCGAGGGGTAAATTATACAGGGGGTAATATAACTTGGGGTATCAGGGTACATTATTATACAGGGGTTATATAACTTATTTTTGCTTATATTGATAATTATATGAGTGCGGGTCTGTATGTATGCAGAGTGTATTTGTGTGTGTATATATGTGTGTGTGTATATGTGTATATAATATATTTATACATACATACATGCATGCATACGCGCTCGGCGTGTATGTTTGTGCTTTAGGGTGCACACCCTAATGCAATAGGTTGCGCACGCCTATGGGTGAGTGACATCACCAGCCAGACACCCAACACCACTAGCACTCCCCCTCCCCCGGTAAGCAATCTGACTGCTAGCACCCCTTCCCCGTCGACGATCTGTCTGCTAGCACGACCAAACGTCAGTGGTCTGTTTACCATTACCACTCAGTGAAGGACGTGAAGGGACATCAGCGGCGCAGTGGTAGCAGGGCGGAGCTTGATGGATGTCCCCTACGTGACTCGTTCGCACAGGTCAGAACACAATGACCACAAGAAGAAGCGGTCACCAGAAGAAATTGAACAGCATTTGGTGTCTCGGTCAGCCAGCCAGCGAAAGTGGGGTGCACCTGACCTAGGTGAGCTGCTGCCAGCAGGGGGGAAAGGGGGTGCTGGGGCTCTAAGCTTTGGTGGGGGTCTGCTGAGCTAACGGATGCCCCCTATGGCAGTAACACCCCCATAGCCCCAATATATGACAAAAAAATGATTGCTTCGGGGGGAGGGGGGCTTGGGGGGGGGGGAGTGTGACACCATTTTCTACCGCACCGGGTGACACCAGCTCTTAGCAACGCCACTGGCAAAGACAATATTTTTCACAACCTGTCTCGTAGTTAAGCTAATGGGGAGGTAGACCGACTAAACAGTGCAATCTTATTAGCTTAATTAGAGCCACATGACTGAGGCCGTGTTGCAAGTGCCACATGAACCACACACAGTGGTCATAACCTAAGTCTAGCATGATGATAGGACCAAAATAGTGCATGCTGAGCTTTCCTGTGAACAGACCAGTAGTCTGACGTAAAAATTGCTCTTCTGAATGAGCCCTAGGACTATGTTCATACATAGATGATTTGATGAAGATATTTCTGAAAATCAGCCCCATACATCTTTTTGGAGCTGTGCCTGCAGCATGTGCATGAATCTCTGAACGTTTCATTCAGATAAATGGGACAGTCGCAGAAATTACTGCTACAAATCTGCTGCATACACATACAAAGGAATAGAACCTGTCACATTGGACTAGTGTTAGTCGTGAATATTCTAATTGCATAATATCGGCACTTTGAGAATTCGCAAAGATGTAGAATATAGTGCTATATCTTCCTAATCGCAAATATTCTAGATTTTTTTTCATCAGTACCCTCCTGCTTCTTGCTTGTGGGCCAATGAGAAGGCTGCAATATCTTTGTCAGAGCTTAGCAACATCCCTGGCAACTAACAGGAAAGTTGCCTACCCCTTACTATATAAGAAACTCCCCAGCAGCCATTTTCTACAGTTTTTTTTTAAGTTCTGAGAGAGACAACAGAGTCGTTGCTGTGCTCTGTGCTTTCATCTGGATCCTATTCCTTATCCAATTACATTAGATAGTTAGTTAGCTCATATAGAGTCAGGTCCATAAATATTGGGACATCAACACAATTCTAACATTTTTGGCTCTATACACCACCACAATAGATTTGAAATGAAACAAACAAGATGTGCTTTACCTGCAGACTGTCAGCTTTAATTTGAGGATATTTGCATCCAAATTTGGTGAATGGTGTAGGAATTACATATGTGCCTCCCACTTGTTAAGGGACCAAAAGTAATGGGACATAATAATAATCATAAATCAAACTTTCACTTTTTAATACTTGGTTGCAAATTCTTTGCAGTCAATTACAGCCTGAAGTCTGGAACGCATAGACATCCCCAGACGCTGAGTTTCCTCCCTGGTGATGCTCTACCAGGCCTCTACTGCAACGGTCTTCAGTTCCTGCTTGTTCTTGGGGCATTTTCCCTTCAGTTTTGTCTTCAGCAAGTGAAATGCATGCTCAATCGGATTCAGGTCAGGTGATTGACTTGGCCATTGCATAACATTCCACTTTGCTTTTGCAGTATGCTTTGGGTCATTGTCCATCTGCACTGTGAAGCATCGTCCAATGAGTTCTGAAGCATTTGGCTGAATATGAGCAGATAATATTGTCCGAAACACTTCAGAATTCATTCTGCTGCTTTTGTCAGCAGTCACATCATCAATAAAATACAAGAGAACCAGTTCCATTGGCAGCCATACATGTCCACGCCATGACACTACCACCACCATGCATCACTGATGAGGCGGTATGCTTAGGATCATGAGCAGTTCCTTTCCTTCTCCATACTCTTCTCTTCCCATCACTCTGGTACAAGTTGATCTTGGTCTCATCTGTCTATAGGATGTTGTTCCAGAACTGTGAAGGCTTTTTTAGATGTCGTTTAGCAAACTCTAATCTGGTGTTCCTGTTTTCGAGGCTCACCAATGGTTTACATCTTGTGGTGAACGCTCTGTTTTCACTCTGATGAAGTCTTCTCTTGATTGTTGACTTAGACACACATACACCTACCTCCTGGAGAGTGTTCTTGATCTGGCCAACTGTTGTGAAGGGTGTTTTCTTCACCAGGGAAAGAATTCTTTGGTCATGCAACACAGTTGTTTTCCGTGGTCTTCCGGGTCTTTTGGTGTTGCTAAGCTCACCGGTGCGTTCCTTCTTTTTAAGAATGTTCCAAACAGTTGTTTTGGCCACGCCTAATGTTTTTGCTATCTCCCTGATGGGTTTGTTGTGTTTTTTTAGTCTAATGATGGCTTGCTTCACTGATAGTGACAGCTCTTTGGATCTCATCTTGAGAGTTGACAGCAACAGATTCCAAATGCAAATAGCACACTTGAAATGAACTCTGGACCTTTTATCTGCTCATTGTAATTGGGATAATGAGGGAATAACACACACCTGGCCATGGAACAGCTGAGAATCCAATTGTCCCATTACTTTTGGTCCCTTAACAAGTGGGAGGCACATATGCAAACTGTTATAATTCCTACACCGTTCACCTGATTTGGATGTAAATAACCTCAAATTAAAGCTGACAGTCTGCAGTTAAAGCACATCTTGTTCATTTCATTTCAAATCCATTGTGGTGGTGTATAGAGCCAAAAATGTTAGAATTGTGTCGATGTCCCAATATTTATGGACCTGACTGTATATAATATAGATAGTTAGTGGGAGATAGGAATTACTGTTTATCTGCTGTCCATACATACATGCTACAAACATAGTGCTGTGATGTCACAACAATACTTAGTGTACCAATCAGTGTAACGAACCCCGTAGTAGTCGCGTCTGGTTCGTCTGGTTTACCCGAACGGAAAAGCACGCAGTGAGTATAGCCCTCCGTTCGGTTGCTTGTTTGGTAGATTCCCAAGGTATAACATCCAGCAATCTCAGCGGTATCACTCCCACACACATCACAGGTACCCAAACATCAGCCGTAACATGATGAAGGTTGTAAAAAGACTCTTTTATTGAACAGAACTTGTATTTATACTGTACCCCCTGCAAGGGGGAGGCAAGAGACAACCAATAGTACGTGCTTTACAGTTTGGTCTCTCCCTTTGTTTGCCTGGAGACAATTAGTCCAGACACTGTATAACTTAACTATCTCCAGACACTAAACACACGGAAATTCCCCAATAGACAAATTACAGGGTACAATTGCAGGCCACACAATACACATATCTTCACAGGTCTCTCCCTTTGTTTGCCTGGAGTTAATTAGTCCAGACACTGTATAACTTAATTATCTCCAGACAATAAACCAACAGAAATTCCCCAATAGACAAATTACATGGTACCATTGCAGGCCACACAATACGCATATCTTCACACGGCTCCCCCTAAGTCCATGGGTCGGCATATCCGCCTAGACCCTGTCGGGTTGGCTCAGAGATGTCCGAAGAACGGAAGTTTTTATGTGTCCAAGTCCGGTTGACGGGACAATCCATCCTCATTCCCATGATGTTTGCCTGGCCTGTACTGCATAGTAAAATTGTACGGTTGTAAGGCCAGGCTCCAGCGTAATAGTCTTGGATTGTCCCCTGAGACGCGGTTCAACTATACAAGCGGATTGTGGTCCGTCTACAACTTAAAGGGGCGACCATGCAAATAGGGTTGGAGCCTCTTTAAGGCCCACACCAGAGCTAAGCATTCTTTTTCCACAGTGGCGTAGCTGACCTCCCAGGGTAAAGGTTTCCTGCTGAGATACGCCACTGGGTGCTCCAACCCATCTTCCCTCACCTGGCTCAGCACGGCTCCCAGCCCATACATGGAGGAATCTGTGTGCACAAGAAAGGTTTTGTTATAGTCTGGTGCTGCCAACACAGGTGCCTTGCTGAGGGCTAACTTTAGTTGCTGGAACGCTTCTGCGCACTCCGGAGACCAGGTTACGAGCTTGGGAAGGGCTTTTTTGGTTAGGTCAGTCAGGGGTTTGGCCAGGGCGCTATATTCTGGGACAAATTTCCGGTAATACCCCGCCGTTCCTAAGAACGCTAATACTTGAGTCTTGGTAGTAGGACGGGGCCAATTAGCAATGGCCTCTACTTTGGACGGCTCGGGACGCTGCTTACCTGACCCCACTCTATGCCCTAAATATTGGACCTCCGCCATTCCTAGATGGCATTTGTTGGTTTCAACGTTAGTCCGGCGGTCTGGAGGCGCTCTAAGACCCTGGCTACGTGTTCTAGATGGGATTCCCATGTGCGACTATAAATGGCAATGTCATCCAAGTACGCACATGAGAAGTCCTGAAACCCCTCCAGAAGTCTGTCAGCCATTCTCTGAAAGGTAGCCGGCGCATTCTTCATTACAAAGGGCATAACCTTGAATCGGTATAGCCCGAATGGAGTGACGAATGCCGACTTGGGAATGGCTGCTGGCTCCAGAGGGATTTGCCAGTAGCCTTTGCATAAATCTAGAGTGGTTAGGTAATGAACCCCAGCCATCTTATCCAGTAACTCGTCAATTCTAGGCATGGGGTATGCGTCTATTATAGTGCGGTCGTTGAGCTTCCGGTAGTCTACGCAAAACCGAGTCGTACCGTCTCGCTTTGGCACCAGTACTACTGGAGAGGCCCAAGGACTTTGGGATGGCTCTATCACCCCTAGCTGCAGCATCTCTTGTATCTCTGCTAACATATTATCTCGAACAGCTACAGGGATACGGTAAGGCTGTTGTTGCAGGGGTGTGTCTCCCTGAGTCTCTACTCGGTGGACTGCAGCAGAGGTACACCCCGGGACAGCAGAAAACATCTCCTTGTATCCCTGTAGTAATTGAGAGGCTGACTGTTTCTCCTCGGGGTTTAACCCCTCGCCTATTTGCACTTGGTCTATAGAGATAGGGTCAGTGGTGAGTAAATCTGGCAGGGGTAAGTTTTCACTATCTTCCCCTGCCGGCGCGCACACTGCCGCTATATCATCTGCCCGTTCATAATATGGTTTTAACATGTTCACATGAAAGGCACGTCTGAACCTCTCATCTGAACTCTTGCACACTATGTACGTAGTGTCGCTTAGCTTCTCTACTACTTTAAAAGGGCCTTGCCAAGAGGCCTGTAATTTGTCCTGCTTAACTGGCTTCAGAGCCCAGACTTGCTGACCTATGTCAAAGACCCTATCTCTGGCACCCCTATCGTACCATCTCTTTTGGCGTGTCTGAGCCGTCTGCAGGTGTTCCCGCACAGATTCGGTGAGCGCCTGCAACCGGTCCCGAAACTCCAGCACATAGTGGACGATAGGTACCCCCTCCTCTCCTGTATTGCCCTCCCAGTGCTCCCGTATGAGATCCAGGGGTCCTCGGACTCTTCTTCCGTAAAGAAGTTCGAAGGGGGAGAACCCCGTGGATGCCTGGGGCACCTCCCGGTAAGCAAACAGGAGGTGAGGTATGAATCTTTCCCAGTGAGGATTGGACGCTGTGAAGGTTCGGAGCATCTGTTTCAGAGTGCCATTGAACCGTTCACAGAGTCCATTCGTCTATGGGTGATAGGGTGTACTGAACAGGAGTTTCACACCACAACTTTTCCATAATTGTTGGGTCAGATGGGACGTGAATTGAGTCCCTCTGTCCGATAGAATTTCTCTCGGGAATCCTACTCGGGTGAAGATCTTTACTAGGGCTTCTGCCACGGTTTCGGCCTCTATATTGGACAGAGCCACAGCCTACGGATACTGAGTAGCAAAATCTACCACTGTGAGGATGTAGCTCTTTCCAGATGTGGCCGATTTGCGGAGCGGCCCTACTAAATCAATGGCTACCCTGCTAAAGGGTTCTTCAATAATAGGGAGGGGGTGAAGTTTAGCCCTCTGGCGATCCCCCCTCCTACCTGTCTGCTGACATATCTCACATGTCCTACAGTATAGTTTAATGTCTTGATATATTTTTGGCCAAAAGAAGTTCTGCGTTAACCTATTCTTCGTTTTGGTCTCTCCTAAATGCCCAGCCAATAGAATATCGTGGCTAAGCTTTAGCAATTCTGCCCTAAACTTCCGGGGTACTACTAGTTGCCGTTTAACTACTTGGGTATCTCCCTTCCCGACTCCCCCCGTTATCCTATACAACAGCCCCTTTTCCCAACTAAACCGTTCTCCCCCCTGCTCTTCCATGGGTTTCTCTGCCTCCCTCCTGTAACCTGCTAAGGTGGAATCCCCCTCTGAGCCTGCTCAAACCCTGCTGGGGTATCCCAAAAGGGAGTAGGGGTCAAGGGGGGCAATAGGGACAAATGTCCTACCTGAGGTTCCTCCGGGTGCGCAGGTTATCCCCTCCTTGCTTGATCCCTGGTAGTAACGGGTAACCCTTCCATTGGAGATTGGCCAGCCAAATGGGATGTAAGGCAACCCACATCATTCCCCAACAATACTTCGGCCGGCAAAGTTTGCATAATGCCCACATCCATCTGTTTACTGCCGGTGCACCAATTCAAAAGCACCCTCGCTGTAGGAAGCTTGTGGATAGCTCCCCCTGCTACTCGAACTGCCACAGTGCGGTTGGTGCGGGAAGACGGCCGAATTTTCTGCGGCTGAATGAGTGTAATTGTGGCCCCAGTGTCGCGTAGAGCTTCGGCCTCCTCCCCATCTACGGTAACCCACTGTCGGTGATGATTCCGGTTGTCAGTTTCCGCCTGTGCCGTATTGGCCTCGTACAAAATGTTCCACTGTTCTTCACTGGACGCAGGGTTGACATTAGGCTCCTGCTGGTAACAGTGAGCGGTGGCCTTGTAAGGATGTGCAGCTGGTGAGCCCCCTCTGTTTCTGAGTGGACAATGGGGCTTAATGTGCCCAGGTTGGTTGCACAGAAAACACACTTTGGGTTGATGCCTGGGGTTTGTAGTTGCTTGGTAGGGTATGGGCTTTTGTATTGGGGAAAAAGGGAAAAACGATTTGGAGCTGGCTCGTACCTCTTTGACTTCCGACCGTCTGGTGTCCTGATACTCATCCGCCAATTTTGCTGCTTCTTCTACTGTTTTTTTTTTTTTTTATCTCTCACCCAATGCCTGAGATCCTTCTCCAGATCATCATAGAATTGTTCCAACGTGAGGAGCTGCAAAGCCTCCTCCAACGTTGAAGCTTGGGATCCCTGCAGCCAGTTGTGTGCTGCCCTCTTTAACCTGCAGGCCCATTCGGTGAAGGAGTCTTTCCCAGTCTTTTTTAATTCTCTGAATTTCAGACGATACGCCTATGGGGTGACGGAAAATCGGGACAACAGTACCTCCTTTATCTTTTGATAATTCCGAATGTCCTCGTCCGGTACTGCTCTATAAGCCTCTGCCGCCCGCCCAGTTAACTTGCTGCTGAGTACTGAGACCCATCTTTCCTCCTCCATTTCCTCTAACATGCATTGGCGTTCAAAGTCTTTTAAAAAGCCGTCAATATCTGCTCCGTTGTCATAAAAAATTTTAAAAGCAGCATGATTTACCGTTTTAGGATATCCATTTGTAAATCCAGGGGAATGTAGCGAGTCCCCTTGCATTGACCCGGTTCTGGATTGCTGCGCTACATGTGCACTGTGGGTGTCCGCAATCACCTGTACGACAGTCCCTTCCGAGGGATTTGGTCCTAGCAGCCGAATAAACATCTGCAGTTTCTTTTCCAGCTCATCTGTTTCCGTATTTCCTCTCTCCATATTGCTGGCTCCGTCACTCTGCATAAGTTCGGCAATTTGTGTATCTTTCGACATGTTACTTTCCGCAATGCCTCGAGCTTCCAGCAGGTCTTTTAATGTGGTTCTCTTTAGTAGCTCGTACTGCTGAGCCATTCACTTATTCTCCTGTCCGGGACGTCCCTTCGGCATATGACATCCCTCTGCTTGCCACCAATTGTAACGAACCCCGTAGTAGTCGCGTCTGGTTCGTCTGGTTTACCCGAACGGAAAAGCACGCAGTGAGTATAGCCCTCCGTTCGGTTGCTTGTTCGGTAGATTCCCAAGGTAAAACATCCAGCAATCTCAGCGGTATCACTCCCACACACATCACAGGTACCCAAACATCAGCTGAAACATGATGAAGGTTGTAAAAAGACTCTTTTATTGAACAGAACTTGTATTTATACTGTACCCCCTGCAAGGGGGAGGCAAGAGACAACCAATTGTACATGCTTTACAGTTTGGTCTCTCCCTTTGTTTGCCTGGAGACAATTAGTCCAGATACTGTATAACTTAACTATCTCCAGACACTAAACCCACGGAAATTCCCCAATAGACAAATTACAGGGTACAATTGCAGGCCACACAATACACATATCTTCACAGGTCTCTCCCTTTGTTTGCCTGGAGATAATTAGTCCAGACACTGTATAACTTAATTATCTCCAGACAATAAACCCACGGAAATTTCCCAATAGACAAATTACATGGTACCATTGCAGGCCACACAATACACATATCTTCACAATCAGTAATATCTACTCAGACCTGATAAAATGCGAAGTTGCATGTATTGCGCAAAAAAATTCGCATCATTAGTTCCGATTTGCTCAATCGCAAAAATAATGACTGGAGATCGCGAATTCTAGAATTTATTGCCAATATTAAGCAAAACATTTGTGAAATATCACAAAAATGAATATTTCCTCATTCTCGGCTTTGCATTCAAGCAGGCGGTCCTATCAGTGATTCACAGCTATCTCTGTATACACTGTCATAGAGGGAAGGCTGATAGGACCACCTCCTCGACTGCAAAGCCTATTTGCAAGAATTTAAATGTCTAAAATACAAGTGATACAGAATCTTTTAGCATAAAACTATGTATCAGTCTGCTCAGCTCCTCCGACTCTATAACATATTGCCTGCAGCTAAGGCACCATGCTCAATATAACAGGTTCCCTTCAAAACTGGAGTTTCTTATTTTTAAGAACTCTTGCTTAATATGTAGCAAATTTTTAAAGATGTGCAAGCCTCTTCTTAATAAATCTTTTGGCAGCCCATGTGCCAGACAAGCAAATCTACTCCAGCTATGAGCTAGTATTGCTTTTGTGTAAAGAATAGTAAATCTATAGGGCCACAATGTCTATTGCATAATGTCCCACCCAATTTTTTTTACAAAGTTGCAAAAGCATCAGGAAAAAGCGAAAAGCTGCAACGTACTGTTCAAAATGTGCTAGAAATGGCAACCGCAGACTTATAATTTACCTAGCTTTGGTTAAAAAACTGCAACTGTATAATAACTTCATAAATTAATTTCTACTGTAAAAAAACATTTCCCGAACTCGGGTTTGGTTCCAAATGTTTTTTTTTACAGTAAAAATGTATGTAGTTATTATGTGAAGTCTCGCGAGAGTTTGCGAAGTAATAACTTCGGCTCATAGGAGCCAATACATTCTAATACTGTACAGAGCGTATTCAAACGAAGTATTATGCGAATTGACTTTGCATGTTTCACCCGAAGTCGATTCGCTCATCCCTACTCAGAATGATATCTACAAAACCTATTAGTTCCTAACCATAACATTTAAACAGCACCAAATATTGAATATGTGAAAATACAATGAAGCTATAATTTAATATTTTACAACATTATATAAGAAAGATATGAACACATTTGGCAGGTTTATAAGTAACGATGAGAAGTAAATCATTGCTGGGGGGGTAACTGCCTCACACACGGCATAGAAGCTTTCAAACTAAGTTGCTATTTCATATTAGATTCAATGATCCATAGGGCAGAGGCTGTGTAAGGTAAAAAAAAAAAAAAAAAAGTTGGAATAGCCCTGTGATATCACTTCTTATCCACAATAAAAAGCAGAAAACCAACAAGGGTGTTCCTAAGTTACTCCCATATAAGCTGGATCGTGTATGACGCAGGTGATTTGGGGAGATTACACCTTTAATCTTGTTAGCTTAGTAGTAAAGGGACAAGTTCGAGCCAATACCAGATGATTTTTAATTAATAGTTACAAAATCATTTAAAAACAGTTAAAAACACAAGGAACCAATGCTTGTCATTCAATAAAAAAGTCATTTACTGACACTTAGGGCTCATGCACACGACAGTATGGTTTTTCAGTGTTTTTTTTTCCGTTTTTTACGGATCCGTTGTTCCGTTTTTTGTTTCCATTGTGTTTCCGTTTCCTTTCCGTTTTTCCGTTCCGTTTTTCCATATGCCATATACAGTATACAGTAATTACATAGAAAAAATTGGGCTGGGCATAACATTTTCAATAGATGGTTCAGCAAAAACGGAACGGATACGGAAGACATACGGATGCATTTCCGTATGTGTTCCATTTTTTTTGCGGACCCATTGACTTGAATGGAGCCAAGCACCGTGATTTGCGGACAAGAATAGGACATGTTCTATCTTTTCACGGTACGGAAATACTGAAATTGAATGCACACGGAGACACTTCAGTATTTTTTGCTGAACCATTGAAATGAATAGTTCAGTATATGTTCCGCATACTGAACTCAAAAAACGTCCAGTATACTGAACGCAAAATACTGTCGTGTGCATGAGCCCTTAGACTAATAAATCTTAAAAATGACTCAATAGATGCAAAATACAGTATTTATATAATATGGTATCATAGATCTTAAAGGGGTAGTCTGCTTCTTTTGTATTAATGGCCTATCATCAGGATAGACCATTAACATCTGATTGGTGGGGGTCTAACACTCCAAACCCCTTATGCTTCACTTTGCTTCAATGGGAGAAGCACTGCAGTAAGCAGCTCAGGCCACTACACAATGGATGGAGCTGTGTCGTTCTGGCAACTATATCCTGAATAGCTGATCAGTGGAAGAGTGGGATGTTGGACCATCACAACTCCTGTACGTATTTAGTGTCCATTGAAAATTACTGCATTCTAACAATTATTACTGCTGCCTGCCATTAATCTCCTATTATGGGCTCATGCACATGACCGTATGTATTTTACGGTCCGCAAAAAAACGGATCCGCAAAAAATACGGATGACATCCGTGTGCATTCTGTATTTTGCAGAACAGAACAGCTGGCCCCTAATAGAACAGTACTATCCTTGTCTGTAATGCGGACAATAATAGGACATGTTCTATTTTTCTGCGGAATGGAAATACGGACTTTTTTTGCAGACCCATTGAAATGAATGGTTCCACATACAGTCCAAAAAAATAAAAATAAATGAACAAACATGGAAAAAAAAAACGTTTGCATGCATGAGCCCTGAAGGACAGATGCAAGACTCACTGAAAATATCCAAATAAATGACCACTTCATGTGAAAGGCCAAGCCCATGCTTGGTAACAACTGGAAATTAGAATGGGGCACTATGGCTGTTCTCTCTATTTAGGTAGAATTACATTTATATGCATTCTGGTTGATATTATATGGAAATGACTATATATACACTATAACAATATAATGTATCTACCAGGGCGGGTACCAGGGGCCGACCGGGAACTTAAAGTGGACCTGGGAAAAAAAAAAACTAAAAGTTGCCCCATTTTGTAGGCAGGTCCAAATTACTCAACAACATCATAGTCTAAAATACCATCCCAGCAGAACAAGTAACAGTGTAGCACAATATAATGCCCCAAAAGCTGTCCCTCTGTGGTGGCCATCAATAGCTGCTATCTTCTGTCCTCCTCCTCCAGTTGTCTATGGAATAGGGGGGTTAGGAGGTGAGGTGCTGGCCACAGCAGTTAAATTCAGGAGGGCATGTGTGGTCGCTGGACGGGTACATGAGTACCTGATTGTCAGTGTTATTTGCCACTGAGAGCTCATTATGTACCTGGTCAGTGGCAGAGAGGAGGATATAGGTGGCCCCATGGGGCATCAGCCCACCGGAAAATTTCCCTGTAGGGTCTATGGCCACTCCGCCCCTGGCGAGTACTATAACTTAATGTAAGCACTGCTGCTAATGCTCTCAAATAAGCACTGTTTTAATTGGCAATGTAATACCGTATTTAAGCAATGGTACTATATCAGTTGACTGTCACAGAAGCCAACTACCTAAAATATAACTTTTAATCAAAATCGGCTAAAATAAACACATATTATCCCTCACTTGGGGACTGATAGACAAACAGAAGACATACACAGACAAAATAGAGCCATTACAAGGACCAGGTCAGGGAGGGCCAATGTGGTGATATGGCAGGGCCAGACACAGATGGGTCACTAAATGTATCCCTGTGATGTCCCTGTGTTTCTCTTAGCCCGGAGATGAACCCTGATGGTGGGAACACTCCGTCCCCGTACCTAACCTAATTGTCCTTAAAAAGCCCTAATCTCAAAGAAAGACCCATATGGATGTCCGGGTCCTGAGATATCTACTATACAAACAAATATAGTGTCCTATCAGACAATCCAGGAAGATATCTGGATATTTAGAGACAGAGTCACAACTTATACAGATAGCTACAAAATGGCGCTCTGAAACGGGTCTCGACGCGTTTCCCCTCAACAATATGGTTCATCAGGAGACCAATGACATTGTGATAAATTATGATAAACACACAGTGTATAGATGAATAAGTTGCCTTGACGATAAAACGACAACAATGGTTTTTCAATCAAATGACCGCAACAGGAATTGATCCATACTCACGGTCAGACCAACAAAAACACAGAAAAACCAAAATAACTGGAGCACCGCCATGCGGCACCGCACTGTCTGAATTAAAGCAAAAAGGCTAACATCACATAGAAGGACCATTGATAGTGATGGAGTACTTATCCATTCTAGTAGATTTTCAGCAGGCAGTAGACAGCAGCATGGGGTGCTCCAGGGGGCAAAAAAGATGTGGCTCCCTATATCAGTTGACCAATGGTAGTATTTTTAGGATTCTTATAGCCTTAATTGTTCTAAAACTGAAAGGACTTAAAGGAAATGCATATTCCAATGCAGTGTTCCTATGGTCTGGTTTGCAAAGCATCTGAGTTTTAAGACTGTAAAGCAAATAATTGCCCTTCAATCCCAGCCTCCATCTCCAATTGCTTTCAGAGACGAAGTTCAGCCACTCCAGCACTTTCCCAATAACACAATGTCTTCCTAAAGCAAACGTCGGATGCCTCTGGCTGCAGGCTCTTCCCATGATGATAACCTTTGGCTGACAATATGCAGCACTCTAGTCCTCTTAGAATCTCACAGACTGGAGTTACTAAGTGTGTATGAGGTTCTTATTAATAGAAAGAAAGATAGTAAGTGATTATGTATAGTCCAAGTCATAACTGTGTTGCAGTAAGGTTGAAACCAGCAAAGGATTTCTGAGAAGAATTATGGATAAAAAAAAAATTGCATTAGCATTAATGTGGGAAATTTGACAAATTATGAGGCTGGCAATAAGGGTAGAGCTATATTTGTAGTGCTATTATTTTGGGTGCACTAGTTAAAGCACTATTATTTCTGGAGTAGCATATTGGGTGGATCAGCAAGCACACTAATGAGCGAAAGCACAGTTTATGTAAGGTGGGAGAACCCAGACCTACTTTGAGAACACTACCACATCAGACCTCTGCCCAGTCTACCACAGCTGGTGGTTAGAGTAAGTCAGGCCCTTATGCAGTGGGATAATAGGGATAATAGACAGGAAGCTGCACAGAAGCTGCAGTGGTAGAATATGAGAGTCTTCCTTCTGTTTATACTGTTGCAGAAGCACCAGATTTAGTGCATATTCCCCCATCAGGGGTGCGAAAGAAAATAATGCCCATGCCTGACATCAAGAAGCAGAAACAGCAAGGAGCCAGACAGTAGGAGGGGAGGAAATCTCTCTCCTGCACGTATGAACTGGAGGAAGGCTCGAGCAAGTAGACAAAATACCTGGCTAGGGATGTGAGGCAGCAATCACTGGAGCTGTGGTGATCAGAAGGAAGACACATGTGACTGTAGTGGCTAACAGAGCATAGGGGGAAGAGTCTTCTTACTTGCAAGTTTGGGATGGAGGTAGTCTAAATAGGCTGGACAGCGAGCATGGGAGGAGAAACAGTGTCCCTCTTACAAGAGCGCCAGGTGAGAAGCTGGGTTCACTGGAGAAGAAGCAGCTGAGAATTGACTTTTACCAACAGGCCTCAAGAGGAACCAGTGCTCGGATAGGCTATGCTTTGCATCCCACATGCATCAACGACCTTGGATAACCATGATCCTGTCACCGATGAACTGTTTGTCCTTCCTTGGGCCACTTTTAGTAATTTGTAACCACTGCATACAGTGAACACCCCACAAGACCCACTGCAAACATAGCACCAATTTTTATAGCACCAACTTTACTCCAATGCATTTTGGTTATGAAATGCCAATCTTATTCCTGTTCTTTATACAACGTATGCATCAGATTTGTAGCTCAAATGTTACATGAACAAAGCATAACATATCCTATTAGGAGATACACCTATACAAAACAACCTGCAAGTTAGATACATCTTATAACTGATATGGAGAGCATAAAGTATCATATGTACAAGAAGTTGAAGGAATTCCTCTCAGACACACACCATGCACTTGCAGAACAGTGGTGAATTTTTACATCAAGTCCATACTTTTATCAAACCTATTGTTTGTTTTCTTAAATAGTCTTGTTGATTCTTTTTCATGTACATAATTTCTTTTCCACCATTATCACAGATTCCATGTAAATCCATAAAATGACAGAAACTGTGGTGAAAGCATACACCTGCTAATGCTTAGTAATTGAAGGTGCTGTCTTGTAGTCTTATAACAACTTCAGTTTCTAGTTTACCCAGTAGGGGTCATACTTCTGTCACCCTTGGGTGCTTTAGAGGCTGACTCCTGTGATACCTTTTTCTTAAGGCTCTGAGTATGCTTTAGCATTACTGTGTTATATGTGGGATGATAGTTATCTATCTTGGATGATTTCAGGCTCCAGTCTTCCTTCCTTTGTTGACATAGCAATGCATTTAATTAGAGGGGCAATGGATAACTATTTGAGATATACTGCAGAAGTTATGAAAAATTTGATTTGAATGATTTACTTTGTCACAAAGCGCATTTTTTTATATGTAGTGGACGCAATTTTGAACCCCTTAGATACTGCGTTCATCACTGATCGTGGCATCTCGTTCATCACTGATCGTGGCATCTGAGGCTACCATTTAGGCCTTTCAGGCGTTTATCAGGGTGAAAATAAAAAATATACCCGCAATACACTACGTCAGATATACCCTCGATAATAAGGTAAACGAAACCTAAAAAATACTCATCTTATCCATTTGCTCGTGTGGAGGCTGTTGCGGCCATCTTGATTAAGGACACCTTGAGAAATTTAGCGCAATATCTTCAAACAAGATGGCTGCGCAAATGGATGAGGTGAGTATGTGTTTTTTTGTTTTTGAAAATTGATTCATTACCACGAAGTGTGAGGAAATTTGACTTCATGGCAAATCAATTTTTCCTGAAATTTGGATCAAAGTCAATTCACTTGACTTTGTTTCGCTTAACACTAATAACAAGTATTCCTTTTTCTTTATTCCCTAACTAAGGTCCATTCCCTCCTTAGGGCTCATGCACATGAACGTGTGGCGGCCGGACACCGACCGTTGGGCTGTCGCATGCGGATCGTGGACCCATTCACTTGAATGGGGTCCGCGATCCACATCCGATGGTCCGCACCGCAAAAAAGTAGTGCATGCACTACTTTATTGCGGTGTTAAGGCACGGACAGAAACCCCACGGAAGCACTCTGTAAGCACTCCATTCCGCACTGACCTTCCAGATTACGGACCCATTTAAGTGAATGGGTCTGCATTCGTGATGCGGGGTGCTCATGGCTGGTGTCAGTGTGATGTGGACCCGCTGTTTGCGGGCCACAATATGGGCACAGCTGGACAATGGCCGTGTGCATGAGCCCTTACATACAGCTTTTACAACATCTTTATTTTGTTATAATTTCTTAATGTGAATGATATCACAACTAAGAAATTGTTTTCATCAAAAACAGACATTTAGCTTCACAGTTATTACAAGCAGTAAGGATTACTGAGTGGGCTCAAACTCTGCCACAGTAATGAACCCACTCATAGAACAGAACCAAAAAGTACCAGCAGAAGGTAACACAATTTGGAGCTGACTTCTGAGCTAATCACTTGCAACAATTTTTTGTGGGCTGATTTCAAAATAACCTATTAGACGTTACTGATGAAATGTTCTGCATTAGTGTTGATCGAGCACCAAAGTGCTCAGGTGCTCGAGTAGAACACCTCGGGATGCTCGGGTGCTCTACCGAGCACCCTAGCACAATGGAAATCAATGGGAGAACCCGAGCATTAAACCATGCAACCCCTGCTCTGAAGAAGAGAGGGTGTCTGGTTCACATGAAAAGGTCAGAAATTGATGGAAACACCACTGGATGGTCGCTGCTGGGAACAATGTTGTCCGAGTAGTACACTACTTTTACAGACTGACAATAATACGCACAAAACCATTTTAGAGGAAAAATTGTTAGGAAACCTTCTTTCCAGTATATTTACTTGTATACAAAGTGCAAGTGCTGCCAAAAATTATAAGGAAGAGGCAATCCGATACAACCTGTATATCACATAAAGGAGGGCCTCATTCACATTGTGGTATAATTGTTCAGGTAGTGGGACTCCTACGCTCATAAAGCCTATGCACTAAGTGAAAGGGCTGCCAAAAATTACAAGGAACTGCCACTTCAATACACCCTTTATTACACATAAAGGAGGGCATCATACACTCCCTTGAAAAATTATGATTGATGGTCTGCTGGTGACCCTCAAAAACATTAGGGGCGAGGGCCTGCTGCTGATCTGACCATCTAAAACATTAGGGGCGAGTGCCTGCTGCTGAGCGGACCTTTGAAAAAATTATGATTGAGGGCCTGCTGCTGAGCTGACCCTCTAAAACAGGAGCGAGGACAACCTAATAAAGTATGTTGATATGATGGAGAAGGAGGACGAGAAAAGGAAGATTGAACCATATACCCTTTTTTGTGGTGGAAGGGGTGCATGGGAACACAGTTTATTCAAAACACCATAAAAGTCACATTTAAAGTGCCTTTATGTTCAGCCGCTTTCCTCTGGTGGAGTAGAGAAGTCAGGGGCAATCCAGGCCTTGTTCGTTTTTATAAGAGTCAACCGGTCAGCATTTTCAGTTGACAGGCGGATGCGCTTATCAGTTATTATGCCCTCAGCAGCACTAAATACCCGCTTTGACAAAATGCTGGCGGCAGGACAGGCCAGCAACTCCAAGGCATAGAGCGCCAGTTCGTGCCACATGTCCAACATGGACACCCAATAGTTGTAAGGCACAGAAGGATCATTGAGGACACAGACACGGTCTTCTACATACTCCTTCACCATCTTCCAAAATGTTTCCCTCCTTGTGACAGTAGGCCGCGTATCAGATTGAGGGTGCTGGCGGGGTGTTACGAAACTGTCCCAGGCCTTGTAGAGTATTGCCCTGCTGGAACTGCTGTGTGTTTCCCTCGTCTCCCCTCCTCAGTTGCCCAAGGAACTACGTACTCTGCCTCTAGCGTTGCCAGCTGGAAATTTTTGGAACAATTTTTCCAAGGACCTTCTGGTATTGCACCATTTTACTAGTCCTCTCCACCACAGGAATGAGAGATGAAAAGTTCTCTTTGTAGCGGGGGTCGAGAAGGGTGAACAACCAGAAAGGTCGAGAAGGGTGAACAAACAAAGTCAGCCATGTGTGTCAGAGTCCCAACAGAGGATGACTCTCAATCTCCTTATACTCTTCCTCCTCTTCTGCCCATCCATGCTGAATCTATGGAATAAACCTGCTATGGGTACTACCCTCTGTAGCGGAGGCAACTGTCTACTCCTCCTCATCCAATTCGCGCTGGCGATCACCCTGTGTACTGTCTTCCCCCATTTCCACCTTTTCCACATGCAAAGCATCTGCCTTCATTGTGAGCAGTGAGCATTTCAGTAAACACAGAAATGGGATGGTTCCGTTGATAATAGCGGTATCGCCGCTCACCATCTGTGTTGATTCCTCAAAGTTGCGTAAAAACTCACAGAGGTCAGACGACCATGTTGTAGCTGGTATTCCACTACTGCCCTCTGCTGCTCACAAAGCCTGGACAACATGTGGAACGTGGAGTTCCAGCGCATGCTCACGTCGACCAACAGTCAGTGAGCTGGCAATTGCAAGTGCTGCTGCAGCGCTACCAGACCGGCGGCAGCTGTAGATGACTTTCATAAATGGCCACACACGCAGCGCACTTTCACCAGTAGCTCAGGCAGATTGGGGTAGGTTTTGAGAAACCACTGAACCACTAAGTTTAACACGTGGGCTAGGCCCATACCATGTGTGTGAGCTTGCCGAGCTCCAAAGCCACCACCAAGTTATGGCCATTATCAGACACAACCATGCCTGGTTGTAGGTTGAGTGGCAAGAGCCGCAGCTCATTCTGGTCACTTATACCCAGCCACAGCTCTGCGGCAGTGTGCTGTTTGTCACCTAAGCAAATAAGTTTCAGCACGGCCTGTTGCGGCTTCCACACTGCAGTGCTACACTGCTTCTAGCTCCTGACTGACGGCTGACTGGTGCTGCAAGATGACAATACAGGAGGTGGAAGTTGAGGAGGAGGTGGAGGAGGAGAAGAAGGGTTGCAGCCACTAATGTAGGTGGTGGCAGAAATCCTGATGGAAGTAGGGCCCGCAATCCTTGGTGTCAGTAGCACCTGTGCCATCCCAGGGTACGTCTCGCTCCTGTCCTCCACAACGTTCACCCAGTGTGCCATCAGGGAAATGTAGTGTCCCTGGCCACAAGCACTTGTCCAGTTTTCAGTTGTTAAGTGGACCTTCCCAATAACTACATTTGTCTGGGCACGGGTGATGTTATGGGACACATGCTGGTGTAAGACTGGGATGGCACAATGGCAAAAAGAGTGGCGGCTGGGGACTGAGTAACGAGGGACGGCCGCCACCATCAGGCTGCGGAAAGCCTCAGTGTCTACAAGCCTAAATGGCAACATTTCCAGGGCCAGCAATTTGGAAAGGTGCGCATTTAGTGCTATGGCCTGTGGGTGGGTGGCTGGGTATGTGCGCTTTCATTCAAAGGCCAGGGGTATGGACATCTGTACGCTGCGCTGGGACACAGAGGTGGATGTGCTAGGTGATGGTACTTGCAAAAGTCCAGGTGCAGGGCGAGAGGCATCCGAGCCTCCGTCTTGGACAGGGGATTGGCCAGCACGTAACACAGGGGAAGAGGAGGCAGTGGTGTGACCCGCAGACACCGATTGTGGACCCAGGCATTCGGCCCACCTATTAGGGTGCTTTGATGCCATGTGGCTGATCATGCTAGTGGTGGTGAGGTTGCTAGTGTTCACTTCCCTGCTTATTTTTGTACGGCACAGGTTGCAAATGACAATTGTTTTATCATATGCACTTTCATCAAAAAAGCGCCAGGCTGCGGAACACCTACACCTTGGCAAGGGAGATTTCTGCAAGGGGGTGCTCCGGGGAACAGTTGTGGGCCTGTTTGGTGTGGCCCGCTTTCTCCCTTTTGCCACCTCACTGCCTCTTCCAGCCTGTTTGCGGTGCTGCGGATCCCTCCACCTCTGTACTGCTGTCCTCGCTCGGCTTGCCACCTTCCCAGTTTGGGTCAGTGATTTCATCGTCCACCACCTCTTCTTCCACTTCCTCACTCTGGTCATCCTCCTGACTTGTTGACCTAACAACAACCTCACTTATTGCCAACTGTGTCTCATCCTCATCATCAACCTCTTGAGACACTAATTGCGGTTGACTTATTGGCAACTGTGTTTCATCATTATCATCATCCACCTCGTGAACCACTAATTGCCATCTTCTTCTGACTGTGGATGCTCAAGAGTTTGGGAATCAGGGCACAAGATCTCATCATGTCCCTCTTCAAGCAGGCTTGGCGAGAGGCCCAAATTAAGGAATGGCGATGAAAAGAGCTCCTCGGAATATCCGAGTGTGGGATCACTTGTTTGCAAAGACTCTCCATGGTGGGAGGAAGGAGTATCAGGGTGAGGATTCTGTTGACCAGATACTTGGCTATATAGACTGGACTTTGTGGAAGACAGGATGGTGCTTAACCGACTGGAAGCATTATCTGTTGCAATCCAACTGACCACCTGGTCGCACTGGTGTGACGTCGAGTGGTGTCCAGCATCGCCCTGCAAACTGGGACATGAAGCTAGGTATGGTAGATGTGTGTGTTTCTTGTGCTATGGCAGCAGGCACAGTTTTGCCTCTGTGTGCACCATCAGCAGCACGGCCACTTCTCTATCCCTAACTGCTCACTTTTCGCATTATAATGGTATATATGCTTGCAAGTATGTCACACGTATAGTAGAGCAGGTTTTGTAAGTGTATGCGCAAATAAATTAGACTGAATGTCACTGATATTTAGGATGGGCAAACGTTATACAGGAGATGTAGCGCAGATAATGTTGCTGTCACCAGCAGCGAAAAAATTATACTGAATGTCACTGATATTTCAGATGCGCTAACATTATGCTGGAGATGTAGCGCAGGTAATGTCACAGCGGTAATGCAGCGGCCAAACAATTGCACGCAATTTAGCGCAGGTTGCACTAAAAATATACACTGCTCAAAAAAATAAAGGGAACACTTAAACAACACAATGTAACTCCAAGTCAATCACACTTCTGTGAAATCAAACTGTCCACTTAGGAAGCAACACTGAGTGACAATCAATTTCACATGCTGTTGTGCAAATGGGATAGACAACAGGTGGAAATTATAGGCAATTAGCAAGACACCCCCAATAAAGGAGTGGCTCTGCAGGTGGTTACCACAGACCACTTCTCAGTTCCTATGCTTCCTGGCTGATGTTTTGGTCACTTTTGAATGCTGGCGGTGCTTTCACTCTAGTGGTAGCATGAGATGGAGTCTACAACCCACACAAGTGGCTCAGGTAGTGCAGCTTATCCAGGATGGCACATCAATGCGAGCTGTGGCAAGAAGGTTTGCTGTGTCTGTCAGCGTAGTGTCCAGAGCATGGAGGCTCTACCAGGAGACAGGCCAGTACATCAGGAGATGTGGAGGAGGCCGTAGGAGGGCAACAACCCAGCAGCAGGACCGCTACCTCCGCCTTTGTGCAATGAGGAACAGGAGGAGCACTGCCAGAGCCCTGCAAAATGACCCCCAGCAGGCCACAAATGTGCATGTGTCTGCTCAAACGGTCAGAAACAGACTCCATGAGGATGATATGAGGGCCCGACGTCCACAGGTGGGGGTTGAGCTTACAGCCCAACACCGTGCAGGACGTTTGGCATTTGCCAGAGAACACCAAGATTGGCAAATTCGCCACTGGCGCCCTGTGCTCTTCACAGATGAACGCAGGTTCACACTGAGCACATGTGACAGACGTGACAGAGTCTGGAGATGCCGTGGAGAACGTTCTGCTGCCTCCAACATCCTCCAGCATGACCGGTTTGGCATTGGGTCAGTAATGGTGTGGGGTGGCATTTCTTTGGAGGGCCGCACAGCCCTTCATGTGCTTGCCAGAGGTAGCCTGACTGCCATTAGGTACCGAGATGAGATCCTCAGACCCCTTATGAGACCATATGCTGGTGCGGTTGGCCCTGGGTTCCTCCTAATGCAAGACAATGCTAGACCTCATGTGGCTGGAGTGTATCAGCTGTTCTTGCAAGACGAAGGCATTGATGCTATGGACTGGCCCGCCCGTTCCCCAGACCTGAATCCAATTGAGCACATTTGGGACATCATGTCTCGCTCTATCCACCAACGTCATGTTGCACCACAGACTGTCCAGGAGTTGGCAGATGCTTTAGTCCAGGTCTGGGAGGAGATCCCTCAGGAGACCGTCCGCCACCTCATCAGGAGTATGCACAGGCGTTGTAGGGAGGTCATACAGGCACGTGGAGGCCACACACACTACTGAGTTTCATTTTGACTTGTTTTAAGGACATTACAATAAAGTTGGATCAGCCTGTAGTGTGTTTTTCCACTTTAATTTTGAGTGTGACTCCAAATCCAGACCTCCATGGGTTGAAAAATTTGATTTCCATTTTTTATTTTTGTGTGATTTTGTTGTCAGCACATTCAACTATGTAAAGAACAAAGTATTTCAGAAGTATATTTAATTAACTCAGATCTAGGATGTGTTATTTTTGTGTTCCCTTTTTTTTTTTTGAGCAGTGTATATTGCTGCTAGACACAACAATATTCCTTAAAAGGACTTTTGGGTCTCTAACACCAACCCTACCTACCAAAAAAAATGTAATTCAATTCTCTACACTATCTGTCCCTTCTACAGCACAGCTCTCCCTGACTAAGACTGAGCCGAACCACATGTCATCGGTGCTTTGTAGCACCTGGAGACGTGTTCCGGCCAGCCAATCACTGTAATGCCAGTAACCAACATAGCTACGGCATTAGAGTGAGTGGTAGTATCTACCTGCATGTTTATTGGCTGCGTAGCAGCCAACAAACGTGTGGGGAGGAGACTCGAGCATCGCGCTTTAGCACACGCGGTATTCGGCCGAACACTGCGATGTGCCAAGTATCGCGATGCTTGAGCCGAACTGGTGTTCGTCCTAGCATGCTCGATCGACACTATTCTGCATGTGCAATGATAAAACAAACCATTATGATTAAAATGAAAAGTGAAGTGCACATGTTCTGCATAGATGGAAGATGGGCGAGAAATAGTTTTTTTTTACCAGGCTCCAGATGTTGATGATCTGTCCTCAGATAAGTCACCGATCAGCTGTTCCCTGCAGCCTCTGGCTCCAGTACTAGCACTTTGAACAGAGGCAGAAGCAACACTCAATTCAAAGTGTAGTGGACGCGACGGTTACTGCAGATACTGTATTATTCACTTTAGGATGATTATACCTACATATAAGCTGTGAGATTGTGTTTCGTTTTTCAATATAAACTTTAATTCTATAACCTAAAAACTACATGGGGGACTTTACTGTGCAGAAATGACTGAGAACGCTTTCAGACAACATTTTTTAGCTGAACACATTCCACATTATCAAGAGAAGAAATCCATCTGCTTCTGCTAAAGTCATTCTTGGAGCTGCTCTAGCTGAATGAGCCAGAGTCAGTAGCTGTTAGGCATTGTGTATCTTTGGTATGTCTCAGAAGAATTCAAATCACCAAAGAGAAGCCAATAAATATTAAACAGTGGACTGGAAGCAGCTTGATTCCCAATAATGTCCAACATGGTGAAGATGTCTGCTTATTAGAAGAGACATATTTTATTTTGCTGGAAACATTAAGCTGGAGCTAAAAAAAAAGCAAATATTTTATAGTAATATCAGGGGCGTACATAGAAATCATTGGGCCCCATAGCAAGAGTCTGAATAGGGCCCCCAGCCCCGCCCACTACCACCTTTTGCCCATCCCACTAACTGCCGCTCCTTTTTTTTCCCAGTGGATAGGGGATAACGTCAAACAACCGGACTACCCCTTTAAAGCGGGGTATACGGGGTGCAGGGTCCATGTATATAGGGTACAGCAGTGTATACGGGGTGCAGGGTCCATGTATACAGGTATATGGGGTACAGCAGTGTATACGGGGTGCAGGGTCCATGTATACAGGTATATGGGGTACAGCAGTGTATACGGGGTGCAGGGTCCATGTATACAGGTATATGGGGTACAGCAGTGTATACGGGGTGCAGGGTCCATGTATACAGGTATATGGGGTACAGCAGTGTATACAGGGTGCATGTATAAAGGTATATGGGGTACAGCAGTGTATACGGGGTGCAGGATCCATGTATACAGATATATGGGGTACAGCAGTGTATATGGGGTACAACTTGTGCCCCATAAAACTATATACACTGACACTGCACCCTGTTTATACTGAATACACTGACCCTGCACCCCGTATACAGTGCTGTACCCCACATAACTGTATACACTGACACTGCACTGTGTATACAGGGTGCAGGGTCAGTGTATACAGATGTTGTACAGCACAGCCTACATGGCCAGAATACTGTCCGCTCCTAGGCTCCGTCCCCCTCCTGCCCCACATTTCACTCCCAGCAGCCCCTGCCTCAGCCTTTACCTGCTGCTCTTCTGTGCAGTTGCCATCGCTCCTCCCAGCCTCTCTCCGATTGCCGCCACTCTGGCCCGACCCTTGCTGTTCCACGGATGCTGGGGAACTAGTCACTAGCTGTGGTCCTTCAGTCTTGGCCCGGGGGGCGCTGGCTGATGACGTAAGTGCAGAGAGGATGCTACGCCCTGTGCACGCAGCGCCTCTCTGTGTACTTGAATGGGCGGCACCTGCCAGCGATATACACTGGCCAATCAGCAGCAGGATCTTTGTGCTGCGAAATGCTAATTGGCCAGTTTGAAATGCCGCCCGCCCGCAGCCCAGATCATTAGGGGGGTGGGGGGGAGATAACACACATGCTGCTGCCTGCCGCATATTAACTATGAGTCTCTAAATAACTTTCTGTGCAGAGTAGACGGAGGGGGCGGGGCCTTCCGTGCACTCCGGGCCCCCTTGTGCTGCGGGCCCCATAGCAACAGCGTGGTCTGCCTATATTGGCGGTACGCCACTGAGTAATATCCTTCTTATAACCTGTCATGTCTTTCTGGAACTCTGCTGTCTGCTTCTCTGCTTAACCAAATACAAAAAAAAGTGAGATCTTTACTGATGCATGGAAGCCTATATCCTGGACTCTCTTGCAAGCCGGCCGTAAAGTCTCCCATACACATCAGTGTATTGTCAGCCAATCCTGCTGAGAATGGTGGGTTTGCCTGACAATCTAATGTGCATAATCATAGTATATCATGTTTAAAGGGCATAATGAAAGAGTTTCATCCGAGACAACCACTTTAACCCCTTAAAGACTGGACCTATTTCCATTTTTCCATTTTGGATTTTTCCTCCCCACGTTCCAATAGCCAATAGTCTTTTAATTTTCCGTTCACATAGCTATATGAAGGCTTTTTTTTTTTTGCGGGACAGGATGGATTTTTTTATGCCACCATTTAACTGTAGTTTTTATTGGTACCATTTTTGTAGTATGTAAGCCTTTTTGATCATCGTTATTCAATTATTTGGGGGGGGCAAGATGACAAAAAAAAAATGGTAAATTGTTATGACGTTCACTGCATTTTAATAGTTCAGACATTTTTGGATCCGGAGATGCCCAATATGTTTATTTTTTTATTGTTTATATATTTTTATATGTAAAATTGGGAAAGGGGGGTGATAAACTTTATATACAGTACAGACCAAAAGTTTGGACACACCTTCTCATTCAAAGAGTTTTATTTATTTTCATGACTATGAAGGCATCAAAACTATGAATTAACACATGTGGAATTATATACATAACAAACAAGTGTGAAACAACTGAAAATATGTCATATTCTAGGTTCTTCAAAGTAGCCACCTTTTGCTTTGATTACTGCTTTGCACACTCTTGGCATTCTCTTGATGAGCTTCAAGAGGTAGTTCCCTGAAATGGTCTTCCAACAGTCTTGAAGGAGTTCCCAGAGATGCTTAGCACTTGTTGGCCCTTTTGCCTTCACTCTGCGGTCCAGCTCACCCCAAACCATCTCAATTGGGTTCAGGTCCGGTGACTGTGGAGGCCAGGTCATCTGGCGCAGTACCCCATCACTCTCCTTCATGGTCAAATAGCCCTTACTTTCAAAGTTTTCCCAATTTTTCGGCTGACTGACTGACCTTCATTTCTTAAAGTAATGATGGCCACTCGTTTTTCTTTACTTAGCTGCTTTTTTCTTGCCATAATACAAATTCTATCAGTCTATTCAGTAGGACTATCAGCTGTGTATCCACCTGACTTCTCCTCAACGCAACTGATGGTCCCAACCCCATTTATAAGGCAAGAAATCCCACTTATTAAACCTGACAGGGCACACCTGTGAAGTGAAAACCATTTCAGGGGACTACCTCTTGAAGCTCATCAAGAGAATGCCAAGAGTGTGCAAAGCAGTAATCAAAGCAAAAGGTGGCTACTTTGAAGAACATAGAATATGACATATTTTCAGTTGTTTCACACTTGTTTGTTATGTATATAATTCCACATGTGTTAATTCATAGTTTTGATGCCTTCAGTGTGAATCTACAATTTTCATAGTCATGAAAATAAAGAAAACTCTTTGAATGAGAAGGTGTGTCCAAACTTTTGGTCTGTACTGTATTTTGTTGTTTTTTTTACTTTTTTCACTTTTTTTTTGTAATTGCACATTTATTTTGTGCTATACATTATTTACAATTACAAAAAAATATAAAATATATATTTAATCTCTATTTATGCCAGGACTCAAACTCCCAACCTTGCACATTAGAGGCAAGGACTTTAACCACTACACTATACAGCTACATGTTACCCTGCACAGAAATATAAAATAAGTCTTCTGCTGAATAGGAATACTCACTACATCAGAAACTTCTATGAGGTTTTTCTGACACAGTTTAGCATTCAGCTTTATAGCTGAGTGGATAAGGTCCTTGTCTCTAATATACAAATTTGGGAGTTCAAATCCTGGCAGAAACTTTTCAGAAATTAGATTTAAATACACTGGGGTGTCCCCAAGCACTGACTCCATATATGGATATAGCTATATATGGAGTTAGAGCAGGGACTCCTAAGCCAAACTACAGTCCCGACACCATCCCCTCTTCAGAGCAGGGGGTGCCTGCGGTTCTTCCATTGTGCTCAGGTGCTCGGTAGAACACCCAAGCATTGCGAAGGTGTTCTACTTGAGCACACAAGCACTTTGGTGCTCAATCAAGACTAGTAAGTGGGTTTTTTATTTTGTAATCTGAGGCTGAATTATGGCTGGGGGCTGCTCACATATGGCTGGTGGCTGATTAATACTGGGGGCTGATTATATGACTGGGGGTTGATTATATGACAGAGGGCTGATCACATATGGCTGGGGGCTGATATGAGGCATGGAGGTCTCATCTGAGGTCTGATTGGGGGTCTTCTTTTTATTGGGCTCTGATCTGAGGTCATTCACATTGGGGTCTGATCTGAGATCTTATTAACATTGGGGATCTGATTGGGGCTCTAAACTGAGGTCTTATTAACATTGGGGGGTCTGATTGCTGATCTGATGTCTATTGGAAAATATTTTTTTCTTATTGTCCTCCTCTAAAACCTAAGTGCGTCTTATAGGGCGAAAAATACGGTAAATGTTTCTTTGCCAGGTACAGTGAAAGCTTTGTCATACATATGGTTTATATGTCAGTCTAATATACAGTTAGTATGTATTTTAATATACTAAATTGTACCAATAAAGATGAGGACTTAATACATTTTTACTGGTAGTGTGTGTTTCCGGTCGGTATTGGAGTTTACTGTCTAATGGTATTATATCAGTGTATCCTGGGACCTGTGATTCTACTGTCTTTAATTGCTGCTAGCATAGTACTTGTGCTTGTTGTGCATTAGGCTTTTGATTTATATTGGCTGTCTTACTAGGTTATATTGCACAGGAGGGTAAGTTCTGCTATTTCTTTATGTCTGGTCACTGTCATTCATTCATTCATTCATTCATTCCATCTCCTTAACCCATTAGCTTCATTATTCAGTTCCTGTCTGTAGATAGTAGTTATTTCTGCGCATTTGTTGCCTGAAAGTGTTGATACTTACTTCCAACTGTATATTTTTCTTGCACCTGTCCAGGTGCTATGCAGTTCTGTCCTGGGGGCATCTGATTAGTAAGTGACACTTTTGTACTTGGAAAAGGTGACAACTATAGGTGAAATACAGTTCTGCATTCTTGTGAACAACCAGTATTGTTACAAATGTCCACACTGACAGGGAGTCAGCACCGGGAAGCAGCTAAGTAAGCTTCCCTTTACAGGTCTAGTCAAGTGTGTGTGTGCCCCCCACACCCCCATTCTTGCACATTCCCTTTAAACCTCCACACCTCCTCTGTTCCAGTGGCGCCACTCTTCCCAGCCAGTTTTGCTTACATGACTGCAGCAGTGATGTGCTCATTTGCAAAGCCAATGACTGGCCACAGCAGTGGCATATACTGCTGTGGCCAATGACCAGCTGTTGTGGTCACATGCAGTATATAGATGTAATGCCTGCAACATTAGGGAGGATCGGAGCAGCAGCACTGGAGAAGAGAATGTTGGAACAAATTAGTATAATTTCTTTTATTTTTTCACACCATCCATACCTTTCAGCCTTTGAAAGGAGTCGTCTGGGTTCAGAGCGGAACAGGACATATCCCTGTTTTCACCCATGCAGTCCCTCTGATATGAGCATTGAAGCATTTTAGGGCTGTTTGCTTCTATTTTTTACACTGCTAGGTGGAGGCTAGGGCAGCCCATTAGTGAAGGTGACGTAACTGGGCTCCCTGCTAGGCACAAGCCTTTGACTAGCTTTACCCATAGAGAGCCAATAATTCACCGGATCTCCAGAAAACAACATTGCTTACCGGTAATCGTTTTTCTCGATACCCATGACGGCACCCAATGCGACCAGGGACCTCCCATCCGGGACAGGAGACCTGAGAAGATTAAAGGTTCACACCCCCACCAAGCACCAGTGATAGTAATAAACAGTACTCCGGAGGTGAACACGCTTAAGAAAAGAGAGAGATCCAATATGGTAAATTATATCTCTTCTGATTTAGACTGTTCATCAGGGAAATTCCCTAAGAACTTTACTGAGGAGTAGAAGGCTACTCCGTATTAAACCTATTAAAGGTAAATATATATATACATTTTTTAATGGATTTTTTTGGGTAGGGAAAAATTTTGGGGGTACCGTCATGGGTATCGAGAAAAATGATTACCGGTAAGCAATGTTGTTTTCCCCTCACCCATGACGGCACCCCATGCGAGATAGACTATTAATGAGGAAATTAGGGGGGGGGGGGGGGGACCACCGCCTGAAGCACCTTCCTACCAAAGGCGGTATCCGCATGAAGTTGAAGCCTGTAATGCTTTAAGAAAGTATGTGGGGAACTCCACGTCGCTGCTCTACAAATTTGAGCCAGAGAGGCATCCGCCTTCTCGGCCCAGGACGTAGCCACCGATCGGGTGGAGTGAGCTCCAAACCCTGAAGGGGGAGAGAGACCCTGTGCTAGGTAGGCCTTGGAAATGGCCCTTTTGACCCATCTAGCAATGACTGCCGTGGACACTTTTCCCCCCTTATTCTTACCCCAAAACTGAATAAGGAGGTTTTCTTCTAACCTCCAGGCCGAAGTAGACTCCAGATAAGTTAGCAAACATCTTTTAATGTCAAGGCAATGATACTCCCTTTCTAAATTATTGGAAGGATTTGTGCAAAAGGATGGAAGGATAAAATCCTGACTTCTGTGGAAGTCCGTAACCACTTGTCATCTAAGATCCGGGTATATGGTGGAAAGGCCGAGAAGGCTTGTATCTCTGAAATCCTTCTAACCAATGTAATGGCCAGTAAAAAGGACATTTTAAAAGAGAGCATGTCTATGGGGATCTCTGACAGAGGTTCAAAAGGTTTCTGTGACAGGGCCGTCAAGACCGTGTTTAAGTCCCAAGGAGGGGACAAAGGTCTTATCGAAGGGCGGATCCTGGAGTCCGTTGCAAGAAACCTTTTTACCTAAGGATGAAGGGCAAGCTGCACATCAAAAAAGTAACTCAAAGCCGCCACCTGAACTCTCAGGGTGGAAGCCTTAAGCCCTTTGTCCAGACCAGCTTGTAAAAAGTCTAGGACTTTTGAAACATCTGGAGGAGAGAAAGGGTCAGGACTGGTACCTAGGAAAGAGGAGAAGACTTCCCAGATCTTATTGCATTTCCTAGCCGTAGTGGATTTCCTACTACCCAAAATGGTGGTAACTACCGACTGGGAAAGACCTCGACCTAACCAGATCCCCCTTTCAGTCTCCACACTGCTAGGTGCAAGATTTTTGGATTGGGATGCAGAATCGGGCCTTGATACAATAGATCCTCCCGAGGAGGCAGAATCCAGGGGGGGTGGGCTATCGCTAAGTTTAGCAGGTTGGAGTCCCAGGATCTTTTCGGCCATACTGGGGCAATCAGGGTAATTATAGCTTTCTCCTTCTGGACTTTCTTTAGGACTTGTGGAATTAGGGAAAAAGGAGGGAAGGCATAACCTTCCTCCTGTGACCAATCCTGCGCCAATCCGTCTAGGGCTGTTGGATTGTCCGAACGGTTCAGGGAGAAGAATCTCTTTACTTTTTTGTTCTTCCTGGAGGCAAAGAGGTCTACCGTGGGGAGGCCAAATTTTTGAGCTAACTGGAAGAATACCTCTGGGTTTAGACACCAATCTCCTTGTTTTAGCTGGACGCGGCTCAGAAAATTGGCCACTATGTTCTCCTTCCCTTTTATGTGGACTGCCGACAGGAACAGATGTTTCTGTTCTGCCAGCTGAAAAATTTGCTGACAAAGTTTTGCCAGAGAGGGTACCCTCGTTCCCCCTTGATGGTTGACATATGCGACTGTTGTTGAGTTGTCCGAGTATAGGATTATTTTCTAGTGGGATATGCCCCGAATTACTGATTTTAACGCCATTTCCACTGCCTTTAGCTCTTTGAAGTTTGAGGTGGCTTTCCTGGTGTTCAAATCCTACCTCCCCTGCCAGCCTTTGTTCTTGGAGTGAGCCCCCCACCCCCATGGGTTGGCATCCGTAGTTATTAGTATCGGATCCTGAAAGGACCAGGGTACTCCTGCCGAAAGATTCTCTGGCATTGTCCACCAAAGGAGAGACATCCTTGCTTCCGAGGATAAATGGAAGGTCCGATCTAACAACTGTTGGCAACCGTCCCATTGATGAAGGATGCAGGACTGTAGTTTTCTCGTATGGGCCTGCGCATATGGGACCGCCGGAATTGTTGCTGTCAGGTGGCCCAGTACTGCCATCGCCTTTCTGAAAGAACAGAGGTAAGATCTGAAGAGATCCCAAACGTGTTCCCTGATGGAAATGATCTTGGTATATGGAAGGAACGTTTTTTCTACCCGGGAATCTAACAGGATGCCTAAAAACACACAGATCTGAGATGGTGACAGGCAAAACTTTTCCCAATTTATTTTCCAGCCCAGGTTCTTTAACAGGGAGCAGGAAACACTGATGTTTTGGTTTAATTTTTCTTTTGTTTGGGAAATAAACAGGAAATCGTCTAGATATGGCAGTAACGGAACCCCTGACAATCTTAGAAAGGAAGCCACCTCCGCAATCACTTTCGTAAAGATTCTGGGGGCTTGCGAAACCCCAAATGGCAGGGCTTTGTACTGCAGGTGTAGAGACTCTCCCTGAACCCAGACTGCCGTTCTTAAAATTTTTTGGGAGGACGCATGAATTGGCAAATGGTAATATGCGTCCTCTAAGTCCATAGTCGCCATCCAGCAATCTCTTGCTAAAAGTTCTATGGTTGATCTTATGGTCTCCATACGAAACTTCTTGTATTTGAGAAACTTGTTTAGTTTCTTTAGGTTTAGGATTACTCGGAAGGAGCCATTGGGTTTCCTCACTAAAAAAAGAGGAGTGTAAAATCCCTTGCACCTCTGCCTTTGGAACCGGGACTATCACCCCTTGTGCAGAAGAAGTAAGATCTCTGATTCTAGGGCCTGTCTTTTGATCTGGTCTTTGGGGCAGTCTGTTTGAATGAATGAATCCCGGGGAAGGGTCAGAAATTCCAGGCAGAAACCTTCTCCAATCCCCCCCAGGAACCAACCGTTTTTGGTTACCATTTTCCAGGCTGGGAGAAAAAGAGATAATCTTCCCCCCACCTGGGACTCGGCATCATTGCTTGTCCTTAGATCTTGGGTCCTGGGGCTTAAACAGGAAACCTCCGGATTTCTTAGGAAATCTATCCCTTTCCCTTCTATCGTACTGTCTACCCTTCTGTTTTTTACTCTGGTATTTACGAAAAAGGGAGGGCGTTGGGGAACCGGAAAGCCCTTCTTTTTATCTGAGGCTCTTTCAAGTATGTCGTCAAGAGATGACCCAAAAAGTCTGTCACCTTCACAAGGGATGGAGCAGAGTCTGGCCTTTGAGCCCTGATCCGCTTTCCAGGACTTCAGCCAGATAGCTCTGCTTGCCGCATTGGACATGGCGGACGATCTGGCCGAAAATCTAATCATATCCGTGGAGGCATCTGCTAAGAAGTCAGCGGCTTTAGAAAAAGTAGGAAGGGAAGCTAAAATATCCTCTCTTGGCTTTTTTTTCCTGAGATGCTGTTCTAACTGATCTAACCAGATATGCAGTGATCTTGAAACCCAGGAGGCTGCGACTGCTGGTCTCAGGCAAGCAGAGGTCGATTCCCACGCCCGTTTTAAATAAATATCAGCTTTTTTGTCTAATGGGCCTGACAGGCTACCCAAATCATCAAATGGCAATGCAGATTTCTTTGCGATCTTTGCTACCGGGGCGTCTACTGTAGGGGCCTTGTCCCAAATAGCTGCTACTTTTTCTTCAAAGGGATATTTTCTTTTAACTGAATTTGGGATAAAAAATTTCCTGTCAGGATTTTTCCATTCCTTTTTAATTAACGCTTGAAGATTTTCGTGAATGGTGAAGATCCTGTATTTCCTGGGGCCTAATCCCTGAAAAGCTAGGTCTGCCATTGACTTAGGCTGTTTCACATCCTCAAGTTGCATTGTCGCTCTGACAGCTTTAAGTAGGTGTTGAGTGTCCTCAGGTGGAAATAGGCAACTCCCTACCTCCTCATCTTCTGTAGTGATGAGCGCCAGGGGTCATATTCGAATTCGCGATATTTCGCGAATATTTTGTAGAATATTCGTCAAAAATTCGCAAATTCTCGATTTTTTTTTTTAATTCAAAAAATCTGAAAGGTAATGATAGTGTAATATGCGAATTTTTGGAATTCGAATTTTCGTATTCGAATATTTTTATTGCAAATTTTTCAATTTACAACTATTAGACAAAGAAGATTACAGCACTATATTAGCTAAATTGCTCTATATTCGATTTTTTTCGAATAGTCTCTATATTGCTATAACTTAGTTTTTTCGAATATTCATAATATTCTAAAACAAGAATATTTAGCAATATAGCGAATATTCAAAAAAATCTAATATAGAGCAAAATTTGCAAACACTACTACTCCTAAAGTCAAGTATATTGCAGCCTTCTTATTGGCCCACAAGCTAGAAGCAGTGAGGGATCATGTGTACTGATAAAAAAATAAAAAAAATCAAAATCGAAAAAGAAAATTTGAATATTCTAAATTACGAATATATAACTATATTCGAAATATTCGCGAATTTTCGAAGTACCTATATTCGCAATAAAAATTTGAAATTCGAATATTCGTGATCAACACTAATCTTCTGATGATGTAGTGTCGTCAGAAAATAACTGACCCGCTTCCCTTTCTTCCACGTCCGAGAGGTCTACATCGGAATCCCTAACATCCGGGGACTTGTCTGGTGACCTAGGGCAGCCCTTATTAAATGATTTTAAGGAGGCCCTGACCTCGGATCGTATTAAGGACCTCTTATTTCTGGAGAGGCTCTGAGACTCCTCCGCCACCAGTTTATCAATACACGGCATGCATAACGGCTTAGAATAAGAAGATGCTAGGGCCGCTCTACATCCCGCACACTCTTTATGCTTTGTTTTTGAAGCCGCTTTTTTGGGGGTCTTTGCAACCTAAAACAAGTCATACAACACCCCATTAATAAAAAAAGGATCAATCTCACCAAGCAGATTTTTGTCCCCACTCCTCAGGACCGGTACCGGACTAGCTGGCCTCGAGGGTTCCAGGGGTTCGCCACGTCCATCTGCTGGCTCTGTCATCTTTGGAGGAATGGAGCCTCTTCAGCACCACACTGTGTGCTACATCAGCTGTCTGGAGTCCCCCGCAGCCCCATTTATATTTAAAAGACGCGCCTAGGCTATCCCGGCGCTTTTCCCGGCTTCCGGGTATAAGCCCTGTCCCCTTACACCGCACGCCGGAGGTGCGCGCATGCGCAGACGCCTCCCCGACGCCCGGCAGGAACTGGGCAAAACGCCGTACAGCATGAGGGAAGCCGTCTGAGCACGGCCACAGCGGCTCTCTCGGGATCGGCGCCGGAATGCAGGGGAAGGTAGGCTTTAGGCAGCAGCTCTCAGAGAGATTTCAGCCGCCTGGGGAAGGCCCCACACCGGATCAGAACCTGGGCCTCCCCCCAGCTGCAGGTGAGAATCATCTTCAATTTTCCCAGGAACCTCCTATCCGGAGGACAGGAAACCTGAACTGGTGCTTGGTGGGGGTGTGAACCTTTTATCTTCTCAGGTTTCCTGTCCCGGATGGGAGGTCCCTGGTCGCATGGGGTGCTGTCATGGGTGAGGGGAAAAAGCCTTTTCCCTGTGCGATTCACCTCATGTCAGAGGGGCAGCCTAGGTGAAAACAGGGATATCACCAGGTTCAGCTCTGAACCTCTACAACCCCTTTAACTTTTAGAGATTCTGGTAGGTTTTCTACCAATTTGTTACCTTTTGATAGTAGACATGAATTACATTTCGTTGTGGAGTTCTATAACTCTTTACCACTGTTTATGCCAAAAAAAATTCACTGATGTTTATTGAAAATAAAAGTAAACATTATGATTGAAAAACAGAACAAATGCGTGTCGCTCACCACTTCACTGCTATAAACAACCACTTACACTCACCTAAAGAATTATTAGGAACACCTGTTCTATTTCTCATTAATGCAATTATCTAGTCAACCAATCACATGCCAGTTGCTTCAATGCATTTAGGGGTGTGGTCCTGATCAAGACAATCTCCTGAACTCCAAACTGAATGTCAGAATGGGAAAGAAAGGTGATTTAAGCAATTTTGAGCGTGGCATGGTTGTTGGTGCCAGACGGGCCGGTCTGAGTATTTCACAATCTGCTCAGTTACTGGGATTTTCACGCACAACCATTTCTAGGGTTTACAAAGAATGGTGTGAAAAGGGAAAAACATCCAGTATGCGGCAGTCCTGTGGGCAAAAATGCCTTGTGGATGCTAGAGGTCAGAGGAGAATGGGCCGACTGATTCAAGCTGATAGAAGAGCAACGTTGACTGAAATAACCACTCGTTACAACCGAGGTATGCAGCAAAGCATTTGTGAAGCCACAACACGCACAACCTTGAGGCGGATGGGCTACAACAGCAGAAGACCCCACCGGGTACCACTCATCTCCACTACAAATAGGAAAAAGAGGCTACAATTTGCACGAGCTCACCAAAATTGGACTGTTGAAGACTGGAAAAATGTTGCCTGGAAAAATGCCTCAAGGCAAAACTATTTAGTGTAACTGTACAGATCTAAGAAATATGATATTATCTGTTTGTGATAAAATAGCACAGAACATTGAAACGTACATATCAACAGTCATGTCTATAATATTTAGCAAAAAACCTATGATGCATTTGATGCATTGGTGTATATCAAGTCATATGTTCACCAGCCTTATTTGTAGGTTATGAATTTATGACCTTTGGCGTTATATGACATTTGAAATTAAAAACACTTTAAAAAGCATCTGTTATCAAGATCAACCTTATGAAATCTTTGGAGCACCAGTTTGTGAACGTCCATGTGGCAGTAGCCACTCTCTCTTCTCTCTTTCCCTGAGATAGCCAGCCCTGTCAATCCAGGGAATGGGGCTAAGGCTGCAGAGGTGTTTACAAACTAGTGCTCCAAGAGCTCTGACCAGTTCCTCAGTGCCCCAATGAGCTAATTAGCATATTTTTTAAAAATGATAAATTTCTGTGGAACGGTGCATCATACTAACATGAACAAGGTATCATTTTAATCATCATGATCAACCCTACCATGCAGTGTGCCTGATTTAATAGGGTGATCATGCTAACAGATGCTCTTTAATGTACAAATGTGAATCCTGCTGAGATAGTTCACATGGAGACAGAGAAAATGTAAAGCATAACTCGTGAATGGTGCCCTGGCAAGCACAAAAGACTTTAATACCTTACAGTGCCTTGAAAAAGTATTCATACCCCTTGAACCTTGAACCCCACCTTCTGAACACCCCATCCTGCCACCCCAATACTGTACCCACTGTGTTCCCCAATACTATACATTAGAAATGTATATAAAAATAGTAGTACCATACAGATAGTGCCTCCTTTAAATAATGTTGCCACACAGTGCCCTCAAAAATAAATGCATTCAGCAAACAGTACCATAGACATATTGTTCCCTTAAAATTAATTTTGCTAAGCTGATACAGTGCACAATAGAGCTCCAAAAAGTCCATCAATTGTAATCATTTTCTCCCAGAGTGTCCTTAGTATTAATAGTGTCATTACAGTGCCCTCAATAGTACTAATGTTCCCCAGAGATAATAATTCCCCCATAGTTCCCATAGTAGTAATTATGTTCCCCATAGTCCCCCAGTAGTAACAGAGCCTACCATAATGCCGCCAGTAGTAATAGATCCTGCTATAGTATCGCCAGCAGTATCAGAGCTCACCATAATGCTTAGATAAGTAATAACGACTGCTTATATAGTGCCCCAGTAGTAAGATGACATCTGAAAATGCCCCCCTTATTGTACCCCAGTAGTACCAATGCACTTTTATAATGTGTGCCATAAGCCAAAAATGCCCCCTTCTAATGTACCATAAGAAAAAATGCCCCACTATACTGCCACCTGTATTAATAAAGTCCCCATAGTTCCACCCCATTTATAATAATGCCTCCCTCTTCAGTGGCCCAACAGATATCTGCTCCGGTGCAGCACATCACTGGCAATGCAGTTAATCGTCGAGAAGCCTTCCCGCATACTCTGTCAACCTGCGGCTCGTACCCCTTGGATACTTTAATCACTGCTCTAAATGACTGTATTTGGAAATCTTGTTCTCTATATTTTGTGTGTGAACAATGTATTACAACCTGTGTTTTGTCTTTATCTCTCAGCCCTCAGGAAATTGGCACAGTTTCCCACAACAATTTGCTTTCTGGCATGATTAAGAGAAGATATAAAAGTTCTTTCCTCAATTAGCACAACAAAACTCACGTGTCACAATGTTCTCATATTAGCCAGTCTACCATATTATATTCTATTAACTAATGTTTCATTCACTGCTAGTCTGTAAAGGTCATTGTTGCTTGTAAATGTGTATTTTCCAGCTTCACATATTGCCAGTTTCCTTCAGGTGGTTTCATTGACGTAAGCAAGTTCTCCTCCGGTGGAACTCTTATTTGTTTGCAAACAGACCATTTGAATGTGAGCGTCAGACGAGCATTTGCCTACGTTGTCATCACTACAATGTTTGTAAATACCATGCTAAACAAATCAGAAAGTCAAAAGTTCAAGTGTAAATGGATCCGGTTTGGTTGTCATTTACAACGGCTGGGGTTTATCTGTACAAGAAACCACAGCGGAGTCCTATTAACAGACAGACCAGATCCATAATGTGTTCAAGATTAACAAAAAATTAATAGAAACCATTACAGCATACAGTGCAGTTGATTTCATGGAAAATTAATTAAACATTTTTCTACATGCTGTAAATGTTTTATTTCTATAGTGGGGAGTTGTAAAGTAGCAGTAAAGGGATTGTATGGGCCATACTGACATCATAGAGGGAACCAGAGGCATCTTCTTTATAACTCAGACGGGATCGCCTGTCTGTCTATGTGTGAAAATGATTGGCCATTTATTTGAATTGCCAGCATGTAATAGTGCATTTAATGTTTAGCTGGATGAACCGTCCATCAAAAAAAATTAATTGCCAGAAATTCCAGGATTGGTACCCTTGCCATTTAGGTGATCACTGAAGTCTCACTCAAATTTAAAGTATTTCATATTCTAATGATGTAGAGCAGTGGTCTCCAATCTGTGGCTGTGCAGATGAACAGCTAATGAAAAGAATAGGACTAGGAAATCTTGTCTACCTTGTTTATAATATAAATAACAAGCAGACTGTCAGATTGGACTAGCAATCATATAAAAATATAATATAAGGACACTGCAGCCTGATGATTATGAGTCCGCTCATGGCCCTTTTAATACATTGGTAGCCCAACTGGGTTACAACATCTCCACATTCAATTATACATCATAAGTAGTGTTGAGCGAATTGAAGTTCACGAAGTGGACTTTGATCCAAATTTCAGGGAAAATTAGATTTGCCATGAAGCCAAATTTCCTTGTGCTTTGTGGTAACAAATACATTTTCCCTAAAATGGTGGTAAAACAAAAATCATACTCACCTCATCCATTTGCACGTGAAGAGTCTGCTGCGGGCATCTCGATTGAAGATCCCGCGTGAAATCTCGTGCACGGTGACGTATGATGTCACCACGCCAGCCAGCGTGATGGTATTATCATGCACCACGTGAGATTTTGCTTCTTTAATCGCAAGCAAATGGATAAGATGAGTATATATTTTTTTTACATATTAAACACTGACAGCCCTCAATGGTCATCTCAGATGCCGCGATCAGTGATGAACGTGGCATCTGAGGGGTTCAATGACAGGGGGGGTGGCACCATTGCCATTCCCCATCATTGCGCCCGTTACTCACAAAGAAATGTGCTTTGTGATGATGTAATTCATCACAAAGCGATTTTTTTTTAGTGAAATTCAGCAAAGCAGCTGAATTGAAGTTTTAAAAGGTTCACTCATCTCTAATCATAAGGATATATTCAGACAAAGCAGTCATGATACAGTGTCTTGACGTGGCTACTATGGCTTGATACAGAGACATGTTTCTATGAGACTTGAGTGCTATATGTGAATGTAACCTGAGAACAACTCACGGGGGGCGGGGCCTGAGCATGCAGCTGTGAGCATGCACCCTGTGGAGCTTTTTCCATACCTAGCCTGGTTTATCTGCCTGAGGGAGGCTGGTCAGGCATTCAGGTTAATGGGAATCCTCTTACCTGGCTCCAGAACCATGCATTGCACGATATTTCAGCCAAGTCTCAGCACCGACGCGCCTTGCAGTGGAATACAAGATGGCGCCCTCAGGAAATCCGGAGGCAGCAGCTCTAGAGCTACCAGGCCTCACTTACCCTTGAGGCTCAAGGACCTCAGATCAGACAGCCTCTCTGGCTCCTGCTCCAGCTGGATAGGCCCCTGTGCTCCTCTCTTTGACGCCCCAAGGCGGATCAGTGGCAGTGGAGAACCCTGCATTGACTCCAGGCCCGATGAGTGCTACAACACTGGAAAACCCCCTATGCCCTCCAGTGCTCACACCACCTGTCCGACCGAACCCTGCTTTTGGCCCCAAGCCTATGGCCTCACAGTTTGGAGACTCGTTGCCTTCTCCTGTGGTGCAGTTACGCTCTCTTTCCTCCACCGCAAGAGAGTTCTTACCAGGCACTGATTTCAGGCCCCTCTCTGTGCTGGACTCCAACCTGGACTTTCCACCCACGCCTGCTATTTTTCAAACCCCTGCCTTCACTGATGCTTCAGAGACCTCCGTCTTTTGCGTCAACTTCAGACAGTAGACGCTTTAAGTGCCCTAAAGTTAAAGATACCTGGTCCCTCCTCTGTATACTTCCCACTAAAAATTATCTGGAAGCTATTATGGGCCATTTATATGGATACACCTTAATAAAATGGGAATGGTTGGTGATATTAACTTCCTGTTTGTGGCACATTAGTATATGTGAGGGGGGAAACTTTTCAAGATGGGTGGTGACCATGGCGGCCATTTTGAAGTTGGCCATTTTGAATCCAACTTTTGTTTTTTCAATAGGAAGAGGGTCATGTGACACATCAAACTTATTGGGAATTTCACAAGAAAAACAATGGTGTGCTTGGTTTTAACATAAGTTTATTATTTCATGAGTTATTTACAAGTTTCTGACCACTTATAAAATGAGTTCAATGTGCTGCCCATTGTGTTGGATTGTCAATGAAACCCTCTTCTCCCACTCTTTACACACTGATAGCAACACCGCAGGAGAAATGCTAGCACAGGCTTCCAGTATCCGTAGTTTCAGGCGCTGCACATCTCGTATCTTCACAGCATAGACAATTGCCTTCAGATGACCCCAAAGATAAAAGTCTAAGGGGGTCAGATCGGGAGACCTTGGGGGCCATTCAACTGGCCCACGACGACCAATCCACTTTCCAGGAAACTGTTCATCTAGGAATGCTCGGACCTGACACCCATAATGTGGTGGTGCACCATCTTGCTGGAAAAACTCAGGGAACATGCCAGCTTCAGTGCATAAAGAGGGAAACACATCATCATGTAGCAATTTTTCATATCCAGTGGCCTTGAGGTTTCCATTGATGAAGAATGGCCCCACTATCTTTGTACCCCATATACCACACCATACCATCAATTTTTTTGTTCCAGCAGTCTTGGAGGGATCTATCCAATGTGGGTTAGTGTCAGACCAATAGCGGTGGTTTTGTTTGTTAACTTCACCATTCACATAAAAGTTTGCCTCATCACTGAACAAAATCTTCTGCGTAAACTGAGGGTCCTGTTCCAATTTTTGTTTTGCCCATTCTGCAAATTCAGTGCGCCAATCTGGGTCATCCACGTTGAGATACACTGCAGTAGCTGGAGTTTGTAAGGGTGCCATTTGTGAGTAGCTAATATCCGCCGAAGGGATGTTCGACTAATGCCACTCTCCAGTGACATGCGGCGAGTGCTACGCTGTGGGCTCTTGCTGAATGAAGCTAGGACAGCCACTGATGTTTCTTCATTAGAGACAGATTTCATGCGTCCACATTTTGGCAAATCCAACACTGAACCAGTTTCACGAAACTTAGCAAGCAGTTTGCTAACTGTAGCATGGTAGATGGGTGGTCTCGTAGGATGTCTTGCATTGAAATCTGCTGCAATGACCCGGTTACTGCGTTCACTAGACATCAACACAATTTCTATCCGCTCCTCACGGGTTAACCTCGGCGACATGTCAATGGCTGTAAACAAAGAGAAACTTGTAAATAACTCATGAAAGAATAAAGTTACGTTAAAACCAAGCACACCATTGTTTTTCGTGTGAAATTCCCAATAAGTTTGATGTGTCACATGACCCTCTTCCTATTGAAAAAACAAAAGTTTGATTCAAAATAGCCAACTTCAAAATGGCCGCCATGGTCACCACCCATCTTGAAAAGTTTCCCCCTCACATATACTAATGTGCCACAAACAGGAAGTTAATATCACCAACCATTCCCATTTTATTAAGGTGTATCCATATAAATGGCCCACCCTGTACTATGGGTCAAGTCCAAACAAGAACAGGCCATTGTGGCCATCAAGACAGACCTGATTAATATCTCTACGCAATTGACCACCCAGGTGCAAGTCTTCTCCACCTTGGCCACTCGTCTTTCTAAAGTTGAAGAATCCCTGGCCTTGTGGCATTCCATGCATAGGTACATGCTAATACAATTGGACGACCAGGAAAACAGAGGTCGTCACAATAACATGAGATTCCGGAAACTGTATCTGCGGCTGATGCATAGCTGTGTCCACCATTTTCAACAACCTCCTTTCCAGACCAGTAGATGGGGAGATTGAGCTGGACAGAGTTCATCGTGTTCTGGGTCCCAGGTGCCTGGTAAACCCGGTCCCCAGAGATCTTCTGTGTAGGGTTCATGTTTTCAGAGAGAAGGAGGAGAGGCCTGGAGACTGGATCCCACCATGTTTGTGGGCACACAGATTCAACTTCTGACAAATGTACTCAGTGAACAACTCCAAGAATTTGCGAAAGAGTATTTAAACTAGGAAGGGGGGGCAAAAGAGTGAAAATAAAAGAGTCCAATTGCCCCCCGAAACAATGCCAGAACAGGTCAGAAGCACAGAGGTTAAGAAATGATAAGCTCAGAGTCCTGTCTACAAATGCTCGCAGTTTAGGTAAAAAAATCAATGAACTTGGGTCAATAATGGCATCTGAGAATGTAGATTTAGTGGCTGTTACGGAGACATGGTTTAATGAAAGAAATGACTGGGACATAACCATACCAGGGTACTCTTTATACAGAAGAGACAGAGAAGGCAAGAAAAGAGGAGGAGTGGCCCTGTATGTGAAAGATAGCATTAAATCTAACCTAATACAAGTTGGTGAGGCCAACATAGAGTCAGTTTGGGTTACGTTGCAGTTTGCTAACCATGCAGTAACTCGTGTAGGTGTGATATATAGACCAACTGGTCAAGTTAAAGAACTAGATGATCTACTAGTTGAAGAAATAGCTAAAATGACAATGAAAGGAGAAGTTATCATTATGGGAGATTTCAATCTTCCAGATATAAACTGGAAAACCAAAATAGCAAGTTCTACCAGGAGTACAGATATTCTAAATTCCCTCCTGGGGTTATCTCTACAACAAGTGGTTGAGGAGCCAACCCGGAGGGAGGCCATTTTGGATTTGGTATTCACAAATGGGGATTCGGTATATGATGTCATTGTAGGCGAAACCTTGGGATCACCAGTCAGTGTGGTTTAATATAAGAACTGTGAAAGAGTCCCACCACACAAAAACAAAAGTTTTAGATTTTAGAAAAACAGACTTTTCAAAAATGAAATTAGTCATAAATGAGTCCTTATCAGACTGGAACGGATTACATGGAGTCCAGGAGAAATGGGACTACTTAAAAGGTGCATTATTGAAGGCAACAGAAAATTGCATTAGACTTGTCAGTAAAAGCAAAAAAAGGAAGAGACCACTGTGGTACTCAGCAGAAGTGTCCCAAATCATTAAAAATAAAAAGCTAGCATTTTGTAATTATAAAAAAACCCAGAGCAATGAAGATAAGGAAATCTACAAGATTAGGCAGAGAGAGGCCAAGCACGTTATAAGAACTTCTAAAGCGCAGGCAGAAGAAAAACTAGCTCAGTCTATGAAAAAAGGGGATAAGACATTCTTCAGATATATAAATGAAAAAAGGAAATTAAAACAAGGAATAACTAAATTAAAAACAAAGGACGGAAGGTATGTAGAAGAGAATAAAGGGCTAGCCGACTGCCTTAATGAATACTTCTGTTCAGTTTTTACAAAAGAAAAAGAAGGAGAAGGACCTCCACTAGAAAGGATGACTAATAAATCATTTGATGCATGCATCTTTACAGAGGAAGATGTTCTAAGTTTGCTGTCTAAGGTGAAGACAAATAAGTCACAGGGGCCTGATGAGATACACCCAAAATTATTAAAAGAGCTTAGTGGTGAGCTGGCAAAACCGCTAACAGATTTATTTAACCAATCATTAGTAACAGGAGTCGTCCCGGAAGATTGGAAATTGGCAAATGTCGTGCCCATTCACAAGAAAGGTAGTAGGGAGGAATCGAGCAACTATAGACCAGTGAGTCTGACATCAATAGTAGGCAAATTAATGGAAACCCTATTAAAGGATAGGATTGTGGAACATCTAAAATCCCATGGATTGCATGATGAAAAACAACATGGGTTTACTTCAGGGAGATAATGTCAAACAAATCTTATAGATTTTTTTGACTGGGTGACTAAAATAATAGACGGTGGAGGTGCAGTAGACATCGCATATCTAGATTTTAGTAAGGCTTTTGACACGGTCCCACATAGAAGACTTATCAATAAACTGCAGTCATTGAGCATGGACTCCCATATTGTTGAGTGGATTAGGCAGTGGCTGAGTGACAGACAGCAGAGGGTTGTAGTCAATGGAGAACATTCAAAACAAGGTCATGTTACCAGTGGGGTTCCACAGGGATCTGTACTGGGACCAATTTTGTTTAATATCTTCATAAGTGATATTGCAAAAGGCCTCGATGGTAAGGTTTGTCTTTTTGCTGATGACACAAAGATATGTAACAGGGTTGATGTTCCTGGAGGGAAACGCCAAATGGAAAAGGATTTAGGAAAACTAGAAGAATGGTCAGAACTCTGGCAACTGAAATTTAATGTGGATAAGTGCAAGATAATGCACCTGGGGCGTAAAAACCCAAGGGCAGAATATAGAATATTTGACACAGTCCTGACCTCAGTATCTGAGGAAAGGGATTTAGGAGTAATTATTTCAGAAGACTTAAAGGTGGGAAGACAATGTAATAGAGCAGCACGAAATGCCAGCAGAATGCTTGGATGTATAGGGAGAGTTATAAGCAGTAGAAAGAGTGAAGTGCTTATGCCGCTGTACAGAACACACACTGGTGAGACCTCACTTGGAGTATTGTGCGCAGTACTGGAGGCCATATCTCCAGAAGGATATAGATACTCTAGAGAGAGTTCAGAGAAGAGCTACTAAACTAGTACATGGATTGCAGGATAAAACTTACCAGGAAAGGTTAAAGGACCTTAACATGTATAGCTTGGAAGAAAGAAGAGACAGAGGGGATATGATAGAAACTTTTAAATACATAAAGGGAATCAACTCGGTAAAGGAGGAGAGCATATTTAAAAGAAAAACTACCACAAGAGGACACAGTTTTAAATTAGAGGGGCAAAGGTTTAAAAGTAATATAAGGAAGTATTACTTTACTGAGAGAGTAGTGGATGCATGGAATAGCCTTCCTGCAGAAGTGTTAGCTGCAAATACAGTGAAGGGGTTTAAGCATGCATGGGATAGGCATAAGGCTATCCTTCATATAAGATAGGGCCAGGGACTATTAATAGGATTCAGATATATTAGGCAGACTAGATGGGCCAAATGGTTCTTATCTGCCGACACATTCTATGTTTCTATGTTTCTATGTTTTGCGGTGCACCTTGACAATAAGGCATGTTCTTAAACCCCTTCTACAATCTATCACAGAAGCTGGAGCTACAGCTACCTATCGCTGGGGCCACCAGTTTCATGCTGTCTCTGCTCTCCTATCAGTGATGAACGGCAGGGGAAATATTCAGATTTGCGATATTTCACAAATATTTTGGCGAATATTCGTCATATAGTCGCAAATTTGAGAATTCGTGATCTCCAGTCATTATTTTCTTGATTGCGAAAATCGGCAAGCAGAAAATTTGCGATATGAAAATTTGGGATCAACACTACTCCTAAAGTCAAAGATATTGCAGCCTTCTCATTGGCCCACAAGCAAGAAGCAGTGAGGGATCATGGGTACTGATGAAAAAAAATCTAGAATATTCGCGATTACAAAGATATAGCACTATATTCTAGATATTCCCGAATTCTTAAAGTGCCAATATTCGCAATAAAAATTAGCGATTAGAATATTCGCGATCAACACTATCTCCTATATGATCTTACCTAGCCCCAGGGGTTTTCTTGTGTTAATTTACATATAGCCCAGGGGAAGGGAGGCAGTTATATTTGCTTCTTCAATCCCCTCGTAGAGCGTGATTCTCAATCTGCTCAGCTGTGGGTATTTTGAGGTACGCTAAGTGGACTTTTCCACAGTGTTATATATATATATATATATATATATATGAGTTTTAGTTTTAGTTTTTTTCTCTCCCTTCCTACCCACTCGGGATTAGCTAGATCGGATATTTGGCTTGTTAAGCTAATTTACCGTGTAATCCTTATCCTAGTTTAACCTTTGCGTGCCGTCCTCCTCACCCCTTGTACTTACCCTTGTCTCCCCCCTTATCCCCGTAATTATTATATTTTTTTTAGACCAGGAATATGTCTGCCAATAACTTTACTTCCATCAACGCTAACTGGTTGAACACTCCTGAGAAAAGATCCTCCATTCTCCAACTTCTATGGAGCAAGAAGGTACAAATTGCATTCATACAAGAGACTCACTTCCGCAAGGGCGCTCTACCCCTTTTTAGATCACCCAAGTACCCTGACACTTACCATAGTTGTTATTCAGTATCGAAGTCTAGGGGAGTTAGCATACTTGTCTCCAGAACTACCCCATGGAAACTGGTAGATGTTCAGACAGATGATAATGGTAGATTTCTGTTTGTGAAGGGTCGACTAGCCGGGCATTTTTATACCCTCACCAATATATATCTGCCCAATACCAATCAATTTACTGCCTTAGCGGGAATCTTGTCTAGACTTGATAGTTTTGTGGAGGACACACTATTGGTCGGAGGGGACCTAAATTTTGACATAGATCCGTTGGTGGATGTTTCGAGGGGAGCCTCTCATCTGGCCTTCTCTTATCTCCATCACATCAAGCGCCTCCTTAATTCCCATCAGTTGGTTGATGTGTAGAGGGCGGTCAATCCAGACGCCCGCAACTATACCTACTATTCTCCGGCAAGGGATGTGTACTCTCGGCTACATTAATTTCTCATACGGCATTCAGTGGTACCCCTTCGTGCCTCCTCCACCATCAATCCTATGACTTTTTCAGATCATGCTATGCTCCATGTTTCTCTGAAATCCTCTCTTCCTAGGTCGGGTTAGAGAGGACCTCAATAGATGGTCTAAGGGACTATACACATGGTTTGACCGCTGTGCCATATTCCTCGTCTACCATACCTCTTTCAAACCCTTCCTACAAAATTGCCCTCAAGTTTCTTGGCTACTGCCCACCAAGATCTCTTTAAGTTTATATGGGCGGGTAAGAGGCCAAGACTCGCTCGTACCTGACTTCATATCCCTAAGGAGCAGGGGGGCCTGGGGATACTCGAGCTGCATAAATACTATGTAGCCACCATGCTCCAGCGGGTCATGGACTGGTGCCATCATGCTCCCTTTAAACAATGGGCTGCCACTGAACATCTGTGTTCCCAGTCCCCCCTTGCTCTTTTACCGTGGGCGATGTCCCAGATCCCTAATGCTCTTTCTACACATCCCACCATAGGCTCTACCCTACTGCAATTTCGCAAAAACGCTAGCCTGACTACGATTTCGCCAGCCCTATCCACACTGTTTCCAGTCCTAGGAAAGCAAGATGTCCCAGTAAGCTGCTCGCCTGGCCCATTTATGACCTGGCGCCTGGGGTTAAGTGTCTAGACCCCTACTTTAGAACATCAGGACGGTGGTTTACATATCTTGAACTAATGAATCTCTGTGACCCCTGTGCGTTGGGGGCTTGGAGAGTTAGGCAGCTGTCCCATTTCTTATCTACTATCACCACGTTCCCAGGATTTGACAGACCTTTCACTCCTTTCGAAAAAGTGTGTATTGGCTCAGGTGTATACCGACATTCCCTGTCTGAATTCTATAAGGTTTTGTTGTTGCCCCCATCAGGTTTCCACTCTCCCTACATCGACCGATGGGCCTCTGATCTGGACATCCCCTCCGACCAAGGGCCTCTATAGCTAGCAAATTTCAGAAAGGTTACAAATTACTGTCTAGATGGTGTTATGTCCCAACTCGTCTACATAAAATGTTTCCTTCAGCCTCCCCGTTGTGTTCTCAGGCTCCCTGATTTATATCTTCTGGCATTGAAGCAAGCTCAGACAGTTCTGGGAGACGGTGCACAAGACCCTTGCTTCAATTTTTACATTCTCCATACCAAAT